>NC_142125.1:11821428-12436785 GCF_056152115.1 Neolamprologus brichardi | reverse complement strand
GAATTAAACTCCAGCTGGCCGTGTCACCACTGAGACAATTGAGATATTTTGGCTTCACTTCTGAAGAATTGTCTACCATCAAGGAATTATTTTTTCATGATATACATGATGAAACACTTATGAGTCTCCATGAGGCACAAAGCTATAATTTTATTGAGCATAATGAAAACTAATATCCGGTCGTTAAGTCTGACGTCACTAGCCGCGTCTGGGCCTAAACTCCGCTGCAGGTCCATATATCAAACGATCACTATGGCATTACTGAGAGTTGAAAAACTGTCTAAAGTCTTTCATCTTTAATAAAATGATCAGTGTTCTGCTCTACCAGCTGTAACAATTGAGTTTAACATCCAGGCATCCATGAAAACGGAATTTATGACATTTAACGGAGTTAGAAGTTAGCAGGAAGTTAGCTCGCTAGCTTCTATCTAAATACAATATAGCATGTCCTGACTGCGGGGTTTTGGAAACAAATTAAAACGTACAGCTCTGTTATCACTTCCAACATAAATGAAGACAGAAAACTAAACAGTGACGTTTGTAGGGTTACTGAAGTTTGGCTAGCTGGTATATAATGATGTGCTACGTAACCGCTAGCGACACAGCTATGTTAGCATAATATAAACAAGCTAACTTTTTTTCCACTCGATAAAAGTTAACGTGAGTGTTCTCGGTGGTCAGGAACAAATGTAATCGCATGGCAGGATGCTGTAAAAAGACCAAACTTCAGCCAGGAGAACAACTGAGATAATCCATCCACAATACGAGGTTAGTCATTCATATGACTGGGCTGGGCTGGACTGTAGTTACATCCTAAAGTTTTAAAAACTGAGCTTAAATAAATGATTAGCAGTAATAAAAACATTAAACATGTTAACAACACAAAAGCCATATTAAACGCAGACTACTTTAGGCCCGGAAGTAGGATTCGTCACGTCATCACTTAACGACCGGATAGTGTGCCTTTTTAAATTGAGACGTCATTTTCCATTGACTCTACCGTGTGCTCTCTCCAGTGGCATTTGAAAAATTCTAATTTCTACCATCAATGTCATATTTTCTAGTTTTCCATGGACATCCCACATTAATTGGTATTAACTTTTGAGCCTGCTGGAAAGGAAAGGGGTAAACACAGGGAGAGCTACAGGCTGTGATTTGATGCCGGGCCAGTACTGGCATGTGTGTGACTCCACACTGAACCGGTGAACCAGCTCTGGGCTCTGTGTCATCTGAGGATGAGCAGGTCTCAGGCAGATGTGGATGCTGAGCTGATGACAGACAGTCAGACAGGAAACGTATCTGTCACCAATGTGCTGGGAAAGCTCTCGCAAAGAAAGCTGTGTCAAAATCTTTGCAGTATCTGTGCAGCTTTGATGAGCTGAAGTATATCAAACCGCCGAACTTAATCAAAGCCACATTCAGAGTATTGTTGTGACAAACAAGCCAAAGACATTTGTTTCATATTCTTCTCCGACGGCTGAAATAATGCTCAAGGAAGCTGGACTTTTTTTTTCTTTTTTAATAAATGCTTTCCATGTGCTCAGTGCAGTACAGTGAAGTGTCATTGGAATGAAATCTATGAGTGTAACAGTAATAATTAGCCTATAAATGCTCTGAGGTGGTCTGTGTCTTTTTTCCAGTTCATCCACAGCCGTATGATTTGCAGCAGAAACCCCACTAACAGCTTCTGTAATTGCTGAAGAGGCTTCAGTCTCTGCTGATGTACACAGTGTTTTTTTTTACCACAAGCTTTCATTTACAGCCACGTTTTTGCTCTCGCCAGTGATTTTTTTCAGCAGTGGTTTCATATTTTGGTCGTCTCTCCTATTTAACACAAATTGAACTGTACATTTTTCTCCTGCTTTAGGTTTTCAGATTTGTGGCTCAAGTGTGACATACACTAGATGTTTCATTACTCAGTGGTATAGTCAAGTGCAAGTGTTGAGACTGTACTCCTCTGCAGCGTGGTGTCCTGTGAGTTGGGTTCTTTTGTTGGGTTGTTGTTTTTGCTCCTTTGGCTCCACTGCATCTACAGTCCATTTCCGATGCTCATGCTATTTTCATACCCACGGTTCTTTTTATATCTAAAATGTGCATTACTACTGAGGACCACAAAATATGGAATAAAGTTTCTTTTTCATAAATGAACATCATTGTGCTTATTTCTGATGTTTTAATGTTAACATTTTAAAGTGTTTACAACTTGGAACAGAGTAACAGAGCGGAGGGCATTTCCTCAAACTGGAACAGAAGATTTTTTTTTTACTGAAATTCAAATATAATCATTGGATTAGTTTACATCTTAAATATATTAAGACAATTTCCAGAAAAAAATAAAATTTCAAAGTTATAAAGTTATAAAGTCAAAGTTTTGAGATGGCTCGGCCAATCAGGAAGCTTTGTCATGGTATGTCTTTTCCTTGTTACACAGGAGCAGAAGGTGCAAGTCATCAGCTATCAGTGCTACAGCTGCTGGTCATGAATGAGCAAACTGGTTTTAAAAAATAATGTAATCCTTGTGTTACTAGCTAAATCGCATGGCGTTATTAGCACAGCAGCAACTTCTTCATGTTTATATTACTAGTTTACTGATGCCATCACTATTTGATTTTGAGCGCCTGTAAGTGAACCATCTGTTTCCAGATACTAAAGAAATGATGTTATTCACGGAGCTTCCTGATTGGTACACCTAACTGCAATGTAGTAACTCCAAATTTGAAGAAAACAACAAAGATAATTTTGATTGCAATGATTCATTTGAGTTCTTCCTTTCAGTGGTGGAAACAAGCTTCCATGTCAAAGCGAGCTAAAAGAGTGAAATAAATTTGTCAGTGAATTGTCAATGAATGACGTCACTCATGATGTCTCTCAAGGCTCACTGTTGTAATCCCAGAAATGATCTGAAAATCCATAAATGAAAAGAAATGTAATAAAGTATAAAACTTACAAAAAAGAAAAGTAATAGCACAAAAATACCTCAAAGTATGTGCAAGTAGTAAAGTGCCAAAAAAATGAAGGGCACCAATAATCTTAAACACCATTTACAATGACAAGGGTTTGGAGTAAATGTACAATGATCTGCCACACCACACAATAAACATAGCAGAACTGACAATGTCTATGAATTTGTAGAGCAGGGAGAAATTATTTGTAATAAAATGTAAACATTTTAGGTGCAGATGCTGAAAATGAGCAAATCTGCAGCCAAGAGAGTCTGAGAAAATATGGAAACACATGATCATTCAACAATGTCTTGCTGCATGGTTTTAAATCTTTTCTATTTAAGTCTTAATCTGCAACAGAAATCTGAGTTTTTGTCTAGATTTGGCCTCCAGGAGCTGCATGAACTCAGCTTAGAGGTTTCCTGCACATGAACAATGATGAAAAAAGCTGTACAGGACTGAATGACAGGTGAATAGGTTTAAAACACTCAAACAATAAACACTGGACTGTAATGAGCATGATGACTAGATCCACTTTCATGCAAACACACCCACATCTAAAAAACGCTCTTGGAGAGCTCAGTGACGTCTGTGATTTTATTTATTTTGTGGATTAATTGGAGACATGTTTTTTGGCAGTGACACAGTGTTCTCGACATGCTTTATGAGTTGTGTTTTTGTTTTGTTTTTTTATCAACCGAGTGACAGTTTTCACAAAATCAGCTGCTGTTTAGGACGTGATGGATTTCATCATTCACTTCCATTAGCGATCACGCTACATTTGTAGCATGCCCAGATCCAACTGAACCCTGCACACACTCTTAATGCAGGCCAGCACATAGCCAAACAAACTTCAGCCTTTAGTCTTCAGGCTTCTAGCTAAGAACAAAAAGCTTCAGGGATTCCAAGTTAAAATAATTAAGGAATCCATATTAAATAAATTCAAAATGCAAAAGAGGATGAAACCAAATGGTAAAAAAAAGAAGAAGTCCGTTTTAAATGATGATTTCATTGATTAAGGGAGAAAATTTATCCAAACCTACCCTGTGTGTGTCCATGTGTGAAAAAGTTATTCTTGTCAAATCATGAATTGTTAACACTTTTAGAAAGCTGAGTTCAGGTTTACTAAACACACTCAGGCCTGATTACTGGAAGAACTGTTCAATCCAGAAACCACTTAAATAGAACCTGTCGGTTTCTTTTGATTGTGGCATGATGTGTTGCTTTTTGCGATCTTTTAGCTTGCTTCACTTTGTCAAAGTCACTGATGGAAAGGATTACAAAGCAGAAATCTAAGGTTTTGGGACTCCAGTGAACCACAGTGAGAGCCATTATACAGACATGGAGAAAATACTATGTGGACTGATGAGACAAACAAACTTTTTAGAAGGTTTGAATCCTGTTACATTTGGCATAAAACTAACACAGCATTTCCGAAAAGGAACATCATTTCAACATTAAATTATGGTAGTGTTAGTGTGAAAGACTTGTAAATGGAACCATCAATTCTGCCATCTACCAAAAAGTCCTGAAGGAGAATGTCCGGCCATCTGTTTGTGTCCTCAAACTGAAGCACACTTGGGTTAACCAGCAGGACAATGATCCAAAACACACCAGCAAGTCCACCTCTGAGTGGCTTACGAGAAAACAAATGAAGACTTTGGAGTAGCCTGTTCAAAGTCCTGACATGAATCCGATTGAGACGCTGTGGCATGACCTTAAAAAGGCAGTTCATGCTCAAAAACACTCCAATGTGGCTGATTTACAACAATTCTGCAAAGATGAGTGGGCCAAATTTCCTCCAAAGAGCTGTGAAAGACTCCTTGCAAATGCTTCATTGAAGTTGTTGCTGCTAAGGGTGGCTCAACCACTTATTAGGTTTAGGGGGCAATCCCTTTTTCACACAGGGCCATGAAGGTTTGGATTTATTCCCCCCTTTAATAATAAACACCTTCAACACAGAAACTGCATTTTGTGTTTACTTGTGTAAATCTTTGTCTAATATTTAAAATGTTTGATGATCTGAAACATTTAAGTGTGACAAACATACAAAAAAATAGGAAATCATGACGGGGCAAACACTTTTTCACACCACAGTGTCTCTTTGATTTCTTTCCTTGCTTCCTTTCCTTGCTTCTCTTAGCTTTGTTCCTCCACTGCATTTATCAGCAGATGAGGTTATGAGCTGAGGAGGTGAGGAAGGGATATAATGAGAGAAGAGTCCAAGCAGCAGGCAAAATATCTGACCTTTGCATTGCCTTTAGTGGTCATTATGAGTGTGTTAACAAGTCGTTAACTCAACTGAGCTGGTTTATAACCAAGCCACAGAGGAGGAGCAGGGCATTACCCAACATTTGATTTGGAAAACAAACTTCTACAGCTCCTAAATCAGCTCCTTCCACTCACTAATTCTAGTCCATGAGCCAAAAAGGGTAAATTTGCTGCTGTTCCTGACAACACAAATGACAGAGCCATTGATTAATTACCTTAATGCTGAAAATTAAGCACCCCACAGGGAACAAAACAGAAAAAGCTATTATATTTTACCCTAAATATCATAACAGATAATATTCTTTATTCTTAATGTGTAATTAAAATTAAACTATAGCAGTGCTGATGTAGGTTTACAACAGCAAACAGGGCAAAAAAAGGAGCAGAGTTGCTAGGTCGAGACTATCCCCTCTAAGGCATAATCATCATTTTCATATCTAAATTAATGACGGAGTAAAAGCAAAGGTCTTGGAAAATCTCAGAAATGGTCCAGTAGGTATTAGCAAAGCGGAAGACATCAATCAGAGTAACAGTAGTGCAGCACTGATGTGCAGTAACGTCTGCTGTGAACTGTCTGTTGGGCTCCTGGTGCACACGTTGATTCATTCAGGAAACAGCGTGGCTGCACACTCATTAACGGTCTCCCTCTCTCTTTGTGACAGTGGTGGAGTGCTCCAGCTGTAGCTGTGTTTTGCTGCTACAGGATAAAGAAAAACAAGAGTAGTCCATCTCATTCACAGATCAGCACTGTGGATCCGTTCCCCTTTAACTGCCAACAAATTGCAGGTTGCTATGGTAACAGAGATCTCGCAGACAGAGGTGGACAAAGAATAAGTCCAGGATGGGAATTTGACTCTATCCCATGCCAGCTTGCTCACACAGACAACACAAGCACTCCTTTTTCTTTCTTTTTTTTTAGGCAAACAGTGTGCATTGACGTATTGGGTATCAGAGCAGATAGAAACAAAAACTAATTAGGAGTACATCATCCACAGAACATTAATCTACAAGATATAACTGATCAGGTCAGACAGCATGTTGGGAGTACTGGGATATTCCCAGTTGGTTAAAAAAAGAACATCACCATGCATCAGAAGTAACTCTCACCTATAGACATGTACACACTGCAATTTTAGCAATCTCCTAAATTAATTGCAAGCCACCTTGTGCAGCATGTATCCAGTAAACCCAAGTAAAACTAAATAAATTATTCTCAACTCTTTCATATCTTCCCAAACTGCAGTCTCTGTATTAGTTGTTTACGTTTAGCGAGCATTCTAGCAATGATTAAATTTTATATTGGATTCTGATGACTTCTCCTCGTCATCCTGCTTTTGGGGAGGTTTTATCAGAGTCTGAAGCTTCCTCGGTCCTCTTAAGGTAACTTATCGATAGGTCTTCTTGTGTCTTGGGTGGTTGTAGCTCTGTATGCTGTATGAAGAGCTTTAATTGCTTGAGTAGAAACGTGCTACATAAGAGCCAGTTCATTTATCATTCACCAAGGCTGAACAGGTGCACATGTCCAACTGTTAGATGTGTGATGTGTGTGTAAACCAATGCAGATAGCTTTCAGTCTCACTGGCTGCCATATTCATAAAGCTGGTTAGTTAGCTTGGTGATTAGGTACATGACCAATTGTGACTATGACATAATGAGTGGATAAAACTGCTTTTCACTGGTAAATGTTAAGAAAAAAAAAAAGTGCCCACATGAAAAACACACTTTACTCATCCCAGTATTTTTATGTACCACTGTTACGTTCCCCTAAAAAGGTCCAGGTGATGAAAGAAGGTAACAAAAAGTGTCCAGGTTGAAAAAAGGAGACAGGTAGGTAAAATGGTTAAATTAAAGGGTTTTATTAATGTTTCTATTAATAAATAAACTAAAAGAGACAAACAAGCCTCTGTCACCTGTTAGAAAAATAGAACAACAAAACTCAGGTGTTGGTCAAGGAACTGAAAAGTAAGTCTCTCCACTAAGCAGGAGCAATCACCCACCATACATACACACAGCTCACTAGCTGCAACACACCAAGACTCTCTCGCACTAGGGCTACGTCCACACGTACACGGATATTTTTGAAAACTGAGATTTTCTGTTTTTGTTTTAAAAAATTATCCCGTCCACACGTAAATGCAAAAATGAAGGAAAACGCTGCTAGGAACATCCCAAAGCAACAGGTGGCGATATATTCCTAACCGTGCAGAAATGTTGGCCAATCAGAAGTCTAGAAGCCTCGGTGGGAAATAGTAAACAAAGATGGCGCATAGAAGCAAAACTGAGTCGTATGTGTGGAGGGACAGTAACTGTGTGTGTATATGTAAGCATTTAAACACTGCAGAGAGTCCAATTAACAGTAACAGTATTGTAGAAATTCATTACACCGAAACAATAATGTGGCGCACAGTGTGACGTCAAAAAAGGCGCACACCTTTGACGCTGCGTTTTCTCCGTTTTTCTCGTCCACATGTAAATGCAAAAACAGAGTTTTTGAAAATATCCCCCCTGGCAGACGTTTTTGAAAATGTCCGTTTTCAGTGACCGAAAACGCTGTTTATGTGCGGACGAAAGGTGCAAACGCATAGAAAAATCTCAGTTTTCAAAAATACCCGGGTAGAGCTCACCTTTCTCTGGCTCTAAGTATTCCTAATTGCTGATGGGGGTCAGCTGTACAAAAAAAGATGGCACCTAAGGCAGGAGAGATGTCAGGACACACCCACACAAGGTCAGTTTCAAAGGAGGCCCTGCTAGGGCCGTAACAACCACTGAATGCTGAACAAGTTGAAATGGCCTCCAGTGGTCACAAAAAGCATCTCCATCTTTAATCAATCCAGATGAATCATTAATTAATGAAATCAGAGTCTGTTTTTTAACTTAAATGAATGGACATTGTGTCCGGGTGCAGCCGACTAGGAGCAGATGTAGCAGAGAAGGAAAAACCTGGAGCATGTAGATAGTTAGCTGCTGGAATAACCTCTTTCTCGCCTTGCTCTGTTTCTCACAGGAAGTCTAATCACGCCACATTACACAGACAGCTGAACTCTGACAAATTCCTGGGCAACATTTTCAGAATTACGTCTACAAAATCACATGATTTCATGTATTAAACCATTTAAATTTGACCTTTTTCATGTCATGTATGCATAAAGGGAATTCTGCAACAAAGTACTGAGCTCAGATCAATGTGAAGATGTTAGCTCAGAATACCCAGACTTCATCAGGAAACATATCTGCCTGCTCATCTCTGTTTTTTCATGCTTCAAGAGTCAACTGAAGACACGAGTTTCACCGGCTGGTGTTTCTTTTTTGTTTTTCTTTTTAATAAATTCTAGCAGACAATTATTCTGTAGAAAACAGACTGACTTCATTAATACAAAAACACAGAGTGTTACAACATGAAGAGCTACATAATGTAAAATCAAGACTGACACAAGTGTTAAAAAGGAGCTTTATCTCAATTATTAGCAGAGCTTCTGTATTTCCATTTTCACGGCACATGAGCATTCTTGATTTTCTCTCGTTGCGTCAAACTTATTTTTCACAATAACAGCTTTAAAAACCTTTTGAATAAAGAAGGCAAAGATATAATTATGGCCATACAATAAATTTAGGAGTGGCTTTTTGAAATATTTCCCTCCTGCACTGCTACACCATACCTTAGACTTCCTCCACTTCACAAATCTTCTTTTCAGTCCTGGGTAGATCTGCAAATGCCACTGAATTTTGAAAAACAAACAAAAAAAAAGTAGCCAAAACAGTATCTGAAAGTTGAACCTTGCATAGCGCGTGACTTTGACACCCACACAACTCAGCTTTTTCATCATGCACACAATGCCTAGATAAGAAATCCAATTAAGTTGATGCTGCACAGTCTTTTCCCCCCATTTCTGCAATTATCTCATACATGTCTATAAACAATAAGCCATTGAGAGAGTAATACATTTTTGTCATAGATATGCAAATGTGCTGTTATTAGGGAATGGAACAGTAACAAGGCGAGTGAGTTTTTGATCAGCATCGATCACAACTGAAGTTCAAGCAGGAAGAAACCCTGGTCATGCAAACGTCTCGTCTTGCTGGTTTGGTGGGGAAACAAAAGGCCTGTGCTGACTCCTGCTTGAACGACGCGTGCTGTGGCAGATAATTATCAGAAGTATCTTCCGCACACTGGAGAGGGGATCCAAACTGTTTAGCTTGAATGGTGTTTGTTGTGAGGCCTCCTGAGTGAAAATGTGTAGGTTTGGGCTCCGACCGAGCGATTCACCAGGTGAATGTGTCTGATTATTTCTTCCTGTGTGGTTAAATGTGCAAATCAGTGAACGCGGCTGCTTTAACATTCGATGGAAAGAATGCACACAGTGTCTTGACCCTCTGTGGCAGTTGACTGCAAGCCGTGTTCAATCACTGCACCCAGCGGTCGCCTAAGAATCCTTAACGTGCAAAGATTTGACATTTTTTGTCTAACCTTATCAAATATACAGTGTGTATACAGTGTGACACACTTTAAAGGCCATGGCGGTGGTTTTATTAAGTGCTGCTACTGTCAGCTGTTCCTGTGTGACAAACCACATGTTGCTTGTGTGTGAATGTGTACAGTTTTGTATATGTATGTGCATATTTGCATGTACATTATATGCTATATACTCTTACATGTCTTACATGTCTTTTCTCTGGTCCCCTCCCCAATCAGACCAGGAGTGACATGTTTAGCCGCATGTTCTCCTTAAATTGCTGGCTGTCTGAGTGGTGTCCCAGAAATGATGTGGGCTTCATAGATAATTGGCAAACCTTCTGGAGGAAACCTGGTCTTGTTAGGAGAGATGGCATCCATCCCACTTTGGATGGAGCAGCTCTCATTTCTAGAAATATCGACAAATTTATTAAACCCCTCAAAACATGACTATCCAGAGTTGGGACCAGGAAGCAGAGTTGCAGTCTTACACGCCTCTCTGCAGCTTCTCTCCTCCTGCTACCCCCCCAAAAACCCATCTCCATAGAGACTGTGTCTGCTTCCAAAAAGACAAAAAACAAACTAAAAACCAGCAACAAACAACTTAAACATTTACAAAGAAAGAACAATACAGTATCCACATCTGAACCAAAGAGTAAAACAGTGAAATGTGGTTTATTAAATATTAGGTCTCTCTCCTCCAAGTCTCTGTTAGTACATGACTTAATAATTGATCAACAAATTGATTTACTCTGCCTTACAGAAACCTGGTTGCAGCAGGATGATTATGTTAGTTTAAATGAATCAACACCCCCGAGTCATTCTAACTACCAGAAATCGCGAAACACAGGTCGAGGGGGCGGTGTGGCAACAATTTTTCACACCAGTCTATTAATTAATGAAAGACCAAGACAGACTTTTAATTCATTTGAAAGCCTGATGCTTAGCATTGTCCACCCCAGCTGTGAAACTCAGAAACCAGTCTTACTTGTTATCATCTATCGTCCACCTGGGCCTTACACTGAGTTTCTGTCTGATTTCTCAGACTTTATATCTAATTTAGTTCTGAGCTCAGATAAAATAATTATTGTGGGTGATTTTAACATCCATGTTGATGCTAAAAATGACAGCCTCAACATGGCATTTAATCTGTTGTTAGACTCAATTGGTTTCTCTCAAAATGTAAAAGAACCCACCCACCACTTTAATCACACTCTAGATCTTGTTTTAACATATGGCATAGAAACTAAACATTTAACAGTGTTTCCTGAAAACCCTCTCCTGTCTGATCATTTCTTGATAACATTTACATTTACAATAATTGATTACGCAGCAGTGGAGAGTGGACTTTATCAAAGTAGATGTCTTTCTGAAAGCGCTGTAACTGAGTTTAAGAATATAATCCAGCCACTGTTATCATCGTCAATGCCCTGTACCAACACAGAGCAGAGCAGCTATCTGAACGCTACCCCAACAGAGGTCGATTATCTTGTTAATAATTTCACCTCCTCACTATGTACGACTCTGGATACTGTAGCTCCAGTGAAAACTAAGGTCTCTAATCAGAAGTACCTGACCCCGTGGTATAATTCTCAAACACGTACCCTAAAGCAGATGACTCGTAATCTGGAGAGGAAATGGCATGTCACAAATTTAGAGGATCATCATTTAGCCTGGAGAAATAGTTTGTTGCTTTATAAGAAAGCCCTCCGCAAAGCCAGAACAGCTTACTACTCATCACTGATTGAAGAAAATAAGAACAACCCCAAGTTTCTCTTCAGCACTGTAGCCAGGCTGACAAAAAGTCAGAGCTCTTTTGAGCCAACCATCCCTTTAACGTTAACTAGTAATGACTTCATGAACTTCTTCACAAATAAAATTTTTATCATTAGAGAAAAAATTACCAATAATCATCCCACAGATGTAATATTATCTACAGCTACTCTTAGTTCCATTGATGTTAAGTTAGACTCTTTTTCTCCAATCGATCTTTCTGAGTTAACTTCAATAATTACTTCCTCCAAACCATCAACGTGTCTTTTAGACCCCATTCCTACAAAACTGCTCAAAGAGGTCCTGCCATTGATTAATTCTTCGATCTTATATATGATCAACCTATCTCTAATGATCGGCTATGTACCACAGGCCTTCAAGGTGGCTGCAGTTAAACCTTTACTCAAAAAGCCATCTCTAGACCCAGCAGTCTTAGCTAATTATAGGCCAATCTCCAACCTTCCTTTCATATCAAAAATCCTTGAAAGAGTAGTTGTCAAACAGCTAACAGATCATCTGCAGAGGAATGGTTTATTTGAAGAGTTTCAGTCAGGTTTCAGAGTTCATCACAGCACAGAAACAGCTTTAGTGAAGGTTACAAATGATCTTCTTATGGCCTCTGACAGTGGACTCATCTCTGTGCTTGTCCTTCTTGACCTTAGTGCAGCATTCGATACTGTTGACCATAATATCCTGTTAGAGCGATTAGAACATGCTGTAGGTATTACAGGTATTGCACTGCAGTGGTTTGTATCATATCTATCTAATAGACTCCAATTTGTGCATGTAAATGGAGAGTCCTCTTCACACACTGAGGTTAATTATGGAGTTCCACAGGGTTCAGTGCTAGGACCAATTCTGTTTACATTATACATGCTTCCCCTAGGCAGCATCATTAGAAGACATAGCATACATTTTCACTGCTATGCAGATGACACCCAGCTCTATCTGTCCATAAAGCCAGATAACACACACCAATTAGTTAAACTGCAGGAATGTCTTAAAGACATAAAGACTTGGATGGCCACTAACTTTCTGCTTCTTAACTCAGATAAAACTGAGGTCATTGTTCTCGGCGCTGAAAAGCTTAGAAATATGGTATCTAACCAGATTCTTACTCTGGATGGCATTACCTTGGCCTCCAGTAACACTGTGAGGAACCTTGGAGTCATTTTTGACCAGGATATGTCCTTCAACACACATATTAAACAAATATGTAAGACTGCGTTCTTCCATTTGCGCAACATCTCTAAAATTAGAAATATCCTGTCTCAGAGTGACGCTGAAAAACTAGTTCATGCATTTATTACTTCCAGGCTGGACTACTGCAATTCATTATTATCAGGATGTCCAAAAAACTCACTGAAAAGCCTTCAGTTAATCCAAAATGCTGCAGCAAGAGTACTGACAGGGACTAGAAAGAGAGAGCATATTTCTCCTGTTTTGGCTTCCCTTCATTGGCTTCCTGTTAAATCCAGAATTGAATTCAAAATCCTGCTCCTCACATACAAGGTCTTAAATAATCAGGCCCCATCCTATCTTAATGACCTTGTAGTACCATATTACCCTATTAGAGCACTTCGCTCCCACTCTGCAGGCCTACTTGTTGTTCCTAGAGTATTTAAAAGTAGAATGGGAGGGAGAGCCTTCAGTTTTCAGGCCCCTCTTCTGTGGAACCAGCTTCCAGTTTGGATTCGGGAGACAGACACTATCTCTACTTTTAAGATTAGGCTTAAAACTTTCCTTTTTGCTAAAGCATATAGTTAGGGCTGGACCAGGTGACCCTGAATCCTCCCTTAGTTATGCTGCAATAGATGTAGGCTGCCGGGGGATTCCCATGATGCATTGAGTTTTTCCTTTCCAGTCACCTTTCTCACTCACTATGTGTTAATAGACCTCTCTGTATTGAATCATATCTGTTATTAATCTCTGTCTCTCTTCCACAGCATGTCTTTTATCCTGTCTTCCTTCTCTCACCCCAACCGGTCGCAGCAGATGGCCGCCCCTCCCTGAGCCTGGTTCTGCCGGAGGTTTCTTCCTGTTAAAAGGGAGTTTTTCCTTCCCACTGTCGCCAAAGTGCTTGCTCATAGGGGGTCATATGATTGTTGGGCTTTTCTCTGTATCTATGAAGCGCCTTGAGGCGACATTTGTTGTGATTTGGCGCTATATAAATAAAATTGAATTGAATTAAATTGAATTACAATTTTTTTTTTTAAATTTTTTCTTTCTATTTAATTCTTTTATTATATTATCTCTCTGTTCAGCACTTTGGCCGACACTTGATGTCTTTTAAATGTGCTATATAAATAAAGATGACTTGACTTGACTTGACATGGGTCACCATATTCCACATTTTGATGGGGATTTCTGTGGTTCCAGCTGGAAACCACTAGGCAAATGTGTAACCCACTAAGTTATGGAGCCACCAAATTATCAATCCTATATATATGTACATTATTCCTCACCATTCCTCATTTAGATCAACATCCATCCATCCATCCATCCATCCATCCATCCATCGTCTTCCTCTTATCAAGCGCCGTGTTGCGGGGGGAGCAGCCTGAGTAGGGGAGGCCAGACCTCCTTCTCCCCAGCCTACTCCTTCAGCTTATCCGAGTGAACACATAGGTGTTCTCTCCAGTGTGTCCTCTTGAGCCTCCTCCCAGTAGGACATGCCCAGAAAACCTAACCCAGAAGGAATCCAGGAAGCATCCTAGTCAGATGCCCAAGCCACCTCAACTGCCTCCTTTCAAATTCGACGGGTAATGGCTGAACTCATCACCCTATCTCTAACTGAGATCCCAGCCTACCTTTGAAGGAAGTATTCACAATACAATACAGCTGCTAGTATTCACAGTCTCTTCCTCTTAGTCTCTAGCCAGAGCTCATCAATATAGGTGAAGATAGGGAAGTAGATTGATTGTTAAATTGTTGTAATGTTGCATGTTAGATCTAGTTTTGGGAATTTGTGCCTTCCGCTAGAATTTTTCCACAACCTCTGATTTGTCAAACAAATGTGTCATATCAAAATGTCATCCTACTTCTCTGCTATTGTTTTTGGTTTACTGGGATCTGGTCATCCTACAGCAGCAGGCTCCATACGTCCTTCATACCCGGTCTCTGGTGTTATTCAGTAGTCTTTCATTGTTAAAAATGAGGATGAATGGCAGTCACAAGCAGCAGTCAACAAAGCTGCACTGTTTTCCGTCATTTCACTAATTAGCTAATTATTTTAGCAAACAGGGAGGTACGGACGACTTTTCATGGAAATAATCAATAACACTAAAAGTGTTATTCAGCCTCATTAAAACACGCTTTGAAATGAGCCTCCTGTACAACAACAATTTGCTGTTTTCAGACCATTTCAGAATGAAATTCACAAACTGCATCTGCTTTGTCGATAATATTGAAAGCCTTTTTCACAGAAAAACTGCAAGATGTTACCCACCCACCACAACACAAAGCTGCACACAGCATGGGATTATTGTCATAGTAATCATCTTGTTTACTTATAATAAAAAAAAAGAAGAAGAAGAAAAAAGTAAAAAAGAAAAAAAAAACACCCATAGCTATAAAACATAAATGGATAAATGTTTTGGATGTGAACTAAAAACAGAGCTCAAATGCCAGTTAATGCACACTTTAAACCTTCTGTTTTGTGTCCTCCAGCAGTTTCTCTTGCCATTGAAAACCATACTAAGGTTTAAGCAGCATGTTTCACTTTCTACAGAAATAACAGTTTGAATAGTTACTTAAATATTAATTAACTGTATAGTTTCACCAAGTTTTCATGTCAGCTTTAATGTCCAAAGTTGTCATGCTGCTCCAGTCTGCCTTGCTAAATGTTGGTCCCAGGCAAAGCAGGTTTATGATGTAACTCACACCTGTGACGATCAATGAACCTAGTTCCCTACTGCTGTCTCTGAAAGATGACTTATAATCTGATTTAGCACCATGTTGTTTGGTTAGTCACCTTTGACCAGACTGAACAACACCAGTAAAGCTGAAATTAATTTACAAATACATCAGACATTCATAAAGGTCATTTTTGAAACTGTTGTTCACCCATGAAGCAAAGTAGTGAATAGATGTTAAAAAATGTAAATGTTGTGTATCAGTTACTAACGATACAACCAAATCGAATGCCTAAAGTATGAAATCAGTTTCATACTTCATACTTTCACAATAAAATAAATGCATCTTTTAAACTCATATATTTTAGCCAACACATTTACTGAGTTTTCATAGTAAAGAAATATTACTTTAGGTATTGTATGGCTTTCAGTGGCTAACTTAAATATAGACAGCAGCAGAATAAAAGTCATACAATAGCTGTGTCCAAATTCAGAGGCCGCATCCTCCAGAGGCTGCATTTGAAGGCAGATTATGTCACAGCGATGCGACAAAGGCTGTCCAAATTTGTAGACTCCTCCAAATGCAGTCGACATATGCGCCCTCCTTCTCCCCAGATTTGAACAATGGGCCGGGTGTATCTTTTGTGGCCCCACCTATCCCAGAATTCATAGCACGGACAAGCTAAGTTTTAATAGTTTTAATATTACTTTTTCTGGGTCACAAAATAAACTTTTAAGATATTTTCAGGCGAGAATGTAGCTGTGTAAACTTCAAATATCTGCTCGATTTATCAAGATATCACATATTTGCAAAAGTGTTCAGACGTTTTCGGAGACGTCTGTTACCCACCAGCTTCATAGGTGACCGGGAGGTCAAGGCTCACTAGAGCCGGCGAGAACAGTAAACTCTCAGCATATCATTTTCAAACCCCCCCGCGGTCTTTCGCTACTCAGGTTAAACATGATATATAAGTCACTTGGATAACTTAAAAATGTTATTGGTTGGCTTTTTTCAGTGTTTTATTTTGAGTAAATCAGTTTGGGTGAGATTACAGCTGAATAAACGTCAAACAGAAAACTGATTAAACAGAAGTGTGAGATGGTCGAGAATTTACGCCATTGTCCTGTTATATTTTAGATAGCAAGGAGCTGAGCTTATTAAACTCCACCGAGACAGCTGGTGATGCAAATCTGAAGGATACACTGTCCAGTTTCACAGCAGATCACTTCCGGTTTTCTCAGCCCACGTAGACCGCGAAGGCCGGGTCTGAATTTGGACACAGCTAATATGCTGACACAATAGCAAAAGCTAGCTTTCACTGCAACGATGTTTGACTGAAAAAAAAAAAAGATGAGTAAGAGTCACACGTGTCACTAAATTTGTAGACTTTTGTAGATGGTGATTACCAAACAAAAATTAAAGCCGAAATAAAGTTGTGTTATGAGATATAAGAAAAAGAAGTGCGCAACTCATAAAGGAATCAATTTCTCATCCACCACATGTGAAGGAAGCCATAAAGATCCATATGTGCATGCTGAAAAACATTCTGCACATAGAATGAACTGAAGCGCTACAAAGAGTATTGAAAGCACATGGTAGAGCCCTTACAGCAGCAGCATGAATCATTGTGCAGCTTGTTCAGAACACAATGCATTATTGAAAGCTAATAATAGCTTAAAGTACACCTTTATCCACGCACCGCATTTATTATTTGTCATTCTTTCAAATGGGACAGGGTTTTTTACACAAATGACAGCTAAAAACTCCTCATCGTCAGTAAATGTTAATCTAACAAAATCACACATGTAAGTACATACATAGCACACCGTGCAGGTTTACTTCCCATATTAATTAAAAGGAAAGCCCTTCTATGAGGTCAGTCCTGGGTGATCAAAGAGGGAAGTGTTTAATTTGGTCTATATCGTATTACTTTGTCTTGTAAGAGGGGATCAGGGTTTTTTAAAATAGCCTTTAACGTGAATCCTCTTAAGCTCCCTCACTCCACTCTTAATTACAGAGGGCAGAGCATGTTTAATCCCTTCTTGATGAGGAGGAGCATTAGCTGTGGATAGAGGAGACTTCTTAGAAATCAAATGAATTTCTCCATTGAATCCGTTTAATTAATTAGTTCATACCGGCAGAGAAACGATATTATCACAAGTAACCCAAATACAACAAGATCAGCAATAAACAGGGAGCAAACAAGATATGAGCAAATGTTATATTCATAAATAGAGATCTTCCCACCAAAATAAAAGTCCCACTTATTGTGTGTTTATTGTGCATTTTTCTTATGAAACATTTGTGAATATGTTTGTCACAAAGTAGTACATTTAAACTTAAACTGATGAGCATAGTCATTTCAAGAATGGAGTCTGGTGATGGGAAGTTACAGTAGTCCAACTGTGAATGAGAAATGATTTGGTAGTGGTTTGGAGTATTTTAAAATGGCAGTGATTAGGTTGGGTTAACTGAAGGCCACTGTATAATCACACTCATTACTTCTGTGCAGATATGTTATATACCCCAGACTCGAGATGATTAGGAATAAAAATGTTCAGTGAACAGTTTGCTTCTATTGTGTGATCGTATTTATAAGATGCAGAATATCTGTTTCTCTATTTTCTGTCTCTCTGCGCAAGCTAGGGTCTACATGTACCATATGCTACAGCCTAAGGGCAGAGTTGTAGTTCAGGGCACTGGGTTTGAGAGGACGACTGCTGTTGCCTGCTGAAGTTGTCAGCATGTGGAGTGTAGCTCATTTGTGGCATAGCTGCTATTTCCCTTGGACTGTGTGTGTTTTTATCCCTTTTATGTGATGAATATTGTAGCTGGACTTCTCTCCATGATTTGATTCATTATAATTTAGCATTTGTACTGGTTGTCATCTTTTGCCCATGGCTGAGAGAGTTGGTCAGACCTAGATCTGTGTGGGAGGTGAAGACTCCTCGTTGCTTACGTGAACACACTGGAATTAATCAGATAACTACAAGCATATTTCCTTTAATAATGGTGTTCTGGCCTCTGTAGTAAAATGTTGTGAGCATCATGAGTGGAGTGCTCATTATGCTCACAATAATGAGCATAATGAGCACTGAGTTCTAGCAGGACAAGAACAGAGATGAATTCACAAGATGCTTTGTAACCTTCACTAGTGCTTGTTTCTCTAGTATGATGAGCTCCTGACTGAAAATCTTCAAATAAACAAAAGAAAGGTATTCAGAGGAATCATTCACCCTAGACTGGGGATGAACTAATAAGCCACTACTTTAGAGTACAGAAAAACGGATATGGAAATTCTGCTTGGAAAATTGTGGTGAAATAACTGGAAAAGAAAAACGTGTCCTGTGTTAAGGAAAGATTTTTTTTAAACATATTTACGAGCCTAATTGGAGTGACAAATTGTTTTGTGTATTAGTTGAAGTTCTGATAAAACTGGTATGACACTCAGGCTTTAGACACAAATAATCTGATAGACGACCAAATAAAGAATATAATTATATACACACAGGATGGTAGTGAAGGCGCCTGGGCAACAACAGACAGCTGAATCAAATCTCTTAAGAGGACATGGGAAGTAAAACTAAAAGTAAGACACAAATGACTATCAAAACACGTCAGAGAGTAGAACAAAAAATGCATAATGGAGAGTAAGACTTGCCAACAAGATACAAGATGATAATTAAGAACTTTGGAAGAAACAATGCCAAACAGAAACTAGAAGACAAGACAAACAAAGACAAACCAGACGCTACTGTTAAAAATAAATAGTGCTGTCAGCATTAATCTCGTTAAAATGACGTTAACGGCATAACCGCATTAACGCGGCAAATCTCTGTTAGCCAGTTAACGCGGATCGCCCCGTGCAATGGGCTGCACTATGCTAACACTTTAAAGAGCTAACCACGCTAACGCATTGACACTGTGCAGCCCTCGCACGGGGCGATCCGCATTAACTCGCTAACAGAGATTTTCCGCGTTAATGCGATTATGGCGTTAATGTCATTTTAACGAGATTAACGTTGACAGCACTAAAATACATAATTTTTTTTTAAACTACAAAATAATAAATTCAACATCAACACTCAGACTGTAATTGTAACTGAAAATGCTAAATACTAAAGAATTTAAAGTTCACGAAACTCAAAACTTTGAGTTTCAAAACCAGGGCCATTGCATGCTGGTACCCTTTGGTACACTGGTGCCTAAATAACTACATTTCTGTTAGATGACAGCAAAGCTAGCTAATATTAGCTTTCCAATATTTAGGCTGTAATGAGTTCTTTTATCATTTTGCTGCATCCTGCTGTGTGAGCAAACATTACTGATGTGAAGACTAATAGAATTAGTTGTTTATCTAATCCCATCATTTCTAGATCCACGAATTGAAAATGTCACGCTTGGTTAATGTGAATCCTTTCATTTTTTATAACATAAGCTGTATTTGACTTTAACAGCCTACTTCTCTTTTTGTATGCGTGCTTTTTCTGCTTGTTTTTTACATTTACAAATGTCACTTGTACATAATCAAATAAGTGTGTGATTTCAACATTTAATATCTGGTGCAGTAATTGTGCTTTTAAATTGTTTTTGTTGTTGTTGTTGGGGGGTTTTCCACAGTAGAAAAATTTATTTGTCATAAAAAGAGAAATCCTTTCCGCAGAGACTGGGAAAACTGTTCCACCAGTGCTCCACTCATAATATTCATATTACTGTACAGCAGTGGGTGGAAAAAAATGAATTTATTTGCATTTCTTTTTGCCAGCTACATGAAAACATGTCTAAAATCTGTGCTATACTTGACTGGTCTCCCAGCGAGACATCCCAGTGAGCGCAGTGAGACTGTGGAAGTGACAAATCAACTGTGCACACGATGCAGCAATTTTGATTCTACGCCTGTGCTTCACGAGTTAAAATGTCGAGTGCAAAAATATTGTCGGGGCTTCAGTGAGCCTCTCTCTTTGGTCTTTAGACTTTGAGTAAAGTGTGACAGGAAGTAAATCCATGTCTGCTTGTGATGTGATCAACAGTAAATAATGTGCAGGAAGCCGAGGGAGATGCACAAAGTATATTTAACATGCTGATCACTGGGATCCATCAATCATCCAGCACAACAATGAAAATAATCTCTGGATGGCTGGAAATGTTGGCAGAGTCAGGCCAGTATAGCGTGTGCACTAGTATCCATTGTTTGCTGCCGATGGTACAACCTGCTTTGTCGTCTCCATGAGCAAACTGTGTATTCTACCAGTGTGGAACAAGCAGCACATGTCATAGTGAAGAACCTGTCCAATCAGCGAGCTGGCACTGTTGTGCTGTAGATCTCTGGTGCATCTATTAATATATATTGCTTGCTTGATTGAAATTCAAGTCCCCACTCACCCACATAGGGCTTTTGAGATACTCGGCTTATCTGTCTTCTCCTCAGGTTGATGTTGGGTGGAGCAATTACGGGGATTAAGCAAGGTCATAAAGTTTGTGCAAGACTGATAAAGGCTTAATAAGTGCATCAAAACTGAGAGTATTGAAAGAGTCAGAAAGGCAAAAGAAATGGGGCAAAATAAGTGAAAACACCTGTTTTGGTAGAGTTTGGAGCAAAGAATCACCTGTGTGACATTAAGGGAATTAAAAATAGGTTTGTGCTGCAAGTCAATACAAAGCACATTAGGACCACTTTAGCTAAAAAACAACAACAACAACAAAAAAAAAACCTGCTATCCTCTCTGCAAGGACAGTAGGAGGGTCTGAAGTTTGAGTCAGCATTAGATGACTCATTAATATGTAATCATAATAGAGCATCTACTTTAGACATTAAATATTTAAACATTTTAAACATAATTTAATGAATTACTGGAATTAAAAAGAGGGAATGTTGTCTCCAGGCAGTTTAACTGGTTTAGAGTGGCAAGGTAGAGTGGGTTGTGTTCAAGTTAAAGAACACGGGTGCAGATTTCCAGTTAAGGTTGATTTATTCAGCTGTGGTTATCAGCAGCTTTATCACAGCCACACATGGTATATGGGTGGCACGTTTAAGGAGTGTCAGTGTTGACATGGTGATTTCAATAATGTAGGACATATCAAACTTCTACAAAGAAAAGTCTATAAATGGATGAAACATACCACTATACACAAGTGAACAACATGTAAACATTGGACTCTCTAACGGGAATACAATTCAGATTCTTCTGTGTCTTAATGATAGAGTTGTACCATTGATAAGTCTGTTAACCCACAGTTTACTTTTCAGGCTGGCTTTTTTCCCACCTTCAGATATGTCAGACTTTTTTCATGTACCAGCTCTTTTCCAGTCTTATTGGCCAAAATATTTAAAGTGCACACTTTTAAAACCCCTGCTCTGTTTTACTGTACTACTTTGCTTCTTTGTCTGCAGCTGCTGCACTGCTCTCACTGTGTATTAATGTATAATCCGTTTAGATTGGTTCCCCCATGGAAGCTGTAGTTTATAGCTGTGTCCCAAAACGTAGGCTGCATCCTTCGGAGGCCGCATTTGAAGGCAATCACAGCCAGGCGACGAAGGTTGTCCCAATCCGTCGACTCCTTCAAATGTTCCCGAATTCCCCGAATTTGAAGGATGGGTCAGGTGTGTCCTTCGTGGCCCACCATGCATGATCTGATATCCTCGTGTTGGTGTTGTTCCCAGATCATCATACTAAAGGTTGTTCCAGGATCAATATTGCAAGTGACCAATCAGAATGTTGTGATGTCATACTTTTGCGACTTCGGGAAAAACCGGCGTAAAACAAAAAACTGTACTTAAGCTGCAAGAAACCGCCTTTGTCCGCCGATCAACGGACCCTAACCCTGACCCTAACCCTAACCCTTTAATAAACACTAAGCAGAATTGATATTGTCCTTGCAACATTGGAATTTCATAAATGCACGAATGGGTTGGTGCGCAAAAGAATAACGTCACAATAATGTGATTGGTCACTTGCAATGTTGAACCTGGAACAACATTTTCATGATGATCTGGGAACAACACCAACACGACGATATCAGATCATCCGCCCACCATATCCCAGAATTCATAGCGCGAACCAGCCAATTCCAGTTAACAACAATGGCGGCCGCTACTAAGTTTTAATATTACTCTTATTAATCTGGGTCACAAAATAAACTTTTAACATATTTTCAGGCGAGAAAGTAGCCCTGTAAACTTCAAATATCTGCTTGGTTTATCAAGACATCGCATATTTGCAAAAGTCCTGACGTTTTCGGAGATGTCTGTTACCCACCAGCTCGATAGCTATCCGGGGTGAGAACAGCAAACTCTCAGCTTCACCTTTTTCAGACCCCCGCGGTCTTTCGCTACTCAGGTTAAACATGATATATGTCACTCGGATAACTTAAAAATGTAATTGTTTGGCTTTTTCCGGTGTTTTATTGCTCCGGAGTAAATTGGTTTGGCTGAGATCAAAGTTATTAGATTATTAAATTAGATTAAATAAAACTTTATTAATCCATCGGGCGGGTTCTTCTGGGATTTTCACACAGCTTAATAAAGGTCAAAAAGGAAACTGATTAAACAGAAGTGTGAGACAGTCGAGAATTTACGCCAGTGTCCAGTAACTTAGAAACCAGCTTTGTGTGCCCACTTAACCTGATTGGTGAAGTTAGGGTAAGTGAATCAACTGTTTTCAGCAGTGAATTTCTTAAGTTTCATTACTTAACGTTGGTACTGCCTCTTTTTCTTGTAAATTTGTTGTTTTGTTTTGTTTTTTACCTTCAGTAACCCTGATACACTGCTGCAGATCACAGAGGTACATTTGCTTCTCCATACAAAATAAATAGGGTCAAAAACTCGATAACAAAGTTCTTATTGGACTAACATGATGTATGAACACTGGGAGGTTAATAGTTTCTTTGCTTGCATTCATCATTGCTGGGTTAGTGAAAGATGGCAGCAGCTTCCACTCTTCTATTAACTCCTCCATTAGCTTGTTAGCTTAGCATAGTTTATTAAAGACATGTCCTATCATCTCATGTTTCGCATTTGTCAGCAAAGCATTTTTCAGTGTCACTCTGACAGAGTATGTCTGATTTAAACCTGAGTAATGCACAGCTAAAAAAAAAAGTATTTCACAATGGGTTGGAAACACAGACAATCCCAAGAAAAAGAAGGTCTAAAAAGGTGAACAGGGCTGATATTTTCATGAGCATCACAAACTGCTACAGTTTTGTTATCAGAATGTTATCTGTTCAGTCCATTAACATATGGGAAGCCCAGGAGAACCAGGTGAATATTTTATTTTATCTGGTACACGCAGGCAGGCCCTCTGACTCAGCCTGCTCGGCTGGAGAAAGGCCCAAAAATGCAGAACTCTGTGGAAACCTCCTGAAACATGGCAGACATTTCTCAGTGTATGCATCAGTGAGCCGCTCTGATAGGAAGTCATCCTGATCTTTGAATGTCATCTCCAGGTCTCCTTAACGCAGCCATGCTCTGTCTAATCAAAGGAGCTTTTACATCTGAATGTTATTCAGGCAAAACAGGAAGGATCATGGTTGTGCGTCACCTCTGAGCGTTTAAAGGTGAGCACATCACATCCAGGGAGGAAAACTAAGAGAGCAAAGGCCATGAATTCTCACAGTAGTTGTCTGATAACAATAGTTTAAAAATTGTCCGTTTATTGTAATACTCTCTTTGGATTTCTGGAAAATATTATTGGGGTCAGTGACCACAATAAATATGCTTCAACTGTCATTGAGAATGACCAAACTGAACACCAGATAAGTGGCTCACAGAAGAGCTGGATTAGCTCCAGCTCTAACAAAATGTCAGCAGTTATGCAAAACAGCAAAGCAAACAACAGAAAAAGTGTCACCATGTCAGCCAGGATGCAAGCCTCTGCAGCTGTGTCAGCCTAATTGGACAAATGTTGTCAGAGACCTCAGTCATTAAAAGAAAAATTAAATTTTTGTCGGTGCTGAAGAAAAATCTTTGTTTTGTGTATTTGTGTACAGAGTTCTCTGAGGTCTCTAATTAACTACCTGTGATCCTGAGCACAGTTCGACAGGGGCAACAAAGTGGATGCTACATATTTCCAGTGACTCTAACCAGCTGAGGTGTCCCCCACTTCACGTTCCCCTGGGAGTAAAAAGTGTTAATATGGAACAGCAGTCCTACAGGAACTGCATGCTGTACATCGATCTGTGCTGCTGGAGTTTTGCTGGCCCGGAGCCTGACTCAACAAGAGTCAGTTTTACTCTCTCACTGCTGGTAAACGGTGAAAGTAGAGCTGTGAATGTAGCTCGAGAGAGGCGGTCTAACTGAAGAGCCAGAAAGCATTTCCCACACAGAAACAAGAAACGCAGTCTGTTATCTACTGTACCAAAACCCTTCCTCTTCTTCATTCAGCTGCTTCTTTTCAGGTGTCGCCACATCTGCACATCTGAGCATCTGCTTCTATCTCACCCTATCCCTAGCATCCTCCTCTGTCACACCAATCATCTGCATGTTCTCCTAACTACATCCACGAATCTTTACCCTCTCCTCTTTGTCTTCAGCAAACAGTAGCAGTTTGCGGTGGCACCCTGATCAACCAACGATTGATTTGGGAATCACATTCTTCATGAGCCGCACGTTTGACTTGGCAAAGATTCTGTCCCGGATCCCATTTATCTGGGCTTGGGACCGACACTAGGAGTACACTGGCTTGTGCAGGTTTTGGGCTTATCCAAGGAACTTCAGGGTTTACTCTGCTAAGTAGGTGGTTCACTTCTTACCAGACTATATCGCCATAGTACCTTTTGGAGCTGGTTAGGTTCCAGATTAGGGATCAACAGTCAATCCTCTGGAAAATAGCATCACCATTCCTGGAAGGTCTTTTGACCTCTGGCTGCAGAATAGACGGGTCTAAAGTTTTTCAATAGTGTCTAAAGTCTGTGTTTCCCTGATGAGCATCTGTAATAAATATAAATTCTTACACGCAAGTTTATACCTCGATTTATTTTTTCGTTCTCCTTTTGGCTGTTCAGGATTTTGGGCTGTACAATGCATACAGAAAAACAGATAAAGTAAGAAGATGCTGTTCAGTGCATTGAGAGCATTTACATGATGAATATGATTGCTGAAATAAATCAGTGAGTTTACATGTACACAATCCACTAGGTGGTATACAATGCTTCGACCACAGTCTACAACTGCTTTCTTGTCTCATTGGTTCTTTGCAGTTAAATTGATGCTGCCTTTGACACAAACCATTAGAAAATCCCTTTCACTGGATCTTGTTGTAAATATAAACAGAAGTTTGGTAAACCACTGGTGTAATGTTCGTGATTGGTTTTCTAAACAGGCCATTTTTTCTTTTTTTTGTTTCTTTTTTGTCTGTTTCCAAAAGAACGGACAGTCTGACATCAGCGAGCACACCTTCAAATGCTTAACACTAGTTATTTTACCCTGTGAAGCCATAGCACCATGTACACCATAATGGACTGGTGACATTTGTGTTTCAGAAATTTCTTGCATTTTGGTCAAAGCTCAGATAAATCTGGTCCCTGATGGTCTACACTTTACTCAAAGACACTTTTCCGTGCTTTGAAAAATATGGCTGCAGTGCTTCATATAATGCCGGTAAACTGAGCAGTCAGGTTACACATCACGTTACAGTGAACTCAGACTCTTGGAGGAGTGGTCACACAGTTTCTTTGGATCTCTGTGCAGCAGGTACAATTCACATGTTCCATCCCAGCCCGATGTGTGTGGCCAGCAGGTAGCACATGCCGATCATGCATGTCATTATCATCATGGGGAATCCCAGCCTGTACAAAACAAGAGAAGAGCAAGTTAGTTGCAATGATCAGCACTTCAGTCAGGATTAGTGGAATAAAAAGATTTACGGGCTGCAGTAACCTGCATGTGGTGGCCTGTCTCTGATCAGGGCATAAAGGAGGAGCAGGGGGACAGGTGGGTTGTCAAGTGGCTTGCAGATATGCCCTAGATCAGCGGTCCCCAACCTTTTTTGCGCCACGGACCGGTTTATGCCCAACAATATTTTCACGGACCGGCCTTTAAGGTGTCGCGGATAAATACAACAAAATAAAACTAGTACCGGTACCGAAAAAAAGAAGATTTATTCATAACACACATGAAAAGACCCAGGAAAACAGAGTTAACGATAAAAACGATAACAAAACAACGCTGAAAACTGATGAAAACCAAATATTTCACACCGGAGCCTCAACTCTCGCGGCCTGGTACCAAACGACTCACGGACCGGTACCGGTCCGAGGCCCGGGGGTTGGGGACCGCTGCCCTAGATTAGCCATTTGAATTAACAGGATGGTATAAACTGTCCTGAACTAGATCTATGCTTCACTTGTTTGCTTTTGTTGAAATAAATATAGTTAGCCACTCAGAAAAGTCACAGAGCTCAACCTCCACCAATATGACCATTTTAAGAAAAATTATTTGGAGTCTCACCAAATGCTCCCTCTGTCCACCAACTCTCATGTAATTTGTCTCTTGCCTTGGAGAAGGAGCTGGTTGGCAGTGTTTTTGTAGTTGTTGTCATCATCTTAAAATGTATTCATTGTTCCCATCAGTGTGTGTCTTCTATTATTTTGCTATTGTTGCATGATTCAATGGAAGCTGTTAGTTTAGCAGGAACGTAAGGTCCAGTACACACAGAACAAGAAGTCAAGAAATGGTGTTTACTACTTTTATTATTTTCTACTATAGCTCCAGCACCTTTCACTCTTACTGAAGCAAACAGCAATTTGCTTCAATAAGTGTAAAGCATCGTGTAATGTCACATGAAGTCATAGCTTCCATTTACATTTATCCTGGTTTATTCTCTCAAATTTCTCCTTTATAAAATATATATTACCAAAAATGGCATTAAAAAAAATCCTGGCACTAAAGCTAGGTTTGAAAAAGTAATAAAAGACCTTTATCTTACAGGGATTTTTCTTCTCTTTATTATCACCTCTCTTTGTGAGAGACATATTTTGACCTTTGGCAGCCACAGACAGTCCAACTCCTCATATAAAGAAAACCAAATTATTGCAAAACCCAGTCTTATTGATGTGTGACACTTTGCTGAGCTCCACAGCTAACTCTGTCTTCACTCAGCCTGCAGCACAGGGAGGTCAGAGCTGCACAGCCGCTCAGAGCCGTTAAAAATTCAGCGTCTTGATCAAGGACACATCAGCCTGCAGGTGAAGGCTTGTCTTCCTGCACAGTAAAGCTAGCAGATGCTCCGAGACATGCACATTGCGTACAACGGAACAATCTAAAAAGTCCTCGGCTGCATGCACACATCTCATTAGTCCAAAGTTGTTTATAGAAACAGAAATGGCTTCACATGGTGACATTTTTAAAGGCCAGCCTTCTTCTGAATGTAATGACTGAAACGTAGTCCCCTGCATGAAGCATTGGTGGTGACTGCTGCCATGTATGTTTCTGCTTCTCATCCCTGAATTAGTCTCCTTAATTAAAATGTGTCCTTAGATGACTCCTGAACTGCAGATGGCTCGTGTTTGGATGTCTACCATGTCCTATATGGACACATGGCAGCTCCGAGGGCCAGAGATCTGTTCATCCTCACTCTGTGCCACGGATCACTTTGGAGGACAAAAACAAAAACTGCATGTATATTCAGCGTGCCAGCCATCAGTCTTCATCAAAGCAGAAAAGGACTAATTAAGACTAAAAAAATAAGAGAACATATCATTAAAATATCATTGAGAACAGATGTTGCTCTCACTCTGACAGACTGAAGAGAAAAAGTTTGGACCAAATCAGCCTGGAAAAAAACCCATAAACATACAGCTGCTATATTATCTGTGTTAATCTTTATATTAGGATTAAAGACAAAATGATGACAGTTCATTCGAATGCAATTATTATGACGATAAACATTATATTTGGCTTACGTGTGGTTTTATGTGTATAAAGCACACAGATGCTTATATGAAATGGCAAGGTTAATCGTGCAAATCTGATTGTTAGACAGACAAAAGGTTACCTGTCTCTTTGCTGTGTGTATTTTCAGTTAACCTGGACATGACCTCTTCTTAGAGGATCTCAAGGCCTGAGATGACCATTTGGGTTCAGAATGAGTATCTGATGATCACTGCAGCTGCCCACAACTTTGTTTTCTTTTTCATTTTCTTATGTTTAGCTGCCTTTACAGGTCACTACGGTAGTCGTATATGGTTGTCTGCTGAAGGCCAAGGCTTTTAAAGTTCTCATCAGAGAACTCAGAGAGGTGACACTAAGGAGGACCTTCAGCAGCTCATCAACCAGTTTGCCCATGCCTGCAGTGAGTCTGGGCTGGCTATCAGCATCAAGAACACCAACAAAATGACAGATTATTTTAGCTGTTTGGGTTCTGTCGTCACCAGCAGCAGCCTATAGTATCATTTACTAAGCAAAAAGACAAACAAGAGAGTGTGGGACATCAAAAGAATCACCTAGAACCATTTCACCTTCACTGCCTACAACAAATAGTCGCTAACGTAACTGTGCTTAAACAAGCCAGCTCTCAGAGCATGCCTCTCCACCTCCTGTCAGTGTCGATTGGAGCCTATCTCGATCGACACGAACATCAGGTGACCAGATGTCCCCCAGCATCTCAGCAGGTCCTGTTTGCAGATGGGACCTGAACATCAGGGGAACGACACTAATCATCACAGTTTGGCGTCACAGTGCTGAAGGATTGAAGAAGGGCAAAACAAAAAAAGCTGCAACCAATAGCTAAAGGACAGGAGCCACAATAGCAACTAGAGACAACAAGCTCGAGCCCTTGATCCACACTTCAGCTATGTTTGCAGCATTTGCAAGGATCACATTACTGAACCACTGTTGATTCGTGTTATATGATACTGCCAAAAAAAACCCTACATTACTTCTATGATAGCATGTAGGTATTTCCACCACACATCTAGTGTGTGTGTGTGTGTGTGTGTGTGTGTGTGTGTGTATGTGTGTGTGTGTGTGTGCGCGCGTGTGTGAGTCAATGCAATATAAATATTTGCCAGTTCATCTACTGATTGAAATGAGACAACTGCCATCTATTTCCTGTTCTGTTCAAAAGTGTCTGGATTAGAGATGGACCGATCCGATATTACGTATCGGTATCGGTCCGATACTGACGTAAATTACTGGATCGGATATCGGAGAGAAATATAAAATGTAATCCAATCCATTAAATATCAAAAAAGCACCTTACAAAACTTTCGACATGGCGTAACTCGGCTCATAACCGTAGCACGTCGCAGCAGTATGCATCACGTGATAGAGCGGCTGTGTGTATTTGTAGCCTCGCTACCAAACCGGCATTTCATCTCTGAGGAAGTGATCCCAGAGAGAAGTAAAGCAAATGTGTAAGTTCATCTCTAAATGTTTGTAAAGCATTCCCACGTTAAGCTTAACAACAGATATATGGAGTGACTGCCTCTTCTCCCTCCCTCTCCTGCTGCTACTTCAATCGTGAAACTGATCAATGATCAGCTGATCGGCTTTTGCATCGGGAGTCCGTCTCTCTTGCTTGTCTATCGTCCACTTTGCACCAGAAAGAGGAAAGCAGAGGCTGAACAACAGCAGCACGTTTAAGCTTGATAAGCTGTTGTTAGAATTTATTTAATATTAGTTTCTACACTAGGATCTTTTTCTACGTAGCTGACGGCTGCTAACTGTGTGATCTAGCAAAGTTTAGCCAGGGGGGCCGATAGGGCATTAACAGGGAAAATGGGGGCACAAAGACATACTTTTCTTTCTTATTCTCATTTAAAATGTCTAGCTTTTAATAAAAAATTATCTGAATCTTACACCCAAAGTTTTAATCTGATGTAAAATGTATAGAAGTCTATTACTGTATATAGTAACTATTAAGTTTAATATACCCTAGTAAGCTATACTACTTTTTCCTTTGGGAACCATCTGTGCAGTCTGCAATTCTGTTGAAGAAAGATGTTGAATCTATTTAATTATTCTTGAAAAATAATTTATTTCTGGGCATTTTTTCACCCTGCATCAAATTAAAGTTGATTACATCAATTAAGCATCATGAGGTGGAGAGTCGGTGGTTCCCTATTTTTAATTTTTTTGCTGGGAGTTTTAGAGCCCTATTAGTTAGGTTGCTTACTCTTTAAAATACCAGAATAGGGATGATGGAGTAGGTTTAAATTTATTAAATTGATCAGTATTGCTGAACTATGAAATATTTTGGGTGCAGTGTATTTTTTGCATACAGGTATAACAGAATAGCTTTAGGGTTGTTTTTTTTTAACTTGAGTATGAACTTACTTATACAAAAAGCAGCAAGATATTAAAAAAACAGTTTTATTGATTAAAAAACACACTATGTTGGATTCATATCGGTATCGGCTGATATCCAAATTTATGATATTGGTATCGGACATAAAAAAGTGGTATCGTGCCATCTCTAGTCTGGATGCATTTCTCTCTACCGAGATGGGGGGTTTTATCCTAAAAGGGTACATTTAGTCAATTTAAGCTTTTTTTTTTGTTTCTTTGTTTTATATGTCCTCTTATAAATACAATATGAGGTTATGAGATTTGTAAATCTTTGTGTTCTGTTTTTACCTGTTTTATACAGTGTCTCTACTTTGTAGGATCTGGGTTTATATGTGTAAGTGCCTGTGTGAAAACTGCAGCCAGTGTACCATGTCTGACTAAATTATGAGGTTTCCAGTGAATATGCTTGCAGAAATGGCAAATAAGTACTTGGACTGAAGAATATTAAGGCTTTATAGGCACTTCAGCACTTTCATGATTTTAAGACATTCTGCATTTTAAGTGTAACAAAAAAACAGTTTCAAAGTTTCTCAACTGAGTCGTAATGGTCATTGTCATTTTTGAGTGATTGTCATTATTTACGCATCAGTAGCAAAAGTGAGGGGAACTGTGAAGAAAAGATGAAAATAATATAAGATTTACTAAAAAGATTTTAGATAATATATATTAAGTTTAGAATTTAGTACTAGTAGTACTGGTATCACATCTCTAAACTTTCAGTATGGTGAAGCCTTTTCTCTAGAAGGTGTAAGCATTTTGCAGTAGTAACATTCTTAGTTTCCTAACCAAACGTTCTTCATTTTCATGCACCTGAAAGGAACTGTCTTTTTCTTTTCTTGTCTACCATCGCCAGACACTGCTATAGCACAGATGTCATTCAAAATCCACCCTGCATGAGGGTCTGCTTTGTAAGCAACACATTCTTCAGAATGGCTGACTACAAAGGACGGTGTCACAGTGTAAAGGTGTTAGCCCTTATAATCAACTCTGGACCAGGTTATGGGTTCAGTATAAGTTACTGTGGTGACCTAATCAGATGAAAAGCACCACCTTCAAGACACTGAAAACTCTGACTTCAGGCTCAACACATTTCAATAACCTATTAGTCCGTTTTCCTATTGGCCCCCCAGCTCACCAGTGGTCCCTTCCAAGATTTAGATCACCATGTGGCGCTCTCAATCTTGGGGTTGAACTGTAGCTGCAGCTGCCAGAGTAGAGCCAGAGCAAAAGAAAATAGTTCCTTTTCAGTGCTCCATAGAATGCCTTTCACCTTATTTTCCATATATTAATTAAGAGTTTCCTAAGTCCAGTCCTTTCTCATCAGTTTAGGTTTTTGCACATGACAGTTTGCAATCAAGCCGTGGTAGATCTGCTGCATGAAATTAATTTTGTTCCTGATTAAACAAAGACAGAAGCAGCCGATGATCTGTGTTGAATTTGTTGATTAAAATGGAAGCTCTCACAGGTTTTATTAGCAAGCCAAACACACAAAGCGTTTAGTGTAGTTGTCAATATGCACCTGACAGCTACTGGAAATAATATTGTGCAAAAAGATGCAAAGTGGTTAATGCTACCTATTTTGTGCAGAGGTCAGCATGTTGATGAACCACAGAGAAGGCATGGAATAGAACAGGTCTGTCAGTGCTCTGAAGCACCTCCAGACTGGACAGTAACGCAGCATTCAGCTGCACAGATGTAGGGCCACTTCAGCTTTGGTGTTTATATTGATTTGTAATGTGAGAATTCAGTTCTTTGACTACACTGCTCTGTTTCTGTTAATACTTTTGCTTTTCATTTAATGCTTTTCATTTAAACTACACTATAATCACATATTGCTTGTGGGAAAAATGAGCCTGTCTGACTGTTATCGCTGTCAGACAGCGTGAGGTCACCTCTGCATGAGCGAATCCCTTTCTACGGAGCAATACCTATTTCCCGATCACAGGCACATCATGAGGGGACACGGGGCACATGAAAAAGACACCACAATATACCACAGAGAGGAGCAGGGTTCACCTTGTCTAAAAATCCCCATCAAACCTTGTGATCTCGCACAATGACTTAATTGCATATGATGGGAACTCTTTGAAAGTCCTGATGCAATCTCAAAGACTCTTTAGATAAACCAATGGGCCGCGCTTCTCTGACTGTGGAGGCTGTAGGACAGAGAGAGCAGCGCTGCTCCCCTGTGATAATGGTTGACCTGTTCTATTCAATGAGCACAAAAAGCACACTGGTGCAGTGTTTAAGCTGTGAAGCGGTGCACAAAAAAACCTCCAAAAATATGTATGAGCGTGATTGCAGTGTTTATTAGAAATACAGCTAAAACACCTGCCTCTGTAGTGCAGAGGCTTATTGTTTTCTGTATAGATTTCCTGCAGGTGACTGTACATGAGCAACACGTGGTCCAAAAAAACAAGACACTCTGAAGCACCTTACATTGTCTAATGTCATTTGTTTTTGTGTCTCAAAACTGTAGCAATTTGCTACATTGATAGGCATTTACAAGTACATTTTGCAGTGGGTCTATTCTAGAGTGTAATGCATTACAAGCACCCGTGGCAGTTTCTATTCAACCGACCAACATACAGAGCTGTTACTTTAGTGATGCACTTTAGGTTAATGGTTTGTGGAGAGGTGGATGATAAGGGCCTTGAGGCACGAAGGAAGCAACAGGGACCATGCTAACTGCTGAGCTATTCGAGGCTACTCATTTTCCTTTGTGATGGCTTATCAAAAAGGCATTTGTGCCCCCGTGGGCTCATCTGCCCCCTGAATTTATCCTCCTGATAAAGCACTAGTCAATCCCAGCTGCCCGGAGTTGCAGACCAGACTTCGCTCCCCCTTGCCTGTCTCTCTGAACAGCAGTGACCCTTGCCACAGACATCCAATTACAGACAGTGCTTCAGCCAAGAGCAATGCTCCTGTCCAATAACTGTAAACACAGCTACAGCGGGAGAGAAGTAGAGCTGACGGGTTGCAACTGTTCCCCTCCATTTCAATGAAATCCTTTGCAGACAGACGTCCCAGAGTCTTTTTAGTGCACTAAGAAATTTGTCAACGAGCTTTAACCAACTCTGACACATTTTCCACCAATTACTTCACTGGCTTTAGCGGCATGTCAGAGCCAACTGAGCAGGTAACGAAGGCTGAAAAAGTAATGGTGGAATTTTCTTAATGCCAAAGGTCACCTGCAGTTGTTCTTTTTCTTCTCAGCCACAGTCTCATTAGCTGTAAATAGGAATATCAATGAAGCAACCTGCTACAGATCAGATTACAATATTAAAACGTAGTCGTAACATAGTAACATATCCTGTAGCTTAGGTATGTGGGAAGTACAATACTTCTGCAAGTCTTTCGAATAAATTACAACTCACTGAAAACAACAAATTGAGCATAGCGTTAGTTGAGTTAGGCCACAAAGTCACAATCCTGGGTGATCAGCTGAGCTGATTAGGGTGTGCCTTTCAGAGTGATGCTGTGCACAGTGTAGACTTAAGGACCCAAAATGCTGAACGCAGGAGGATTCCAACAGAAAGCTGATAGTAAAATCCACAAAGTAACAAAAAGTCCAAATACAAGAGAAGATAGACAGTATAGACAGCAAGGCAAATACGAGGAGCCAGAGAATTTAAACAAAAGGTGAACAGGACAGCACGGAAGAAAACACACACACACACACACAAACACACACACAGGAACATAACAGTACAAAGACGAAGTCTATTTATGGCCTTTGGTCTATTGATTGGAATGAGGGAAAATGGGCGAAAGAATTACAACCAGGTGAAGACACACAGGATAATCATTTAAGGGGAAGCAAAACCACACAGGGAATTGAAGAAAACTTTCACAGTAAAACAAGAGACCAGTACATGAAAACTAACTCCTAACAAAATATCAGACCAGAGAACACTCAAAAACAGAGGAAGACACTGGGAAACATCTGAGCACTAAAAGCTAGAACATTTGGTTGGTCCCTGTGGACCTATCCCTGACTCCTCCAGTCCACATCCTTTGGGCATTTAATGGTGTAACACTGTGCGTGTGTGAATACTAGAAAGTACTGAGTAGAAGGCATTAATAAGTGCCAATCAATTTAGTATTTTCCTTAAAATCAAGCCAGGATTACACAACTTAAACAACTGCAGCATCTGCAAACCTCTTAGCAACCCATCTCTTCCTCAGCTCCTCCTTTTTATATCACAGAATTTTATCGCTGTTATATGATGAAGCCCAGTCTGTTCTGTCTGGGGGTGTTCGGTCCTGCTCTCCTCATCTCCAGATTTTCACATGGAAGGACTGGGAATGGGAACATCAATGTTCTTTAGACTACAAACTGAAATGTCATTGCTTCAGAAAATGTCAGGCGGTAAGTATAGATAGAATATCAGTATAAATGTTGTCTGTGATTGATATGATGAAAGCGCTGTCACTCCATCCAGTGAAAACACTTTCAGATCTTTGATGACAATAATCTTCAGTCAGCCACAGACACCGCGTTCAGTCATAAGTGTCACAAGTTTAATGTTAAATCAAGTCTCTGTTCAAATCTGTTACACAAATCCCAAAAGAAATCCTCTTTTCAACCCTCACGCGCATTACATTTCCACTGTTCCCTAAATAAAATAGCGATGCAGTTCCAACCCAATGGCATATCAAGCCTAATCAGACTCATATTCATGCTTTTTTCAACATAACTGACCCCTTCGGCTTCTCCAACAAGCAAACCATAAAGTACGTCTGACTGCTGTGTCACCAGGGTGCAAATTATCAGTGAGCAGGTGGCAACCTGATAGGAAGCCTGCTGACCATCCAGCCTGCGATATAACCACATTTTCTGCCATTCATTTGACTTTTTTTCTTGTAACCACCCTAGAGTTCTGAAATCAGGCTCCACGGTTGGACAGTTTCACTCAGTATCAGCTCAATCAGTCACACATATGTTACACTGTTTATGCCTCTTTCATGGTTCAGCATGACTGGGGGACTTCTATTTCTGTCGACATGAGAGAATATTGCTGCAGGTTGACTTCCTCCACACTCACTGTAGTAAACATTTCTCTACAGGGTCACTGAAGAGGACACAGACACAAATCACTGCTTGCACTACATAACAAACCCGTGCGTGTCGTGTTGTTTCTTGGAGTCTGCTCACAGAACGCTGCACCTGCTGCACAAAGACAAACTAAACGTGTTCTGTCACATGATACTCAGTGCGACACGTTTTCTGTAAATGTTCTCAGGCTATGCATACACATTGTTGGCAATTTCTAATGCAACATATGATGGACATAAATGTGTAAGTAGCCCCTCAGGCTGAATAGCCTATCGTATTTCAGCACCACAAACCAAGAACAGAGGAACTTTTCAAACTTGCTGTTTGTGACCTCTTTGTGCATGGGACTGCTTCGTGCTGTTAATAGCGCCTTTGCTTACTTGAAGAACTCCATGAAGGAAAAGCCATATCCATGTTGCTCAGCGATGCCTGCACACACAACGTTGGCTGATGCTCCTATCAATGTGCCATTTCCTAAACAGAAAAGAGAAAAAAGTCAGAGAAAACTTTTCTTTAATGTCAGGTGTGTTTCCAGAACCACTAAAAACTGTAATTAAACCTATACTGAAAAAGGACAATCTTGACAGGACACAAATGAACAACTACAGGCCGATCTCAAATCTCCCATTTTTAAGTAAGATCATTGAAAAAGCAGTTTCTCAACAGCTCAATTACTTCTTAAAACAGAATAACTGCTATGATGCCTTCCAGTCAGGTTTTAGACAGAACCACAGCACTGAAACCGCTCTGACCAAAGTGTTTAATGACATATGTCTGAATACAGAAAGTGGAAAAATGTCAGTCTTAGTTTTACTGGATCTCAGTGCAGCATTTGATACAGTTGACCACAACATACTACTCAAACGACTGGAGAACTGGGCAGGTCTTTCAGGAACTGTACTAAACTGGTTCAAAACATACTTAGAAAACAGGAAATACTTTGTATCAATAGGTAACTTCACATCTGAGCAGACAAGTATCACATGTGGAGTTCCCCAAGGTTCCATCTTGGGACCCCTTCTGTTTAACATTTACATGCTCCCACTGGCACAGATTATAAAGAACAACAAAATAAACTATCATAGCTATGCAGATGACACACAAATATATATCACAATGTCACCAGGAGACCGAGGCCCTGTACAGGCTCTTGGTAAATGCATTGAGGAAATGAATGACTGGTTGTGCCACAATTTTCTCCAGCTAAACAAAAACAAAACTGAAGTAATAGTCTTTGGTGCCAAAGAAAAACGATTACAGGTCACCAGAGAATTTCAATCTATACACCTAAAAACCACAAACCAGGCGAGAAATTTGGGCGTAGTGATGGATGCAGACCTAAACTTAGAAAAACACATTAAGACAATAACAAAATCAGCTTACTATCACATCAAGAATATTTCAAGGATAAAAGATCTGATGTCTCAACAGGACCTGGTAAAACTAGTCCATGCATTCATCTTTAGTAGGCTTGACTACTATAACAGCATCTTTACAGGTCTACCCAAAAAAATCAGTCAGACAACTACAGCTCATTCAGAACTCTGCTGATCGAGTCCTCACTAAGACCAAAAAAGTGGACCACATCAGTCCAGCGCTGAGGTCTTTACACTGGCTGCCTGTCCGTCAGAGGATAGACTTTAAAGTTCTGATGCTGGTCTATAAAGCTCTGAATGGTTTAGGACCAAAATACATCAGTGACCTCCTGACCCAGTATGAACCTTCCAGATCCCTCAGGTCATCTGGATCCGGTCTTTTATCAGTTCCCAGAGTCAGAACCAGACACGGAGAACCTGCATTCAGCTTTTATGCTCCACATATCTGGAAAAAACTCCCAGAAAGCCTCAGATCAGCTGAAACACTCAGTTTATTTAAATCCAGGTTGAAGACTCACCTATTCTCAGCTGCATTTGAATAAAGCACCAAATCTACACTTTTAAGCTTAAATTTCAAAACTTATATTTTAACTACTGATTTTATCTACTGTTTTTTTTTGTTTGTTTTTTTCTCTTTAACCAATTTTAAATCATGCTTTTTATTGTTTTTGTTTTTTAATGTCTCTGTAAAGTACTTTGAATCACCTTGTTGTTGAATTGTGCTGTATAAATAAACTTGCCTAAACTGCTTTTTATTACTTCCCAGCAAACAGATAAAGCTGGACTCTCATATTAAACATGGCTAAAGTTGCAAATAAACAGGTCAGTGTCTCTGAAACGCTGCACTGTTTCACATCCTGTTTCAAAAACATTTTGTTTTCTAGTCTTGGATCTGATTAGCATTAAATGGAGGGTCTCTCTTTGTACAGTTTCAGTCTGACTCAGAAATAATCAGTTTGCTTAAAAAAAATTTTGGAGGTTGACCAGAAAAGAAAACTATGAGAAACACTATGCATTTCCTGAAGAAGTAGAGCCGTGGGTATTAGTTTTCTTTTTCTCAGAAAAAAAACAGCTAAAGACCAGAAAGTCAGCTTCTGCAATCAGAGCCCACTATGAAGGTGGATCTTTAGCTGACTAATGTTAGAAGATGATGATTATTTTTTTTTCTGTAAAGGGAAATGAAGACGAGTTAGAAAAGCACATTTCAGTGATTGGTTACTTACACATCTCTGAAATGTTTGTCTTGTATTGACACTTGGAACAAATCTCTACTGTAACTACTGTTACCGCTGCAAGATGAGGACAAACCGCACAGAACCATCATGGCCTGTTTGCAGAAACTCATTAGAAGTAAGAGGAAAGTGTGCTTTTAAGGACGAGAGGCCATAAAGAGACAGGATGCTTGTTTTAGGAAGAGAGTGGAGCGAGTGGCTGCATCAACGTTTAGTGGAAGATGAGTAAGGACTCGTGTTCAACTCGTGCAATGCTGCTCTAAAAGAACCCAATAATAAAATTATAGAACTGAGAAAAACATAAGTTAACGTAAAATATTTCAGCATTATGAGCATGAGTACTTTACAGTCTTATATTACTGTTGAGCTTCATCACTTTTCAGCGTTGTCTTGGTAATTTCTGACTTAATCTCATAAAGCATTGCTTTAACAGTCAGCACGCGTACCCATCCTGCAGTTCAATACTGCCCACATCTCAAAAGGCGTCAGTGTGAGGATGGAGCTTGGCAGGGGCAACATCACACTGCCAGTCGATAAAGACCTGTCACAGTGCAGTTGATTAAACTGAAACACTATGACAGCTCTCTCTCTCCATTTGTGTCCTTCCCATCGGAGCAGAGCCACAGTCGGATGAAGGGCTGGCCACTGGGGCGCAGAATGAGCCTGAGTGAGGCGATCTCTGAGAGCCCTGAGGCTGCTTCCACAAAGAGCGCAGCCTGGCCTCCCCGGGGAGCGACACAGCTGTACAAAGTGTGGCTGTCACCTGGAGCATATGTTGTCTTCTTCTGGCAGCAGTCATCAATAAAGATCCACACCTTTCAAACAGGGATAAACTATAAAGTCCCTGATGTCTGTGAGGGAGTCTGGAAGGCTGGTGTGTATTTTTCCCAGAAGTGACATGCAATGCACTATTTTTATAATACAGCATATGAGGCCCAAGAAGCAATACTTACCACCCAGACAGGCTCCCATAGCCAAAGCAAAGATGAGCGGTTTAACTGGCAGGTTCACATCTGCATCCTGACTCAGGTTGATGAGAACAGGAATCTGCAGAGACAGATTTAAAATCATGAAAACAGCTCTTTCTTGAAAATTTACATACACTGTTTTTAATATGGCGAAATGTTATTTTTGCTTTTTTTTAACTATAAGAAGGATGTGTGTGTGTGTGTACATGTTTAGACACCTTTATGAGGACAGAAAATTGGGATGTCACTATACTTGTGGGGACCAAGAGTCACCACGAGGTTTTTTTGAGGTTCAAAATGTGGTTTTAGTGTCAGGGTTACAATGAGGTTATGTTTAGGCTAAAGGTTAAGCATTCATTTTTGATGTTTAGGGTAAGCGGCTAGGGAAAGCATTATGTCAATTAGATGTCCTCACTAAGATATGAAAATATGTGTGTGTGTGTGTGTGTGTGTGTGTGTGTGTGTGTGTGTGTGTGTGTGTGTGTGTGTGGTGGAGTTATGACGCAAGTGCTATACAATAACATGTTTATGGACTCCATGATGAATAAAGCCTGACTGTTCTCCTTTTGGAAAAGTATTATTATTTCTCTGAATTCTTTCTAATACCCAGCAGGGGGCGACTTCTCCAGTGTGAAAATACATGTATATGAGAGTGTACAAAAGTATGAGAAAACAAACCTACGCCTGAGTTGAGTTATGGCCTCCATATACCTCTAGTATTTCCTGATAGGATCTTATTTGCTGGTCTTATTCATTATTGTTCATATTTTGAAATATGTACCAGTTTTGACAGCTGCTTTATATCAATCTACATGTCTGCCCCTTGTTAGGGAAGCAAACTTTAAATGTATTTTTGCAGGAATGGGTAAAATAGTTTAAAAAGATGCATTTGAAATGATTATGAACAAACAGTTGGATGTTTTTAAGGAGAATATTTGTTTGCCCTCTTCCTATGTACCGCTTGTTTCGATGCTTTCACTGCCAGATCGGTAATTTTTTTTATATACAGACATGAGTGAAATATCAATAGTTTCCTGTAACTCTGGCACAGAAAGCAAATAAGTGTAAATGCAGAACTGTTGCTTTGAAAATGCTTCTAAATTGATTCCTTCATACATAAATTTCCTAATCTCAATCACTGCAGACTGAAGGGGGAAAACAAATCTTTCCTCAGCCTCACTCTATTGTGCCAATCAGGACATCTTTCTTCTTATCAGCGGTGCACTGAATTGAAAAGTGACGCGCTTTGAAGTGCTCTTCTTTTCAGGTAGAGCAATTCTTGCATGGGCCTAAAACTATGGGCAAAAAAAAAAAAAAAAAAACAATCAGAGAAAAGGACATTTTCAAAAAACCCCATGGACACACTGACTAGTCAAAAAATGTGATGGTTTAATTCTCACAGGCAACATCTCATTCTGTCAGTGGGATAACATCTTTCTCCTTTCTCAGTGTCATTTTAATTGAGCACAGAGGCACTCCTCTGAAACATTGATCTCTGCTGAATCTATTAAGTTGGGGGGAAAAGACAGCTGACAATAGACGTGGTGAGGCAGTAGCTGTTCAGACAGTTTTTACAGAAATAAACCTCCAAGTATGAAATGATTAACACATGTTCAGCCTGTTTTTCTCCTCCCACATCTGATTAATACATAATACAGCCCTAAACCCTGGTTGCATCTCTGCCTGTTATTTTTTAATAGGAACCCCCCCCCCCCCCCCCCCCCCCCCCCCCCCCAAATGATACACATCTTTTAACTTCTGTATCAGCATTTAATTGCTGTAGCTACACATTATAAATCGCCTCTCTTCCATGTCACAGAATCTGCATGTGACTTGTTTGTGTAAGAGTGTGATATGCTGCAGCTGTGATATCAGGCTCAGGGCTCTTACCATGGTGGCAGTGAAGGGAATGTTGTCAATGAGAGAAGAAGCCAGAGCCGAGACCCACATCACCAAGATAATGGCTATAGCCAAGCGCTGGTCTTCTGGCACCGCCTGACAGGGGAGATAAGAGTGACAGATAACTGCTACTTTTATTGCCGCTCACACGCACACGCCCTCTCTCTGCCTTCGCTGATTTAAATCAAACACAACAATTATGTTCAGTCTCTGACACCGAACCCCTCCTCGGGGAGCAGAAGCTGAGAGGATGAAGCTGTTTGAATGTGTGACACAACCACAGGTGGTGGCTTTGTTATCTGTGCTGTAGGCGCGCAGCGAGGCTGGTTCACCGCATGCGGTGTGATTTGAACCCTCTTCATGGCGACAGTAAGGAAAACAGAGTCTCCTCCTTTATTTCAGCTGTCCTGCAGCCCTACGAAGAGAGAAAGACCATGCAGCTCTCACAGCATGTTGTCCATGGTTCTGGGACACCGAGTGGGTCACAAACCACAAATAGCACACTACCTGTCATGTGTCATTATTAGGCTCGCAGGGGCCCGCAGTCTAAACACAAGCTGACGTAGCTATTACTGGTGCAATTCTCTGCTAAGAGACACCTCGCTCGCATGATGCACAGAGGCAAGAATATGGGTGAAAATTACTTCAGACCCCTTCAGCTGCCTGCAGGAGTCAGATGCAAAGGAAATAATTGAATTGCGAGCCAGGCAGAACAAAAGGATCAATATGCATGGAATGCAATATCGCATCACCTGTGCCCAATTATCAGCGATGCCAGTCGCACAGAGACCTGAGAGATGACTGTAAAGGTTCAGAATCAAAGGGGAAACTTACTTTTATAAGCAGTGCTGTCTGTTCTCCGATATAGTCAATAAGCTGCAGCTGGGCTAAAGCCTGAAAAAGGAAGACGAGAAGATTAATAAGAAAAAAAAATCAGAAGAGAATCACTTAAAGGTGAGATTAAACCGAAAGAAGAAAAGCAATTTGGTTTCCATTTAGTGGCTATTAAATAGACAGAGACAGATGTATCCTTGTTATCATTCCTGAGATTGAATATTATTCATGTGCTGGTGAGCACTGCTTCACTGACTCTACACTGTGTTGTAGTTTTGCCCACAAAGAGAGAAACAACAAAGCCCTCACTGTGCTGACAGGACACTTTTCTTTACATCCTTTCATTGAAGCTCATGGGTGAAAATACAGATAATTACTTTGCACATTGCGAGCTGACTGCCAGCTGCACTGTCAATTGAATCTATGCATTGATTCTGTTTTTCCTTAGTGTCCTGTGAAGCTGCTCGTCAGAGCAGACCCCAGCTAAACCTACATTTATCTTAGATCTGGATGCTTCAAGTGGCTCTAATTAAAAGTTGTTGTTTGGCATTAGTTTTTAGTTTTCACTGTTCGGTTTGTGGTCCAAAATTTCCTTGGAAAAAAATAGAAACGAGCTTTCCGTTAAATGCCAGAAACTCGGCCTGTATGTTAAATACCTCCATCAAAACGAAGAGGCCGGCAAAAAACAGCAGCGTGGCCCACTCCACTCGGTGCAAGATGATCTCAAAATCCTGAATGTCAGCCAGAACCAAAAGCCAGAGCGCACCCAAGATAGCGATCCAACCTGAGAGAGAACAAAAAACACCATCTGACATCTCCCTTTACAGCAGGAAAACATGTTCATATACATAAAAACTCTGAGCACCGACTAGCAGATTTTCACAGATTTATATTAGCAGATTGCTCACACAGTAAAAAACAAAACCTTTATCACATGTTACACATGCAACCACTGTTTTTTCATATATATCTATATCTATCTATCTATCTATCTATCTATCGATAGATAGATAGATAGATAGATAGATAGATAGATAGATAGATAGATATCTATATATATAGATATATACAGTGGGGCAAAAAAGTATTTAGTCAGCCACCGATTGTGCAAGTTCCCCCACTTAAAATGATGACAGAGGTCAGTAATTTGCACCAGAGGTACACTTCAACTGTGAGAGACAGAATGTGAAAAAAAAAATCCATGAATTCACATGGTAGGATTTGTAAAGAATTTATTCGTAAATCAGGGTGGAAAATAAGTATTTGGTCACCTCAAACAAGGAAAATCCCTGGCTCTCACAGACCTGTAACGTCTTCTGTAAGAAGCTTTTCTGTCCCCCACTCGTTACCTGTATGAATGGCACCTGTTTGACCTCATCATCTGTATAAAAGACACCTGTCCACAGCCTCAACCAGTCAGACTCCAAACTCCGCCATGGCCAAGACCAAAGAGCTTTCAAATTCAAATTCAAATTCAAATTTTTATTTGTCACATACACAGTCATACACAGTATGATATGTAGTGAAATGCTTGGACAACTGCTCGTGACCTAAAGAAAAAAGAAAAGGCTATGAATAAGATAGGAAATAAATAAATATGAAAATAAAAAAGGGTAAATTTAACCAGGAAGGAATAAAATAAAATATAAAAAAATTAAGTTAAGAATGAGATAACTGTACAACACAAAATAGAATGAAGGGTAAATTTAACTGGGAAAGAATAAGATAAAAATATATAAATTAAAGTTGAAAATAAGATAACTGTACAACAAAATACAAAGTATAGACATTTATAAGAATGTAAGAGAAATATAAATATATATACACACAATAACAGCAGCTGCAATCCACATTATACAGTGTCTTGTGCAGTGCAAATATGCTTAAAGTGATGAAGTGTAAACAAATGTCCAGAATGTCCAGTGTGTGTGTAAGAACTATATGTGTGGGTCAGTACTGTGTGGTGGTGTGATTGAGAGACCGTATCGCCTGCGGGAAGAAGCTCCTCCTCAGTCTCTCTGTGTTGGTCTTCAGGGAGCGGAATCGCTTTCCTGACCTCAACAGAGAGAACAGTCCGTTGTTGGGATGGCTGAGGTCCTTCACGATCTTCCTGGCCTTGGTCCAGCACCGCCTGCTGTAGATTGAGTGCAGGTCAGGGAGCTCGGAGCGGATGGTGCGCTCAGCTGAACGCACAACCCTCTGTAGAGCTCGTCTGTCCTGCATGGTGCTGTTCCCGAACCAGGTTAAGATGTTTCCCGTCAGGATGCTCTCTATGGTGCAGGAGTAAAAGTTCCTGAGCACCTTGGGGGGCAGTCGGAAGTCTCTCAAGCGTCTGAGGTGGTAGAGACGCTGACAGGCCTTTTTCACCACGGTGTTGATGTGACAGGACCATGACAGGTCCTGCGTGATGTGAACTCCGAGGTATTTGAAGCTGTCCACTCTCTCCACTGGGCACTCGTTGATGACGGGGGTCTGGTAGTTCCTCTCCTGCTTAGTGCTGAAGTCCACTATCAACTCCTTTGTCTTACTGACGTTTAGAAGGAGGTTGTTCCTCTGGCACCAGTTCTCCAGATTCCTAATCTCCTTCAGGTAGGGCGTCTCGTTGTTGTCAGAGATCAGGCCCACCACGACGGTGTCGTCAGCAAACTTGATGATGGTGGTGGAGCTGGTAGTGGCCACACAGTCATATGTGTACAAGGAGTACAGCAGGGGGCTCAGAACACACCCCTGGGGGGCTCCAGTGCTGAGAATGGTGGAGGCTGAGACATGTCCGCCCATCCTTACTGCCTGTGGTCTGCCAGTTAGGAAGTTGGAGATCCACTGACACATAGATGAGCTGAGTCCCAGATGCTCCAGCTTGGTGGTGAGTGTGGAGGGAATTATGGTATTAAATGCAGAGCTGTAGTCTATGAAGAGCATTTTAACATAATTCCCCCTTCTAGTGTCCAAGTGAGTAAGTGATGTGTGGAGGAGATGAGAGATGGCATCGTCTGTGGAACGATTTGGACGGTAAGCGAACTGTAGTGGGTCCAGTGTGTCTGGTAGTGAAGAAATGATGAAGTCTCTGACCAGGCGTTCAAAGCACTTCATCACTACTGAGGTGAGGGCTACAGGGCGATAGTCATTGAGAGAAGCAGGGTGGGGTTTCTTTGGGACAGGAACAATGATGGACTCTTTGAAGCATGTGGGGATCACCGACTGAGATAAAGAGATGTTGAATATCTCAGTGAACACAGGAGCTAGCTGGTATGCGAAGGACACCAGGAAAAGAATTGTAGACCTGCACCAGACTGGGAAGAGTGAATCTACAATAGGCAAGCAGCTTGGTGTGAAAAAATCAACTGTGGGAGCAATCATCAGAAAATGGAAGACATACAAGACCACTGATAATCTCCCTCGATCTGGGGCTCCACGCAAGATCTCATCCCGTGGGGTCAAAATGATCATGAGAACGGTGAGCAAAGATCCCAGAACCACACGGGGGGACCTGGTGAATGACCTGCAGAGAGCTGGGACCAAAGTAACAAAGGTCACCATCAGTAACACACTACAACGGCAGGGAATCAAATCCCGCAGTGCCAGACGTGTTCCGCTGCTGAAGCCAGTGCATGTCCAGGCCCGTCTGAAGTTTGCCAGAGAGCACATGGATGATACAGCAGAGGATTGGGAGAATGTCATGTGGTCAGATGAAGAAGAAGAATACTGAGTTGCATCCCAAGAACACCATACCTACTGTGAAGCATGGGGGTGGAAACATCATGCTATGGGGCTGTTTTTCTGCCAAGGGGACAGGACGACTGATCCGTGTTAAGGACAGAATGAATGGGGCCAAGTATCGTGAGATTTTGAGCCAAAACCTCCTTCCATCAGTGAGAACTTTGAAGATGAAACGAGGCTGGGTCTTCCAACATGACAATGATCCAAAACACACCGCCCGGGCAACAAAGGAGTGGCTCCGTAAGAAGCATTTGAAAGTCCTGGAGTGGCCTAGCCAGTCTCCAGACCTCAACCCCATAGAAAATCTGTGGCGGGAGTTGAAAGTCCGTGTTGCTCGGCGACAGCCCCAAAACATCACTGCTCTTGAGAAGATCTGCATGGAGGAATGGGCCAAAATACCAGCTACTGTGTGTGCAAACCTGGTAAAGACCTATAGTAAACGTTTGACCTCTGTTATTGCCAACAAAGGTTATGTTACAAAGTATTGAGTTGTATTTTTGTTATTGACCAAATACTTATTTCTCACCCTGATTTACGAATAAATTCTTTACAAATCCTACCATGTGAATTCATGGATTTTTTTTTTTTTTTTTTTTTGATTTTTTTTTTTCTTTCACATTCTGTCTCTCACAGTTGAAGTGTACCTCTGGTGCAAATTACTGACCTCTGTCATCATTTTAAGTGGGGGAACTTGCACAATCGGTGGCTGACTAAATACTTTTTTGCCCCACTGTATACATATATATAGAGAGAGATAGATAGAGATCGATAGATAGATAGATGCCATTAATGATTTAAAAAAAAAAAGAAAAGAAAATAGCTGGTCTGTGACTTTCTCTCAAATGGATGAATTTTTATGAAGTTTGATGGATTTGTTTTTAAGGTCCCACTACAGGATTTCAGTCAGGCTGAGGTCTGGACTTTAACTAGACCAGCACCTTGATTCGTTTCTTTTTCAGTCATTCTGTAGAATTTTTGCTGCAGTGCTTGGGATCATTTTCCTGTTTCATGAATTGGTTTAGGCAAGTTTTAGCTGTCAGAAAAATGGCTTCATATTTAATATGAGTTTAGTACATTTTGGTATAGAGAGTACTTCTTGGTCAGCGTTTGTAGTGTTTGTGTTTGTCCTGATATCATGTGTTTGGTTTACTTCAAACATGTTGCTGTGCACTATGGACAAAGATCTACACTTGGGCTTCATCTGACATTGTTCCAGAAGTCGTGTTGTTTGTTTAGATGTAGCTTTGAGATTCTAAGCCTTGCTGCCATGTTTGTCTTAGAGAGAAGAGGCCTTCTCCTGTCAACTCTTCCAACCAAGCCATACGTGTTCAGTCTTCTTCTAATTGCTCTGTCGTGAACTTTACCATTTTAAATGGCAACCAGGGCCTGTAGACTCTGCAATTAAACTCTTGGGTTTTTTCCAGTTACTCTGAGCACTGGACAATCTGAGCTTTTTGGTGAATTTATTGGGATGTCCAATTTTTTGGAAAACTGGCAGCTGTCCTGGATAGAATGAGCCTTATAACTGTTCACAGATTGGTGGACAGCAACAGTTGCTTGGCATGGTGTTAACACACACCTGAATGACCCAGACCAGCAAACCACCACAACGTCTGCTTTTATGGAGGTGCTCACGCTTACTGATGATCAATCAGCTGCATTTGATTAGCAGCGCAAGGCTGCTACTTGCCCTCTTAATTCCTATGGAAAAAGTAAGGATGCACTTGGTTTTTCAGCACGTTGCAGAGTCCTGTGAAAACTACATCCACAGTAAGGAGACACCAGATCAGGAGTCCCCAATCCCAGTCCACAAGGGCCAGTGTCCCTGCAGGTTTTAGATCCCACCCTGGGTCAGCACACCTGAATCACGTGATTAGTTCATTACCAGGCCTCTAGAGAACTTCAAGACATGTTGAGAAGTTAATTTATCCATTTAAATCAGCTGTGATGGATCAAGGACACATCTAAAACCTGCAGGGACACCGGCCCTCGTGGACTGGGATTTGGGACCCCTGAACTAGATGAACAAAACTGCCTGAGAATATTGAGAATATCTGGGTTTTGGCACATGTACTCAGTAGGATCTAATAAACAGATCATAGCAATGAAGTGCTACCCGCTGGAAACAAAGACCAAAGTATTTGGTTCGTCTGTGTGGGACTGATGAAGTGTTCATTATCACAAAAATGTCATTTCATCACATTGCAGTCAGGTGGATGGGAGTTGGCACCAGCCTGCTGATATTTACAATCAGTGTTTCTGAATGAGGGAAGGGGGTGCATCCACTTGGAGAAAATTTGATTAAACAGGTGAGCACCAGTAATTGCCTTGGGTGAGGCCTTAGGGGAAATAATTTCACAACTAAAGGGAATTAGTCAAGAAAGAAGTGCCATGGAAGGACACAAAAAAGAAAGCAACAGAGGGTGGTTTATGTTCAGAGAGGCTGATAAGAAGATGGAAAAACAAACAATATTGCAGTTTAACAGCATAGTTACATGTTAATAACCTGCTGAATTTCTGTTTTTATCAGCCATTTTAGTTCTCCAAAATGCCTTTACTCTGAAGGCAATAATAAAAATGAAAATAATCATCATAAAGTTAAAAATAGAAAGTGATTCTGAACAGCTGGGCAATGCGAAATGAGGTGCAGAGAGAAACATAAAAAGATACATATCAATATTCAGTTTTGGGATTCGTAGCTTCTGTTTTGCTCAGACTGCACCCACCTTACATGTATAATTAATTAATTTATTTCATTCATATAGCCTTAACCAGAGCCTTTAATTCATACTTCAGTGGGGAAACAAAAAGACCCTGCAGAGGCAGGATGACCAAAGTTCATTAGGCAAATAGCATGAGTCCAAACGGGGTAAACACAACAGGAGGAACAATGAGTAAAGTGTACACAGGGCACTTTGGGAGATAACGATTTAACAGACTGAAAACACACTAAGGAGAGGAGCATAACAACACACAGGAGACACTAATGAGAGCAGGAAAATGAACACAGGAGGGAAGCGCAAACACAGTGAGAAAGACTGAAGGAACAAAGACGAAAAATAGGAATTTTAAATTAGCCAGAAGGGCAGAAAAACAAGTCCCGTATGTGAGTGACTGCTGTCTGGGGTTGTTTCACGCTGCGCCTTTAAGCACTTCTTTTACCAAAATACTCAGGTACTAATGAATGCATTGGGGGGCTATTTGGGGTTCAATATTTTGCCCAAGGCCTTTTTGTCATGCAAACTGGAAATCAAAGCACTGACGATGTCCCAGGCCACAGGCTCCCCCTGAGGTTCTGGCTTCTTCTGGTGCATCCTGAATAAGCTTGATCCAGCTGGGATTTGTGGCAGCTGGAGTTGATTTTCTCAAGTTGCTTTGGAGTAGTTTTTGTGGATGATACTACCATCAGGCAGAGTTATGCGAGTCTGTAACAACATTACCCTGGTTGTGAATGTCAAAGTCACGTGAATGCCACGCTCCACAGAGATGCTTGGCACTCATCAAGTGTTTCAGTGTTGCAGCTCATCAGTGTAGTTTTATTTGACATATTTTAACGCTCAGTTAATGAAAGCCAACTTCCACCATAAACTTTAAACTAGCTCTGTTTCAGCTCCACTTCATGAATTTCTATTTCTCATCACTGTAAAGACACCTTTGATTTTCTCTGTGCAGATTTTTACCTGATCTGTCTTCTGTATGGGAATAAGCCGCAGACACGCCTAAAGAGCTCTCCAATTACGAAGAGCTTTAAGGTGAGTCTGAGCAGCTGACAGCTGCTGGGAGCACAGCGTCTGAGACAAGAAATATGCTGTAAAAACGTCTCATCAGTGCTGTCTTTAAGGCATAGACCAAAGAAAGTGAACACAAGGCATCCTTTAAATGTTAGAATTTAACCAACGTAAACAGTTTCAGTCAAATAAAAAAAAAAAATAGAAATTCTCATGAAATTATTCACAAATTACAGATGTAACCCACAACACTACAGACACATTAGAGGGATCAAACGAGCAGCCAATAATCAGACTGAAATGAAATCTTAGCGTGTAAAGTTAATGAAGCTTTAGTGAGGCTCAATTTTTAAAAGCCACGTAAATGAACAGCCTGGGACTGCTGCAGTAGTCGAATCTGACTCTCACCTGCGTGCTTTAATGAGAGCTGTGTTTGGATCTGCTCCTGTCCCTCCACGGGGACAGAGAACATGCAGCTGTGGGGTCGTTCCCATTTAACAAATGTCGCGGCGCAGCGACCTGAGCAGCACCTGTAATTAACCGAGCGTGTTTGGTGGCTGAGTGGCCTCAGCGGCGAGGCGGGGGGATGACAACAAGTGTATGATGATGGCCATCTTCATTTAGGGACAGTGTTAGCATTATTAAGATGCTGTTAAGATCATTTGCTCGGTGCAGATTAGAGACATCACAGTCAGAATTGTCATATGGACACAATGACATGAAACCACTATGATTAAGAAATGTGGTGAGATTTTATTGGTTCCATGAAAAACACTGAAGGTATGTTTGTATCAGATGATCTATTTGTGTTCATAGATACAAATTCACTCATTTTCAGTTTCAACTCAGTGTTAGCTAAGTAGCATCAGTGCACATCAATGTCCTCGTATGGTGCTCTGTACTGCAAGGAAGTGGGACAGAGGGAAGACACCTCCAGCAGAACCAGGATGAGGGAAAATAGAAGAGAGGATGGGGACAAAACACATAACAGCAGTTAAAAATAAAAAGACACACACAGATATACAAAAGAGAGTAAAAAGATGTGATGGCAGATGATATGCTCAGTGCATCATAGGAAGCGCTCCAGCAGCCTACGCCTATAGCAGCATGAGTAAGGGATGTTTCCACAGCAGTAGTGGCTGATAGCTGAAGGCTCTGCCTCCCATTCCGCAACCTCTAGAAGCACAAATAAACCTGCAGTCTAAGAGAAATGCTCTGTTAGGATAATATGGGATCTTTAAAATATGACAGAAACTGATTATCCAGGAGAAAGGTTTTAAATTCAATTCTGGACTTAACAGGATGCCAGTGAAGAGAAGCCAGTATGGGGGAAATGCGGTCACTCTTTCTACTCTCTGTTCAGGAGCTTTTAGAGTTACTCTGAGATGGGGTGTTTCTGATTTCAGCAATATTGCACGATTTCAAATGTATTTTTGATAGGAAGCATTTTTCATGTCTGCAGCTCTTCGGTGAGAACCCGGACACCCAAGTAAATCGGGTCTTTCAAAGAAGCGGCAGTAAAGGTGGTAATTCGTGCCAAGCAGGACGAATCAGAATATTAGAGATGACTATTTCGCAAACTGCTGTGAGATTGTGTTGAACTTGATAACCTGTTGGTGATAATCTCATGTTAACTGCTGCGGCAGATATTGGATACTGAGGAGCAAAGTCATGGTTTTCCTGTTATTCTCTTCCCATGTGTGCTGTACTCCCCACTTTCTGTCTTTATCTGTCTTTGGGTTATTACTTTATGTTTTACTTCATCGGTTTGTTTTCTCGTGTGACTTCAAAATCAACGCCCAGCTCACATTAACTTAATCTGTGATTGTATGCTTTCAGATTTGCATCACTGAACTGTGGTTTTAAGCTATATTTTACACAGCACCCTAACTTTTTATTATTTTGTCTTTTCCTTTGATCTCGTCGGATTATTTGTTTGCCTTTCATGTGCTTTCTTTACTTGTTTCCTGGTTTCTGTTTTTACCTTTTGTAGCTGTTTTCTTGGACTTTGGTTCATCATTTTATTTTATTATAAATTCTGGGCCACGTCTGTACCTTTGTGCAATCTCCTAACACAAACAGCTGTAAGTGGTTAAAATTTTGTTCTGGAAACCTAAAATAATAATACTTAATTTTTAAAGCAGCTTTTTATGTTTTTGGCTTTAAGGAAAAAAACATGTAAAGCTGTCTCTATTAAGAGAAGCAGAGACATATGTGCAATTATGGATCTATGGAACAGCAGAGACAATCTTTCCAGCACTCCCTGTTGTTTAATCAACATTTTATAATATACTGAAACAGAATGGAATAGATGCAAGTCGTAGTTACTGCTTAACCCTGATCCAAATATATAACAGGCACATTGGTTAGTCAAGCACAAACCCCAACCTGAAGACCTATTATCAGCATTGAAGGAAATGATCTTTGGAGTAGCTTTGGAAAAGTGAAAAATCCCACCGGGCAACAGAACCTTTCTCTTGTGACTGATTACACACCTGAGAGAGTTTTTAAAAAACAGAGAATACAAAGGGATCGAGAAAGCCCGAAAAGAAAAAGGGATTTGATTTGTATGCCTGAACATGTGGATCCACTGGGACCCCGGGTTATCCGGCACTGCACAAGAGGTGCAGTGAGAGCTACAGAGACAGAGATTTCCACTTGAATGAGGGAGAGAGCACCTCATCTAGCTGTAGGGGAGGCAGTGGGTAGCAGCTCACTGTGAGAGCAGGGATGAAAGTCCAAGCCGGGGGGGGTGCTGGGGGTGGAGTGAGACGCAACGCAACAAATCAGGATTCAAATTTGGAGGAAAAAAAAACTGTGATTGTAGTGGGTTAAGGTCTTAAACTAGGCTTCATGACTTAATTGGATAGAATAGCAATAGTAATGTAATAGTAATATAATGGTTCGCTATCACACACACACTCCAAAGGATGTATGAGCAATTACAGGGTTCAGTTTCTTGTCCCAGACTGTGAGGAGCCAGGAATCAAACCAACAACCTTTGGATTAATAGGTAATCTGCTCTCCCCTGTGGCTCAGTAGCCATTGACTCATGAGTCATCTGAAACAGTGGACCTCCAAGGAGAGTTTCCACAGCAAGCTCCTCCTGTGTGTGTCTGGGTTTTGAATGCTAGTTACTCAGAATCTGATGGATTCATAAAACTTAAAAGTTGTGTCCTTAAAGTTTAAAGCCCAGATTCAGGGTTCCTGCGTGGTCTGCAGGTTCTGCCCAGACTATTAAAAAAAAGGTGACGCAGCCAGTAATGTGAGCTACTGTGCTGCTGTTGGTTCCTTCAGCTTCTCCTCTGCTGCAGAGTCCATGAGAGTCATATATCTGCTTTAAAAAAGGCAATATTTGCTAAGCAGATGATGAATTGCTTTTGAACGAAATGCCATAGGGAGTTTGCCACACTGAGGAGCCAGTGTGACCAGCTAACTTACTTCCACCTATAAATACTTCTAGACCCTCAAGAATAAAGTGCACAGTTAAAGTTTTACAGGTGGCATAGCTCCAGAATGCAAAACGTAACACAACAGCAGCAATTAGACTTTCAAAGCGATAAGTATTTTACTCTTTAGTAAATATGTATATGAAGACAAATCAGTCAGGGGTAAACGGTTCTGAATGTAAGCAAAGAGTGTTTCGAAATCGTATGATGCTTTACAAAATGCATCGGAAGAGAGAGATTTTCTGTAAAAGTGACATGGGAGCTTGGACAAAATAGAGATTCTGACATATCTTTTTCAATATGTTACATCTAGTGAAGGTTTGTCAAACTTTGCACTGCCTATTTTTGCCCCAAATTTTGGTTGAATGTCTTAAGAAGGCCTTTTGCAGCTTTACTGAAATTTTGTTCATCAGTACAGGCTTAGAAGCTCGTGGAGGGATGGAACACGGTGGCCTTAATTGCAGCTTTGTAGCCATGTAATTTGTTGGTTTCATTTGCTAGTCAACCCATTATTTACTCTCTTTTAAATTGCAAGGGCACAGGAAGCTGTGTTTCATAATTACATGACGGAACCCATAACCACCCAGTGATGCCCGTAACAACAGTGCAATAATGAGAGAGTGCGGGGCTTACCAAGATCGAGATGAATGCTGGGAACGAAGGAGTTGAGAAAGAACATGAAGATCACAACGCCAAGGACAGACACACACTTCACCAGCAGAACTTTGTCAGTAATTCTGTGCTGCGTAGGAGGAAAATGTATTTTTTGTGAATGGTGGAAAAGCTGATGTTATCACAAGAATGACAGGATTTGTCTTAAGCGAACTTTCAAAGACTAGACCTACTTCATTACTGAGATTACATCAATGCACCAGTCACAGTGATTGAGGAAAATTTGTGAGGTGAAGAATCAAAGCCTACCTTCTTCTGCAGTTCTTGGATGTTTTGCTCCCAGTTCTTATCCTCCTGAGAAATTTGTCTGTCAGACACAACAACATTTAAATCTCACATTAGGTGAATGCACAGTGTCAAAAAAAAAAGAAAAAAAAAAGGGAAAAGTATCATCTCATAGAAACAGGGTGCTTATTTTTAGCAGTTTATAACCATATGCTGAGCATTGTGCAGTGTGAAGGATTTATTTCTGCATTTCCTGCGCTTCAAAATGTGTATTTACTTGCTATAATTGCTATGATGGTCCGGAAAGCAGGCACAGAAAAATAGGAACAGGAAAAAAACAAACTATTTCTGGACTGAACTGAACATGTCATGCTTGGTGCCATGCTTGTGTTTTAAATAATTAGAGGGGACCTATTATGCTCTTCTCCAGCTCCATATTTCTAATGTTGGGCTGCCTGAGTTTACAGCTTTGTGTGATCAGAATTAGGAATAATCCTCATTTGTTTGAGCTTGGATTTGGAGCAGCACCTAGTTCATCCAGTGTCTGAAAAAGATGTTTAAGCTCCTCCTTCCTTTAGCTAACTTTCTTCTGATATATTGATATTGCACAGATCCAGGAGCAGTCTGAAGTCTGAGCTTCAGGGTCATGGGTCTAACATACATGCACTGACATTACACACTTCTAGATTTATACTTAATTTCAAAGGTAAAAACAAATGCCGTATTTTTCGGACCATAAGGCGCACCGGATTATAAGGCACATTAAGCAAAACAAAACAGTCAGATAAGTCAAACTTTACTCAACTCATTATACTAACATAGCTGTGAAGCTAGCGATCACATAGCACATCATTATATACCAGCTAGCCCAACTTCAGTAACGCTACAAACGTCACTGCTGTTTAGTTTTCTATCTTCATTCATGTTGGAAGTGATAGCAGAGCTGTACATTTTAATATTTTCAGAAATCTCTCAGTCAGAACATGCAATATCATGTTTAGGTGGAAACTAGCGTGCTAACTTCCTGCTAACTTCTAACTCTAATGCCTGGATGTTAAACTTAATTGTTACACCCGGCAAAGTAGCAACGCTGATTAAAGATGAAATTATTTAGACAGTTTTTAACTCTCAATGATGCCGCAGTGTTCGTTTGGACCCAGATTACTCCGCGAGGCTCCTGAATACAGTAGCCATAACGCTCCGACAATCCATCAAGCGGTGTGGCTTCGTAGCTTACCAAAGTCAGACTAAAACATTTTTGACAGATTTCTGAGCGGCGTGTACTACATAAAATCCGTTCGAGGTCAGTAAGCACAACCGGAATTCATACATAAGGTGCACCGGATTATAAGGCCCACTGTCAATTTTTGAGAAAATTTAAGGATTTTAAGTGCGCCTTATAGTGCAGAAAATACTGTAACAGTGGAAGTGGAACGTGCAGTTACAGTGTTACTATTGCATGCAAGAGTTTTATATGATTGCTACTTTGTAACCGACCACACACTGCGGTGCTACCGTGGCTATGTCACATTTCTAGCCTTTAATGAGCCTTTTCCTTTTTTTTTTTACTACAGCGGCCCCTTGTGGTCAAAGTCAGTCTTATTCGTCCGTTTTCTTGGTGGTCTCGATGTGTACACCAGCCAGGTTGCGTCAGTGACGTGTGTCATCATCCTAGGTCTTTTGTTTAGTTTTTATTGAGTTCTATCGAGTTCGTCTTGTGTTCTGTCACCTGTTATTATACAGTGGAACCCCGACTTACGAAATTAATTTTTTCACAAAGTATTTGCAGTGTGTGTTTTCAGTAATCACACCAGCCATGAATTCTCTTGTTAAATCATGTATTATTGATTAGTACTGATAACTGCATCTAGTGAAAAGATCTGTACGAAGTAATATACAGCAGGTTGGCATTTGAAAAACAAAAGGCATTAACAGTACAGACAATGTGATTCTTAATGTTCTGTGTTCTTGTGCTTTCTTTAACCTTTGGAAGGTCTTCATCATGTTTCGCAGCAGACTCTCCAGGTTGAGGACTTTTTGCATTAGAAGACATTTCACAGCTGTCTCCTCTCGGCTGGCGGGGTTTATGCGCTGAGCCGTTTGCCTCCAAACCAGGATCTCATGCTTGAGTTCTGCAGGGCAAAGAGAGAACGCCACTTGTTCAGTGCATGTACGACACACAGACTTCAAAGTTACAGTGATAAAGCTCAGCAGCAGAATGCAGTACGTTTATAACGGATTATTGTTTGATAATATCTTCTACAGCTGAGAGAACATGGTGATGTTTTCAGTCAATATGCCCAATATGTGAGCCCCCACAGAGGGCGTAATGCAGCCTGGCGATGGGTGCATTGACCAACCCAGGAACCGCCAGTGCTCAAGTACAGATACAGCCTGAGGATATGGGACCCTTATGTAGATATCAGTAGGTGCCATCCTTTTTCAGGAAGGTTGCTAGGTGACCATAATAGGATCTAAGCAGTGCAGGGGGGAAGAGGAAAAAAAAAACATTTCCTGTTAGCAAATCTGCACAATTACCAGCCGTGGCAGGGGGTTTGAGCTGATCCAGCCACATGCACTCTTAGCAAGGCCAGGCTGGCAGGAGAAGAGGAAGAAACTCCACGGGGTCAGATTTAGGCCAGCATCGAACGGTCACCGTGGTGATGGGTAAAAGCTTCCTTTAGTTTGCCCGCTGCTCAGTGTGACAGAACAGCTCCGAACAGTCGGTGTTGCTCACAGCTTAAATGTGAGGATTGTGGTGACCACTGAGCAGCCTCATGGTCTCTGCTTCAATCATCCCATGCTGGGGTCATCTCAGAGGGGGAAGTCTGATAGTGTGGGTAAACAATGATAGGAGGTGACTGTGTTTCCGGAAGAATTCTTAACAGTTTCAAACAAATATCTTTTTTTTTGTTGTTGTGTTTTATTTTGTATGCTTATTATCTATCTCCCCAGAGTCTTACAAGCCAGATCTACAGTAAGACAGAATGATGGAGGACAGTCATGCTCCAAACCAGCACAGTCTGTAGTGTCTGTGATCCTTTCTCTCTCTCTGAACATTGTTCCAAGTCTTCAGGGATGGCCAAATCATTTTCTTTCCTGTTGCTGGATAATTAAGAAGATACATAAAAGGGCTGCGGTACACCAGATTAGCTGAATAGAAAAGAAAGGAGTCCCGTGTCGCTATCAGGCTGCTCTCTGGATGAGTGAGTCTGTTCACTGCCAACTAGTCAGAGCAACTGAACATCAGAGTAAAGGGGTTTTCTCACATGAGCCATGTGGTGTCGGACACACTGTGAGTCACCAGACCCTCGAGGGATGTTAGCGGGTGAAAAAGGAGATAAAGGCATTCTACCCCAGTAAATGATGTCTGAGTTAGGTTATTATCACAAATACTTTTGAATTTTAAAGGTCAAAAAGTTAGTTTTATCAAATTAATTGTAAACTTTGTTCACCAAGAGGCCCAGACTTTGGCATCGAGGCTCTGAGCTCATGTTTCCACTGCTGAATCCCGTGCAGGTGTGTTTTTAGAGTTTCTTTAACCTGCCTACATTTGAAGAGCATCTGCAAGCCACTTTGCAATGCATCTTCACCCCACTTCATGTCAAACCTTTATACTGCTGCACTCCCCACTTTCATGCTCACGCATACACATGGAAGGGTCCCACAGCCCTATCACCAAATATACCGTTATGTGAAAACGTTTTTCACAGGTTTCACAGTAGCTTGTAGATTCAGCTTTAGTTTTCTTTTTGTTAACTTTAATACTTAGCATGCTAACACTTGGGGTTTTTCCAGTTTCTCTGAGCATTGCACGGTCTGATTTTGGGGCCGTTCACTCCTCGGAAGATTTTGGCATCATGCTAACATTCCTGAATAATCAAGAGCAAAAAACTGCACATTTTTTGTTTTTACAGAGGTGCTCACATTGTTGATGATAAGTTAATCAAGTGCATTTGATGAGCAGCACCTGACTTACCCTCTTATTCCCTATTCAAAGAGTAAGGCTTTACCTGCAGAGAGTCAGGAAAACTTTCTTTTTCACATATAAATAACTGCAGAGGGAAATGAGCATCTTTCAATTGTAGTGGTCCCGACTGAGGTAAAAACGTTGAAGACAGAGGTGGTGGATGGATCGAAGCAGCAGGCAGAGATGGAGGGCAGTAGCACTGCCACTGAGGCTTATATAAATGATGTGAAGAGATTGAAGAATGTTACACCTGCATGATGGGCAGCTTGGTTTGACTGTCGAACTGATCACAGGCTTTGTTCCAATTATAAACTTTTTTTTTTTTAAACAGTGACTGATGTGAAAATCTGTATCACCCGGCTCTGAAGACTATTCTTCAGCAAAAAATATGAATATTTTACAATTCCACTCCCTTCTCAATAAGGCGAACACAGTACTTTTTTTTGTTATTTTGTATGTTTTTGTTTTTAGTTTTTAGTATAAAAAGGAACAGGGAGTTCTGTCCTGTGTTCCTAAATTACAGCGCTCTTAGAGAGGCTCTATTGAGCATGACCTTTTCAGACCTCTCCAAATTAAGTACCCTACTTTAAATAATAAAATGTAAAAAAAATCACGCACACAGAATCTTTTTGCAGCAATATATGTTCCAGAAATGTAATATCGGAGATGGCAGAGATATCTAACAGTGTGAGTGGAACAGTGTGGAAATTGAAAAAGTGAAAACTGAAGGCAGCACACACCTCAAGTGGAAATTAGAGGGATGAGGCCGTAATGCCGAGTTAATTATGTTTGTGTGAGGCCAGTGCATTGCCTGAGAAGGTTTATTGGGAAGCTATTGTGTGCAAAGATGTTATTGGGGGTTAATACTCTTCTTAATAATACTCAAAAACCATCACAAATGATTTCAGGTTGTGCTGTATCCAGCAGGTAACTATATTTTTTATAACTCGAGTCCACTCAGCTTAATAACAACCATGTAAAAAAATATTTTTCATGTAGAAAAACATAAATTAACCCAAAAAAATACTTTTTAAACTGAAGAAATGTTAAACTCGGACATGTGACATCACCATTTTGATTATTTGAAACCATGTTTGACCATAATCAGAGGATCTGACTGAGAAACAGAGGGATGCTGGTAGAGTAGCATCTTGTCAGTCAAATCTCCGCCCTAAGACACCACAAGTTTTATCATCTTTTTTTTACTCTACTGCAAACATTAGAACATTAGAGCCAGATTTAATGAAATGTAACTTTCTTACAGTGTTTAAAAAATTAAAAAATTACATGTAATTATATTAGTTAGAATTTTTTGAGTATAGGTGTCACCCTGAGCAGTCTACGGGATTAGAGTATCAGTCTATGAACAAAGCAGTGCTACTTACCAACTATTTCAATGGACTCTTTGTTGTAAAGTTTTTTGTTCCAGTAGAGCATCCGCAGGAAAGGAAATGAGGTAAAAAGGACGAGGCATATTCCAAGGAACATGTAGCCTGTGAAACTGGCAAAATCAATCCCCTGTAGGAAACATAATGAAAATGTGTTAGACATTTGCCGTCTGGTCGAATTTCATTCAAACGTGACAAACTGAGCCTGGGCTTAGGCAAAAAATGTGTGCATGCAGCGATGGACTTTTATGGAGAGACACAGTATGAAAAAAGTCGTGTGGTGTTCTGAGGAAAGAAAACTCAGAGTTCAGGAAAGCAGCTACCTAAAGTGTCCTCCCACACAAGTGCATTATAATGATGTCAGACTATGTTCCTTACTATATAAAGGGCCTTGAGAGCACTGAACTCTTGAGAAGGACAGCAGGAGGTGCATTCACACTCCAAACTGTAAGTATGAGCCGCACATCGTACCTGGAAGTTTGGATTTAAGAGTGAAATGACACAGAATTTGATTATTGCACACAAATCGGTGCGTTCTTTCATGTTCTGTCTTCACTCTCCGTTGTAATTCCTGCTGCTCTATTTTCCTCGTCGCTCCAGTTTCCCACGCTGTCAGATTCACTTCACTCATCAGCCTCTGTTCCCCGATCAACCCTCCTCCTTCCCGTCTCCACCTCACTCACTGCATTTCACTCTTTATCTCCATCAGCCATCTGTTTACTCTGCTCCACCACCTCTAGCCACTATCTCCTTCCTTCATTTGGGATTCTGCTTACTGATGGTCCTCTCATGTGATTCCCAAAAAATACATTTTTTTGGATAAAATTTTCCTCTTTTCTTCCAAATGGTCTCTCCCTGTTGTAAGGAAACTTAAAGTGACAGAAAAACAACAAAATATAAATAAACACTTGTGTGATTCTCATTGAGCAACATTTAAAGACACTTGCAAGTAGCTCACGCTGCCTTTATTTCACATGCTTTCACAGTATAAAGAACAATTTTCTGATATTCAGTGATAAAACTGGTTAATAGTAAAAGGGTGATGCAACTAAACATGAGTGGAAGTGTCTGAATTATTAAACAGCAGATTTAATCCACATATTCCCTTTGGATCACAGAGTTAATTTTGTCACTTGTGGCACATCCCGGCTACATCCTGGTTTATGCGCACCCCCATGGAGACCTGCTCTCCATCTGCAGTGACCTGCAGGGCAGCCTGGTGGACTGAGAACAGCTGCTTGCATGAACCTGCTGTTTATGAAAAAAATTCACAATTCCTGTTAAAATCTCGGTTTCAGCGATGAAACAAAAAGATGAAGAATAATAAAATGTTGTGCGCCCGCAGCCTAATGAATACAATATGTGCTTGCGACAGTCACAAGATCAAAAAAAGAGAAACTTAAACTTGTTGATGTGATTGTATTTCTGTTTGCGGCCATAAACTGCGACCCCGGTATGTCCATATTTCAGAGCCAATGTCAACAATTCTGATTGGAGGGGATCCAATTGGCAAGGAAAGTCCCTCTGTGAAATGATACCAGAGTTTTCATATGCACAATGGTACCTTGGATTGTAACAAGCTAAAGAGACGGACACTGTGATGAGGAGCAGAACCTAAACACATACACACTTCACGGACGTGCCTTTCTTTCCATCTCCAGATCCCTAAAATCCCTTCGCCACATACAAGCCAGCAGGCAAACTAACTAACGGGTAAGCAGACCGCGCACAAACAAGCTGTGCTTATCGTGGGCCAGACATGACTGAACGAGTGTGCCGTGGCTGTAACCCTGCAGTTCTGTCACCTGGGAAATGGAGCCAAGACAAACTGGACAGTGGGCTGTGGAAACCTGGCGCTACAGGAGCTACAGTAACCCGGAGACCACATACTGCTCGCGTCGGCAAAGGCCAAAATGTCACATGCACTGAACAGATGTCACATCAAGCAGTTGTGAAAATGTCATGTCTTGTAGAGATTTAGCATCATGCTCCTCTGAGTATACAAAGAGTGAAGGTTATGAGAGGAACATGCAAGTCAATGCCCTTTTCAGACAGCGACGCTCTGCTCTGATTAGCTCAGTAAAATGTTGCCACTGCTGTTTCAGCTTTGTCCAAACTTGTGCAACAGATGACAACTTGTGTCTAAATGGGTTTCCAAAAGGCTCAGGTAATGAATAATGGCTGGATTTTAGTTAAGCCAGAACACAGAATACAGATCAACTTGACAAGGCAGTACTGGTGTAGTACTGGGACTGCAGACTGTGGCAGTTTTTCACTGGGACTGACCAGGATGGAAAAGATCATACATCAGAGGGACAGCTGAAGCTGAAAGTTATTGGACGTTTCTAAAAGTTAGAGGCAAGGATGAGATAGTGTAACATGTGCAAAGGAGGGACACGGTAAAACGAAGACTACAGAGAAGATTTATGAATGAAGGAGGAAGTAGGACATGCAGGGTTGGTGTGACAGAGGGCTAGGATGAGATGGAGGCTAATGATCCACCCCTAAAGGGAGCAGAAGGAGAAAGTGGTTATAATGTGCTGCAGTAGGGAACTCCCAATTTCTAAAAATGGGAAAAGTTCCACTTTCTGACTTCTTGGGCTTTCCAGAATAAATGGAGCCCACGAAAGTAAAAACAAGGGTTAATACAATTAACTTTAGATTTTGTACCTGGTTTAGATTGTAGGAAATACTGTTTCTGTAAGTATGAGGGACATAATCCAACCACAAGCCATGTTACAACATTTACAAAACAGGAAGGAGCAGAGAGCTACATGGAGCAGGTGTCCATCACTACAGGCTGCTACTTCCACACACGTGGAGGTCTCTGCTTTGCTTTAACCACACTCCTAACATCCTGTCATAAAACCTTACTACACCAATCAGGATACGTAAGCAGGATGCTGGCATTTCATTAGCAAAATCAGCTTCACTGTAACAAAAAACAGCAATCATCAATACCGATTCAATATGCTATATTTATGAAAAATAAAATAAAATGTGGGCTACTTAATAGAAACACTCTGATTCATTGAGGCCTGACTCATTGCAAATACTGCTGGTTCATTTTGATTAACAGGAAGGGAGCCGGCTCTCCGTGGATCTCTCAGAGGCTAAGCAGAGTGTAACAGCCACTTTTGAGGGGTTTCTGGTGCAGCTATCCTGCCGTTCATTCTGAACTTTATCCACTAAAATGATTTAGTTGAACTCAAACTGAAAGAGGGCTGCTAACCAGAAAGCTTCCAATACTAAAAATGTTTTCCGTTGACTGCAGATCCTGCATATCCTGATACATTAGCAGAGATGGGATGATTCAAAACACTTTTATAACACATCATCCACCACTGGAAAAAAGCTGGGTGTTACATGGTTTCACACATTATTGCATCAGGAGTGGCAGTCTTCCTCACAAGTTTAATCAGAGACTAACCCCAAAGCTGGGGTCACACCACATGTAGATGGCTTTACCAACACACTGTAAGCTTATGCTGGTACGCACGTCACAGGAAGGTGAATGAATAGAAGGTGTTATGGTACACAGCTGTCACAGCTGCTGCAAATGATTACATGTAAGAAAATGGAGAAAATGGCTGTATGGACTTTCACACAAACACAGTACATGTGTAAATGCAAACCTTTGACCAGGAACAGAACTAAAATCAACCTGTAACGCTGGTCAGCTGCATTGAAATAAGAGGAGGTAGCAGCTTCTTTTCCCACCGACATCTTGACATCTTTAATTCTTGTGATTTATGATAGCTGCTGCAAAAATATAAATTGCATTCATTGCCACTACATCTCCATTCATCACCTACACATCAACGTAAACAAGGGTCACCACTCACGACTGTATAAATACATGGACAGATTGCGCTAAACAAAGATTGCAGATGTACAACCCTGCAAACACAGATGATTACATTTGCTCACAGGACAGGAAAAAGTCTATATGTACAGTGTACATGCATGTGCGTGCTGGAAATGCAGCATCAGGCTGTTAATTCCTCAGTTTGTATGAGGAAATATGAAGGCTTAAAAAACATGCAACCTTTAAGGAAACACTAACTGTACACAACTGAAAAATATTATTTTCATTATCATCTCCTGTAGATCGAAGTCAAATTCAATTAAAAAAAAAAATTCTGTCTCTTCAGACCTAATTATTGTACAGTCTAACACCAAATTAAATATCATGACTGAATTTAGCAAACATTCTCAAAGCCTGTTAATAAAACCTCAGTATGCAGTCTGTTCATGCTGTAACACAGATGCTTTTCCTCCTCCGTGCAGAGATTTTACCTGCTGACTGAAATCCTCACAAGGTCTGGTTTGAAAAACAGATTTAATAAAATTTTAAAAAACTGATAATGATAAAAGAAAAGGTTTGTCATTATTTTTTAATCATTATTAATCATCATTTTTAATCATGACCTTATAACTTAACTTTCTACCCCATAGCCCTCCAGTTGTGGTCTCCCCCCCCCCCAATTCAGATCAGTGGGTCATTCAGTAGGGAGTAGATTAGTAGTAGATTCTCATTCATTTCCTGTGGTGGTCACCAAGGATGTACCAAAGTTGATTAAAACCCTCAAACTTCAATAACAGAGGTGATCGTCAATGTTCAAGTGCATAGTGTGGAGGATGTCATGATGCCTTGAGGCAATCAGATGTAAAACAGAATATTTCTGAGTGTTTTAAGTTGTACATTGGTCAGATTTGACCCGAACACGACAGGAAGGCTAAGCTAAGTATGGTTACTTCAGGCTCTAAGAAGCCAAAAACGCAAAATGTGAGACTTGAAATTAGGAGTTCACAAGCCAGTGTGATATGCATCGTGTAAACTTTTACCAAACACCTGCAAGATATTTAGCCTCAATCCTTTTTTCAGCCAGTACTAACAAGTAAATCTATGATTCACCTTTTAGTGTTGTACCATCAGTAATGTCTTTGCTTTGCTAGATGATTACTGTATATTCGAGCTGTGAAGGTGCCTACTTCTCTGCGCAGGTCCTGATTTGATACTATAATCACATTGGGCGGATCTCCGACAGCTGTGGCGGCCCCTCCAATGTTGGTGAAGATTACTTCTGCAATCAGGACATGTCTGGGGTCTAGATTAAGCACCTCACACAACCTGCAAAATCAGACAGACAGAAAAGCCCTTTAGTCATGATTAGATTACAAAGGGTGGGGTAAATAGAGAAATATGAAAAGGATGTTGGTATTGATCCTTCAACCTTTTGTGCAGGAAAGCCACACACAAACCAAGTGGACAGCAGTATGTGTGTGTGTGTGTGTTTGGGGGGGGAGATTTATTCCACCTGAGAATAAAAAAAAAAGGCAGTGTCTATTTTTTCCCCCTGTTCCTGTTCTCTACCTTATGGTGACGGGAGTAAAAAGCATCATAGTGGTCACGTTGTCCAGAAAAGCAGATAAAATGGCAGCAATGAGACAGAGGATGATGATCATGGGCCACACTCTTCCTCTGGCTAACTGGTAAGCCTGCAGAGTGGAGACAGATAATGGAGAGATGAGGTTAGGTTGTTTATTATCAGCACCGCCAAAACAGCTGACTCAGAAAATACATCTGGCACAGCTTCGGACCAGTTCTGACTGTTCTTTGGTGTGTTTAAAAAATCTAAAAATATGTAAATCTTTCCATTATAAGTAGTACAAGATATAATATCATTAAGATTCAAAAAGAACTGCACATGGATTCCCACTTTAAAACAGCACTCTTACATCACCAGGTCAGGATGGCCACCTTTCAACGGTAACGGTGTGATGTGTGAGAGCTGCTGAGCTCTTCTCTGAGAATACTTTTTTTTTTCTGCTTCTTCTCCAAGTCGCACTTAACCTCCTAGGACCTGGCGTCCACATATGTGGACATCACATTTTGGGTTATTTAGACCAAAATACTGAATTTTGCTCTACAAGGGCCTGATATCCACTTACGAGGACATTATACTGCTACTGTTCTATCAAGATTTTAAACGAATATCCTCATATGTGGCTCTTATTTTTCTTAAAAACAAAAATAAGGCAAAAAAAAATCTGGTATTTCTTTGTTTTTACATTCATCGGACCCCAATGTGTCCAAATATCAATGAGAAATTAAAAAAGCATGTAGTGGAAGAGTTCGGGTCTTAGGAGGATAAAATTCACATGCTTGCATGATCTCCCTGTTTTCCAGGACATGATCTCCCTGTTTTCCAGCGCTTTTGTACCTGACGCACAAAAGCGCTCGTCCTCGTTCACCATGTACAGCGCACATTCGGTATAAAAGCGGAGCGCCCTGGAGCTGTTTTCTGATGGGAGACTTTGACCTTCTTTGAAAAGAGAAGACAGATGTGTTATCTTCAATAGTAGAGGAAGCAAATAATTTGAGAATGTGTATCCCTCTGTCATATGGAGGACAGATAGGACTGTGAAACTGTAGCGCTTTTTTTTTTTTTACTGTTGCAGTTAAAGAGCACTTCTTCCCGAAAAAACTGATTATTTTGAAGATTTAGTTTTCTGAACTTCACCTCGAAACGAATGTCATCCTTGTCAGCCTTTACTGCTGTTACTGTATTTTTAGGTCAGGATATAAAGATAGATTTCCAAACTTGATAGGTTGTCTGACATTGGAAAGGTCCTCCTTTGTGAACCTTTGTGACATTGGATAAGTCAAAATCAAAACTACAGTCGCGTCGTGTGTTGCTGCTAATTTCAGAAATAGCTCAAAGCCTGTCAAGACATCTCACGAGCGGGCAGCTTATTTCATACACTTCCGCTCAGCATCCTACAGAGTCCCTTAAATATCTTGAGGTTATTTTTTTAATCTAGCGCACACAAGACATTCATCAGAAGTTATCATCTTGTGCTAAAAGTATCTTACGCAAAAAAAACAAGAAATATTTTGTATCGACAAAAAATTGTCACCTTACAAATTTAAGTAGGTTGAACAGGATCCCACATGGTTAATAGTAAACAGAAATTTAAAATCAATTCGATTCTGTATGTGAGCCTTCGTGTTCTTACTTACAGTCATGTGACAAAGAGAGTTTTCAACCAGCAGCAATAACCTGTGGTAAATGTGACTTTATCAGTCTCTTTTGGCCTGTTTTTCTTTGCAGCATTGCTTCAGATCATTGAGGATTGTGGATATTCATGCAAAGCTCATTTCTTTCAGATCGGGGTCCATTCTGTTATACGTTTGCTGCTGTGCTTGGGATCAATGTCCTGTTTCATGACTTGGTTTGGGCCAAGCTTTAGCTGTAGTACAGAGATGGCCTCTTATTTGACTTTTAGAATACTTTGGTTTACAAAGAAGTCCACGATTAATTCAATGACTGCAGGGTGCCCAAATCATTACCCCTAGGGCTGTTCGATATAACGATATATATCGGATGACGATATAAAAACGTCTATTGTTTCATTTTAGGCTATCGTTTGTTTCCTGGTGTCGCAAAATAAACTGTTTACAGCAATATTTTTTCACCGTTTTGATGGTCACTGTAGTGGCTATATTAATTTCTTAATGTTCTCTCTTTCTCTTATATTTTATGTAACCACACTACAGACGGACAAGCGCCTGTTTTTATGCCTTGTGGTTAGCAACAACTATGGTAACACCATCGTGTCCGCTTGTTTATGTTCCACATAAAACTTTCACAATAAAGCTCAAAATCCTGTTGAGACTTTTCAAAATAAACTGAATCACGTGAAAGAGCAGATTATTTACGGATGAGAATTAAAAAAGAGCCGCCAGGTGCTAAAAAATAAACCTTAGACTCAAATGTTAGAACAGGCTTTTCCCCGCAGCACGCCGTGTAATAAATACTCACAAAGAAAACGGCGGCTGTTACAACTTATGTCTAAAAATGTATCGTTTCATGCATCGGTTAAAACACTCGACTCCAGCTACATGACGCGCAGCTGGAAACACTTCACGCAAGTCAAGATTCACAAAATTTACAGAAAATGTTACATTTTTGTGATTTATATCGTTATCGGACGATATAATTCTTATATCGGGATATGAGATTTTGGTCATATCGCACAGCCCTAATTACCCCTCCACCACCGTGCTGACAGTTGGTATGCGCTGTTTGGTTTTCTCCAAACATGCTGCTGCACAATGTGGACAAACTTCTCCACTTTGGTCTCCTCTGTTCAAAGAACATTGTTATAGAAGTCGTGAGATTTGTTCAGATTCAGCTTTGCAAACCTTAACCCTGCTGCCATCTTCTCTTTTAGAGAGAAGCTTTCTCATTCAGACTTTTTCTAATTTTCTCATCAACATCAATTATTAATATTATTATTATTATCATAAATCAACTTACCTTCACTGCACAGTAATCGAAGAAGCCAGTCTCTGAGAAAATGGCCACCAGCACCATCTGTGTTGTCGAAAAGAAGAATTTTCCTTTAAGTAAGATTATGTCTCCCTGTGAGATTTCAGAAACGGCCCCCTAAGATGATAAGATGCTGTTTATCTTAGATGAGATGGTCAGAATGAAATATGTGCCTGAGTTCCAGGGTTCATTAATACTCTTCATTAACGTCTCTTTATTACCTTCCTTATTATCATCGCGATGAGTTCAAAAATGTTTTTACAGGTAAGCTCGAGGATTTCAAACTGCTTTTAAATGGATTCCAGAAATGTCTCAAACTCCCTCTTCATAATTTTATACCAAAACTGACATATTCAGGACATGTTTGTTTCCACGGAGACTGGATTTTTTTTTGTTGTTCGTTTCACTCGCCTCCATAGAAATGTATTTCGCTGTCAGACATTCAGAAGACTGATAGAAAGGGCGCAGAGCGCAGTTGAGAGAGTCAGAGAGCTCTTTTTTAATGCTCTGAGATTTGTTGAGTCAGTGAACATGTGAGGAGTTAATCACCATGCCAAACAGAAGAGCCAGCGTCTCATAGTCGATCCACTCCACCACTGTAACAAGGCTGGGTCTCTGTGGGAGAGACAAAGAATGTAATTACACAGATTTATCAAGAATTTCTGGATCTGAAGGGGAAAAAACAAAAGGACAAGGTTAATAAATGATGATCAGACTCGTTAACAGTGTTAAACTTTTGGGTACGGCTGTGTCTGAACACTGCTATAACTCCTCGCTGGCCCAGTTCCTGCTTCATTTGCCGAAGCAGACAAAAGCACAGGTGGAACTAGGAATGACTGCTCTGTTCCCAAAGCATCCCGCTGAGGTGAAAATGTCCACTACTCTCAAACTTAGACCAGTGGCTAAATTTGGAAACACATAGATGTTGATGAATGACAAACTTTGAAATTAATCATGACATTTCAGAAATTAATCCTGCAGTTTCCACCGATTTTGTCTGTATTGTGTGGCACAAAACTTACAACCAGTTTGCTTACACGCCTGAATAACTGTTCAACCGTAACTCAAATACATGAATCATATGTTAAAGCGTTCATAATATGTTCTGAATGTACCACTGCATCCCTAAAAAATCAGTAAAATCAAATAACGAAAGAGACTTACATTCCCGATGATGGACAGAGCAGCTAAGGCTGCCAAAGATCCCAGCATGGCAGCCAGGGTGCGGTGCACAATCTGAAAGGACAAAACATTTACCACACTCACTTCTAAACAAACGAGCACTCACCTTCACATTAACTCTGTAAATATTTTCTAGCAGTGGAACATTCCTGTTCTTTCTGATGCCGTCTCAGTCATCTCTCGACTGATCTGTGAGGCATGTCTGGAGGAAGGAATGGTTTGGAAAAAAACTTCTGCAGGCATTTCTTGAAAACGTTTATTGTTATACAGTAGGAGTCACGTGCCTGGCTCTTTTGTCCATCTGCATCACCATCCTCCTGTGGCTTTGACTAATGAAAATAATAATCCTAATGTGAAAAATAACACTGTTTTTTAGGACATTTTAAATACAAATTAGTCTGTTTTGTTGGTAAATAAAATACTTCTTCATTTAAATTTTTTAATTTGAGGGAAAAGGGCAGAAAACAGTATTAGCGCTCCAAACAATCACAAATAGGCAGGCAAACACTGATAATTATTTACATCTCTTATTCTTGTGTGTTCTTTTTGATTTATTGTTACAGAGGAGGTCTTCTGTGAGGTTTTCTGCTGCTAGCATTACTGATATTATTCTGAGGACTATTATACATAAGAGAAAGCACCTGTGTGAATGACAGCTGCAGCGACTGGGATGAGGAGTCAAGAAAGTCTCGTGATCCATAAGATCTATAATGTTCTGTCATTTTCATCTAGGGTGAACTATCAAAGGTCGAGAAAATATCACATACAAGTCCACAGTGCTATTCAGAGGCGCTCATCACCACACACGCAAAAATATAATGCATCTTAAAATGAATCCGTGATGAGCACAGATGATCCTTTAACATTTCATGTTGTGTTCAAAGGAGAGATGCTTGTTATTTTGGGATTTAACAGTGACATTTGTGTGAATTATTTATTATGTAGAACAACTACTGTGTATATAGTGAATATAGAAAGCAAACTGTTTAACGATGAAAACGCTGCTTCTTTTTTTTTTTTAGAGTAAATCAGAAATATTTTACTGACACAGTAAAAGTGCGTTCATGTTGCAAAACCATCAACATTTGACTCCAGGCACAAAAAGAAATGAATGAATGTTTTTAAAAGCCAAAAATGACATTTTGACATCTGAATTACTCTTGATGTTTAAGCTTTAATTGCATAAATTAATGTGAATTTAAATCTTCTTAACACTTTTACAACATTTTATGCCACTCTGTGCGTTTCTTGGACAGCGTAAGAGGCTTTCTTTAGTCTATTTTATTTCCTTTAGTTAACATGTTTTTATTGACAGATCTGAATCTATTTTTTATTGGTAAAAATAAGATTTGATTCTGCTGTCAGTTAAAAACAACAGCATCACAGTCGCAGTGTCTTTAATGCATTACTCACCTTTGTGAACTGCTCAGCACTAAACTGGGTCTTGTCACTCACAATGAATAATAGCTCAGACACTCTGTAGACATTTATAATCTATTTGTCTTAACACTTCTGCTTAAATAATGAGTAAAGTGGAACAAAAGCAGCGAAACTTTCTTCAGCCTCAGCCTGTCTCAAAACTGACAAAATAAAAATGACATCACAGTTCTTTACTTCAGATCTTTTGGAACATTTCACTGAAATGCCCATTAAAAAAAAAAAAATCACAAACTAGTGCCCAATTACCAACACTGACAAATCCCTTTGTTTGATCTCAGCATTCAGAATACCCTAAATGTGAGAGACTGCATATGCACTCACTCATTAGGAGGCTGCGTCAAGTTATCAGACTAGAGACTAAAAGCATAACTCTGTGGAGGAGTGAGACATTAGCAAATGGAGACCTGACAGCGCCAAAGTCAGACAGCATCCTGATGTCTGAGCGCTCGTGCACTCTCTTTCTGAGACGATCCCTCTGTCTTTGAATTACAGCTTCTGTGAGAGGATCTGTCAGTTACACAAGCGACGCATGAGCGAGTGTGCAGAGTAAAACTGCGCTGTCATCTCTCAAGGCCTGCGCTTGACTTTCATGTCCCAGCGACCCCGTCGGTACAGTTTAGTGAGTTCACATGCTCTCAGACAGAGGAGTCCATCTGATTTAAACAAGCAAACCCTGAGTGGAAGTAAAACTCAAATCTAAAGCCACAAACCAAGAACCTCCTCAAAGTGATAGCGGCTGCTGTTTCACATATAAGTCATATATTAATCATCCATTAATGATGCAGATCAGAAAAGTCTCTGACTGCTGCCTGAAACATGCATTCTTCTTAGTGTCCAGCAGGGGACAAGTGCTCTGGTTGCAAAAAGACTTTTGGTTGCGTGGATGTTAAAAAGCTCAACCAAAACAAGACATGTTGCACTGCTGGTCATATCATATCAAGGTCCTGAGTCAATTTACAGTGTTTTGGGAGTTTTGTTTATCTAAATACTCTTGGTTTTCTAAGTGTTTGTATTGTTTTATGTGTTTTTCCACTTAGTGCATTTAATCCGCTCTTGTTTTAGAGTTTAATGCATCTGTGTCAAGTCTAATGTTCACTCTCCCGCTGAAGGAGGGAAGCATGCAATCTGTTCTGTTTGTTTGTTTGTTAGCAGTCTATGGTCTACAGTTTCCAAGATATCCAGCTCAAATTTTGTGTGATGGTAGATATCAATAACAGCTTGAGCTGATTTAATTTTGGCAAAAATCAGGTTAAGGTCACACCAAATTTGAAATTCAGTACGAGCATTTGACCTTCATTATTAGCACCCAAGGTCAAAGTTAACCTTGAAAAAAAATTCAAGAAACCACCACTTTGTTTTTTCAATCCAATATACCCTTTGATGTCACAATGACTACAAAGTATTGCAAAATCACACACTGGATATCTGAAAATGTCACGTTTTAACAGCTGAAGATTTCAGCCAATTCTGTTCCAATCATATGGGTAAAGATAATAAAATATATGTGACTTTATTATGTAATGCTTAAAGCTCATAGGTCAAAGGTTGCATGTTAGCATGCTGCGATATAAACATTGTGAACATTGTTTTAGTATAGCCCTTGACCTTTAGGGGGAGCTCTATGAGCTTATTTCACTTCCTGCTTTATTTTGAGCTTCAGCGTTCCTTGTGCTTCGCTTTTGTCTCCTCTTCTGTGATTTAGTTCAGCTGTCTCTCGTTCTCCCCACCTGTTTCCACTTCCTCTACTGCCATACTGTGTGTAAATTTACAGTTGCTGCCTCCCCCTTTGTCAGAGCATCTGTTCTCCTTGGTCTAGTGATTCTCCTCAGTCCGTTATCAGGTTTTCCTCATTGGGCTCTGTTTTGCAATCAATCAATAAATGACTTTCTTTAAGTTCAGCACAGTCTGTAGTGTCCACAGACCCATGTCAACAGAGCTCATCTTTTAGTTAAGTGAATTTTTATTGGAAAATACAACATATAATATGAAGAACACGGTCGTTTTATAGTAATTTCCATTTTAATCAGGGTTTAACGGACACAGAAGTAGCTTTTTTAAACTAATAACATAGCTGCCCATTTCTGCGCGGCTGCTGTCATCTGTCTGATTTAATTGTGTTGGGAGCGGTCATCATTCAGTGTTGCCAAATCCCAGTCCAGTACTATGTACAATCATAGACACACTTCAGCACCATCAACTGAGGAGGGCAAAGTTTAGTCAATTGTCCCACTCTGACAGGTGCATCGAATCTAATAAAGTTAACACAAGTGGGGCGGCGCTGCCACTGAGGCACAGACTGCACATGCTCACTGGCAGAAGAAGTCTAATCAGGCGAAATAAAAACACCTGTGTGGCAATGAGTTACCGGTGAGGCTCTTTCCATGACTTGGCAGAGTGGGAAAAGCACAGGTGCACCGTTAACGATTGCTCTGCTCTATTTCAAGTGTCCCTGCAGGCCATAGGAGTGTGACAGCGAGCCAGCATGAACAATACCAGGAGCCTGAAAGTGAAGCAGCTGAATGGAATTCAGCCATAATCAATTTTATAAATCCCACCTGTTTTCTTTTTTCTCTGACAGTGAAATGTTTTTAATTCTCGGATTAAAAATGATGTCTGAACTAAACGCAGCTCTGGAGATTCAGTTTTCCGGCCCTCATTCTGACGCAATGAGCATACTTCTGTTTACATGCTCGTAGCATGAGTGATATCACACGTGCAGTCCAGTGTTCTTGTGTGAGTGTGTCGTTGTTGTTCGCGGGCCGCGCTGAACTGTGCGTTTCACATTTCGAACTAGGCCACAGACACCGAAAACAAGCTCGTTCATCACCTGTAGAAGAGCATGAGCACCACAGGCTATTTACCTCAAAGATGATGAGAACATAGACCCCAGCTAGGATGATTCCAGCAATGGCCACCTGTGTCTCCACGCTGACGTAAAGCGACTGGTGGGTCATGGATAGCGGCACCACCTCGTTATCCTGCAGGAACGCCTGAATTGTGATGGCGATGGGATCACTGTGCAAGAAATGAAATGGCAACAAGAATGGTGGGAATGATCATCTTTCATTGCTTTTGTTGGAATTACGACCGTCTGTCAGAAATCTATCAGCAAAGACAAAACACCAGAAACACCTTAAGTCAAGTTATATTGTTTAATTTGCTCCTTTTCTGTGGGTATCATAGCACTTTCAAAATCAGTGGCACCTATCAAACACATTTTATTCAATTAATTGTTTTCCATTTACATTTATTTCTGTGGGACTAATTCACAACACCAATCATTACAGTACATCACATTCAGTAAAGTCTTTATAAAGCGACAAAAGGACAACACGCTATGCAGAATTCCCTTTCAACAGGAAGAGACCTCCAGCAGAACCAGGCCCAGAGAGGTGCAGCCATCTGCCATAACTGGGGGGAGTGAGGGGGAATAGAAGAGGAAAAGAGGGACCACAAACAGCACAAAACTCGAGCTACAGAAGAAAGAAGTTAATGACGACAATGCGCAGCAGTGAAAAAGGTCTCAGTGCATCATGGGTAGTCTCCCACCAGCCTCAGCCTATTGCAGCAAAACTAAGGGATGGTTCAGCCATAAATATATGAGCTTTATCAAAAAGGAAAGTCTTAAGCCTAATCTTAAAGAAGAGAGGGTGTCTGTCTCCTGAATCCAAGCTGGGTTCCAAAGAGGGGCCTGAAAGCTGAAGGTTCTGCCTCCATTTCTATTTTTAGAAACTGTAGGAACCACAAGGAGCTTCTTAAAGCTGATAATAAAGAATTACATCAGTCCAGCATAGAGGTAACAAATTCACGAACTACTTTTTCAGCATCCCTCTGAGACAGGATGTTTGTAATTTCAGTGATATTGATAAGATGAAAGAAGGCCATCCTACAGAGATTTGTTCAGTGTTTGAGCCCCAGAAGCCTCAGAGCTCAGACACCCAGGAGGGATCTAATCAGATGCTCAAGCTGGCTCCTTTTAAAGTGAAGGAGCAGCAGCTTCAAACTCTCCCAGAAATTCATCTCAGCCATTTGTATGTGCAGAGCTCCTGACCAAAGGAACGTAGATCAAGTCGGAAACATGTCCAGGCTTATCGAGCAAAAAAAAAAAAAAAAAAAGGTCAAAGAAAGTGACTTTAAAATAAACCATAACAGGGAGTAAAGAGTTGCTCTCTTGAACCAGCAGACAGTCCAGAATTGCTCACTGGATATATTGTGCATGTCTCTGACACCAGTGGCTTCTAACTGGGATAAATGTTACACACTCTAAATGATAAATGCACACACAAAGAGTCAGAAATATGACAGTAAAGGTGGTAGAAAGCTTGCAAACTACACTGCTTTGAAAGTCAGAAAGGTCAGCTTTAAAATTATTATTGGTTTTGTTGTTTTTGTATATCACATAAACAACCCCAGTGATAACCGGAACTACTTTTAGGCCCATGTGACCATTAAAACCGAGGCGGTCATATCAATATACTGTCACAATATTCTGAGTACCTGTTGAGCATCTCAAAGGTTTTTGTTTCCACTATCTGGTCGCTTCTTTTTGCGTGTAGAGGGATCGTCCAATTATGAGTCACCTGTTTACAAACAGCACAATATAAACGGGGCAGAATCTCATTAGTGTAATAATGCTGTGAGGAAGATGGAGCTCGAGGCTGCTCTCACCTGCTGAGTCCTCCTCCGCCGCTGTCCTGGCTGCTCGGTCTGCTCTACCTGGATGAGGATGTACTCCTGAGTGGTCAAATCTATCATCCCCCCTGCAAAAGGCCCGGCCACTTGTAGCTTCAGTAAAGCATTGTCCCGAAAATCAGTCACATTCATTGCTGTGAGACGTGGGCGGTCAAGTGAAAAATCCAGACACATTGAATGTTTTGTGCATTTGAAATGAACGGGGGCATTAAATCCAAATCTAGAGTGTGTTAGCGTGGCTCATACTCGATGTAAAACAACCCTGCTTCATTTTCCAGCCCTCTCATCTTTGCTGTGATCTCAGAACTAGTAGGGCATGTCTACGGTAAGTCACTGGAAAGGATACAGAAACTCTCTGTGGGAGAGACTGCCACCATCCTCCAGGGGTTGTCGCGATCAGGATACATGCTGAAGAACAGCTGGAACCAGAATAAAGTCATCGGTATATTTTATAAAGAACATATTTTAAACGGGATCAGCAGGTAATTTTAGTGACGACACACTGTGCTTTATTTACAGTGTTTACAACTGAAAACTGCTCTGATGCTTTGCATGGCTGGAGCTGCACTGTCTCTGCAGACAGCTCCGGTTCCCCCCTGCATCCACTACCAGCCAGTCATCCTGCCACACCTCTCCCTCCTATAGCTGAGCCACAAAGATGCATTACATAGATTCAGTGAATGCAATTTTTATGAAAATGGTCTAAAATGTGGTGTTTTATTTGATTTAATCCAGTGAAGAGTAAACAGACCAAGAGGTGATTAGCTAAGGTTAGTATTAAAAAACAGAGGAAAGCAGCTGACCTAGCTATCATTTACTTTCGCCTTCGTTGTTGCCTTCGTTGTTACCTTCTTTGTTACCTTCTTTGTTGCCTTCTTGGCTCTCGCAGCAGGTTTCTTCCTGGTAGACCGGGTCCGCAGTAATACCAAACAGCTTTTATGTAGCAATTAGGTCTTTACCATGTTATACTTTCCATTTTATTATGCGGTGGTGTCTGTTCTACAGGGAGATATATACTTACACTGCAGAGAACAACAAATGCAAAGATGGTTGCAGTTTTGGAGACTTTGAAGCAGCATCTGGGAAGACCAAAAAGTGGATAGTGAGTAAAATTGAATGAGCTTGGTGTGATACTATTGGTTTTAAACCAAGAGGCTCAGGCCCCATAAAACGGATTAACATGATAATGATTATCTTTTTCCACTGGCCCTACTTTTCCTTACGCACTTTTATCTGTTTCTCTGAGGAATAATGGCATCACACTGAGGGATCAAATGGAGAGAAGAAGTCAGGACTCACTTCACGTTGCTTGTGAACCTGAAGCTGAGGTTGAGGTTGTCCAGAGGGTCGTACTTCTCCGAGGAGCTGGAGTGCGATAGCGACAGGCTGGTGACCTCGCTGCCCAGCCGGTACCGCCTCTCCACGTCCAGGGAGCCGTTGTTCCAGGGCTCCTCCCCTCCAACAAAGCTGGGGTCATGCAGGGTCATGTAGGTTATGCTGGAAAATGAATAATCACAGTCTCAGCCCCTCATCAATCACTACACCTCAATACAAAAAAATAAACACAACATTCAAAGGCAGCAGCTGCAGATCGCAGAGCAAATTAAAAAATGTTTCTCCCATCATCCCATAAGTCTGTTGTACAACCCTGTAAGAAGGGCAGTACAACGCACTTGTAGGATGAGTCATTTTATTTAATACAACCACTAATGTTCCATTGTATTTGTGCCTAACATGAGGCATTAAAGACACACACACACACACACACACACACACACACACACACACACACACACACACACACACACATGTTGGGTATTCATATCTTGTGGGGACATAATGCTTTCCCTAGCCCCTTAGCCTTAACCCTAGCAATTAAAAATGAATGCCTAACCCTAAACCTAAAAATAATCCAATTGTAACTTGTCATTAAAACAACATTCTGACTCTCAAAAATGCCTTCAAACTCGTCGAGACCGGGATTTCGGTCCCCCCACTTGTTGGTCCCCACAAGTATAGTAAACTTCCAATTTTTGGCCCCCACAATGATATGAATGTGCACACACACACACACACGGTCCCCTTTTAAGGAAAAATATTCCCGATTATAAAACTGCTTCTGTAAAAACCTTGGAGTTTAACAATGACAATTTTCAGATAACATATAATAAGACATTACAAAAAAACATGTTTATAATTTTTTTTTAAACGTATAAGTCATTTAAGTGTGTTTTTTGATTACTAAAGCTTATTTTTCTTGAAGCTACAGCAGATCATCTGCCTCCACCTCACCGTATTCCAGCATCCTCCCCTGCATGTCCTCCATCACTACATCCATTAATCAATCTTCTCTGTGGTCTTCCTCTCTTCCTCCCTCCTGTTAAACCTGTCTCCCTCTCATTCACACACATATAGTCTTGCTTCTACTGACTTTAATCCTCTTCTCACCAAAGTATCCACCTCTACAGGCTCTCTTCCAGCTGCTTCCTTTTCTCACTACAGATCACAATATCATCTGCAAAAGTTAATCGTGATTCCTGGCTGACCTCATCTGTCACAAAATGGGCAGTGTGGGTTGCATGTCCACATCTGTGTAACTGTTTGTAGAAAGCAGTGTCACAAATGATAGATTCTGATATGAATACATTAAGTGCTGGCTGGTTGTGTGTTGTCTGAGAAGCCGCCTTAGAAATACTGCATAAGTAACTCTGATCATATTGTCTTCACTCTGATGCTGACTGATAACCCAAGCTCAAAACTCCGGCCCTGCTTGGAAGCCACTAGCAGAGTAAATTTGCACTGTGTGTGTGTGTGTGTGTGTGTGTGTGTGTGTGTGTACATAAACTATGAAGCGTCAACCTAAAAAGTCAATGAAGCCCAACAACCTGCAGTTCCAGTTCTGTCCACTAGAGGCTGTCTCCAAAGCTGAGCCAGTGCCCGTACACTCCCATCTTAAAATGCCTTTAAAAATAGTTTAATTCTACATGACAGCTGAACTGAACTGTGCCTGTTTGTCCAAATATCGTCACTTCTCGTTTAAAATAAAAGCCTGGCAGCAGCTGACCCTGTTTTGTCATAAACTTTTATCCAGTTTATGACTCATGCACTGTAACAGCTAAGAACTGCTTGCTAACAATTACTAAGTAGCTAAATACGGTGGAGGTTTTATAAGAATGAACTAAATAAACTGATCATTTATCTTGTTTACCTAATCCCACGTGTAATTATTATTTTTGTTTCATTTTGAGCATCTTAGGGTTTAGAGCAATATGCCCATGAAAAGCCTGAGGAAAGACTCACCTGTCATCTTGAGAGAATCGCAGCAGAGGCGACCTCTCTGTGAGGTTGGCTGAGTTAGTTTTTCCTCTGAGGATGTTGACAGCACTGAAATTATTCCTGAAACTACAAATGCAACAGAATACAATTAGTTTTTAAAAAGGGGTTAGAAAGTAACCAAACAAAGCGTTTCTGAAATATGATCCATTGAAAGGCTTTATCACCCTGCTGCTGCATCCTGTAACGTCTTATAATCAACAGCCACGCATACACACTATATTTGTTTTCATCTATCATATTATCACATGCTGAAAGTGCATTAGTCAAGTTAAAAAAAAACAACTGTAATCCACTGTTTCAGGGAACCCATGAGGTGACGGCTGTTATAATGTGTCCAAACTGACGTAAACCTTTGAAAATGTAAAGTCCCCCTCAGCTAATCCTATAATCTTCAGGTATTTTAACCTTTGCTTGCCAAAAGTTTTAGGTGATTAAACCAGTCTGAGACAGAATCAAGTTCTTTTCTTTTATACAACAATATTTTTTTACAATGTAATGGGCATTGATTACTGTATTATCATAAGGATCAAGAAGTCAGGCGTCTTTTTGGTGACATTTCTATTAAATTTTTATTGTACTGAGAGAGAATTCTCCAGTTATAAAATATTTTTATATATTTGTTGTTATTGAGTTAGTGGGCATCATTGAACTCGTCACAGACAGTTTTGTGAAGGTGTTTTGAAGTAATGAATGTGGCAAGTTTAGTGGATAAAGGACAAGATTACATCTGGCAAGTCCGCCCCATTAATCCCTCTGATACTTTTCTACATCCATAAAGAGATTTACTGCATGTCTACAAATGTTTTCACCTCCCTTTTTTCCATATTCCCACTCTGATCCTGTCTAGTAGATGTGACTTAGCAGAAAGATTTCCCTTCACTGCGGAGTATTTAAAGGATATTAAGCAAAAAATAGTTGGTCTATTTGGAACACCTACAACCAACAGCCATCGTGACCAACTCACTGATGATACCAGACTTAATTTTCATGTGAAAAACTTCTACCATTTAAATTTCCTGCAAAAACAGTGTCTGTTTTTTCAACTTTGTCTAAACTATTGTTTTACCTTCTCTTTGGAAGTGGCTTAAACCTGTATTCTATCAGAAGGTCACTAGGGGGTGAGAGCTATAGGTGCAAGAAGAGTTTGATCCTGTAGAAGTTTATGGGAAAATAAATTTTTGACCTCTGACCTCTGTAAACACTTTCCTCTTGAGTTAAATACTTTTTGTAAATTCTAAATTCATACGATGTTTCAAAATAGGGGATTATCTATGATGTGAAACATCAGTAAGCTTGCAGGTTAACAGTTCCTCTTCACATTTTCTTTTTTTCCACTGCGCACATTTTTCAGGTCAAGAATTCAGAACACTTGTCCTCTAAATGAGCATCCCTTTATGTTCCCACTGTCTGTCATATTTCCTTGTTTTAGTCTCCCTTTTGTTTTTTCCTGTTTCATTTTGTCAGTTGATTTTCCTACCTCCAGGAAATCTTTGTATTTCCTCTAATTCCTTCATTGTTTCTACCTGGGTGTTTTCCTACAACCTTGTGTATGTGTAGTATTTGTATGTGTAGTGGGGAAAAAATTAAGTCTGTTTTTTATTATTAGTCCTTTATTTAATAAAAAAATAGCTCAGCTCACCATCGTCTTCTTATGTATGTATAACTGTTAATACTAAAACTATAGCTAACTATAGTTAGCTTGGTAACCTTTAAGTCACGTGGCCCGATCTGTCACATGACAGATGTTCAAACCTCAAAAAGCTCAGAGAGAAAGCTGCCCTCTGCTGGAGAGCACCACTTATTTTATTGAGCACCTACTGTCATGGTCCTGAGTCTTTGACCCATTGTTGTTGTGGTTTTGGACTTTTTGACTCTTTGGATTCTGGTTTATTTAATATTCTAAAGTGTAGTTTATATTTCTGGCTTTGGTTCTTTTGCTTTGTGTAGTATTTGTATGTTCTGGTCTTTAGGTTTCTGTTACCATGCCTGCCCCGTGTTCCACTTTTTATCATTTACAACTTTAATTTGGTTAATGAAGCAGAAAAATACCTCACTTTAATCCCAATAACACCACAGCCACAGGTTTGAGATTAACCCCACCCCACCCCGGCAATCTTAGCACACACACACGTATGTCCGTGTGAATGGACATGGCTCACGAGGAAAATCAGGCCTTATAAATGTATATTCATGCATCCATGAGAGGATTTGGCCAGCAGAGCATGTGTAATATGTTTCTGCATGTGTGGTTTAAATTCTTGTTATGTGTTTATTTCAGATAATCCAGTAAGAGAGAATGAGGGCTAATCTTCTGCTTAAAAACACAACAAACAGTCTTAACCTGAGAAACAGCTGATGAAAGTAATGAGAATGAACCAAAGTTAAAGTAAAAATGTGTCACAACCAAAACTGAAAGCTGAAAGATGCCAAAACACTCACTTGAGCTGAAGGAGAAAGCATGTTCATATCTCAGTGGTTTTAAAAGCTTCCTGTCTCATGTACAGGCTTTCCTTTTGGCCTTGTCACCTTCTGTTTGTGCTCAGTGTGTTCAATGTTCCCTGGTTTTGGATTCTTGCTTTGTTTCCTTTGCCTGGTCTTTTTCTTGTTTTTTGTTCTAAAATTTCTTTTTGGTTTTTCTAACTGAAAACCTGTTTCAGCTTTTGATTGTTTGCCTCAACCTCAGTCTAGGGAAGGACCCCCAGCTAGACCCCCTACAGCAGAGGTAGGGAACTCCAGGTCACAAGAGCCAGTGTCCTGCAGGTTTTAGATGTGTCCCTGATCCAACACAGCTGATTTAAATGGCTAAATTACCTCCTCAACATGTCTTGAAGTTCTCCAGCTGCCTGGTAATGAACTGATCATTTGATTCAGGTGTATTGACCCAGGGTGAGCTCTAAAACCTGCAAGACACTGGCCCTTGATGCCTGGAGTTGCCCATCCCTGCCCTACAGTATCTTTCCCCTCCAATGGTGGATGTAATTCATGAATGATGCATGAGATTGAGAACACAGTAGTTACCCGTCCTCTTGTCGAATGGGGACGAAGCCCTCAGTGTGGATGACGCATTGTCCTGCAGACTGCTGCAGCTTCTGGGTGTCTAGCCTCTCCGAGATGCCCTCCAGCAGACATAGTTCCCCGAAGTTCTCTGCCACCACCTTCGGTGATCTGAGGCTGCTCCTGCCCTGGTGGCCTTGGGATGCCGTCTGAGACATTTCAATCTCCAGGCTGGTTTTGTTCTCCAGATACATGGTGAGACTGCTTCAGGGGGAAAACAGTGGCTTTATCCTTCTTTAAGGTGCTGTGACTTACACAAAAAACTCACCGATTGCTGTTCACTCACAGACAGTGTATATAAAAGAGGTGTCCTCATGGTGTCTTACAGCACTTCTTTTTTTTTTTATTGACATATAATGATACAGCATTGATGTTTTTGGAGCAGAGAGTTTTCCCTGTTGCCTTCTTAGCTTTTTAAAACCAGGTGTCAAAACCGTGGAGTCTGTCCAACAGTGAAACTGTAAAAAATGCAGTGTCAGTCTTAAGTTAGGCCAATCCCTGCTTTATGTGCATTTTTAGCTCTAATGGGGCCATAATTTCACAAAATCAACACCATGTTTTATTCAGTAAGGTTTGGAACCTGTGACTGAGACCATAAACGCAGCAAGAAAGAGTTTACTGTGCTCTGGGGATATGAGGGGTGCATACTGACAACAAATTTTTCTTGCAACCAGAGGAGTCGCCCCCTCCTGGACATTAGAAATAGTGCAGTGCAACAATAAGTGGTGATCCAGGCTCTTCAAGGACTTTGAAAAATGTTTTTAGGGCCTAAAATTGGGATGTGTCCAAACATTATGAAGGCCATGAACACCAACATTGCTCCCCAATTTTAAAGCAATATTATTAAAGCAGCACAATAACTCCTGCTGACAGTGTTGGGGAGTAACGGAATACATGTACCGCCGTTACGTATTTAAAATACAAAATATGAGTAACTGTATTCCGTTACAGTTACCGTTTAAAAAGGTGGTATTTAGAATACAGTTACTTTGTTGAAATAAATGGATTACACGGCGGTACTTCCCTGTTTCATATTGTCGCGGGTCAGGACTGTTTGGGTTTTGTTTGATAGCTGTGTTCTGTTGTTCCAGGCGGCAGCGTTACGGTTGCCATGGTTACAGGGTGACGCTCTCTCTCTGCGTGTTTCCTGGGTGAGAGAGCGCCTGTTGTTGTTGTGCTAAGCTAATAGGCAGAATGCTACAAGTATAGCTCTAAAGAATGTAGCCTCATGGGCAGTGTAGTCCGTGCTGCAGGGAGAATGGACTGCCATACACGTTATGTGTCTGTGAGCGAGGGAGGGAGAAAAAGGAAAAGTACGAGCTGTCATCGAGCAAAAACGGGAGCTGGAAACATGTAAATATAATAATAACCACTGCAGCCAAGAAGAGTGCCTGACAAGCCCACTTGTAAGTAAGCTATTAAGACTCGACTGTACACCGTGTTCGTGTTTTCCTCTGAAACAATAAGTTCCTTTGGAGCAGCCTTTCAAGGCCTCTCTCTGTCTCTCGCTAGCAAAGTTGACCCAGACAACAAAGTAAAGCTAGTTTTCGGCTACAAGCCCGACACAGAACCCACCATATTAGTCAGAGGTCCGTTTACTACGGTTCGGAGCCGCGGACCTGCAGTAACAGTAATAAATCACAGCAATAGTAATTTCACATAGTTGTAAACAGCATGATAATATATTAAGTAATCCAAAGTATTCAGAATACGTTACTCTCATTGAGTAACGTAACGGAATACGTTACAGAATACATTTTGGGGCATGTATTCTGTATTCTGTAATGGAATACATTTTAAAAGTAACCTTCCCAACACTGCCTGCTGAGCAGCCACAGATCCCACGTGTTGATATGCTTCTTTGAATTTTTACCCAGAATGCACTTTCTGAAGAAAACAATGAGCTAAAAGTGCTTAAAGGTTTTAAAGAGTGAAGAGAGAATACACTGGTGTCATCACTGATTTAATGAAGAAGTGGTGATGTGATCCATGCTTTTATTGTTGAACAGCAGCTATAAAATCCGCAATGATTGTGGTTAAATCTCTAAATTATACTTTGCACTCATGTGATGAAGTATTACATCGCAGCTTCGCAGAGTAAAAGGGGCCAGCAGAGATCCTCATAACTGCTTCATGCCAGAGTCTGATATTCTCTATGATGGACATTCAGTGGTTTTCATGATAGAACAACACAGCAGACACGGTCTTCATCAGTACAAAGGGTTCACCAGTTTAAGGAGATTATTTCTCACATCAAAGTCTACAGGAAGTCACATGTGACTTTTCCTGCTATAACACCACTTTCAAGGAAAGACTACAGCACAGTCCTGCCACCCAAACACTATTTCATACTTCTTGATGCATTCTCAATCATCCAGGAAAATAAATCTCCAAAAGTTGATTCTGTTCATCTGGACGTAGCGTTTTCTGGGAGAAACGTTTCGTCACTCATCCAAGTGACTTCTTCAGTCTTAGTTGACTGCAGGTTTCCCCAATCTTATAAACAGTACATTTGCATAATGACTGAAACCAGCCCACTGTAGGAACAATGGGCTGTGAGGTCAGTTCCTTAATCATAATTATGCAAATTCTCATGACCATTGATCAACAACCACTGACCAAAACCCACTGATCAAAGACCACTGATCAATGGCCATGAGTACCATTCACAGAGAGTTGGGGAATGGCTGCAATCACAGCATTGTAAGATGGCGAAAGATGTACCATTGGGCCCCCTCCTCGATTCAGAGATGGTCTTTCCCTTTTCACGTAAATGGCCTCCTTGACTCCACGCTCAAACCAGCGTTCTTCCCTGTTCAGGATGTGAACATCCTCATCATTGAAAGAGTGTCCACTGGCCTGTAGGTGTAAATAGACTGCAGAGTCCTGGCTTGACGAGGTAGCTCTTCTGTGTTGTGCCATCCGCTTCGCCAGAGGTTGTTTGGTTTCCCCGATAAATATAATATAAATCCTGGCAATCCTCCTGGCACTTAACAGCGTACACTATGTTACTCTGTTTGTGTCGGGGGACCCGATCCTTGGGGTGGACCAATTTTTGGCGCAGCGCGTTTTGGGGTTTAAAAGCCACAGAGACCCGGTGTTTCGAAAAAAATGCGTCTCAACTGTTCCGATACTCCTGACACATATGGGATCACTACAGGTTTTCGTTTGGGCAGCGGTTGTCCTTCTCTCCTGGATCGGCTGGAGCTTTCTTTAGGTGCCTTTCCAGCTTTGACAAAAGTCCAGCTGGGATAACCACATTTACTCAGGGCCTTTTTGATGTGCCGTTCTTCTGCCTCCCTGGCCGCTGTGTCAGTGGGGATGGTGTTCGCTCTGTGTTGTAGCGTCCTGATGACACCCAGTTTGTGCTCCAGTGGATGATGAGAGTCAAACCTTAGATACTGATCCGTATGTCCATTGTTCCTTCAGTGGGCTGGTTTCAGTCATTATGCAAATGTACTGTTTATAAGATTGGGGAAACCTGCAGTCAACTGAGACTGAAGAAGTCACTTGGATGAGTGACGAAACGTTTCTCCCAGAAAACGCTACGTCCAGATGAACAGAATCAACTTTTGGAGAACTATTTCATGCAGATCTGCATTGACCAGTTGCATCATAGAATCAACAAATATTTCTATAACAGAACTCAATATTCACTTAAGTTGTTTGTTTGTTTTTTAGGGGGAAAAGCCAAAGGAGTCTGTGCATCTCTGCGACATTTTTATTATTTTGGATTGTGGGTGTTCTTCTGAACATTCCTTTAACTTAGAACGAGGGAAATTGTTACATGAATTTTCACATTCCTGTAACAATTTTCCTCATTCTAAATTTGGACTAGAGAAGTGTAGTCGGACGGTAACAAAGAGAGGGAAGGTAGTCAGAACAGAGGGGATTGCACTACCAGAAGGCAAAAGTTGAGGACAGGTACAAGTACCTAGGAACCCCACAGGCAAATGGGAGCCATGAAGAGGCCATTAGGAAAGCCACAACCACTAAATACCTACAGAGGGTCAGGCAAGTCCTGAGGTGAATTGGAAAGATACAGGCAATTGGCATCTATGCCCTGGCAGTGACCAGGTACACTGCTGGGATAATAAGCTGGCCAAAGGAGAAGACAGAAGCCACTGATATCAAGACGAGGAAGCTCCTGACCATGCATGGTCAGGTCCAGCACCCTGTATGCTAAGCGAAATAAAGGAGACCAAGGACTGGTGAGTGTCAGAACCATGGTCCAGGTTGACAAAACAAACATTCACAAATACATTAGGAAGATGGCCCCAACCGACCGCGAGCTCAGTGAATACCTCAGGCAGCAGAAACCCAAGAAAAAGGAGGAAGAGGAAAGACAGGCCCTTGCATGTTATGTACCTCCAGCAGATAAGGGAAGTGGCTGACATCCAGAAATCCTACCAGTGGCTGGACAAAGCTGGACTGAAAGACAGCACAGAGGCACTAATCATGGCAAGCCAGGAACAAGCTCTGAGCGCAAGATCCATAGAGAGTGGGGTCTGCCACAACAGGCAGGACCCCAAGTGCAGGCTGTGTAAAGATGCCCCTGAGACAATCCAGCATATAACAGTAGGGTGCAAGATGCTAGCAGGCAGGGCATACATGGAACGCCATAACCAAGTGGCCGGCATAGTATACAGAAACATTTGTGCTGAAAATGGCCTGGAAATCCTGAGGTCCAATGGGAGACGCCCCCTAGGGTGGTCGAGAATGACTGAGCTAAGATCCCGTGGACAAGCAGAGGAAGATGGCCGTAGCGATAGTGAATAACAGCAACATCATGAAGAAGGAACACAAGAAACTTGAGATGTACCAAGGGCTCAGAGAAGAGCTCGAGAAGAAGTGGAGGGTGAAGGTAACAGTGGTCCCAGTGTTAATCAGAGCAGTTGGTACAGTGACTCCCAAGCTAGCAGAGTGGCTCCAGCAGATCCCGGGAACAACATCCAAGATCTCTGTCCAGAAGAGTGCAGTCCTAGGAACAGCAAAGATACTGTGCAGGACCCTCATGGCCTCTGGTAGAGGACCCAAGCTTGAAGGGTAATGACTGCCCACGGGGGCGAGAGTGGAATTTTTAATCAGTAATTTGTCCATTCAAGATATTTGGGTTGAATGTTTAAATCAGTTGATAGATTACTTAAATACAAATCAAAACTACAGTGAGTATCAAACCTGGTATGACTTGAAACTATGTTACTAGCTCTAACCAATAAGATTGCTGGAAAATTCCAAAACATGTGATGGTGGTCACATGTTAACATTGTCTCCAGCAGTGTCCGGATTCAAACCTAACATTTATAGGAATTTTCTTTGTGGAATAATAATAATTAAAACAAAAGAAGAAGAAAGAAATCCAGCCAGGAAAATTCTTTCTTCCAGGTAGAACCAGAATTACTGCCATTTATTGTACATTTCTTTAACCAGTCTTCATCTGTCGCTGTTATATATACTTCCCTCACCCACTTAATACAGACATAAAAGGGGAAAACTGTCAATGAACACATTCTAGATGCCAGTTTCTCATGGATGCTCCCATCTACACATGAATAAATAATATTCATGATGCTCACGTCAGATTTCCTCTCAGTTTTAATGTTTCCATCAAAGAGGTGGCTCAGCCTTTTCATGTTCAGTCATTTGTTTCAGCGTTAAAGTTCAAACTTGGACCACTTATTGTTCGCATGCATTTCCTATGCCTCATATTACATTTGTTCTGCTTGTCCCATGCTTGTGATATACCTCAGAGAGGAGAAAGAGACTTTTGTGTGACATCTTGCCTGCAGGCTGCATGTAAAAGCAAACACAAACTGCTTTCTTAAATTCTCCACCCTCGTTCACAGCAATTCAGCAGGACAGGAAGCCGTAACAGCACGGTTCTCTGACTCAGATGTTTGTTACTTGTGGTTTCTTTCAATTGTAGTATTAGGTAATGTCTAAGCAGTGAAATATAAAAGAGCACGTTTCATCCATTCAGCAGACATCATTTAGAAATCAGTGGAATGACTGAGGGGATTTTTACAAAGCTACAGCACTACTTATAGAGCAGAATTAGGGCATGAGGCTTAAAGCCCTGAAACAAAGGCCAACACTGTAGTGTAACAGAGGCACATACAGGCTTTAAATTCAAGCTTTTTATTTTGTCAGGAAACAGGTGAAAAATGTCAAACTCACCTTGATGAATGAAGACAGAGAACGAGGATGAGGATGAAGACAAACAGGATGATGATGATGATGAGGAGGAGGATGGCAGTGCTCAGTTGATGGTGATGTTGAGCCAAAGAAAGCGGAACTCATTCAAACTGATAATCCGACAAAAGGTAAAGAGTGATGGTCTCACATCTGCTGTGGCTCGTTCTTTTTGATGTTATTTGAGCACAAAGACGTGATGGAAGGCTAGAGAGGCTGAGGTGTTTCGTGTCCTCTCGGGTGCTCTCCCAGAAAGGAGGGAGATGTTCCTGAGGCGCAGGCTCTAGAGGCGCTGAGGAGGGTGGAGGTTCTTAACAGAAAGCTTTCCCATTCAGTCGCTTTTACTCCAGTTTTTTTTTTTCTTACAACCAAACCGCTCCCACCCCCCTGCTTCACATCTGCCCCGAGAGCACATCCGCCCCTGCTCTAAACAGAACTTGAAATGTGCATATAGATGTTTTAATGTTAATGCTGTTTTTGTAGCTGTGTGATAAATTATCGGAATATTTGCAGTTTTTATTTTTTTTCTGGGATGGGGGGGGGGCTGTCACGTGAAAAGCACTGGGTCTAACTCATCACAGCAGGGAGCCTCAAAGCCACAGATTTAAGGTGAGGAGGGGTCAGAGAGGTCAGAGACGGACAGGATTCTGACAAAACCCAAAATTCTAGTTTCAAAAACGTCACGTTCTTTGTTAACGTCATTTACATCTCACCACCCAAAGAAAAAAAATCTGTGGCGCTGCGGCTTGTCTGGTGGATGTTTATGACTAAAAAATGAGAGAAAATGGCTTTTTTAAATTATTTTTTTTAACAAAAGAGAGAAAATGATTTGAACTGTTTGTGAAAGTGGAGGAAGAAAAACTTATTAATTAAATATCATTGAAAATGGTTGCTGACGCGAAAGGTTACTAATATTCCTTTTGTTAGAAGTCAGGGGTTTTTTATATTTAAAAAATGGGAACTTTAATCAATTTAAATGAAAACTCAGAATTTAAAAAGACAAAAGAGAGAAAAAAGATTCACAATAAAACTGTTTATGCATCTGAAGCTAATTTTTTTCATTGTACTAAACAGCATCTAAGGTCAGGACTGGGCACAAGGATCTGATTTAAATTTAAAAAATTTAAATTTAAATTTCATATCTTTGTTTTGTGGCCTTGTTTATCTTCTACATTTTTTCCTCTTTATTTTAATAAAGAAAATTGAATTTTAAAAACAACTGAGGCTCTTTAAAATTCAAGGATTTGCAGAACGCTTCAACAAAACCAGGGACTGTATCTTTAATTTAATCTCTTAATATATTTGCATTTGACCCAACACAGCTGAGCAGATTAGGATTTTAACATCCTGCCATCCATGAGTAAAAGCTAGTGAACCAGACTAACAGGACCTAAGTAATTAGAAACTCCCACCACTAAAACCTCCAGCCTATAAAAATGATCTGTTCAGTGAACTGAACACAAACAGCGATACAAATATATTTCTCATAAGTCCCCAAAAATGATCTTAAAGAGTTAATTCTCAGAAGTCTCTGAAGACAGCGTCTCCCATTGAGCGGTCTGAGTCACCTGGTCTGGACTCGGGGCTGCCTGTGAGGATAAAGCTTGACGCTCTGGTCTTGTGGGCTGATGTGAGATGTCGTAGTGAGAACAGAGAAATCACATGAAGAGGAGAGTAAACTAGGAGTCTGACGGAGGTTTAACCGGCGTCACCGCGGCGTCAGAGCAAAGGAGCTTTTCGCTGCTTTGTGTTCATCTCATCAGGACTGAGCGCTGGATGCTGACTGGTCATGACAACGGAGTCATGTGATGCAGGCTCACACAAAGCAGAAGTTAATGTGAATGAACTCGCTTTAGTAACACACTCATGTCCGTGAGCCCGACTGAGCAGCAGGCGTTCAGAGATGTTCAGCTGGGATAAATCTGCCTGTTCACTCAGTGCCTTGATCTGAATGCTTGTTAGCTGTCTGCTGAGCCAGGGAAGGTTTCTGAGTTGGTGGCACATGATCCTCTTGATCTACAGAACACAAGAAGAGTAAAAACAGTGCAGGCCTCCGAACTGAATGTGAAGGCACCATCTGATTGTCAGCACTCTGCTGAGGAGCCTGATGATGCTCAAGTGAAATATCTAAGGGTCAAAGTTCACTTTTACAATGTTGAGGGCATTTAGACGTTGCTCTGATCTGCAGCAGTTTTTGTACCTTAATGATTGTGAATGTATTCTTCTCCTCACTTCCTGTCACGTATCTCCTGTTTCACCGGTGGAGCTTCATATTAGACAAAGTTTCTCATGATGAGGTCAGTGTGTGCACAATATTCCCTGTGAGCTGCAGACTGCTCGGAACACTCAGTTTATCCCAATTTATTTTTTTGACTCTTTGCCATGCATGAATTCAATCTCAGAAACCTCTAAACGGGTGACCAGCCTCATAATCAGAAGACAGAGAAAGAGAAGCAGAGAAGTCAGAACAGCTTATTTAAATTTCTGGGTGAACTAAGGGGCTGCAACGAGGCCCAGACAAACACCCGAGGATCCAAACATTACTCTTGTATAAATGTTTTAAGATTTAAAATTTTAGTTTGTCTTTTTGGGGAGAGGTGTAAAGTTTGGACTGTAATGAGAGAATCAGAAACATTTAAAGCTTTCTGAAACCAAGGAATGAAAGGAAGATATTTGGGAACTGAGGAAACCAGTTAGTCTCTTTGACAGTCAAACCTTGTTAAAAGAATGCAGCACGGCATCCAATTCAAAATGAGCTTTTGTTCTTAGAAAACCAGCCTCATTTCTCAGTTTAACATTTGGTACTTTGTCTTTGGCAATAAATTCTTTGCAGATCATTTCATTCTGTTCTTTCATGTGACACAAAAATGCAGTTGTATGACCAGTAGTGAGTTTTTAATGTCACTCCCCACCCCAACCCTCTTTCATGTGTTGCCTTTCCAGGAATTTTTTCTGATTCAGTGATCCACATGACTTCAGCCACTTTGAACACGTACGTTAGACTGCACCGATCCGCTCTGTTCAGCTGAAGAGACTAATTCACGTGTTTATATTCGGCATGTCTGACTGCTTTGATGTTTTTTTCACCAGTTTGTCATGTGTCATTCACACACACAAAGCATTTCAAACTGCTCCACCCTGTATAAAAAGTGACATGCCAGGAGTACAATTTGGCGGTTTTGTGGGTTGAAAAACAGGAAAGTGTTCCTGACAGTAAAACTACGGCACAGAAACGGCCCTCTTATTTTACAATGCTTATTTACGGTGATGAGTAAAAAAAAAGAGGGTTGGAGATGATAAAAACCTTTGTCACCCTCCCACCCACATGCAGTCACATGGGCTGCCTGATCACCCCGAGCAGCATCCCTCAGTCCACATGATCTAAATACAGCAGCCAAAACTTTCAGCCCTCTCCTGAGGAACCTGCTCCCAGTTCAGGAGACAGACATCCTCTCCACTCTTAAGATCAGGCTTCAAACTTTCCTTTTTGATGAATTTTGTAGTTCCTTTGCTTCCATCTTTTCACTCCCTGTGCATTTATATGACACCACTGCATTCAATGATTCAGTTTCATCTCAGTGCAGGTACCTAGGGCTTCTTCTTCACTACAGTCTTGCCTCTAAACACGACTCGCTAGGTTTCCCATAATATTATGTCTTGACCTTACTTTGTAAAGTCCCGTGAGATAACTTACATTATGTTTTGGGATTATAGAATTAACATTAAACTGCTTAGCATGATGATTTGCGGAACGCAGCGCACGCTCTCACATGACCACGGGAACCTTTTTTCTTCTTGCTGAAACCTAAATGGCTATACTTAGCTGTAATTCCCCAGTAACAGGTCAAAGACTGTATCCAAAGATGGACATAAACATGACTTTTTTGCAGCCTTGAGTGTTTCGGTTGAAACAGTGCATCAGAAGTGATGTCATTCACAGGCCACACCCTAAACATACATTGGTTCATCTTGTCTTTTACGCTGCATGTTCTGGAATTTACGGACCATTCTAACCAGTTAGTGAGTTGAAGTCCCACTAACTCATCTTGTATTACCTTCCAGTGGATACGATTTTATCATGCATCATCACAATGGACCGGTACTTGTGCTTTTCTGCTCAGAGCACTTGAGCTCTTTCTGCTACAAGCCTCATTCACAGAGTCACACAAGCAGTATTTTCAGTACCGAAGCACTTTATCCAACATCCACTCGTACTCCAACAGATGCACTTTCAGTTCAGTACTTTGCCCAATTCAGCTGGGGATCGAACCACCAACCTTCCAACTGGTAGGCGACAAACTTTCTCCTGAGCTGCAGGATGCAACACAGCCTTGTAATGATGCGCAGAGGACAGTAGTTTTTTTTTTTTTTTAAATGGTTCTATTTTTTTATACTTCATCCCATAATTTTGACATCGTTGCACTGAAATGATAACAGAGAGGGCTGGTGTCACCCCAGGTCACCCTTCTGCTACTGCCCTGGATCACACTTCTAATTCCAGTCCTAATATTCCCTTGCAAAGATTTGAAATTGCATTTATTCTTATATAATATTAAACAAGTTTGCCACTTTTGCCTGACAGGACACTTTTTTCACAATTGAGGCAGGAATCCAATCTGAAATAACCAAAACTAAAAAACAAAAACACATTATGACTAAAGTGCTTTAGTAGAAATATGACGTTTCCAGAAAGTAATCCGCTTGAAGGGGGAGATATTAACCTCCCTTTATGTTACAGACTATATAGGACACAGCTGGAGATGAAGGGCTCAGCCATCCTCCCTCTCTGCCTGAAGCCTGGACTGTAGTGAAAAGCACCTGACTCCCAGCAGAGTACTGTACGTGGTGAAAAAAGGACTAAGTCCACAAAGAATGCTAATGATTTCTAAGCCAAGCCTTCAAGGCTTCATAAAACAGAGGACTTTTTTTTTTTTACCTCTCGTGACTCCACTTAACTGTGCATGATTATGCAAGGTGGAAGTCAAAGCCGACATTTCAGAGCAGTTATTGGAGCTAAAGACACCATAAGGAGTCTGTACAATTTTTCCCAGGACATGAGAGAGAGGCGCTGCCCTCCTGGTGCTCAAGCAACAATCCCCCACAAGTAATCACGGGAGACTTCTTTAACACTCCGCCGCCATCAAGCTGGGATGTTTGTGCCGCATATTACAACGGATTCTTCAAGAAATCAAAGAGAAAATCTGATCGGCTTCAAGCTAGAGCACCGCCTCTTGTAAGACGAGGACAACACAAAAACAAAAGGATAAAGCGGTTTCATGAGGGCGGCCTTCAACTCTTTCCAAACATGACATTTATGCAATAACCTTAATCTGCAAAACGATGTCTGACAGGAATAAAACTCAGAACTGAATGTCATTTTGATGTGAGCTTGTAGTGATTTGTGTTTCACACAGAAAACATGGGATTAATCAGATTACATTTAATAAGCAGGAATGAGACCTGTGAATACATGGCACAGTCGCATTATGTACATTTGTTAAGGAGATGGTGCACAGACATGGTTGTGGGGAGGGGCGGGGTACAGGAATCTTAAAATGACCCTTCAGTGGGCTCGGACTGAGCCTGGTGAGAAACACTGACTTTAAGTTAAAAACTTTTTTTAAATTTATTATAAAGAAACATTACCAAGAAACAAAAACACTACTGTTTTTCGCACATGAACTTCTATATACACCCTACGGAGAGGAAACTCACACAAACCAGAGGGGATCTACCACAGTGCTAGGCTGGAGCCTGTTTTTTTTAGTTCAGCTGGAATAATACACATAATTCTGTAACACAACAATCAGAAACTAACCCAGAGTGAGGCCGTGTTCGTTCCTCTCTTTAGCTTATAACGCTTTTAAAGCTCATTGCACACCCCCGCCCCCCCCACACACAGACATTTGTGTCTTTGCAGTGTTTCTATGTATGTGTGCATCGACACACGAGACCAGCAGTCTCTCTGCGGCCCTTCAGTGTCCCGTTAAGTAATCCTGGGTGGAGTCGGACGCGAACGAGTCGGCGTCCTCGTTGTCGGAGTCCTCGCTGCTGTCGTCGGCCGCGGGCTCGCCGGACAGGGCGATGCGGGCGTAATCGTCTGTGTCAATGGACTTGCAGAAGTGAATGGCGTACTTCAGCTTCTCTTCCAGGACCTGTTTACACGAGTACCTGGGCAGCTTGAGGAGGAAGAAACACGTGTAGGACTCTGGCAGGAAGTGGTCGGGGGGGTTGTACTTATCCAGCACCTGAAGACAAACGCGGAACATTAGTTTTATATTTAGAGCACCAAAATAATTTTGGAGCTTTATTTTATGTATTTGAATCAGGGCGAGAGATGTTCCTGCTGATTCTTCAGTTGAAAAAAAGTAGTAGTAGTAGAAAAAAAATGTGGAACAATTTCAAGAACAACGTTAAACACAAATCATCTTTGCATGTGCATATGCGTCAGATTAGTTGCAGCCTGGCTACATGTCACGGTTACACGTCAGTTTACTATGACAGTACTGCAGAAGCACGCTGACAGGCACACTTGTCAGCAGAGTTCACGGTACAACATTTGTGCAGGTAGTCGGTGACGCAGAGTCAATCATTTCACTCACGAGAAGCGTTAAAAAGAATTAGGGGACAACTTTTAGGTTTCTCACCTGGACCACAAAGTCTCTTCCTCGGAAATCAGCGATGGTGCGCGGCAGACGTGTGCGGCCCCAGACGAACCTCAGGAATAGAGACCTCTCTGTGTTTGAGAAGGACTCCATCACGTCCCAGAACCACTGAATGAGAGGTGCTGTCGGCTCCACCCCTTTATAAGTGGCCACTGACTTCAGCAGGTGCAGCGGGATGTCCGGGCTTCCGCACACCTGCGAAGAAACAAACACACACTATAAAATCTGCACACAACCAGGGGACAGATGTGGCTTCACAGCCTAGAGATGCTCTCCCTCACCATTGTTTCCAGCTCGTAGCCAGTGAAAAGTGACAGCAGGGGGACGGGGACCACTCGAGCCATTCCCTCACGCACTGCAGACACTTGCTCATCAAACTCGTGGAGTCTGCAGGAAGACAGAGGGAAACTCAAACAAATGCACAGCTGTTTTCACACATGCACTGCAGAGCTCAACGTTTATGGGCCTTAGAATGATGAGACATCAAGCGACCTTTAACCTGCCAGCTACCCAGGGCATCAGTTCAGATTTTGGTGCATTAAAACTCAGTGAGTGGGCATCATGATTCACTTTATCCAGAAACCTCCATCACCTAAACCACACAGAGTATTTCATGCAGTATGAACAAGTCTGAAGCAGACTACTTCCTGCTGTGGACTTAATGTGAGAGAGGAGAGCTGTGGGAGATTTGCTAACCTGATGCTCTAGAAACTGTCCAGAGCTTATTTGTGAAAGTAGATTATTTGTATGCAGTGAGCATGTTCTCTTACCTGTAGTTGATGGCCAGGCGGACGTATTCTGCACGGTTCTCCAGGGTGATGTGGGAGTACTTGGAGCTGAGCTGGATGTCTTGGCCGCTGGCATTGGGCACGGTAAAGGGCAGGGTCAAGGCCTCGAACTCCTCAGGTGTGGCCTCGTTGTCCCGAATGTACATCAAGCCAGGAATAAAATCCTTATCAACCTGGGAAAAAACACAGAGCAAATCACTGCTGGGAATTTGAACTAAACTGAGTAATAAACGTACAATTTAGCTGAACTTTACGCAACATTTATCTGTGTGTGTGTGTGTGTGTGTGTGTGTGTGTGTGTGTGTGTGTGTGTGTGTGTGTGAGCATGTGCCCACATGCCCACAACTCATTAACACAACACAGTTCCCGTGAGTGCTGGAGTGATCCATTTCTTGGAGTCTTGTGCTAAATTCATTTCCCAGCTAACCTTTCCAATATCTCAGGGGCAAAACCACAAAACAAGGGCAGCTTTGTGAGGTAGAAGCCCTTTTTTCCACTCCACTGTTCCCCCAAAGACGGCTCAGGAGCTCATGATCAGAGTTTGAGGGCAGGAGTCGACTCACACCATCTGAGACAAAAGCTGAGGTTATGCCTCGCGACCTTCTTCACTTCAGCAAGTACAGATTCTAACCTTTCTAAGGAGCAGCACAGTATGAGTTTCGAGAAACATCTAGAGAGGTCCGTACCACTGCAGAACAGCGGAGGGGCTTAGGTTTTAATCTCAGAAGGAATATATACAAATGGGTTTCTCCTCCATGTTATAATGCACGTCATGGAGTTTGTTATGTCAGATATTACACAACATTTTCAGTCTTTCACCTTTCCAGCTGCAGGGAGGAGGAAAGGTTGAATTCTGAGCTTCTGTCTGAGTGTTTTGTGGGTAGCGGCCCTAAGAAAGAATGGACAATATGAAGCTATCATACGCTTTAAATGGCCCTTGTGTGAGAACAGATGTGGCTTTGACTCAGCAATGATTTTGCTGCCTCGTGTCAGAGTTTAAGAGTCGTTTATTCCTTTTACAATCATTTGTAAATCAGGAACAAAGACACAAAAGCAAAGAGACGTCTGTAGCACGCAGCTGATGCTTAAGTGCATCGGAGCTGGCATGCTGCAACTACAGAAAACCTGACTGCTTTCCGTTTTAAACATTCACCAACATTTAAAAAAAAAACAAAACAGAAACTTATCATTTTAAATGCTCCTGAGTGTCCACGCTCTCTGCTCTGAGTGCATGATCACTTCAAATTCACTGTGGTTTTGCTTTTGATTTCTTTACTTTCTCCTTTTCCCCTTTGTCGCTTCCTTCGATGCAGACTCTTTCCACTTCTTGCTCTAATGCTGGGTCAAATTTACTTGTTCTATTAATAATTAAATTTGGAAAAGAATTAGTAACTGCAACACCATCATCATTTTAAGCCTTTTTGTTGAGAAGCATTACATTTTATAGCCTGCATGAGTGAAATGGTTATTGTCCATGTCTGCACTTCCTTTACTTCACTAACCTCTGACATCAGGAAACTATGTTTGTTAAGGGAGGGCAGCCAGTTTGTTTCACAGGTGAAGTCAGAACTAAAAACGGCCAATGAGCTTCTCCTGCTTTTTTTGTTATTTTTAAACTAACCACTGGTTATGTGGAAACCTGCTACATCCCCTTTGCCTTTTTTGCCTCCTCAGACAGCGAAACTCTTTGCCCAGCTGTTCTACTTATTGCAGCATCCATCATTCCAGCTTCAGACAGATAAAGAGCAAAACAGAAGCACGGTCCTCTTTTGGATGTGGTCCATGTAAAAGGAAAGACAGTGACAGCAGAGGGTCTTAGGAGGTTAATAGTGTCTTTAAAAAATAAACCCAAAAAAACTACAAAGTGTACTTATTTATTTTATAATAAGTTAAAGCAAAAATGAAAACAAACACGCCTGTGAGGGGGCTGTGCACATACCTCACTGAGGTCAGCGATGGTCAGATTCATGCCTGCCAGCTGTTTCCAAACAGGCTCTGCCAAATTCAGGCTAAGAGGGCTTCCAGTCCGGATTGCAATCCCTAGGAGCACTCCTGCAGACGCAGCAAGGCAGAGGACATTACCCACAGATCAAACGTGAACACTGAGCTGTGCGAGGACGCGTGAACCAACAATAAAAATTATGTGTACTAAATAAAACAAGCCAGGTGCTTTATCAGTGAAAATGCAGATGAAATATTTACACTTTTTATACTAAAAGCATATTTTCAGAGTTGGTTTATCTGGGATTAACACCCCAGTCCTGACTGGGAGATTAACTGGATTATACCTAGGAAGCGGAACATGCTCATGTGAAGAGCGGACTTGGCTGCGGGGTTTAGCAGGAAGCAGTCCCTGTTGGCGCCCGACTCGTCGCGGCCATTTGGGGTGACAATGAGCAGAGGAGTCAGTGCGTTCTGCAGCTCCTCGCACATTTCAGCGATGGACTCGCTGTAGCCTCCACCGCAGTCATCCACAGACTCCCCTGAGAAAATAGGTGCAGCGTATTTAAAACAAGGGTAAGGAAAGGTTTCTGACAGTTCGGAGTTTAAAGGGAGGCGTGGGCATCACAGCCTGGACACGTACCTACAAATTTGACCTTCCACACGCGATGAGGAAGCAGCAGGCTGTCGGGGCTAAAAGAGCTCATTTTGGCACACATCTGACCAAATACAGACTTTGTTCCATCAGGACCTGCCAGACCTCCTTTGCTACGGGAACGCTTCACCTGTGGGGTGAAGAAGAAGGGGAGGAAAGAAAAAAAAAAATAGAGATTACGGTTTGATCTGGTTCTGTTGTGGGCTTAACAACTTCCTGCTAGATAGAGAGGAAGTCCTGATGTGCATGACCAGCTTGTTATGACAGCTCCCACTACAATACAACTCGAGTTAGATGAAGGGGAAAGGGGTGGAGGAGGAGGAGGAAAGACTCCCTACAGACAAGCTGGAGAGCAGATCACACACCATGAAACAATCCCCTTATGAAAGACATCACATGTAACAGTCAGGAGCCAGTCTGGAACGCAGCCTCACAGGGAGAGCAGGGAGAGGGAACTACAGTAAGGGGGGCCGGAGACTTGAAAGGAGACCAAAGTGAGTGATTATGTGAGCTATATGCATGTGTTTCTAAAAGTACCTGTATCCTGTTCAGCTCCACCACAGGTCCATGCTGTCTGTCCCTCACCATCGTGGCTTGAACTACCTTCCTGAAAGCCGCTTCCTGTTCAAATAATTTAAAGAAATGTTTTAGTGCCTGTCACATCATTCCACATCATGGAATTGGTTTCTCAGTACCGTGCTGTCCCACCTTGCCCTGGGAGATGAGAATGCCCCTGAGTGTGTCGAATCCCACCGAGGGGCCATGGCCCGTCTGACCGAGCCGGCCCTCCAGGTCAAACATCGGTATGCACGGGCAGAAAAGCTCTGAGATGTGATGCAGCAGCACCAGCCTGTTCCTCAGGGCCATGATCGGGATCTCCTGCAGGTGGTTGTACTCCATGGGAACCTGAAACACAGCACACGCTCATCTGGTTGGATCTGGCTTTGATTTTTTTTTTTATATATATATATTTTTTTTTATCTGCACAACTTTAATGCCATCTACTGGAAGCTGAAACCTAATTTTCTACCTCAGTTTCTACTTTCAGTGAGTGTAGTACCTGTGCAGGCAGCTTTCCTGCATTAGTGGGCTTGCTTGTGGACCAGGCCAGAGTGTGAGCAGATCCACAGGCCACCCTGTTGATTTTCTTGCCCTGCAGTGCAGCCACCAGCCGCGGCCTCTGGATGGCGTTCGTAGTCCCATCTCCAAGTTGGCCTTCATCGTTGTCACCCCATGTGTACACTTCTCCTGAGCCAAACAAGCAACAAAACCTTTTGTGAAGCTAAATCTAACTCAACATAACCGATCTGCTAGGTTTAATGAATAAAGAGAATTTGTACCAAAAAACGATCGCACATAAAAACATTCTTCCTACCATCCTCTGTGCAGCACACACAGTGAAGGGACCCCGTAGCGATGGCGATGACTTTCTTCCCTTGTAGCCCTTGGACCTGCCTGGGCCTTCGAACGTGGTCATCAGAGCCATGGCCCAGCCGATGGTAGTCACCTTTTCCCCTTTAAAAGGACACATTAACACACCACGATAAGCCACCTCATCACAACCAAATACAACACCTGAACTTGACAGCTCGTCTCTGTACTTACCACGTATACACAGCTCCAGACTTTGTGAGAGCCACAGAAAACTGCGAACCACACTCGACTTTGACCACTCCGAGGCCGGTGAGAGAGTCGATCTGAAAAGCAGAGGGACAGGTTAACTTTCAATTTTTTAGCACTGAAACATAACTCACGTTTGTGGCTTTTAAAACACCTTGATAAGGTCTTCCTCTGTAGAGCCGACATTACAGGAATAAAACGCAGAACTACGTCATCATTTCATTTGCACTCTGCTACTGTTTCTATCCTGTTCTGTCATTATGAGTGAAACAGTGAAGCTGATCATGTTAGGGTGAGGAGCCGAGAAATCCTGTTACATTTACTGAAAAACAAAAAGGCACCAAGGCCTCAGAACCAACCTGTGTCTGTACACACAGAGCTTTAAAAATAAGAACTACGCTACATATGTCTAAACAAGCAAAATACTCATTATACATTAATATAACGCAGCATATTACATTTTGGTTCCCTGTCCTTATATTTTGTGTTTACAGTGTACAAATACTACCAAACAGAACAACAAACCCTTCCGTAAATTCAAAACAATTTAGGTAATGAAAAACTGCAAAGCTAATTCTGGATTCAAAATTTTTTTGTGTACCGATTTTCTCATGATAAGTATGGTCAAAGGTTTTGGGGTTTTTATTATTTAAAATAATATCATTTGAAATTTAATTTTTATTGAAATTCACCATCTTTAAACTGACACGTTCAGGAATTTAATAATTATGTGGAAAAACAAAAATAAAGATTATTAAAGCAAGTTCATATCTCTGACCCTTTGATAGGATCTCAACTTTCCAGGGTGGTGGAGAGTCAGAAACAGAAAGTTGTGCTTCCAGTACAGCAGTTTCATGGTCTTCACCCTCAGCACCTTTTCTAACAGTCTTCATCTTTGCATATCCAGGTGGTGCCAGCATAACTGTTGTACACCATGACAGGTGACACCATTCTCTTGCCCTGGCCTTTAAGTCATCTTCAAAAGCCAATCTTACCACACCAAAGAGAAGATATTTGGCAGCATGACACACCCTTCTATGTATTTACCAAAGTTGCTACTTAACAAAATTGGTTGTACCTAAAAAAAAAAAAATTAAATAAAAGTGCAGTCTGGCCCCATTTTACATGACACTATTTATCGATTTATTTATTTTTTGGGGGCACAAAATAAATACCTTTACCTAAAAGTTGTGTATACTGACCTTATAAAGAACAGAAAACTGATTAGATGATTCAGACTCTGGTCTCCCACATGAAATAACTAGAAAACTGAAGTATAACTGATGCCTCTGTTCCCCTCCAGTACACACTGCTCTGTAATCCTTCTTACCTTCATGGGGATTTTGCAGCCATCACTGCCTCCCCGGCCCAGTTTGCCGTAGTCCCCATCTCCCCAGGACCAGACCATGTCATCATCAGTTAGACAGAGTGTCTGGGCATCCCCGCTGCCGCAGGCGACATCAATGACTCTGTGACCCTGCAGTGCATCCACCTGGATAAAGCACACTCAGTTACTCTTTACAAGTTTAGCACTTTTTTTTTTTTTTGAGTCTTGTGAGAAACTGAGTCGAGTGACCACAGACCAGCTTGGGTTTAAGCTGGTCCTCGCTGTCTCCGTGTCCCAGGCGTCCATAGCGACCCTTGCCCCACGTGAAGAGCTCTCCGCTGGCAGTGATGCAGGCACTGTGAGCTCCTCCGGCTGCAATATCCACCACTTCCACTCCCCTCAGAGACTCAATCACACGGGGACGGTCACAGGGGCTAAAGACAAAAGGACGCACAGTTAGCACAAAAATTTACTTAAAAATTTTTGAGTGAGGTTTAGTTTTATATATATGTATGAACTATAAACTTAATATGAAAGAGGTTTTCTTATTTTTAGTGCATGTAGTCTTAACCTTCTGTTCCCATGGCCGAGTTTTCCGTCCTCAGCTTCACCCCATGAGTAGACTTCTCCCTCAGAGGACAGTGCCAAGCAGTGCTTTCCTCCAGAGTTCACAGCCACCTTTCTGATGAACACATGCTGAATGGACTCCAGCAAGGTTGGGGTCGACACAGACTCAGTGCCACCGATACCCAGCCTGCCCCCTGCACCATATCCTGTGGCATAGAGCTGAGCATCGACAGAAAATAAACTGATGTTAGAACCCAAAGCAAAAATAAAGGTTGAGCTGACTTTACGTACAAAGTCTGTCGTTTATTTAATCAAGCCATGCATTTTCACAAGTACATGACTTTAAATTGTGATACTTGGAGTATGAAATATCACATGATTAAAAAGGCTGGTTCTTTCCTGGGTGTCAGACTGGAGAACCTGGAGGAGGTGTCTGAGAAGAGAATGCTAAAAAAAGCTTCTTTGTATCATGGACAACCCCTCCCACCCCATGCACGCCTCCATGATGGACCATCGGAGGATATGCAGCAAAAGACTAATCACCTCAAAATGCAGAACTGACCGCCACAGGAAATCCTTTGTTAGTGAGGATGAGTTGTACAGTCTTATTGCCATCGGCACAAAGTTATTCTGTTTCCATTCAGACCGTGCAATATCACCCAACAGTTTTTCATCGAACGTTTGTTTCATCTCCCCGTCATAACGCTGCTACTCTCTTTTATTCATTTGCACAATACTATGCCACTTTTAGAATCACCTTCACTGATAGGTAAGCTATTTATTTTTCAGGATATAGTTATATTGTTACTTGTTAGAGTTATTTGATATTATATTTTGCACTATCCTACTGTATACTAGTATTCTATTGTATATCTTATTCCTCTGTCCCTCTTGCTGCATTGAGCATGTATATGACAAAAGAATTTCCCTTGGGATAAATAAAGTTCTTCTTATCTTATCTTATGAAAATTTTCTGCACATATGAAGTTATGTGAGCTCAGAAATGCTGGGGAAAAAAAATATGGACCCATCTTTTTATACTCTGAGGAAAATATTCATAGTATGAATTTACTTCCTTGAACGGCTTCATTTAATATACTAAAATACGAAAAAAATATTCTAAAGTGGGAGGTAGTGATGCATTTTTATGAATGACCCTACAGTAGTCGTGCAGCAATGGTTCAGCTGATATTGTCGATGCTCTGTAAAGCGTTAGTGGCACAGAGGTTTTTATGACAGGTAAAAGCAAACACACCTTTCCATCAGCAGTGACAGCAAACAGAGTCTGCTCCCCACCAATAAGCTGGATTGGCCGCAATGTGGCGAGGGCTTCTGTAGATGTAGGTACTTTGACTTTTGCCCCCTCAATGCCCCCTAGCTGCCCTCTGTGGTTGTGCCCCCAGCCGTAAATGGTGCCACTCCCCCCGGCAGAAAGCGTCCAGTCATCTGGGCGCCGGTTCATCCATTGCACGAGCTGCTCGTCGTGCTCGCGCTTGAATAAGTCGTGACTCTCGTGCAGGGTGTTCATGCTCTCGTGATCTGCCATGAGCTCGCGAATTTTCTTTGTAACCTTTAAAAGGTGAAGGAAAATGGATTAGAGAGATTTTCAGGGCAAAATGAAAGCTTGCACAGACAACACAGCTGTGCAGACGTACCTCATCCAGGAAAGGTCTGGGTAAAGATGTTCTCTTATCTAGAGCCACAGCCACTCTGGAGGCAGTGCAATATCGGCGGAACCAGGCCCACTTATGTGTCTCAGCGCAGCAAGGTAAGGTATCGAGCTCGAGGTCACAGGCAAGAGCAACCAGTACCTGGGCAAAGTGTTAAAGTTATGCTTTGCAAAGGAAAACTATGGTGTTACCGTGTATTTAAGAGAACAACTGCGTGTATACCTTGAAAAACGGACTGTGGAGCAGCTGTTTCCCTCCGCGGACAATCGGGTCTTCATACTCATACTGCCTCTGCAGAGCCTCAGGCAGCCCCTTGACCAAAGCAGCCAGAGCACTACCTGTGAAGCTCTGAAAAAAGAAAGGCCATCGGTCAGTCGCATGTGCTGAGCGACAACATGTATAACTAACACTCATCTTTTCTTCAGGAAGAAATGTTTTTTCTGGACTTTTTTTTTTTTAGCTACATCATCTTCACGAGAGTCAAATATTTTTAGCTCTCCTTTACAGTCCAATAATTTCCCATAATAAATGGATAACGAATATTCCAATTAAGCCATCTGGCAGATATCTTAATTATGACAGTGTACTCACCATAGAGCGAGCCTCTCCTTCGCTGTCGCCCAGCAGCCTGTTTATGTTGATTGACTGACCAAATTCTGTGGTCAGAAGCTTCCGTAGCCTCTGCAGAGCCCACATCCTGTGACCAGCAGCTACACAAAACAAATTTAGTTCTGTGAAAATTTATTTCGTACTTTATTAAGAAATAATCTGGTGAAGCAAGAGCACAATTCTGTACCTAGAGCACTGAGCTGAGCACAAGCAGCAAGAGAAGCGGCTAGACGGGGCACGATGCTCCTATTGGATGCAAAGTTGAGCCTAAAGTCCAGGAGACATATGACCAGATCCATGGAGGGGCAGGACAAGATACAGCGATCAGACAGCAAGTCTTTGGGACCTGAAGAAGAAGAATGAAGTCTGACCGTCACAGACATACAGTTTAAATATTACCATCATATTATCACCAACTGGTTTCTGGACTCTACATTTTAAAGTCTCAACATTAGCTTTTGGGTACCACAGTGCTGTTGTTTTTGGGCCATATTTGGATGAGGAGGTCCACATCAGCTGACACCAGAAAGCCTGGTTAACAGACTGCGTTCAGATCAGAGACTCTGATTGGCAGAGCTGAGGCCTGACAGACAATTAGTAGCTACCATCCGCTGAAAAATTAAACCAACGCTGAGTGCCAAAAGCTAAAGTTCTTCAAACGTCCACTTGAGGCTGGCACCAGCAATGAGTGAGTCCCTACTGACACCAAATAAAAAATAACATGGGTTTCCATCCTATAAAAAACAAGTTTAGCCTATAAAGCTATTATAAGAGCTGTACAAGGTGGAGGCTGCTTGGGCACACACCATGACAGTGTTTGTTCAGCATCAGTGCAATAGTAAACGTTTACAACCCTAATAATAAAGAACTATTATCAGAAAAGTTTGTTATCCATCATGTCTTACCCGCTGCAGGCATGATGGGGTAGACTGTGAAGCGCCAGCCCCACCCATTAACCGACCCATCACTGGTAAACTTCCATTTAAGTTCATCTCCAGGGATCCTTAATTCACTGGACCAGTCAGACCACTCCCGACCTGAAACGCACAGCTACATTAATTTTTCATTTCTTGTATTTTGTGAGAGTAAAGTTGAATCTCTTCCCCTCATCACCTGATCTGACAGAGACAATCCTGTTGGCTCCATCCATGATTGTTAGCGGGTCGTGGCGTCTCTCGGTCGAACACTGTCGGTCAAACTCTATCCTCAGACCCTCGGCACCTGAAGAGCAAAACAGAAGTTGCTGTTTATGTCCGAGAGAGTGATTTTACTGAGATTCAATAAGACCCTGATAACGATCTCTGCCTTTCAAAGGTCTTTTTTTCCTCTAACCTGGGATCTTTACGGTGCCGCTGGTCGATGTGTCGTCTGTGTAGGGATGGCTGCTTTCTACGACGACTGGCTGGGAGGACAGACGGCCGCTCTGAGAATCTGTAGCAACATCCTCCAATTCAGTGACGCACAACTCCAGCAGCATGTCAGCAACCTGCAAGGACACACATACAGAATGTTAACAATTTGCAGACCGATGCACGCACAGCTTCCAGGGAATATATGACAGTACCTGTGGATACGCTGTGCCCATGCCAGACAGCACTGCAGACAGGACCTCCTTGCCTTTCTCCCCAGAACGACAGGATACTGCAAGCTTCAACACGTCCACCATTACTCGTGTGTCATCCGGTACAAGCAGACTGGTGAACTCATCCAGGTACTGAGGCTCCGGACCAACCACTTTGCTCTGACTCTCAGAGTCCTGAGGAGAAGCAAACAACAGAAAAACCTTTAAGCTAACAACACTTGGCTCAGGGCAAAGTCTCTGCTTGCCATCAGACTGACTTACTTCTTTGGTCTTCGTCATCGTCTCAGCTATGATGCTGGCTGCTCCAGGGTCATCGGTGACAGGGATGAAAGGACGTGAGGAGGCTCCACAGGCTGATGGAGTTACTGCTGATGACGGGGTGATAGCGTCTTCAGATGAGGGAACCTGTTCATACACACCAAATTCACCCAAGTTCACCAAACGCCAACAAACAACAATATTTACTGCAAACGGTTAACAAGCTCCCACTAAGAATCTTCATATCTGAGAGTAAATATACATCTAATATATTGTTTAAGGTCACAGAGATTCCAACTTTTCCAAGTCCTACACCGCCTCGTTCTTGAGTTACTGTGTTCACAAAGTTGGATGTCCATGTTGCCCCTGTGAGGTGACGGCAGTATCCCATCAGCTTGTAAGGGCTCAGGGGTAAAAACCACACAAATCCGTTCTCCATAGAGAAGGGCCCATCCTGGGTTCAAACTCAGGACCCTCTTGCTGTGTGGTTAGGCTGTGAAAAAAGCCAGCTTCACTAAAGTCTCAGTGACATGAGGATCAAAAGAAAAGTATCCACCCCAAAAACAATAGCCTGTGTTTGTCAAAGTCACAGGCTTGTCTGTTGCGGGTGTCTACTACATATTTCAGACACACCACTCTCTGAGAGAGGAGAGGAGGGCTCTTTGCACAACAAGGAAGCTTAAAAACATGGATAAGTAATGGTTTCAGGTTGTTTAAATGAAGCTGGACCATAGTTATTTCTAAAGATAACCGTAACAGTTATCTTTAGAAAGAACACCAAGAATGGAAATGTTTGCAGAAACTTAAAGTCATAACTCTCATCAAGGTCCTGTGAGAACTCCAAGATTGGACCCAAATGCAGTTTGCCGATGACTGCATCCCCACACCTGGTCATCATGGACAAAAATGCACACTGAGTGTTTTTACAGTTTAACAGGAAATCAGCAGAAAGTCCAGCTGAGGCAGCGCTTCAAAAACCCAAACAGCACGACAACAGCCTCACTGACATTTACTAAACCATGAGGTTTTTAAGAGGCAAGGTGTATTGTGTTCCTGACCTCTCCCTTCTTGTCTTGCCAGGGATTTGGGCTGACTCGCTCTTCAGCTTCTGGTGGAACAAGAGGACCTTCTTCATCGCTCACGCTGGATGAGGATGAAGAGTCTGATGGGGGAATAGGTGAAGAGGAAGGACACTCTGTTGGCAGGATCATGCTGGCCGGCATGAGTGCGCCCACCACTGCATCTCTGAGGGAACACACAACACAGTCTGTCAACGTTTAACGCCAATTAATGACGACGACTCCTGCCAGTCAGATACTTAATTTATTCAGAAACATCATCATCTTCTCCTGTTTAGAACGGAGTCAGCCAGTTTGGTCATGCATAATTAAACGAACAAGATAGAAGTTACAGCATTCAAACCCTGAATAGCTGCAGGATATAAGTTTCATATCATGTATTGTTAGTTGAATTTCTTTACCCGTTTTCTTTTACTTTTCACATTTCTATCATTTAAAGAAAGTGCATTTCCCATGCAAGTATTCCTGCACATTAGAAATAGATTTTTCAAACCGTGCATACAGCCTACCTTGCATACATGATTTGAAGGGCTGACAGCACATGAGACAGAGCCTGCTGTTTGGCCAGGTTTCCATCCAGACTGAGGAGAATTTTAGCCAGTGAGGGTCGATTAGACTTCACGCTGCTCTGCCCACTCAGCTTGTTGCTCACTGATGATGAGTCACTGTCTGACTGGACACCTACAGAGTACAACACCAAAACAATGAGACACACTGTCATTAATGGGAGGCAGCGTAAAACAGCTCCAGCTCTACTTCCAGGCCTGTGTTTTCTACCACCTGCAGCTAAGAAAAGTAACTGCTGCTGAAGCCTGATGCAGATGTTGATATGGTCGTGTTTGGGTCCTGCACACAATGAGGGAGACAATATTGACTCTGTGAAAGATGGATGTTGAGAGCTTCCAGATTGAAAAGCAAAGGCGGTACAGAAGAGAAAAATATTGTTAATTTATTGCTGTGATGACCCATACTGCCCGGACGTCCTGAAGGTTGTGCTTGTTTTATCTCTGCTGTGTCGTTCTTTGTCGTGCAGCTCTTGATCTGCTGGTAACTAGCTAAATGAGCTACACTTGGGCCCACTGAGAGAGCCCATAATAGGAAATGAGTTTGCTTTTTAGTTTCAAATTTAAGTTAGCTCTCAGATGGGTAACCCCCATTATTTCGAGTGTTAGATAGTCCTAAATCTCCTACAGCACAAAAAAGGTCCAGAGATGCAGTTCAGGGACTCCATTAGCCGAGGGGCAGCCTAGCAAAAAGCTAGCAGCTAAAACCACAAATGTCACCATTCGCCTGTCAGTTAACAAAGTGTGATAAAGCAAACCCTAGGCCTTAAGCCAATTTAAACAGGTGAGTTAAATAAAAAAGTCACGATGCTATATAGTTGTTAAAAAGCATAAAATTAGATGGACCTTTTAGCATCCCTGTCTATGGGGGACTGACTGACATTAAGAGCCTACTGTACACATTAGAGGAACTGCAGGCTTTTTAATACTTCAAAACTGAAGGTGAAAAATTAAGCCAAAAGGTTGACGTTTGACTCTTTTTTTTAACACTTTTTGTTCAAGAAATCTGTTGCCTAAAGAATTCATAGTTGTGTCTAAAACCAAGGTCGATGTATGCCCCATCGTCTCAATATCCAACCCCTGCAGTTGCCCTACTATTACCACAATTGGCAATATAGGATGTGAAGAGCTGGGCGCATATTTAGAAAATAAGTGAACTCAAGAGCATCCATCAGATGTTTTTAATAGCATATATTTACCTTAAATGCGGATTAAAAAATACTCTTTAAAGCATCATTGCTGAAAAATTGCTTGGCTGCACTGAATGATTGCACAGCTCCACCTTGTGGACAAGCTGCATGTAAACAGCAAGGCTTACCCAGGTATGACGCTCCGAGGGAGTCCCTGGCTGTCTGGAAAAGAACTGGCTCATGAACAGAGGGGGTGGTCACATCCACTGTGGTCCAGGCCACACTGTGGGATGAGCCACATGCCACCCGAGTGATTTTCTGTCCCTCCAGACCCTGAACCAGGGTGGGCTTCCTGTTAACTGTGGTAGTACCATTTCCCTGCTGCCCGTGGTCATTATCACCCCACGCATACACCTGACAGAGAAGCATAAAGCCTTTAATTAGATGGAGTTTTTATTACACCTGTTAGCGTGTATGTCACAAACAAAAGGTTACGAGATACCATCAAACATTTCACACCACCTTAGATTTCTGTACATTTGACACATTTCTGAATCTCTTTGTTTCCTGTAAAGTGAAGGCTCAGCGCCAAGCTTTTACTTTCAACAGTCTCTTAAAAAACATTGACCAGCTGACTCTTATCATTGGAGTTGATATGTTAGTATAATCAAATTTGTTCTGAGGAAAACTATTAAACAAGGTGAAGAAAAAAAAAAAAAATCAATGTGAGAGCAAAAGGTCAGAGCTAACTGCTCAATAAATCAGGTCTTGCTGCAGGAACACAAACTCACATCTGGAGCAGAGCCACGGCAATAAATGATCAGACTTTGAAGGGTGCGCTCTGGTTTCTAACACCATTTGTTGAGGTCAGTACAAACCTGTCCTGTGTCTGTGACAGCCAGACAGTGCAGCGCTCCGACAGCAACGTGGACAATCTTTTTGCCCCTCAGTCCCTCCACCATCTGGGGCTTCCGCACATGGACGTCGGTGCCGTGGCCCAACCGGAAATAATCGCCTTTGCCCCTGTTTGGAAACAGTTAACGGTCAAAGAAAGCCTGAGGACAGATAATGAATGATAACCTAAACGTGGAACACATTCATCTCACCAGGTCCACACCACTCCAGATTTAGTGAGAGCCAGGGAGAACTGTGCTCCACACTCAATCTGGCAGACACCCTGCCCGTTGAGCCTTTCGATGTTCTGTGGTACGTTGCAGCCTTCGCTTCCTCCACGACCCAGCTTCCCAAAGTCCCCATCCCCCCAGGAGAACACAAATCCTGAAGAAAAAACCCCCAAAACATTACTGACTAGAAACTGGAACACAATTGTGTCAAAAAAAAAAAAATTTTTTTTACTGGAACCATTTAAAAAGTTCAAATGTTGCCTCTCCTGTCAGCTTTAGCACTAGTGATAAAATAACCAAATAAAGACAAGAAAAAGACTTAAGATGAGCCTATAAAGTTTGTAAAGCTCCTCTTGGCAAAGCAAATGAGTTTGGCACAACAGAGCACTCTGAGGATGGTTCGCTTGCTAAAGCTGTCGGACAAGACCGTTTTAAAAAAAGGTTAAAAGTTGAAAACACTTGCATGAGTGTATTTTTTTAAGAGGAGGCTTGATCAAAGTCTACATCTAAATGCTGCTCTTCACTGTTAGTGTTTGGTCGTGTTTTGCTGATAGAAGAGAACAGACTTCACTGATCCATTACAAAGCCAGACAGAGCTGCTGGGATTTCTGCCCGTTGGACAGTTTTTAAATGACAGAGGTGATTGAAGATAATATAGTTACTAGTTATTTTGTAATTCTTTACAGCACTTTGGTCGACGTTGCTTTTGTAATTAAATGTGCTGTATAAATAAAAACAATAACGATATTCTAGTTTCAATCCAATTGCATTAGTCGGCGACACAAATAATGTCGACAGTACAACGTGACTATATGTTGCCAAATCCAACAGCTGTTAATCTGTAGGGCTACTTTTAAGGGCAATAAGAGAAATACCTTCATCAGTGAGGGCTAGAGTTTGAGCATCCCTGCTCCCACAAGCCACTTGGATAACACGGTGTCCCAGAAGTACTTTCACCTGGACGACAGACAGAAGAGTAAGACGATCAAATCACACGTCATGCAGTTAAGTCTGTATGTAGCAACCAATCTGTCTGCTGCTTCAAAGCTGTGAATTCTACTGTGTAAAGTGTGTGAATTCATCATAGACTATATTGGATGCAAATTTCATCTTTCTTTGATCAGCTGATGACACAATGGGCAGCCATGTGTGTAAAGTAAACAAAGGCTAAGCTTACCAGTTTGGGCCTCAGCTGAGTGGTGTTGTCCCCGTGTCCGAGTCGGCCATATTCACCCAACCCCCAGCTGTACAGCTCCCCGCTGGATGTGATGGCAGCGCTATGAGAGCTGCCACAGGCGATGTCACGGATGCGCTTCGTCTTCAGCGCCTCAATAAGCCGGGGCTTGTCACAGTTCCTAAAAGAAAAAATAAAGCAAACAAATAAAAATCAGACTCTTCTTAATCGTCCTTGCTTATTTCTATTTCATTAGAAACTGCTGTCCATAAAGCACATATGACGATGTAAAAAATTAACTACACGTCTCGCTGACACAGCCTGCATCAACTAAACTGCTTGGAACATTACGTGGTAGAGGAGTAATGGTAAAGGAGTTTCCGGTTAGGTCATAAGTTGCGACATAGACTTAACACAGCTTTAGCCCCTGTTGTCCTGCCTTCACTACAGCATATATCTGCACCCAACAGCCTTAGCTAACGTTATAAAGAAATGACCAAACTGGCTGACTACGTTCTAAACAAGAGAAGATGATGATGTTTCATGACAAAAAGGTGCATTGTAAGTGTAATCATATTGTGCTGACTGTCTTTTTTTCATAATCAGTGCATGCAACAACTATAATTGAGATTTAAAGCTGATAAATCATGAAAACGTTTAAGAATAAATCACAATGACGATTAAGGAAGAGTACAACTACAAGACTATATGAAGGCCGTAAACTGTCAAATCAAACTCCTGAAGTTGGAACACAGCTTGTGAAATCATGAGCTCAATTTATACTTCAATCTTACACTGAAGAAGATCTACAGGACCTTCAAAGCTGAAAAGATAAAAGCTATTACCCTTTTAGGAGTGTTTTATTATAATTAAACTGAGCCAATCGGCGTGTAGCTCCACAGTGTATGAGCTGTTGACTGACTGTTGACTGTCTGAGAAACTACACACATTTTTGTTATTTCTTTTATTAATTCATCACTTCATGTGGATATTATACACGCCATAGTTGCTAAAAATACACAGTGAGATAATAAAGGGTGCGTTAAGTATCTGGGGTGTGCACAGTGTCCACATTCAATGACTTACATTCTACTAAAGTGCCCAAGCTTGCCGTCGTCTCCTTCGCCCCAGGAAAACACCTTCCCGTCCACAGTCAGGGCCATAGCGTGGCGTCCTCCTGAATGCACAGCGACCTTCTTTATCACGTAGTTACTGAGGGCGGTGATCTGACGGGGGATTGGGATGGTCCCACTGGAGAGGCCCAAACCCAATCTGCCATTAGTTGCCTCACCACATGCGTAAATCTTCCCCTCGACAGTCACTGCAACGACGACATATCAGTTACACACTACTGTAGCACAACACGTGTGAATGGACAGATCTTCAAAAGCATTTCTATTCATTCCTCACCTGCAAAGAGGCTTTTGGAGCCACCGGCCACTTGCACCACATTGAGTGCAGACAGGGTTTCGGAGAAGGATGGCACTTTGATCTGTGAACAAACCAAAAGAGATTAGAGAGTGCAGCTCACTCACGCACACCTAAAGGATGTTTTCCTATCCATGCTGTCTTTACACACACACACACACACACACACACACACACACACACACACACACACACACACACACACACACACACACACACACACAAACTTTATATATATCTGGAAAAAACAAACATCAGATGTTAACGTGGAGGGGAAAAAAGTTAAAATTTGAAGCGTGTAAATCATTGGTTAGTGTTCATACTACATAGTTTTTAATTTGGGACAAAGACACACAAGCCCTAAACTTTCAATTACTGAGTCATTAGGAGAAACGGCACCTTGGAGCCTTTGAGTCCTCCCAGTTGGTCCTTGTCATTCAGACCCCACACAAAAACTTTGGTCCTGATGGTGGCTGCGGACTCCAGTCCTGACGGCTTCTTCCGAGCAAGACTGAAAAGTAAAGCGAGAGAGGCTGAATATGGATTCACATTTTTCCTTGTTTTAAAATAATAATAAAAATCTTTAATAAAACATTGTTGCACAGTTACGTTACAGCAACCAGTCACAAGTTTAAAACCACTAGCAGGGAGTGCTGGCAGACTGAAATAGCTGCTAAATAGAATTTAATAGTAACAAAGGTCTTACTCTTTTTAACCAGAGCCTGAGGAAATAACAGAATCACTGCCACAGAGCACAGTAATGGGATGTTTTGTGATTCTAAGCAGCACTTATGCCATTTGTGCTCATGTAGCTTGTGAATGGCGCTCTAACATACTGAACAGTGTCAATAACACTATAAAGGAGCCCCAAGCATGCTCAGGTTGATCTACTCAGGCCAGGGCCAAAGAGCTAGCCTCTCTGGGTGGACGTGGAATATTTCCCCCTCTGCCTAAAAGTCTCTGCACAGTAGCAAAGGCCACGGTGAGCTGAAGAGCAGCAGCTGAAAAATTTCTGCTAGCCAGTGTTTACCTGGCCTAGTGTGGGCGCCTGTCCCTATCTGGCCAAAGTTGGGGGAATGAGGGCCAATGGGGGAAATGTATAAAGGAGGGTCCTTGGCCATTCATAAGCCCACAGTGTGGGCACTGAACACGCTCCACTTACTCAAAAACATCCACGGGCAACTGAGTGAACTGCAGCCAGATCTGCTTTACTGCTTCAGGGAGAAGTGTCGAGGGCAGTGGTTTTTCCCCCTTTTTTTTCCCAAAATCCACGGACAAGTTCAATTCTCCAAACACAAGTCGCTGTCAATCACTATAAGTAAGTAAGTAAAACTTATATATATATATATATATATATATATATATATATATATATAAATATAAGTGCTTCACAGAAGCTAAAACCTAAAAATAAAAATCAACCAAAAACAAGTTTAAAAAGATGAGTTTTTAGCTGTTTTTTTAAAAGCAACCACTGAGTCCACAGATCACAGGCTCAAAGGGAGAGAGTTCCACAATCTGGGGGCCACAGTTCCAAAAGCTTTGTCGCCTTTTGTTTTCAGCCTTGTGTGTTGGACAGCAAGCAAGCCCTGGTCACATGACTTCAGGGACCTGCTGGGAATGTATGAATGTAAGTGCAGCTGAATCAGCAGGGGTGTGACATGGGAAAACTTGGAGGACTTGGTCAGAAGCTTTGCAGCAGCGTTCTGAACAACTTGCAGACGCTCCAAAGAGGCTTTACATAAACAAGTAAACAAAGAATTACAATAGTCCAGACGAGATGAAACAAATGCATGAATGACAATTTCTAATTCGGAGCGCGATACAATGGGACTCAGCTTAGCAATGTTTCTCAAGTGATAAAAACAGGAGCGAACCAAAGATTTTACATGGGCATCCAAAGTCAGAGCTGAGTCAATACTAACACCAAGGCTCCTGATAGACGGTTTTGCAAATGTAGCAAAAACCTAAAGCAACATAAGTATTCCCTAGTCTTCCACCTCTTTTTTTTTTTTTTTTTAAATACTGATAGACAACATATATTTATGACATTTTTTTTATAGAGAAGTTGGAAACAAAGTATAAAAACAAACACCAAACAAACAACACTATAGATGACTGCTGACTAACAGTCAGTGGGCCAGTGTGTGTCATCTACATGACCTCAGATCCCCATTTCTATTGATATAAGCCATAACAGTGGAAGCATCTGACCTCACTAAAACATGATGCCCTTTCAGCCAAGAGAGCAAATGTTTTAGCGACTGATAAACTGCCAGCAGTTCCAGACAGTTTATGTGCATGAACTGTCTGTGGGGGGCATAACTATCATTCACTGTTCTCCCCTCTTAAGTTCACCCTGGTCCACAAGGGAGGCATCTATGGAGACCACCTTCCTGGCTAAAACCATGCCCAGAGTCTGACCTGAGCCACAAAACCTGGGTTACTTCCACTGGCAAAGAGCAAGTGAGCAGTCCACGGAGGGAGTCACGATGACGGTCTAATCCCAGTGAGGCCACTCAGAGCTGAAAACCTTTCATGTACCCAGTGGTATCTCTGCTAAAGAGGAATCCATCAGGCTCAGCAGCCTCTGGCACTGTCTGAGGGTAACAGAGCTGCCCCTGCAACAAAGAGCTATGGTTGACTGCATCGTCACCAGTCTGTCTGGAGAGAAAGTCTTCACTGGAGGGCATCAAGTCTGAATGCTGTGAAGTTAATATGTTCAGTGGGTCTCAATACGCTCTGTTCCACATTTATCTGGAAGTCTAAATTCTCTTCCTGTTAACAGGTAGGAGCTGGCAGCAGCCAGTTTTTGATGTGTGCTGCTACTCAAATGCCCTTTTGCTGAGTAGTACCTGCTGCCTCAGTGCATCTCACAAACATCATTGGGCTCGGTGACAGGCCACATGGTAGAACCACAAACTCACAGGCTATCCCCTGGAAAGCGAATCGCACATATGTATGATTGGAACCTGGAAATAAATCTTCCTCATCTCACCTCCCAGCTGCTGTTTTTTCATCATCCTCTTCTTCATTGTCAGAGGCCAGGAAAGGGACTGTAGCCAGGTCTTCATCCTCAGCTCTAATGCGTCCCACAATGCCGAGTCCGTGAATCTTGCAGTCGATACCAGAGCTGCGGCATTGCTTGATTGCAATCTCAATGTACCTGTGATACTGTTGGGGGTGTTTATATAAAGTTATTACAACACTTAAGCTTAGGGGGAAAACAAAAACAATTAGAAGCTGTCAGTTATTGAAGCAGACAAACCTCAGTGCAGTCACAAAGGAGGAGGACAGTGGTGTCAGTGGGATTGATGTTAATTGTCTTGAGTTCAATTAAGTTGTTCAAAGAGTTTCCACCTGCATGTTAACAAAATGTCAGAATGATCAAAATGCTAAAAAACAAAGAATTGGTCTGAAAGTTTAAAATTAAACTGCCATCTGCTCAAACAAAAGGGAAAAATACTAATATCAATACAATTTTACATAAAACAAAAAACATCTGAACTCACCTGACACCACCACTAACGAGGGCATGTAGCTGCTGTCCGCCGGGTCTACGATCATCTTCAGCCTGTGAACAAGAACGTCTGGGAAAAGCTCAAGACGAATCCAGTGCTGCAAAGAAAAAGAAAATATTAAACGTTAATAAAGCAAACTAATCAGGCTGTCATCCGGCCTATTAGACTATGCAATTCACTCTTACCTTCCCCTGTGAGCCAGAGGACTGCCAACACTGATCACTGCAGTCGATGAGGCGCGAAGCCTGGTTAACCGACGACGACACGTTGAGGCTCTTGACGGCTCGAGACCAATCGTCAATCAGCATCCCACGCTGGCTGCTGTGGTGCTTCTTTAGCTGTTTTCCTGAACGGCCACAGAAAGCCGGAGACTGGCCTGTTTGTGGAGAAGGTGGAGGACAGGTTTATGCACACGCACGTAGAACCACCACAGAATTTTATGTTGGTGAATGTAGGACTAACCAGGCTCATTGATCCTGCCAAAGGAATGTCTGGTGTTGTGTTTGCGTGTCTTGAAGCAGTTTTCACAGAAGTCAAAGTCGTCGCAATTTTTACATTTAAATCTGGGGCCATTAATAGGAAACATCTGGCAGCCGTCACATCTGGAGAAAGCAATAGGGGTTTCATGTAAAATGTTCAGTTCAAGCAAAATCTAATTCACCTCTTTTCCTTATGGGTCCTGGTCCATTTATTTCACTGCAAGTTTCTTAGCTTTGAAAACAAACTATAGACCTCCCTCTTCTTGAATATACTTGAATATGCACACTCTGTGCTTCTCAAAGCATCACAAAAGTAAATCTGAATACCTAAGCTTCAAATGTACCTTTCCAGAAATAATGACTCAGTTACTAAAAACCATGTGCAAAGACTACAGATATATTTAAAATAAAAATAAATTCCCACATGAAACTGCTCAGAACAAGGTAAGTGAATCTTCTAGCAATATTGGCCTCGTTGCTCAGAAGGAGACTTTCCTCGCAGGTTAATGCTGAAACACCTGTGTGGGATGTGGTTACTGCTCACGTACAGTGGTCATTTTATTCTGATGATGTTGATTTTCAACATCAGACCCCTGCAGGAACTTCATGTAGCTGTGATCTGTTTGACTGACCCCTTCGTCTAAAGCTTGTTAACAAATTGACACCAAGCTAGTGGTGGATGATGTCTTAGCAACTGTTAAAATATGAACAATTAGTTTAACCAATAAGTATTTCTGCTACTAAGCAATATATAAAAAGTCTGGACAACTAATCCCTCACATTGCTACTCACAACATACTAAGATACCAATTTAGTACATCTTTACCTCACTCCAGGATGAACACTGGGGACCAGTTCCATCTCAGACAACAAACCAGTCCAGTGGGACTGCTGTGGAAAGTCGACAATCACGTCTTTTCCATTGGCACTGAAAGCTAAAAACAAACAACGAGGCTCTATTAGCACAATAAACGGTGGATTCAAGTTACAATAACAGAAGAAAAACAGATGACACTCTGTCTTAAGACTAGAGTGACTCTGCTTACCTTTAACCACCCCCACACTCCTGTGTGTGACAGAGCCCCACTTGTACTTTGGTGTTGTGACTGTGGGCTTCACCCTCACTTTGTCACCAATCTTTATGTGAGAAGGAGAACTCTGTGGTGGGAATCCTGAAACGGCAAAATCAATGACACAGGTTTCTTATGTCTATTTACTTCCTGTTATTAGCATGCCTGCAAAGCATCACATTAACTGTTATCTTACCAAGCAGCTCGATGTGGATGTAGCGAACCCAGTATGTTCCTCCTTTATTTTGCCAGTCACACTGCACATTCAAGTCATGAAGCCCATCTCTGTCCAGCTTAATCACTTTGCCCACATCGCCATCATACACTTCCTCGTACGTTCTGCAGCACTTCACCATCATCCCCACCTGTAGGGAAGCCGCTGAGTCGTAACACCAATTCATCATGTCTTTAAGGCAGATTCAGAAAACATACAAAAGCAAACACTCACCTGAATGTTCTCTCTCACATAAACAGCGTAATCATCGTTGCTTTGGAAATCAGATCTCTTCTTAAATATCTGGCTTTCAGTCACAACTGCACCTGAAGGCTAATGTGACAGACACGTATTTTAATCATATATGAAGGTATTAATAATTGAATCTGACAAGTTGAGGGACAGGTAATTGTGAGGGTCACACCAGAAATAAAAGAGTAAGGAACACACCACAGAGAATGCCGGCTCTGCCTCCTCCAGCTCCTCCAGCACCTCCTCATCTGAGTATTCATCAGACACAGTGTCGGCATCTGACAGCTCAGTGACATGAACGTCTGGATGGTCGAGCAGCCAGCTCACCAGAGTCTCAACACCTGGTGGATATGCTCAGTTACTCTCCTGAGGTAAATGTCTAAACACCATGAGGCAAGCAGGGCTCGTTTTATGAAAAACAAATCGGTATCTCATATTGTATCTTTTCAAAATTAGCTGTTTTTTTAAATGCTCAAGAACTTTAATATATATTTAATGGATCCACTGAAAAATGTTACCTTCATATTATTAACATTCCCTGACCTACAGGCCTTTAATGTACGTGGGTACCTTTTCCAGATGTTTCATTTCACATTAAATTACCTACAGCGCTACCAAGCACTCATATGATAAGATACCTGGGATACCGGAGGCATTGCCTGTAGTCCCAGACAGAGATTTCAAGGCAAACTCGATGTTTTTCCGAGGGAATCCCATCTCCATGAGCTGGCCAACTATCGGTAAGGGCGGGATAGTGGAGGACTTCTGTTTCTTCTGTTTGGGTGGTCTGATGTGCTGCGTGGTGATGGGTGTGGTGGCTTCACTAGAGCTGCTTTCCTCAAACAGCGGCGAGGATGGGTGGGCAGATTCCACAGCCAGGTACTGACACACTGCCAGAGCTGCCGCCTGCACATACATATAACGTCAAAGTCACACCGAATACATCAGCAACATTACCGCTGACACCAGCTGTCTGCAATCAGCTCGACTGACATACCTCCATCTCTTGCCTGTCAAAAATGGCTTTGATGGGAGAAGGCTGTGTGGCGGCAGAAAGCAGCTGCTGCAGGAGAATCAGTGGAGGCAGAGGTCCCTCAGGAGACAAGTCGCCCACATCAGGAGATGAAGCCACTGGATCCTCTGCACATAGAGAGACAGACAAGTTCTGGACAAGATCTAGATTGAAAAAAATAATAAATTCTGGTGGCTACCAGTGGTACCCCTCAGCCTCATAGTAGATGCACCTATGGTAGAAATTTTAAAATCCTATGTTGCCTATTTCTCAAGTTATTGCATTCACAAGATTTTCCTAAACTTGATCCGTGCCCTCGACCTTAAGGTTAAATTGAACTCTACATTTTCACTTCAAAGGTAAACAAATAAAGATTTAAACTCTGATCAGCAACTTGCTGTACATTTTAAGAAAACACACACAGTGTGCAAGGCCTTCAAACCTTAAATGGCTAGAATTTGCTCCAAGTATGGAAACACATCTGATATCTCAGTAATGTCCTGTGAACTGAACCTTGAAATCACTAAACTGCATCAAACAGCAGTAATAGTCCCTAATGATCAAACTTCCTCAGTCCATTTTTAAGATGTACTAACCTAGCCTTTCACTGGGTGAGGTCTTACCACTGGGATTGGGTCCTATGTCCACCACTGCAGGTTGGGAGAGGATCTGCCTGAGTTTGTCCTGATGAGACAGCAGGGCCCGAGCTGCCTTTAAAACATAAAGCCTCAGCTGCTGGCACCGCAGCAAAGAGAGGTCCACCTGGTCGGCTGGAAACAACAGCATTGATTACACCCACTAAACTTTCAGTCTCTGACCAAACAAACGCTTTCAGTGTCTCACATATTGCCAGAATACTATAAAACATACTGCTGTAAACAGAGTTGATGATTTTTCTTAAAAACTGTTTGTTTATTTCAGTTACATGCACGGCAATTGAGTCTGCACCTGTAAGCCCTCGGCTAAGTGACTTTTTCATGCGTTGTTTTTCCAGTTTGCTTCCAGCCAGGCTGACCAGCTGGGCCCAAACAGCCAACATGGGCTCAGTGAATGGCAGGTTCTGCACACTGAAGGATATGGCAGGAAGCTAAAGAGTAGAAACATTAAATAAAGTCAGACTGCTAAGTGGAGCCAGCTTCAATGCATCTGTGAGTATCTCAGCATTCCCGCACCGTTTTAAGATGGCTGAGCAAGCAAACTCTGCAGGTTCTCATCTCATGAAACTGGACAGTGATGCGCCCTTTTGGGGTGATGCGTGTGACCGTTCCCTCTCCATACTCCTCGTGAACGACTTGGCCACCAAGCCTGAGGCGCCCGTCGATCCCACCAATCACCGCCAGCACTGCCATCAGACTGCCCACTCTGGGACCCTCCAAATCAGGGAAACACTCCTCCAGGAAACACTGACAGTTCTGGACATTTATAATTATCGCTTTGTTAGAGCTGACTGGCAGAATAAAAGCACTGTTGTAAGTTAACATTTAACCAACACGGTAATTGGACTCATAATGCCACAATAAATCTTACCGCTTCAGATTGGCAGCTTGCCATAACATCTGCGATGGAGCTCAGCTGGTTGTTGATGTAATCATTTATCAGGCTGTTCCACTGACTGAGAGAGTGCAGAGTACGCAGGACAGCCACAATCTCCTCTGCCAGCGTGCTGCTGTGAGTGGCTGTTAGAGACGCCTGTGGGCGGGACTTCCTCCTTCTCAGGGAACCTTCTGAGAAGGAACAACCAATTAAAAATACAATGACAATAACAGCATTGCATTTGTTACTTTAAGCCTGAACCATTGCAGCACCTCGGAGGAGTGGCAGGTCTGATGAGCAGGTGCTCAGCAAGCTTCCCAAAAAGCCAAACAACTTCTCCACCAGGAACTTCATGTCCTGAGAGCGCTCCGTTTTGTCCCATGAAGGCAGGACCGCCTGAAGGAGACGTAGAGCCAAGATCTGGAAACACAGGGTGAATGGGAGAAAAGATGAAATCTCCACTGAGATTGTGTGGCTAATTTACTGGTTGATCAACAAAAATAAATCATGTGCTTCTGTAGAAACTACAAAAGCTGTTTCTTTAACTTGTTTTTGGACTGTAGGAGTGAAAAGAAGCAAAACCTTTCATCTAAACTACAGTTAATGGAAAGATTAACTGTAAATGTTGAGAATCTAATTCTTCGTGATTTTTCTCTTATTCTCAGAGTTTGACAAACTGCAGTTAACAAATCTGTTTAGAACCCAAAATAATTTATTAATATGCTTCCTATAACTATATTTAACAATGAACAACACATTTCTCTACGTAACAGGATAGAGTTTTCTAGTACTAAAGAATGGCATCATTAATAGCAGAGGAAGCAAATCCTGCACACAATCATGGTACTCAACCTGTCTCTGCAAGGTAATAGCATTGAAAGATTGGTGTCCCTCAACAATTCGGATGAGCAGTCCGATCCACGCGGAGGTACTGAGGGTGCTGCACATCTGCGGCATGAGAGCAATGCTGCGTATGAAGCCGAGGGTACACCAGCTCCTGTGCTGCTCCCGAGACACCAATCTGTGCGCGTGACAGCCTGACAGCACAGAGGAGGTCAGGTTAGAATAACATGCTGCTCAATATAAGACCTTAGGAAAAAGAAAACGGCAATCCAATTACCAGACTTGTCATTAGCGCCACTTTCCACAAGCATCCTGAGAAGGCCACACAGGGTCCGTGTAGCATCTGACTGGAGCACCTCAGCATGGATCCCAGCTGAGAGTGACAGTGTCTTCAGCAGGTTGACTGTGCTGGTTAGCATCATTGCCGTAGGATGGCTGCTCTTCTCAATCAGCTCTCCCTCTGTATAAATGATATAACAGGTGATTACTGGAACATCGCACTTTACCTGTAGCTGTGAGGATCTCTACTGAGCCTGTCCTTTAAACTGACCTGTGTCGTCCTCTGTGTCCGAGTCCTCAACAGGGGGCTGGGCTGCTGGTGGTGGCTCTGCAAGTTTAAGGTCATACTTTCCCTCTTTGCCCATCCTGTAGGAGTTGGTGCTGCCTGTATCCCACTGAACCCTGATCCAACCGTCCTCACCCAGCTCCCCAATGACCCTGCCAAGACCTGGTGCTGGGCCGTCCTGGACAGACCACGCACATAATGTTAAATATGTCCATAAAATAAGCAGCTAGAGTAAAAACTGATTTAGGTACCTGATCGCCCCATTTCCAGTCGACTCCCCTCATGACTCTGGTACCTATCTTCATCATGGCAGCCAGCTCTGGGCCAGAGGCAGGTAGAGGGGCGGGAGCTGCCTCTTTTCTGGACTCCTCCAGGACTGTCGCTGAGCCTCCATGTGCACATAAACTCAGGTCCTCATCACTGCTGTCTGTACTCGGTCCTGAAGCGTCAGAAAAGAGGCATCAAACACCGAACAAACAATATGTACACACTTCGTTTCATTCTGGGTTGCCTTTGACTGGACACTACTCACCTATCAGTCTGAGAATACTCTGAGTGAGGGCCAATATCCCTGAATTCAGCAACAGACTGAGACTGTTAGAGCCGTGTTTCAGGGACAGCATGTGTATCATGGCCAGAAGGAAGCGGGCCTGCGGAATGGTTCCAAGGCTTGGTCCCGCCGGGTTCTCGTTTGTGATGGTTTGTAAAGGAACTGGCTGCACACCTGGTCACAAGAACAGGTGGTCATTCAGCTGGTTTGTCTACAACAGGTCAAGAATAGTGTGAAATGAATTAACCACTTATTTTTCAGCACTCACCTAGCTCTTTGAAGCGAGCACTTGCTTCAAGCAAGATGTTACGAACGTTCTGGATGGCCCAGGAATACAACTTTCCAAACGTCACCTCCAAAAGCATGCGGTTGAAGGGAGGGATCAGATCTACATCCTTCAGGCAATCAGACAAGGGCTCTCTGAGAAGAAAACACAAACACAAAAAGTGCACCAGGATTACATTATTAGAATAACTGTCATGTGATTATTACAAATAACTTCAAAACAAACAAACAAGAAGTGTAATTTTAACATGGATTTAAACCAGGTGATCTACCCAATGTTGGTCCCTTCTGGTATGATTCTTTGCCAGCCGCAGAGCATTGCATACTGCACAGACGGCAGCAAGAAGCTTTTAGAGGCCAGCTTCAGCATGGTGTCAATGCCTTCCAGTCTCACTTCAGCCCTCTCCAGCTATAAGGAAACAGAATTAATCAAATTTCCACCTGTTTTATACACCCTGCTTTAAAACATTGTCACACACACACACACACCGACTCCCACCTGCTTGAGAAGACACTTCCTCATTTTCTCCACATCCAGTGGCTCCTCTTTCAGTGCAAAGTCCACAATGGTGGCCATGAGGCTGGACTGAGAGAAAGCACCTTGAACGCTGTGCTTCAGCCAGCGATACTTCTGGACGCTGGCCACAGTGTTAAGAAGCGGCTGCCACTTGTCTTGCTGCCAAGACATGCAATAATAGGTTGACAACAAACTCTGTAGACACACGCACTCCACTGTCCTGCTCTGATATTTTAGCTACAACTGCAAGGGATGAAAGTGCAACATAAATGTACATAAATAAATCTACAAATTCAGACTGAGACAAACTTTCGTTGTGTATGAAGGTGAATAGATTTTAAACTGAAGCCATCTTCTTTATGTTTTTTGGCCATTTTTTTTTTTTATCTCATGAACTAATCCTGTTAAACTACCTTGGCTGTTTTGTCAGTGGGTGATTTCCTGTCAGCAGGAGCGGGGCTGATGTGAACATTAAGTTCCTCTTCATTGGTCCCTTCATTCTCCAGCTTTGGCTCTTCAATATCAGCAGACTCTGATTTCTTAGGCACTACAAAAAAAAGATGACATTCACATTCAAAAGGAGTAGATGGATAAATAAAAAAAACTGTTACCCTGCAGTAGATTCTTGAGGCCCCACCTCTTTTTTTCCTACGATCCCTGATGAGCTTCTGGGTGATGCTCCTCCAGCGTGGCTGGGAGCTCAGCAGCTTCAGTTTGGACACTATAGACAGGTCGTTGCTTACAGCTGGACGCAGCTCATTAAATAAAAAGCGCAGACGCTCAATAACAGGGGCGCACACCTCCTTATAAGAGCGGCCTTGGTCCTGATGGGTCTATGATAAGACAAAGCAATCATTGCATTAGCATTTCCGTTCATCTTCCTGCTTCCTTTTGCATCACAGGTTAACTGCGCATAACGTGGAAATATTTCACAAGCAGAAAGCATACCTTAATTAGAGAACACTTTGCCTGGTAGACCATGCGGCATACGTCAATCACAGATTTAGGGAGGGATCTCTGCTTTCCTTGGTCCACACCCAAGGCACATTGACTGACAAGTGAGAGCGCAACGTGACCTGTGACAGGAAAGATTTTTATTTAAAACTTCACATGCAACTCAGCATCGATGAGTTTCATTAGGAAATATCTTTGTGTGGTATTAGCAGTGTTACATGAAGGAAACTCATGTGAATCTCAGTATAATTAAATACAAGAAGAAAAAACACATTTTAGTGAGCCATAATTAGCCTCTAATTTCTCCTCAGGTGACCACTCTGGGTTCAGTTGCTAAGTTACCGAGGTCTTGATGCTTGAGGAGGCAGCAGAGCAGCAGGCGACCAACTTCTTCCACAGGGTGCTCTGGGAGGAAGGTGATGGGCGCAATAAGATGGTACTGCTTACAGCAGCGCTCTATTTGGCATAGGAAGTCCTAAAATATTCCAAACAAAAAGCAAAACATGACATTATTACCCATCAGCCTCCTTCTCACTGTGAAACAAGCTCTTCAGGCATTTCTGCCTTGCTTGTACCTTCACAGTATGGTCCTGAGTGTTGTTGTCAGCAATGGCCTGCAAGAAAGGCTGTGCGTGATCGCTGAGAGTTATTCTGCGGGAATAAAGTTTGGCCTTATCAGGAGTGGTTGTGCCCAGGGAGCTGCAGTGGTCTTCGTCCTTCTCCTCATTGTAGTTGTAGTGGATCTGACTGGTCTGCAGACCCCCTGAAAATATGGAGGACTGGAGCCATTCTGTGCAGAGAGCAAACACTTGTGTTAAATTAATTCCAACCCGAAGTGTGAATTTTTAAACCAGGCTGATGTAAAACCATTAAACCTACTGGCACATTCAATCTCCATGGGGGACAGGGCGGTGCTCTTGGCCAAGTAGGAGGCGTGCAGACCCAGGAGCAGCCCCATGTTCCTCTCAGTGTCAATAAGTGGAGAAGAAAGGCTGCTGAGGTCTGGAGTAGTGACCGTCTCCTGGTTAGGCTGAAAATGATAAAAAGTCCCAATATCAAAGGCTAAAGCCACCAACGAAGAAAAGAAGTTGTGTTTAAAATAAAAGTACAACTGGTACCTCCATATATTGGCCAACGCAGAAGGCCTGCATGGACTCTCTAGTGTCTTCAAACTGCAGAGCAGCTTCCAAAGCAACCACAGGGTCCTCTCCTGCAAACTGGGCTGTTAAACCGCAAAGAACAAATGGCATGAGTTCTGACATCAGTTCTCTTATAACCCTTTGACAAAGTCCAGCCTCTTTGCATGTCTGAAATACAGAAAGTACTCAAAGTCTCAGAGCTTCACTTTGGGGTTATTTTTAGCCTCTCCTTCAAGGTACAAAAGAAACCTTTAAGTAACCCAAGTGTACAGCGATTAGTGTAGATGTAAGGGTATGTTGTTGCACCATCAGTAACTGGCGTGCGTATGTGTGTGTGTGTGTGTGTGTACCATGTTTACAACACTGAGCACTTAGGGTGTCCCTGTGCTATTTTAATTAATCCTGGATGTCACATTACATTCCAAAACTACTGTTTAGTCTTACCCAGGATACTGTTTCCTGTTAGTGACTGGGACTGGGCCTGAAAGTCTTTGATGTCATACACTTTTCCATCTATTACAGTCCAAAAGCCGCCATCTTTGTTGTGATTCTCCAGGTCAGCCTTGCGGATGAGTGAAACCTCCTCATTGTTCTTGGAGCTCTGCCCTGTAAAGAAAGACCCTGCCAACACAGCAGAAAGTCTAGTTACTAGGGATGGGTACCGGTATCCAGTGCCATGATGGCACCGGTTCTGTCATAAACGGTAGTAACCAGACCGAAAAGCAGCGCACATTTCGGTGCTTTATTTCGGTGCGTTTTTTTCCTGAGCTGTGATACACTTTAGATTCTAGCCAATCATTTTACGTTTCCGAGGATAGTAGGCGGGTCCAGGTACGTATGTTCTTTTAGAGCAGAACTGCAGATTAAAAATGCCCAAGGTGAAGCGGTCAAAAGTCTGGCTGTACTTCACAGCAAAATATGCAAACTCAGCAGCCTGCAACAAGTGCTTTAAGCTGATACTGTGATACTGTCAAAGGAGGTAACACCTCAAATCCGATGAAACACCTGGCGACGCATAGCGTTTTTTTAAAAGCCGAGAAATGCGCCGTATTTGATAGCTTGCTGCAAGACCTCACACCGAGCGCATCTACTGCGGGTGTGGTGCCTGTTATCGGACCCGGAGTTTGCAACATCCTCCAAAAACCCGAAGAGTAGAGTCCTGGCCCCTAGCCCTGCCAGTGTAGCAGAAATGATGACGGATGATGATGATGTTCTTCTCTGCGTGAGTAGCTTAATGTTGTTCGTGTGTAATTTACTTTGAGTAGGCTAACCACGTTATTAAATGAATGCATGTAAGGTGAACTAGCAAACAGCATCATAGCTACATGCGGCTGTCTTCTTGTTTGATGGCAGATACTCCCTTCACCCTGGCCAAAAAGGCTAAAATGACCAAAGAAAAAGTGGAAAACAGCTAAACATGAGAGGTTTTTGGACAAAGTTTGTGTTTTTTTCCATTGTTTAAGCACTGCTTCCAGCCAAGAATGATACCATATATGCCCCATAGCTGCAGAAAAGGCTAACATTGTTATCTTTTTACAAAAAAAAAAAAAACAGCTGAACATGAGGTTTTTGGACCAATTTTGTGTTCTCCATTCTTTAAGCACCTGTTTGAGCACCGTTTAAGCACCGGCACCGTTTCAAAAGTACCAGTTTGGCACCGGTATCGGATAAAACCTAAACGATACCCATCCCTACTAGTTACAGTCTAAAAAGAAACGCACAGAGTAGCATCTCATCTTCTCCCTAAAATTTAGGATGTCACTCAAGTAAAACATAGATGTTGTTTTACCCATAATTCCTGGCCAGGCCAGATCCTCATTATCGTCCCTCTCGTGTCCTGGAGCCAGGTGGTTGAAACGGTCCAAGTGTTCCAGGAGTCCAGCCAGGAGAGGGATTGAGCCGGTCTCCTGCATCAGACCAGCGTCAATGGTGAGGAGAAGGATGATGGACACCACCAGCTCAGGGAGAAGCACTCCTACCAAAGAACAAACAGTACAGTATTCAGTACTGTGTTGCAAACATCTCTAAAGCATAAATATGCTGGAAATACAAATCTGAGGGAATTTATTTTATTTTTTTACCAGTTAGATCTCCTTCGATGACACGAGAGACCTCAGCAAAGTGGCGGCAACCAGTAGAAGCGATACTTGTTGCCACTGGGAGGATGTCTCCAATGTGAGTGCACAACAAAGCGATGTACTTTTTTAACAAGGAACCAACACCCAGGAGCTCAGGATCTAGAAAAGCACCAGAGAAATCACACACTGCCTTTCTGCAACTCATTCTTAGAGGTGGGGACTAAAACCATAAAAACAATTACTGTGAAATAACATTTCAATAGATATGAGATAGTTGACAAAGTCAAAAGCACTCATTCCATGCATGTTTGGACACCGGGCACAGTGCCGAACCAATAAGCTGGTTGGAACAGAAGGCACATCAGGTTAGGTTGATGTCAGATTTATGGCCAAACCACACATTGGATGCATATGAGCCTCACTGTCCACCTCACTGAGACAGCACTGCTTTGCTTGTAACCTCTGTCTACACAAACTAAAGAGCTAGAAGAGACTTACTGTATCCATTAACATTTTCTGTGCCATTGACTCCCAGGTAAAGCTTGCTGACCAGCAGCCTCTGGAAGCGCAGCAGTAGGTCCAGAGATGCAGAGCGCTCCTTACTGACATGCTCTGCCTCCAAATAATTTGAGATGCGACGAGCAACATCTTTTAGCCTTGCAATGGTCTGGGAGGCGATGTTTCTGCAGAAGTTAAATCCATGAATATGCTAGCAGGGAGTGAGGTATTATACCACATTATAGGAGTATGTGCAGCACAATTTGTGAAGGTACCTCAGGAGTTGCTGTACGAGCTGCACAAGGGGCAAGCTTTGCTTCCCTGCCGACTCATAGATGCCCGTGTTGATGAGGTCTTTGTCCAGCATGGTGCGACACCGGTGTATGGTGGAGGCATTAGCTTCCTGTTCATCAATCTCCTTCTCTTTTTGAGCCTCCTTCTTTGCTTCAATGTCCTATCATGAAAAAAATATATAATACACAAAATTATTACCATCATTTAGGATGTCAGGGAGCACATGGAGATGTTCGATGGGCTGGTTCTGGTCCTTGGTCACAAATTTTGTCCATGTGTGCTCTAAAGTGGGATTTAGACTTTGTTAAATGTATGCCACAGGCAAATTGTAATTACAAGTGCTTTTGAAACACTGCGCTGTAACCTGATGTGCACCCCCCCAGAAATGCAATTACGTATTGTGGCAACACAGCCTTCAACTGTCAAAGGCCCATAAGGTACCATTGTTTCCTTCTATGCACTTCCAGCTACAACTTCTGCTGCCACTTTTCACACTGAAAAAAAATAAATAAATAAAATTGCATTGCACTGGCATTCTGTGCCGGGGGTGCCAACAAATGGGTGAGCCTTGTGTCCCATATACAAATATCAGTCAAGAGAGAATTTACTCAGCATTTCAAACAGACAACCAAGTGCTGACTCATGCATTTACTACACTGACCTGTATCTCAGCAGTGATGGCTGCATTGAGTGCAGACTCCAACCCTCCATCAGCCATTAAGCTGCTGACCAACAGGTCAATCATGAAGCGCCGGCCGGGACTCACACTCATCTCATTTCCAGATGCTAGAAAATAAAAATTAAAAACTCAGCCTTTGCAGGCACTTCCATCAAACTGATCACAGGTAATGGACTATTAAATGTTCATTTTCATACTGAATCAGTGTTACCAGATGTTTTGATTTGTACTGACCAGCATTAGGCAGGAGTGAGGACAGAGCCCTTGCCCTTTCCTCAGCTGTGGGTAGCAGCACGGACCAGCCGCTCTGGAGGACAGCCTGGGCAGCTGCTTGAACTGTGTTGAGGACCCCAGCATTGCTAGCTAGCACCACCACTGTTTGTTTCAGGTTGTTGAGCAGCACACTTCCAAGGCCCAGCCCCAGCTCCTCTGGATCCACCTGATTGCTGATGGCTGCATGCAACTGAGGAAAAACAGTGAAGGTTTAGGGCTGCAATAAATTATTATTTCCTTTCATTTCTTTGATTGTTCAGTTCGTTGATCATTTAATCTTTAAAATGGGAACCACAGGACAGAAGTATGACCAAAAAAAGAAAAATAAATAAATAAATATAATTTGGGGAAGTCTAAGACAAATTTGGACTTTTCACTGAATCATCCCTTTAAGCATGTCAAGAAAATTTGAACCAAGTCCACCATGACATGACTCAGGTCCGACTATCAAAAAAACCCCACACAAAGTGAAATTCTTACTAAAGAGATGGAGTCTTCTTCCACTGCAAAGTTATTAATGTTAATTAAAAAGTAAATGCAGATGTGGAAAAAACAGAACTGCTGTTCAAAAACAGAATGTACACACCATAACAATTCTGTTCCACTCTCCAGTAATATTGTATGATATAGACTTAATATCAGATAATTTGCTCCATCACGAAACAAATATGCAGAGGAAAAAATTCTACTTCTACAAGCATTTCCAATCAAACCACACCCGTTCAAAGGCCGTTTCCTACCTGGAGCCTGAGCAGGTTGAGTGTGGCGACTACCATGCACTCCTTCTCCTGCGGAGGGGGCCAGTCTGAGCTGCCATCCATGCCCTCGCTGACCTGCCGCAGGAGCAAGTCCAACTGCTCGAAACTCATGGGGCAAACATCCACCACAAAGGGCACACGTTTCCCCACAGACCACTCGGAGCTCGAGGACCAGGCAAAGCTCTGAAAACAAGCAAATGGTAACTGATCTGTGTCTCGTTCTTTACTAACATTATGAGACCAACAGTGATGGTATCTTACCTGCCCGGGTCCACAGGAGATTCCAACTATGTGTTTGGAGTTGAGCCCCGGGAGAGCTTTAGGCTGCTTCTTATTGGAAAAGAGCGTATCAAAGTGCTGTAGCTTGTCATTGCTGCCCCAGCTGAGCACCTCTCCATCATCAGTGAGGGCCAAGCAGTGTGTCGACCCCACAGCTACGTCCACAACTTTCTTTCCTGATTGCAAACAATGCGTTTGTTGTTTTTCTTTTGTTTTGTTTTTTAAATAAGCTTCTGAAAATCAATGTTAAGGTCAAGCTCACTCACCCTGTAGACTATCAAGCAGCTTTGGGTATCGGACATGCTCATCGGTGCCGTGACCAAGGCGCTGGTTGTCTCCCTTCCCCCAGGTGTACACCTGCCCATCTTTGGTGAGGGCTACTGAAAACTGGCTTCCGCAGCACACCTTTACTATGTCCAGATCCTGCAGCTTCTCCACCAGCTTGGGCGTCTTACAGCCGTCACTGCCTCCTCGGCCCAGTTTACCATAATCTCCATCACCCCAGGACCACACCTGACCTGTGGTAACAGATTGAGGAGCTAAACTGTAGCTGTAGCCTGGGTAATTTCTAGCGGCTTCTATGATCAAAAATCAAGCTAAAAATGGCCGATATGCTGGCTACCAAGAAGCAAGAAACACACCAGCCGCTACTGTTGCTAATGGATCTGTAACAGGTGACACAGGTCGGACACAACAACACTGAGCAATTCACATGAAACTTTAAAGGGGTTTTTTTTGGGAGGAGGGGGGTACATTTCAATTATTTAACTAACAGACATTTTAAAAACATTAATTCCTGGATTTTAATTCCAGCATTTTTAATCACCCACAGGAAGCATGCTTACCATTCTCTGTCACAGCAAGAGTTTGGGCATCACCACTTCCACATGCCACATCCACCACCTTCAGCCCTTTGAATGCCGTCACTACCATGGGTGTAGTCTGGTCCTCACTGGAGCCTAGAAACCCCAACAGATTACAACTAATTTTAGTAAAGACAAAGAGACCAAAAAAAGTGAAGAATATCTATCAGGGGCAGTTCATTTGGAGCTCACCGTGGCCAAGCCGACCATAGTTCCCTCTTCCCCATGTATAGAGCTCGCCATCAGCAGTGATCGCAGCACTGTATGTGCTCCCACAAGCAATATGCACCACATGCTTTCCGGCCTGTTTTCCATTGAAGGTTCCAATCATTTTAGGTTCTTCTAGGTATCTGAAATAAAGTAAAAATAGAAGGCTAAATTTTTCAGGAAGCTCATTACCATTAATAATTATCATTTATATTTTTATTTTCATTATGATTTTACTAATAACACAGATTCTTTTAAAATGAACTGGCAGGGTTGGGGGATTTCACTCTATCAGAAGCCTTTGATTCTGTCTCTGGCCTACGAGCACAAAACATGAATAGAAATGTCCCAGATTTTAGGAAATAATGCAATGCATTTCTTCACCACCTGTTTCATCAATAATTTAACTTAAACAGATCTTCAAAATCAAATTTAATGCTCCAAAAACCTACAACTCCACTGTTATATCTGTAATAGACAAACACATTCAGTGTAATAAAGTGGTAATATAACAGCGACGGTCACAAGGCTGAAAATGCAGCAGCTCGAGTTCAAGTCCAACCTGATGTCCTTTGCTGTATGTCTGTACTACATACTCTCCACTAATACAACACCCCCCCCCCAAAAAAAGGTGGAAGCACAAAATGTGTGTAAGCCTTTTTAAAGGATGGACATGTTTTTCTCTGGTTGCTTACGTGGTATCTCCATGTCCAAGCCGGCCACCATCACCGCACCCCCAGGAGAACACCTCCCCGTTGGACGATAGGGCCAAGTAATGCTGCCCGTCAGGATGAGCTGCAAGTTTCACAATCTTTCTGGAGCTTAGAACGTGGATTAGCATGGGAGCCTGCAACAAAACAATTCAGAGTCTCAACCTGCTGCAGATGCAGAGATGAAACGATCGACCTCAGAGAAACTGACAGAACTGACCAGGGTTGTGCTCTTGTAGTTCTGGCTGTAAACAGCACCGCTGCTGGAAAGGATAAGAAACCCCTTTTCTGAACAGACAATCTGTGTGACCCCGAGGCTCGACAGGGCTTTGCACTGAATGGGTCCATTAACGTTGGCGTAAAGTTTCCAACCCAAGAGGCCCCAGGCAATCACTTCCTGCAAGGTTCCCTGGAACAAAACAAGACAGCATTGGTTTATGCTTGAGCATTAACTACTTAGGCAACACATATTCAAGTCACATATTCAAATCTGAAGGTGGGGGTCTGAATAATGCTCGTAAAAAAGACAGATTTAAGTAATACTTAAAAATGTAAAAACAACTGAACCAAACACTTCAGCAGTGACAGCTAATAAAAAGAGGGGTCACCTTGTGTGACGTAGGCGAGTTGCAGTGTGGAGGGCTGCAAGGAGAAGCTAGGCGGTCCAGGTGAGCCATGATTACTACAGCAGTCTGACGAAGATCGATAGCCAGGTCGTTATCCTGAGGCAACGTCAAGTATCGCAGGAAACTCTCATTTGGACTTAGAGGGGCTGTGAGGATCTGGAAACCACAGCAAAGATCCATGAAATATTAATTAGCTTCATTCTCAACCATGATGGAAAAAAACAAAAAAAGAAAAACAGGGCATTTTAAGACTTGTTCCCAAGAGAGACATGAATCAACACAATTTATATCGATAGCACTTTATCTGTTCTTATGGTCTCGATTTTCCTGCATGATGTTTATTAAAACAGGGTTATAATTTTTCTCCTCCCTGTTTAAAATAAATATAAAAGATCTGCCTCTCTAAATCAATGAATTTCATTTAGTTTTTCATCTGCCCTCACACTGCTTTTTAATGCAGATTAAATAGCTGCTGTTTGGAGATGGAGGCTGGCACTAAATGTAAAAACATGAATTATTATTCATTCAGAGTCAATGAAAAGGCAAAACTACAGGTTGTGCATTATAATAGTTTATCATGAAATATTGTTTGAAAGATATTTTGTTAAAAGTCCAATTTGAGAACATATATTCAAATTAAGCAAAATATAGTTCTGAGCTCTTTGATACTGCAAACTGGACAAGAAGCACAGTCTGAAGAGGAAGGCAGGAGATTTAAAAGCATCCCAGAGGACAGCAGGACGTGTGAACTATGTGAATTAGTAGCAGCTGAGAATGGATTACATTTTTTTGTGTAATTTTCTGATTATGGCAAATTTTATGAAATATCTGAGACAGTTTGACAAACAAATTGGTGCTTTTAAGTTGGCCGTTTCCATTTCAGTGCTAGGGAAAGACTTCAAGTTGGGTCATTTGTTTCTGTTCTCTCTGTTTTCCTTTTACTGGTGTCATGATTTATGCATGATATGGTAATAAAATAAAAATTGAAATCAATCTCCAGTCAGTCCATGTCTTATTTTCTTTTAGAAACCAGCTGGGAAAAGAAAATTTCCACCTCAGCTTCCTCTTCAGGAACGGGCTCCTCCTTGCTGCTATGTATATTCTGAAAGCGCTGCAGGAGGGGCAGTAATGGAGCACTGGTTCCCTGCGTGGAGCGCTCGTTGTCCATCTCTCTGGTGCCACTTTCCCACAGACGCAAAAGCAGCAGAACAGCAGACAGCAGCTGACTGGAAGGACATAACAACAGATGAGCAGAAAAGTTAGATTTGGCATTAACAAATAAACAGGTAATAAGGAGATCTGGTTACCTGAGTGTTCCCCTCTGAACAGCCAGCTCCAGCAGGATGGCCAAGGCTAGATGTTGATCCTGAAGAGGAATGTTACATTTGATGCTGGCACTTCCATGTACATCACTGTTCACAAAGGAGACAAGAGATGAGAATCCCACAAAGTTATGCAATTTATAAGACGAGATGTTATTTATCTTGCAAAAGTTTGGGATTAAACATTATGTACAACTGATAAAACAACAGACCTCAGGAACTTTGTGGCCCTCTCGACAACCTCCAGCCACACTGATGACACAGTTCCCTCATCAAACAGTGTCGCCTCGGGCAGCGCTCGCAGGGCATCCAGAGACTCCTGAAGCAACTCACTGCAAAGATCTGCATCATCTCCTGCAAAGACAAACATTTTCATGTTTAAAACACTGCAGAGTAGCTACATTATACAGTACAGATTAAATATAAAGCAATAAGAAGGACAGAGCATTTGTAGCATTTTTTAAGCTGCAGCGACGTGCAATTTCCAGTGCTTTCAAATGTTTAACTATTGAGGAACCAGGCCACCAGAGTTGTAACAGGGTCTAAAATGTCAGTTTAAACACTGAGGTGACCCAAACTGCGGACTCCCAGTAAGAGAGGAACTGAGGCTCACTGGATTACTGGCATTTCTGACAGCAGCATCCCAGAACTATAAGAAAACCAGTATATGTGCAATCAGCTAATGTGCCCAACGTAAACATCCGTTAGCTTCCCAGCGTTTACAGACTCTAGTCTGATACAGCAGAACTCACAGTAAAGCTGTTCTTATGTAGACATTTCCAGTTTTCTTTGTTATGGGCAAGAAACGGTGAAACAAAAACCTCTGATTAAGAATGTAACTCAGACATTCCTTTAAAACTATTTCCTTTCTCCTTCCCCTCGCTGCTAAAATCTGATTTTAAATACGCAGCTACCGACATTAGAGTTTATCCATATCTTAATTTGGCTTACTTCACGTGTTTAATGACCACTCAGAGAGAAAGCTGTGATGTCACCTACCAAAGTCCTGTTTCTGTAACCCTTGACCAACATGAGCCCCAGTTTGAAGCTTACAGTAGTTACATATCACCTCCTTCCGCTCAAAATGTTACTGCTCAATTTAATTGAAAAAGAGCAGTTTTGGGCCCAGAATAGTGGCTAATTTTGAACATAAAACCCGTGTTTGAAGACCAAGCACCAGTTTCTTCCATATTGCCTTCACCACAGGATAACTGTGATGCAATGTGGTGGGAGAGCAGACCTGTGCTCTTTGAAAGACTAACTGTTATCACCCAAGAAAGACCTGGTCAGAGACGCTGAGGGATCTGAGAGTATAAGGAGACCATTATTGATCGTTCCACAGGTTCACCTGTGAAATCCTTGTAAGATTTACTTCCTCTAGTGGAGCTATTCTGTAATGTCAGACCAAAACGAGTTTGAGCACTGGGCTAGGGAGGTGATCAACTCACTGCTGCAAAGTAAAAAGGGTGTGCAGAAGCAGAAGGAAGCAGAATCATAACAGAGATTAAAATTCACCCCCACCCCCCACCCCAAAAAAAAACAAACAAAAAAAAAAAATCCAAACAATCAAAAAAAGCCCAAATAATTTTTTTATTTTTTTAAAAAAAAAGTGTGTTACACTTCATTGTTCCTAAAGAGTATTTCCAGGAACACGGCTAAAATGGGGATAGGAGGTGTCCGTGTGTGCGTGTTGCTCATGTTACAGGAAGGCTATGGAGGACAGGCAGGCGCTTTGTTCCCACCCAGTCCCCGTGGACACAAAGCCCTCACAATGTTAACAAAAACAACACCTCCACTAGCAAAGCTGAAAATGAATGGAGTGAATGAATAACATGGTCAAAGATTTACGCTTGAATAAACGTAATCAGAATCTGTGACTAATTTACATCAAAATAAAAGCTAATAACTGAATATTATTAGTCATTTTGAATTTATAGCCCGAGGATGATGATGATTATAATTATCATTATTATAATACATGAGACTAAAGCAAGACACTGGATCCTGATTTATCTGCCTGTAATGGAGACCACGCATGACGACAGAGTTACATTTAACGACATCCAAAACAGCTATTTTGGATTAATTCTTGTGCCAAAGCAGCAGGATTGCCTCCTTGGCCCTATTCTGTCAGTCTGTCGTCTAGCAGCACGACTAAAAACACAGCATTGCGAAAGATGTTTGGTTGTTTACGACCAGCAGCTTCTAATGTGGCGCAACGCATTCTTCAGCAGCTGTTAAGCAAAGTTGCACCACCATGACAGCACCTATCATCACCGGCGCCGAAGGACAAAATATCTTCACTCTCAGCACTTCTTACCTGATCTCCACGCCCGGCGAAGGAAAGCAAAGGCAAAAGAAAGAGCTGCCCTGGAGCCGACTCTGGCCAAACCTTCCACACCTTTACTGGCCGGACGAGGGCTGAAAAGAATACGAGCACATACGGATCAATTAAATATCATCATATTATTATCATCATTGTAAAACCCTTACTATCAAACAGCCAACTGAAGCCCACATACAGAAGATGCATTGGATTTCTTCTCTGTGTGTGTGACTTTTACTTCCTTTAGAGCCTTGTGACAAGAAGTTTCACCATCTTAGCTCAAGCTCAACTGAAGAGCTAGGGAGGCTTCGGAAAGGATGAAAAATGCACTACTGTACAGGTTTAAGTCCATTTGATTTATAACACAAGAAAAATAAGATTTTGTCACAAAAAGGAATGCCTAAGAGAGATCATTTTAATTACAATTGTGTTCGTCTGTGAAGGTTCTCAGTCATCCAGGTCATCGTAGTCAAAGGAGCTTGCAAAGAAAAGCGTCTGGACTTCTTTAAGTTACTTGAAGACGTTTCACCTCTCATCCGAGAAGCTTCTTCAGTTCTAAGGTCAAATGGTGGAGAGTCCCAGATATAAACCTAGTGGGAGTATCCCCCCACAGAGAGACAAAAGGACCTTATCCTCCCTCGCTGGTGTCTGAAAAGAAGATCAGACACCAGCGAGGGAGGATAAGAAGGACAGACGCAACAACATTGTCATCCCCTATGTAGCCGGTGTATCAGAAAAACTCAGGAGGGTTTTCTCCAAGCATGACATCCCGGTGCATTTCAGACCCAGCAACACACTCAGACAAAAACTGGTTTACCCAAAAGACAAAACGCCAAAACACAGACTTAACAATGTGGTGTATGCTGTACAGTGCAGCGAGGAATGCCCAGACCTCTACATTGGAGAGACCAAACAGCCACTTCACAAGCGCATGGCACAACACAGAAGAGCCACCTCCACAGGACAAGACTCAGCTGTCCATCTGCATCTTAAGGATAAAGGACACTCTTTCGAGGATGCCAAAGTTCACATTTTGGACAGAGAGGACAGATGGTTTGAAAGAGGAGTGAAAGAAGCCATCTATGTCCACTGTAAGCGACCATCTTTGAACAGAGGCGGTGGTTTACGACACCAACTCTCTGCCATCTATAATCCAGTTTTGAGATCCCTTCCCAGACGCCTTAACGCCCACTCACATCCTGGGCCATCTGACCTCAGGAATTCGCATGATAAGGTGGGGCCAGGTTTCACAACGAACTCACCCGAAACTCTGGCTGATTGGGACCCACACCCAGTTTCACACCTTGGCTCAGGCGATTAGAGGATCATCAGGGGGTCCTTTTGTCCCTCTGTGGGGGGATACTCCCACCAGGTTTATATCTGGGACTCTCCACCATTTGACCTTAGAACTGAAGAAGCTTCTCGGATGAGAGGTGAAACGTCTTCAAGTAACTTAAAGAAGTCCAGACGCTTTTCTTTGCAAGCTCCTTTGACTACAATTGTGTTCCTTTCATAAATGCTGAAAGTCAAAAATCTATTTAAAATTTGATGAATGGTTCACCCCTAGTATCATCGCTGTGATGCAATCACAGGGCAGCAACAGCAGATCCTAAAATGAGGTTTTCAATTAGAAATAAAAAACCAAGTCTGCTCCAAATAACTGCCTGGAACTAAAAGCCCTGCACAGTAAATATGGAGCACATTTAGAGTACGGCCTACATTTACTATGCATATGAGAGACCTATTGGAGCATGCCTAAGAGGCTTACTTAAAGAAAACACAGTGTGCACTTACACTGAGCTGCAGGGTTTAACTTTCAGTGACTGGATAGACACACCATAATAGTTAAGAGTATACAATACTGTTTACTCTTACTCCACTTCCCCATCAAAACAGAAGCTAGACTTCAGAGATGGGTACTGGCTATGCAGTCTCAGGAGGATGAAACTGCTCCAGCTGAAGGTTACAAAGCTACTGGCACAGGCGGTGAGCACTGATGCTCGCTTAGTGACTACTACTGAGTTCCTTACGTCACCCAGGTCACATGTGTTACTTTCTCGGTACTCTGTCTCAATCTCTAATCATACGATGGATATCCAGCTATTTCACACCTCCTCTGGAAGTCAGGAAGAATGAAACAGTAAGTTTGACACAGTTTCTATTGGCCCTACAATAATCTATTTTATCCCTCTATGGCCCATTTTACAAGCACTTTAAAGTTTTAAATGACCATAACTCCCTCCCTCTGGTAAGGAAGTTAAGATAAATTCAGTTATGGTAAGAAGAGAAGAAAAACATTATGGGGATAATCATGATAGGATAAGGTATTCACGGTACACTGCTCTCTGAACATGGACACACACACACAAAAAAAAATTAAGCTCCATCTAGATCAGGAGTGGGGGAACTCCGGGGCTCAAGGCCCGGTGTCCTGCAAGTTTTAGATGTATCCCTGATCAAACAGCTGATTTAAGTGGCTAAATTACCTCAACATGTCTTGAAGTTCTTCAGAGGCCTGATAATGAACTAATCATTTGATTCGGGTGTGTTGACCCAGAGTGAGATCTAACACCTGCAGGACGCCAGGCCTTGAGGCCTGGAGTTGGACACCCGTGCGCTACACATTGCCATACTCCTCAACCACTGTGGGCTAGAGAGAAAATTAAAAATGGTTGCTGAAAGTTGAGGATTATTATTTTTATTCCATTTTTAGTCCATCAGTAAATAAATGTTGGCACAGACTCAGAATGCCTCATTCATCGACTTCAATTGTTGCTTTAATCTGCAGCATGTGCTGTAGAAGACATGAGTGTATAACCTTCCAGATTACTATACTTGACTAATTGCACAAACCCGACGGACCAGTTCACTAGTCCAATGTGGCTTTACAGCTAAGGATAAAAAAAACAAACAAACAAATAAACAAAAAACAAGAAATCTTAAATAACCACCACCCCCACCTCACTCCAACTCTCTAACTCTAAAAATATTCATAGTATGAAGGTCAAGTTTTGCAAGGCGTCATTGTACAAAAAAGATCAGCTGATTCTGAAGAAGTCAGAGAGGAGCTCATTGACTCTCCATGGAATTACCTAGTATCTAAATCTGCCTCTGTTCTCTCATAAGACCAATGTTTTGTGCACAATTCCTGAGAAAGGAAACATTTTTATTTACCTCTTGTTGTCAGCAGCTGGCAGTGGTGGGCTGGGGGGCGTCTTCCAGCGGACCTTGTACTTCTCCTCCATCATGCTGTGGCTGAGAGAGATGAGATAGCGCTCCAGGATGACGAGACGCTGACGCAGACGCTGGGCAGACAGGGTGCTTTTGGCCATCTGAGCAGAGAGCTTCTGCTGGTCCTCAACCAGAACCATCAGGCAGTCCTTCAGTTCCTTGTCATCTACACACACACACACACACACACACACACACACACACACACACACACACACACACACACACACACACACACACACACACACACACACACACACACACACGTAGGGTTCAAAGAAAAGAATAACATAGTAAAAATAAGTGAGTGCACTGGCATGTCATTTGTTTATGACCAGAAACACTCAATTTGCAAATAAGCTACAGGAGTGAAGTCGCTAGTTTTGAGTGATAAATCTGCATATCAGCTGTTCAAACCATTTTTTGACATTTATAAAACAAACTCGTCCATTTCAATAATTTAAGAAGCTGTCATGCATTGTTACTAGCTAAAGAGGTCATAACATACTTCCTGGGATTCCCCCATCTTTGGTCCATTTTAATGGGTCTTTTTGTTTTTGTTTGTTTTTTTAACAGCTGCAGAGCTACACAGGCTTTGCTGCTGAACTGCCTAAAACACCCCATGTAATACCACACCATGTAATATCTCTACAAAGTACCTGCTCAGCAGCTTATTTGAATGAAAGAATGAGTTGCTGTCTTGTAGCCCAAGTCATATCTACTACATACATTTAGTATGCTATTTTATTATGTTTGTGCTTGATTCATTTATTTAGTTACTTTACCCTAAAAAGATCTGCTTTGCTGTGTAAGATTCAGCCTTTTTTTTTTGCATTTTGTGGGAAATTAGTTGCCATCTCAAGTGTGAAGGAGTTTAAGTAGGCTCTCATTCACAGTAGGGGAAGATGGAGTAGGAGACTGGTGGATTGGTGTGACATCTGCAGTGATGTTGACGCTGTACTGATCTGTTATGAGGCTCAGTGTGGAAGTAAAGCTGTCAAGTTATTAATCGATCTATGTTCCTACTCATACCTACGGTGACAAGCTGATACAAGTGGCAAATATTAGCTTAGTGTCTGGGCTCAGCCTTGGAGAGGAGTTGAAGAGCCTAGGTGAGGAGGCTTGGGAATGCTTAGGCAACCCTTTGCAAGAGCTGGAGAAGACGGCCAGGGAGAGAGGTCTCCGTCTAGGCTGCTGACGCCAAAACACAGACCCAGATAATTGCTAGAAAATGGATGGCTGGCTCAATGAATGGACTAAAAAATAAATAAATAATAACACAGAAACTAATAAAAACTTAAGTGAAACAAGCAAATGGACTCCTTGTCTAATAAGTGATAGTTGACGAATCATCAGGCAATGAACATCCTGGATAATCATCCTTTTAGGCCCATCGAATGACCATAATTTACAAAAAACAAACATGTCGTACTCATCAATTACCTGAAACGAGCAAAAAACTAAACTCATCAGGAAGTCCCACCCTGCTGGACATTTAAATGAATGCAGATTTAAGACCCCACTTCCAACCCTGGGTATAGCAACCAAAGCTTTTTGGTTGGATGCTTCAGGGTTGCTCAATTAAAAATTAAAATAAATTTTGTCCCACTGAGTTTCATCACAGCAAGTCCTGACTTCTGATCTGGCTCAAAAGAAAACCTTTTTGTGTCTATACCACAGCGCTGCAGGGAAGGCGAAGTGGGCCAAAATAGCAGTTCTGAAATCCACTTAAGCTTTATGTAAGCCAGACTGTCCTGAGGTTGTATGAGCCACACAGCAGTCAGCTGTGCTCAGCTGTCAGAACAGATATGGATCCTAGTCAGACTCTCTGCTCAGTCTGCATTCCTCACAGCTGAAGAAATATTAGACTCACAGGAAATTATCACATCTTTAATAAAAATCTAACAAGGGACAGAGAGGAAACCTACAAAGATCTCACATGTCAACATCTTGGCTTCAACGCAGCAGCTCGGGAAGTTCCAAACTTCCAATGGGAAAGCAGGAAGTATGCTGTTTGAACTTTAAGCATCAATGACAGAGCACTTGCCATGCAGCGATCCAGTTACACTCACTGTACACACCAGCCCAACTTCCTGTCTCAGTCAATAAAAAAGGAGGAAGCAACCAGGCAGACAGTATCAAAATCTGTATTAACTGGCCCCCCCCATCCGCCTGCTCGGTGCTTATCTCCTGCCACCATGAACCGTCCCACCCAGCCCCACCAGCAAATACAAACTGGGTGAGAGTCTGTATCCTGCTGTGAACCACAACGTAATGCCAACTAAGATTAAACTCTGCAGGGTAAAAATAACCACTCAGACCAGCAGACTTTAGGTTGTCATTTGAGTTTCCACACCTCACGTGCCAGCAAAACACGCACGCATCAACATGGCCAGACACACCACCAAACAGTGAGAGATGAGCCATTAGCTAAAACGAGATTTATGTAGTTCACATGTAGGTGTTACGAAACCCTCTGCTCTCAGCGTAGTATTAATTACCCTACTTGGAAACAGAAAGGCGTAAAATGACAGGAGTCACAGGGGGAGCACGAGACTGCAGCAGGAATTACTGCAGCTAACCCGACTTTTAAACTCACTCAAGTAGTTTTCTCACCTGGCTGCCGTCCCCAGTCCCATGTCTCAATGATGGAGTGATGCACCGACGTCGACGTCTCCTCCTCTTCCTTCTTCTCTTTGTCATTGGGCTCATCCTTCTTCTGAGCTCCAAAACAGTCAGTGCAGTCTTCTATAAAGAGTCAGAAGAGATTAGGACGTTAACCTTCATCCTCAGCAGCAAGGTTAAAGCACTGCTGTCTGTCCCAATCTCAGATATCAATCCTCAGACGGCGTGGAAATAGGTGTCACATGTCACACATAAATACCTGGGTGAGCTGATTCTTCTCCGTTGAATGTTATCTCCTCATCTTTTACCATCTCATTCCACATCTCACTCAGACCCTCTGGAGAAAAAGCCCGCTGCCAGAAGGATGAGAAACACAATCAGTGCAGTGCAGAACAGAAACCTCTGCTTTTATTAATGCTGCATGGAGACATATTTGAGACCATCTCAAAGGTTTTATCCACAGCGAAAGGAAAATTTCCAGCAGTGAAGTAATTTATTCGAAAACAACAATTTCTACTTACATACTGTGACCCCCCCACCCCCACCCCCATCATTCTCTGATCATTCATTGATCCAAAGTTTTTCCTCAGAGGGTCAGACACTGACTTGGATACAGGCTGAGTTACATGCTGAACGAACTGTGATAACAACACAAATAAAATCCTACTGGATAATCCTCTTATTTTGAAAATTCAATTGCAGCTAACCATTTAGCATTTCCCATCCTGTGCTTCATTGCAGGTAGTGATGGGATACTTGGTTGGATCTTCTCTGGATCCTAACTCCAACTAGAACCTGCAGCAGCTGGAGAACTGTGTCATGAGAATCCATGTTTGGTTTTTCTTTAAGGGTGCTCAAGGTCGGCTCAAGATGGCCTGAGCATTATTTTCTCCATAATCAGGTCATTCCACATCATTTCCCTGAATTTTATTCCTCGCTAAAGAGTGTACACAGAGGTCCTTTCATCTATCTGTGCAGCCTTCACAACTCAAGAGTACCAGAATAGCTGTTTTATCTCAGAGTATCAACCGACTGAAGAAAAAAAACATTTGTGTGTCATCCACTTAGTGCTACAACACACATGCATGACATTGTTTTGCTCTGAAATATTCACAAGCTGAAAGCCAAATGTTTCCTCATTCTTAGACAGATTTGAAACCCATGTTAGCTCAGAGACTGAGCAGACATATAACACTAAAGCTGCACTTCCTTCAGTGCTGAAAGAAGCTTTTATGGTGGGAAAATGGTGGGTCCTAAAATCAAGTCCTGATTGGATGATCCAAATTAATTTTCAAGTTCAGGGTAGAGAGACTGCAGCCTGTTAAGTCCGTGGTGTATTCACTGAAAGAGTTCATAATTACTAACAACAAGGGTTTGTTTGCACAACACAGACATTCAAAAAAAGAAAAAAGAAAGATTTTCTGGTGATGTACTTTATTACAGGCTGAACCAGCAAAACAATAATCATCTGCATGAGGTCTGACGCAGATATGTAATCAAGGCTTCTTGTAGACTTCGACCTTCATAGAAATTTTCATAGTGGCCTCTATAGAGCCATTCTGTATCCTACATGCCTCGGACCTAAAATCAAAAATGTAATTTTCATCCATTCTGATGCATGTGTGAGGCACAAATTAATATACAGAGCAATTCCACTCAAGCCCTGAAAATACAAATATAGAGGAAATGTCTCTGGTTTTATCAGAACTAATCTCGAGAGGCTCTGCTGCAGATGTTTACTGCCCTGTGAGCCAACTGTCTGTATTATTGTAATGCAACGTTTTTCCTGTTTTTAACCTCTCAAAATTGGGCTCCAGAAAAACACCAACTATTACATATAAAAGAAAAAAGTGAAACCAACACGTCATGTAAAATACAATCAATAAGGCACCAGGATTCTGAAATATTTAGAAAACAAAGAAACAGCTAGGGGACCACAGTGAGTATGACACACTGACATGGGGTAACGTTTTCCCAGTTAATCTGGAAAATTGATGTCACAGCTGAGGTAAAGATAAGAAACATGATGAAACATTACCAATCATCTCTTCTCCTCAGTCACTTGACAGATCAAGTAACTGAGGACAAGACTTGACAAGTGACTTGACAGATCAAGTGACTAGGGACAAGACTTGACAAGTGACTTGACAGATCAAGTGACTGGGGGGGAAAAAAAAAAACAACAACCAAAAAACAAAACCCACCACGATAAATATAATTTCGTGCCACTGCCTCCTTCTCGTGTACATACCTGCAGGTCTATCTTCAGCCATTTGTCATGAAATCTCAGCTGAGCATCGAGGGTAAATGATGGAGAAGGCATCTTTCCCTCTCCTCTCTGGGCTGCAAACGCAGCCAACCTGCAAGAAAACCATGCAACAAGGAGTGCTATAAAAAGACAATTTAATAAAGTCACTGCAAGGTGGGAATCCACAAATAATGACAATGTAAGTACATGAAAACGGACTGTGCTTTATGACCATCAATTACAAACTTTACTTTCCAGGTTTGTTTCAAGTTTTCCCTTCATATACTACTTTTTAGTGACTTCATCCCAGGAAAAGTCAGCAAACTCATTAAAAACATGTCTGTTTTTATCCTGACGAATATCGCTGAAGTGAAATGAAGTGAAGACAATTAGATGGATGAGCTCAGCGAGGTAACGAAGAACCAGTGGGAACACAGTGAAAGCAGTTTGATGTGCTTCAAGAAGACCTTTCTAGTAGGGGTGGGCGATATATTGAATATAATGGATGTATCGCAAGTTTTTCTGCGTATGATGGCTATATCGTAACCATCGAGTATAGGTTGCCATGGAAATATTAAGCTGTCTGCATGAAATTTAATATGTTTTTTTTTCCTTCCACATGCAACGAATGCATTGATTCACATTCCCAAGTGGAAAATTTTCTACGCAGCAGAATGCGTCGAGTACGCATGTTTATATCCCACCAGATAGGGAAAAATGTGGCGACAGTGGAAGTTAAATACCTGAGTGGAAGACTCACTGTTGTGATTTCATAAGGAGGATGTCGAACAAAACGCAGTAATTTGCAAAACATACCATAAAACTATTACTGCAAAAGGTAGCAGTACCATGAAATTATTCCACCAGCTGAAAAGTCATCCACTGCAAAATTAAGACTGTTTTAAACTTCGCGTGTGAAGGTCTTCGCACAGAAGAAAACATTAAATAAACCAGCTGTGATACAACGGCTATCAGTGAGAGAGTAAGACTGAGTCCGTGTTATTGTATACTTGAGGCTGGTTCAGTGAATTTTGGCCGGAGCGTGACAAAACTTGCAGTTTCGAAATCTGCAAGATCTCTGCTTTTAGACAATGCACAATTTGCTTCGTTACAAAAAGTCAAGTGAGTTTTTGGCTTTGTTTTCTGTGTTTAGGAACATTTTGCAAAATTGCGTAACTGCTCTTTTAATTGTTTGTAGTTTTCACTGTGTTTAGTGGTTGTAGAAATGGTTCACATGAGCTTTTAACGGAGATTCTGAAGTTTCTGTGGATACCACACATGCCGATCTTTACATGAAAAACTTGATTTCATGGAGGCTTAAAACTGCATCTCACCCCCTTTGCCCACGTTACCACGGGTGCTGGGGCTCAAGACATATCGTGATATATATCGTGTATCGCAACAAAGCCAAAAAATTTTTTGATATTAGATTTTCCTCATATTGCCCAGCCCTACTTCCTAGACCACAGTAATTACTTCTATTCTAGTTTCCAGGTGGAAAGGAATGTGAATCTGAGTGGAATTGTGCTGCTTGCGATGTGGTATAATCTCAGACATTTTCATGCAAAGCAGTGTCTCTGTTAGCTGTTTGAATGTGTCTGTGTTTCTTCTCCTCCATCATGGCTATTCAAATTCAGTTGGAATCCTCACAGTGCTTTGATTCCTTCACTGTTTGATGCAGAAGTCATCCAAATAACTGTGGCTGTGGATAATACATTGACCACTCTCTGCAAAACATCTGTTCCTCTTGTGCTGCCTGAACCTGTAATACCTGCAAACCATAAATATAATGGTGATTTACACTGTTGCTCATATAGCTGATACACAGGTATATGCTCCATTTAGCCTATTTAGTAACAAAATGCATTTCTTTCTTCAGTTCAAAGAGTTCAGATCTGAAGCTCTTTTATTATTCCTTCCATATCTGACCTGGAACCTGGATAAAAACCTTGAAAATCTGCCCTCAGCATCAATCTGAATGTGATCTTTGACTCTGAGCTGTGCTTTCACACACAAATTAATAACGCCGTACTGGCTAGCCTTCCCCGGCGAAGAAATACATTTAATAATTTTTTTACATCTCTAATGCATCTTGATAAAGTCATCAACTCCTTCCTAGCATTAGTTTTAGACTTCTGCAATTTCCTCTACTCGAATCTGTGCCAAAGGTCCTGCATCCACCTAAACTGCCAGAGATGAAACCACATCACCATCCTCGATGCCCACACTGGCCAACTCTTAGGTATCAGATAGATTTTAACTTGAAGTAATTACTTTTAAAGCCTGCTTACGGATTTAGTCAAACCTTATGAACCTCAGGTCACACCCTCCTAACTGCTTCTAAAGCTTGTCTCATTACAAATGGTATCACTGTTTGCTGTTAGAAAAGGAACTGAGACAAACTTGGGATCTACTATAGATGACTGCCATCACACAATGGATATTTAGAAGAAGACTATTTTTCTTCTTCTTTTAGCAGTTACCACATCATATCACCTGCCTCAACCTCACTCTATCCCTAGTATCATCTGTCACGCCAACCCTCTGCATGTCCTCCTTCACTACATCCATGATGACGTCACTTGGGGTCCTTCTGCCAGACAATTTCATCTTCAATATCCTTTGTTCAATACGTCCACTAACCACTACAGCAGTGGTTTACATATTTGTCTGACAAGATCATTGGATGGTCCCAGGAGGAAAATTTGGGCTGCATCAGGAAGTGCATCTATCATAGAAATCTGCAAAATCAAACGTGCTTAACATGCTTAATTACATTTATTTTGTGTTATTTTACCCTACTGGCCATGTTTGTCATGCTGCATTTATTCTACTTTATGTAAGCCCTGTTTTTACGAGTGTAATTCAGTTTTGTTGGCTGTTTGACACAGAAATTAGTATACAGCAACGACTATACTAGTTTAGCGTTTTAATATCATGTTAACGTTACTTCGTTTTATATAAATATTCGTCTGTGTGTGTAGAGTGACAGTAAGGAAAGCTCTCCATAGTCAGGTAATATGAAAAGGCGTGTAAACAAATGGGAAACTTGGACTCGAATATTCACTGACAGATGATGCATAAAAATGTGATTAGGCAGTAAGTGGGTTGAGCTTTAGCAGCTGGGTTTGAAAAACAACTTTACATAAGACAAGAAAGACTCATCCATAACAGGGGTAGTAATAATTATAACCTAATCAGAGCATAAATAAGGCGTTGAACGACGTTAAATAACATGAAGGCGATTATGATTTGGGGCCAGAAATGTTTCAGCTACATAAATCGCTGGGAGGAAAACAGCAGATCGCAGCATTGCATGCTAGCAAAAGCAGTGATAACCTTGATGTTTTGACGCTATTTCCCCACACATGATAACAAACAGCAGTCAGAGAACATCGCACACTGACACAGCATCACTGAGCTCATAAAGCTGTACCTAACGCTGGGCAGCGTTAGCTTGGCGCTAAAGCTAATCACTTAGCCTGCTAGCCAGCTAGCACTAGCCTGTGCTAAAGCAGCTCTCATGCAGGCGCTGATAAACGAGCTGCTGTGAGCTGACACCGAACCGAGCGACACGCAGCGGGTCACGGAGCTCAGTAACACAGACAGGAACATGTCAGTTTTCAGCAACAACGCTGTAAATTACCTGCGGTTTCTTCTCAATCTGCTCTCGTCCCCTCAGCTGCTCTGCTGCATTAACGAGACCTTCATTATGGGCTTGATTGACGGATCGCGAACTAGTGCACGACACATGGAAACAAATTACGTAGTTTTAACTGCCTGCTTCAGTGCGATGCATGTGTATCACCACAGCGTACCCACGGGCGGGGTTTATTGCGCAAGAGGCGGCAATGTTGATTCCACTGATTCCAGTGCGGCCGCCCTGCGCGCACAGAGCGGTGTTTTAAAATTAACGCTACTTTCAGACTTGAGGCGGGACATAGGAGAGGCTGGGCTGACCTGGGGTGAAGCTGAGATGTCCGCTGGGTGTCGCTGTGGCTCAAAGAAACGGGAAGTAAACAGAGCAGCAGTAATGGCCTCTGACTCAGGACTACCGGCAGTTTCTTCTCAAAATCTGGGAATAACAATAGCTATAATATCAAGTTTCATTAATGGGTCGACATTTGTGCTGCAGAAAAAAGGGATACTACGTTCCCGCCACAGAGGTAAAGCACAGAAACAGTAAACGTGGCTGTTTGTGGAATAATAGAGACTGACTGAAGTGTTGAATGTTCTCCAACAGGAAGGTCGTACCTCACAGATGTGGTGTGGTGGAGTGGGACACTGTGTAGTGAGTATCATTTACAGACTTGGTGTGTTATTTAGAAAATTATATGTCTCACACACCTGTCTGTGAATCTCTGCAGTGATTACGGGTCAGGTTGGTAATTTCCTGGCATACAATGTGGCCCCTGCGGTGGTAGTTACTCCTCTGGGAGCCCTGGGAGTGCTGTTTGGGTGAGTTCAGTAGCTCGTCATTTGGTTGTTTGTTTCTTAAGTATTCAGCTCCACGTGGAATCTTTTTGGGCTAAACTACAAACATCATACAGAAGTTTTAATCAACTCCTCATGGGCATGAATATCATGGTCATTTTGAGCTATATATGTACAGCATACGTCTTTAATGTCTTTATAGGTCCAACCATACATCTATATAACCCCACTAATATTTTCTTTAATTCTATATAGTACCAAATCAACCACTCTTCTTGCTATATTTGGTAGAATTAATTTAAGCTGCTATCCACTAATTTTCATTTAGGATTGTGGTTCCAAAAGCATTTCCAAAGCATTACGTTATCCTGCTTTAGTAATTCAAAAAAGCAGTTTTAAGTTTTAATGTGTTTGGAGCATTCACTTTTAACAATCGAATTGGGGTTAAGATGAAGAATTTGGAGGTAGTCGGTCTTCATCATTAGTCAATCCACTTTTTGCAATCTACCAGTACCGTCGAAGCAAAGCAGCCTCAGAGCATGATACTACCACCACCATGCTTAACAGATCGTGTAGTGTTTTTAGGTTTGAAGGACTCACCTTTACTCCAAACATACCTTTTGTCATTCGTTAAAAATGATAAAAATGTTCTCGTCTGACCATAAAACTTTTCTCCAGGAAACATTTGACTTGTCCACCTGGGCATTTGCAATTTTAAATCAAGCTGTTGGAGGTTTTGATTTTGGAGCAGGGGTTTCTATCTTGGTGGTTCCCTCTCAGTTCATGGCGATGTAAAATTTGCTTCACTGTGTACAGCGATGCTGGTGTTACAACAGGTTCCAGCTTATGGCATGCTTGAGCCTTGATGGTTCCTTGGTTGTTCCCCAAAAATACTTACCAATTTCCTCTCATCCAAGGGAGACAGTTTTGGTCTTCGTTCAGACTTTAGCAAAGTGGTGATATATCTGAGTAACTTGTACTTATCTACGGTTGTTTGAATTGATGATTCTGCAGTTGCTTAGAAATGGATTCAAGAGACCTTTTCAACTTGCGTAAAACTACAATTTTTATTCTTAGATCTTCACTGAGTTCCTTGGATTTGTTCTGAGTATTGGTCAGTCTATTGAGTGTTGTCAAACAAATCCTTTTTAATGCTGGCAAACAGCAACAACCAAAGTCAATCATGACCACTAACAAGAAGTTAACAGTCCTTGGCCTTGTCAACTTTGTAAAACCTGCAGTATCACTTATTAAACAATTTAAGTGAGTGTGTATGTTTATTTGTGTTTGTATCTATATTTTTGACTCTGTCTGGATTACAGAAAATCCAAAATAAATTCAAACTTGTGCACCCAATTCTTCTTTTTTGAAGTCGTTACAGATTTATGTTCAAAGAAATAATTAAAAGTCAACGATCGGAGCTGAATCGGCCCCTGCTGATGAGAAGCTAGATACACCATTTCATTTACCCATAAACGCTTAAATTTAAGTTAGATTTGGCTTTTAGAATTGAAAAAGTGAAGAGGATGGGGCCTAGTAGTGAGCTATGCGGAACATCCTGTGACTCACCACAAAACCAGACCAGATGTTCACACTTACAGCATCGTATATTGGCACACATTTATTTCAGTAAAAACAAATCAAAAACTGTCACGGGTCACTGAGCAGATAAAAAAACTGACACCACACAGTGTCAGATCTCCACCCAGGCAGTTGGACATAAAGTCAGCACTATCATACAAGATGGTGAATGCTGCATGGCTTGTTTATACTCAGGCCCGCCATCATCAAGTTCCCTGCAGCCAAATAATGTTTTTTTTTTTAAGCATCACATGATCTTGCTGTGTGGCATTTATATCGTGTCTTATGTTTCTTTTCTTTTACCGTTTTGTTTGTATACACTGAGGAACACGTTTAAATCCCCTGCTTTCCAATGGACAACAAAGTTTTTTGATTCTGAAATAGTTTTTAAGGTATGACAGTGATCATCCTCGTTTATTTTTGTCCACTGATTGATTATTTTTTTGAGAAACGGTTATTAAAAGACAGAAATCTCGATTTCTGACAGAAGAATGTTTGTGTTACTTTAACCTGAGAGGATTAAACTTCTCGCCCTGTTGAATCAGTTGTTTCTGTTGCACTTGAAGACATAAATCCTTATATCCTTATCACTGCCAAACCTCTCATCTGACAGGTATGTTTACCTGAAGTTGTAAATCTTCTACTTTAGGTAACATGCCTGAAGTTGAAGATCAACTATAAAAAGCTGATAAATTTTTTTGTTATTTTAAAAATAAAATCATGTCTGTCAGTCAACGCCAGCATCTGTAAATCATATAACTTAATGAAACTGGATCACCGGTTGTAGGTGTGTAAAACTGTTGGGACACAGCCAATAAATCTCAGCCACTCCTTTCAGTAAAGGTCCTCTTTATTTGCAGATGGGAGTCAACAGTATGATTAATATTAAATGATACTGCTGCATCATTTAAACCAGGGGTGGGTGAACTCCAGGCCTCAAGGGCTGGTGTCCTGCAGGTTTTAGATGTGTCCTTCATCCAACACAGTTGATCTAAATGGCTTAATTACCTCCTTAACATGTCTTGAAGTTCTCCAGAGGCCTGGTAATGAACTAATCATTTGATTCAGTTGTACTGACCCAGGGTGAGATCTAAAACCTGCAAGACACCAGCCCTTGAGGCCTGGAGTTCCCCACCCCTGATTTAAGCTCTACAAGAGATGAAACTGTTTAAACGCTTTAATTTCTTGAACTTTTGACAGTGTGTGTTTGGGTGCTGCAGGGCTGTGTTGGCCTCCTGGATCTTGAAAGAGCATTTAAGCATCCTGGGGAAGCTCGGCTGTGTTTTATGCTGCTGCGGCTCTGTGGTGCTCATCATTCACGCCCCAACAGCAGAGGCAACTTCAAGGCTCGAGTTGGAGGAGAGGCTCCTCGACCCAGGTAACGCAGAGGGGCTCTTTATTTGCTGTTTCCTTCACACAGATTATGCACTTAATCAGTCATTCTGTTTTACACCAACATTATATATGTATATGTGTATATACACTTCCTCATCTGACTGATCTGTTGTGTCCAAAAGCTTTTCAGTAGGCCATTAAATACCAATATATACTCCTTTACTTTGCAGACAGTAAAAAGGACTATAGTTAGTGTTTAATACAACTTCTCTACACCTGCTCCAATTTGTGCTCCTAAAATAACTCTTCGTTTCTCTTGTTGTCCTGCAGTGTTTGTCACGTATGCCCTTGTGGTGGTCCTGCTGCTGATCATTCTCATCGTGTGGGTCGCTCCGGCTCATGGCACATCAAACATCATGGTGTACGTTGCCATATGTTCCTTGCTGGGAAGCTTCACAGTGCCGAGCAGCAAAGGCCTCGGCTTGGCGGTTCCGGACGCATTCGGCGAGGGCCCGTCAAGCAGCAGGGCTCGGACGCTCTTCCTGGGCTTGCTGGGCACGCTGGCTGTCAGTATCCTCACACAGTTCTTCTTCATCAACAAGGCGCTGGAGTGTTTCAGCTCCAACATATTTGAAGCGATTTACTACGTGACGTTCACGTCCACCGTGATTTTAGCTTCTGGTCTTCTCTTTAAGGAGTGGACCGCGCTGACTATAACAGACAGCCTGGCCATACTGTGTGCTTTAACCACGGTGTGCGTCGGTGTTGTTTTACTGCACATTTCCCAGGAGGCGCTGATTACGTGGAAGAAAAAAGAGGAAAAGTCAGACTGATTCAGATGCCTTTTAATCCTTTACATCACGTCTGCGCCAAACTTGAGTTCCTGAGACTTTTTTCTACCTCCAGTTTGAATGACCAAAACAACATAAGATATATAATTAGTTTATTTTATCTTAAATATGTTTGAAGTAACACTAGATATGATGTTAATGCTTTCATCTCGTTAACCCTCAATCAGCCGAATTATCTTATGACACCTTTTATTTTAAAGAAGATTATCTTTTTAATGTTTCTCTCTGTGTTTCTAATGCTTTTATCTACGACTGGGTGAACTTTAACAAACTCTAAATCATCTGGTTTGGAGATATGGAGTTCAAAGATTTTGTGCAGAAACATTAAAAATCAGGGGACCTCTTTCTGCTCTCCATGTGTTGTCCACTGTAAAATATCACAGTTTAATGAAAAGAAGTAGAAACCAGTGGTCCAAATCCTGTTTTTGTTTCTTTTGTTGTTGGACGTGTAGACTGAGAACATTTTTCTGCTTGAAAAACTCTAAAGAGCACTGGAGTCATAAATGAGGCATTTCATTACAAGCTTAAATGTGGTCTGAGGACCGACAGTTAATTTGTCACTGTTGTGTAAATAACTGTGCTTCCTTTCCTCCAGAGTCTTGCCCATCAAGCTTTTACAGGCTGTCTCAGTTCTTAGAATCACCTCCGTGAGTTCAGGCCGCCTGTAAATTATTGAAGGTAACTCCATAAGCTGCCTCTTCAGCTGTGTGGAGGACGACTGAGTATTCTGTGCAAAGGAGAATTTTGTAACATATTCCTTCTCTTCTGTGGCCACTCGCTGTTTACATGAATACATTAAAACTTGAATAAATTAATGTTCTACTTTCATGCCTGGTTATTTATATGAGTCATTCCCCCTGGGATTACTAACGCACAGACTCAGAGCAAACATACCAGCATGTGAACATCATCAGAAGCTCTTCACAGAAGAACAAACACACAAGCAGACTTAAGACGCGCCTCCATCAGTGTCAAACCCTTAATTTATATCCATTTTAAATGCAACTGACTATAACTCATAATCCTTTAAAAGGGAGATTGATTAATACTTTTAAATCACACAAGATAAGCTAAATTCTACTGAAATAGCTTACAGATTAGCTTTTCATTGTCTTCTGTTATTTAGAGGGAAGGAGGCTCCAGTCCAAATATCTCACATGATGTACAGCACCAGTCAAAAGTCTGGGTGTTAAATTCTTCATAAATGTGAAGGTTTTTTTTTTTTTAAACATTGATTGATACTGATACTGATCAGTCTTTAAAGGGGGCATTTATGGTTTAGTTCTGCTCTCACTATCACTGATTTATTTTTAAAAAATTCATATATTTATAGGAAAGTAAGCAAGGACTAAAATACACTGATTTGGTAGACGGCACAATTTCCTGGTTCCTGGTGTAGAAAGCTCAGCTTATTGGAGGTCACTGAAGACATCAGCAGATGTTTCCTGGCTGTGACTTTATTGTTATCATAAACTATTAAGAGTAGATCATGAAAAATGATAAACATGACGAGCACACCCACACTTATGACTGTCTACTAATCTTCCCTTTTAACTTAAACAGGCCAATAAACTTGTTTACTTTGATTATAATGTCTGAATACAATTGAATGAATATTACATTCATGCTTGAGTTTGTAAGCTGTGCTATAATGCAGCTCAAACATGACATTTTGAAATTCTGTCTCATAATCTGAAGATTTCAGGAGACGGTCTGAATAGTTTGCATAGACGATCAACTGAGTTGGATATTATTTTAGTTAGTCAAACATAACAAATATAAACTACATATTTGAATAAATGAATAAGTTCCTTCTGTCTTTTTAAACTGTAGTGACACATTCTCATTTACTGTTAACTAGAGACTGACCCAGCATGCTCAATTATGACTCCGCGCATATTTATGGTTCCCTGTTCTGCAGTGAATTATCCGAGCATAGGATTCAACCACTAAAACTAATTTTTCTGATCAGGAATGCAAGCAAATAACTGGAATTTGGCATCCTTAAAAATGTTTTATTAGGTGTTTTCTTATTTGTTGTAAAAGAACACATTTTAAAATTAATGAAGAAAAATATATTTAGTGTTACAATATTATTACTACTGGTGGATTACTTATTAGAAAAACATAAAAATGATTTTGGTAACTACCAATACTGTTCATTTATGCCAGCTGTGGCATAAACGTTACCCTGGCTGGTGGTTTAATGAACATTGTTAAGCACCGAACTGCAAGTTTTTATGTCTTTATTTCAAAGACAAACATTTGCATGCTTTTTAAAACCACTTAATTAATTAATAACATTAAAACATCTATAATGTCTGCCACAGATAAGCATATATAGGCATGAGAAACAAAAACAGGAAAATTACACCAAAATGTTTTGAAGTGAGACCTGTCTGATTAGAAACCAGATTTGCAATAAAATTTATTATTTAGGAAGTATAATTTGTTATTTTTTATTTGGGATTTTCATTTCATTTTGACTTTTTGTTTTTAAATTCAGTTTGGTTTCAGTTATTTTCCAGAGTGCTTTTTTTTTTTGCTTCAATTTAGTTTTTAATTGCTTGAAAATCTTTTGTTTTAGTCCTTCTAATTGTGATTGTATTAAGCAATGACTGTTTTCTACAGTCATTGCTATGAAGGGCATAGAGAGGCATGCCCTTTTGAATAGAGGTGGGAATCACCATACATCCCTCGATATGATATTATCACAATACTTAACGCACAATACGATATTATTGCAATTTTTAAAAATATTTTGCAATATTCAGATTCTGTACATAAAGGTAAACTTTATCAATATTCATTTTATCTAATATCAAAGTCTCACACTCAGTCTTTCTCTCATTTCAGTCAGTTTTATTGTTGACAAACTGAACAGTTTGTATTACAGTCTAGTCCAACTTAACTGAATGCAACCATCTGGTACAATTATAGCTATTCTGAACTATGCAATTTATGAAAACTATGCAGCACATTTGGACAGTGAAGGAATGTCAGGATTCTTGCTCAGAAAAAGGAGCTGATCAACATGCTCTGAAGTCAGAGCATGTTCCAGTTCAAAAACGTTTTTTGTAACAAAATATCGATTTCTGCTGTCCCTGTATCGATACATTATTAGCAAACAAAATATCACGATACTACACAGTATCGATTTTTCCCCCACCCCTACTTTTGAAAGCAGCTGACTGACAGTCTCAAAAACATTACCCTCAATACAAAGTGTAATAAAACTGTGTTAAAACGAATAAATGCTAAATCATAAGGATATCTATATTATTATTTTATTTTTAGTGCGTTTGAAATCTATCTATCTATCTATCTATTACATTTAGTTTTAGCAGTTTAGTTTTACTTAACTATCATAACCTTAGTAACCACTGATTTTCTTTTTAATGATAAAGCGCTGCCAGGTTTCCCTGGTAGACCTGATGATGGAGATGGAGTTTCCAGTACGCCTGCGGTTCCGGGTCCAGGTGGTTCCGATGTTGCGTCCCGCCTGCGGTGCTGGGTCCCGCCGGCGGAGGGCACACCGCCCCGGCCGCGTGTCCTGTGAGAGGCGGAAGGAGCGGCGCGCAGTGCGGCAGCAGCGTCTGGAGGCTCGGCGTGTGCGCGCTGGTTGAACGCGGAGGGAGCAGTAGGTGATGCGCAGCCACGGAGCCGGAAAGCAGACTGTTCATCAGCGAGAACCTTCTTGTGTGTGTGGAGGGGAGCTGCCCGCGGTGAGCAGGTAATAATCCGAGCTCTGTGCTCGTTAAAGGCGGCGCAAAGAGACTCTCAATGGCTTCATTCACTCTGCGTTAGCCAACCAGTCAGCCAGCTAGCCTCCGCGCTAATGAAGCTAATGCGGCTAGCGGCGTATAGCAGCATTTACACGCTTTCTTTATTTCTGCCGGTGAGTTAAAGCACAGATTAGTGTCCACACAGGGAAGACTCAGTTAAACACCAAAGCAGCCCGTAAAAAAAGAGCCCGCCTGAGGCTAACTTGACCTTAAGCCTCACCTATCGCGGCCAGGTGAGCCTCCCTTTCGTATCACTTCCTGAATTCTTGAGTACTGGAGATAGGTGATTTACATAGCAGGTGACTGAGTTGCACAATGCTTTTGAATGTATGTCAGTACAACACCCAGAAACCCTTCAGGTTTTACCGAGAGTCACTCGGATGTGCGTGAATGGGAGCAGACTGTAGGTAGAAAGGACAGCAGGTAGATGGATTCCTCCAACTCCTCAGGTGATGCTTTTCCAGGGTGTAGAGTGGACTGTGGTCATGGTAGGTTCCTGCTGGGGTGCTGACGTTAAACACTGGTCTTTATGGGTCTCTCACTCCAGCCTGTGGTCTGTTCTTCTGCTGTCAGGTGTTTGGGTCGGACAGAACTGCACCTTACTGGGTCAGCACCTGCACTGTCAGCTGGTAAATGTGACAGACCGCATCAACACATCCAGCCTCACTATGGCTCAAGACAGGGGCAAATATGACTTCTACATTGGCTTGGCGCTGGCCGTCAGCTCCAGCATCTTCATCGGAGGCAGTTTTATCCTGAAGAAGAAAGGACTTCTGAGGTTGGCGAGGAAGGGGTCCACACGGGCAGGTAGGGGGGCTTTTTTTCTGAGCATCGATACAGGTCACCCCAAACCTTGAGGGGACCCAGACTTCAGCCTTCTTTTTCTGTTTGTTTGCTTGTCTGTTCCCCCTGTCTGTCTGTTCCCCTCTCACAGGCACTCCCTGTGAGGGATGTTTCCACACATGCTTATCCATTGTGATATTTCAGGCTTGTCAGGTTCTCCTCACCTGTGCAGGGTGTGTTTAAGTGTGTGTCTGCATGTTGTTTGTGTGCATGAGTCATGAACACTCTTAAATCCTAGCAATCATTAACTCCAGCGCTCTGCTCGACCTTCAGTTCACGTCCATCGCCTGACTTGCAGTCAAAGCGAGCAGTTGCATAATTCAGGTTTTTCTTACATGCAAGTGACATTGAAATGAGGAATCACGTGGAAATGAAAACTTTTCTTTTGCTTTTCAGGGCAGGGAGGTCATGCGTATCTGAAAGAGTGGCTGTGGTGGGCAGGTTTACTATCAAGTAAGTGATAACGCTGTGGCTCAAAATGAAATGAGATCATTCAGATGCAGGTGTCGCAGACATTCTCCAGAGTTGGTGCATAACATATTTGCATATGTTGAGGTCACATGTGGTTTCAGGAGCTGGTATTTGTCTTTGTGGATGCACCACCTGGGCTCATGCTGATTGCTGATGCTGTTTAAAGAAGACCTGCTGCTGTTGTTATTTTGTCACATTCAGGACTTCTTTTGCGTCTCCTTCACTTTTGTTATCATTACATAAAAGCTCAGAATTGGTCTTTGGCAGAGTGAACTGAAGAAAACCTGCCCAGATTTCTTTCTTGTTTATTTAATTCTTTTCTCTTGAATTACAATTCAAATTCAAGGAAGAACACAGTTTTTTAAGTTCTCCAAGGACTGATTAACCATGTTAAGTAATCACGATCTCAGTCTTACACTTGAGTTCAAAGCAAACCTTGTTTTTTCTCTCTCTTGTCATCCTTTTCCAGTGGTGGATGTTCATATTAAACATGTCCAAAGTTTCTAATGATGAGCTTAGTGTATTTACAATAATCCTTCAAAGCTCAGACTGCTCCAAACACTGAGTTTATCACAGATTTGTTTCCTACTCTGGGATCAGAAAGTATCCTTAAAGGGGCTGAAACGGCTTATTTCAGGCAGTCGATGAAGTCTGACTACACAAGTGAGATAAATTAGGATTATTTTGAACTGTGAATCATGCAGGGCTACTCTAGGAGAGTCCAAAAATAAAAACAAGGACCTGGGAATGAACGAAAGTGTTTGGTAATAACAAATGAGCTAAATGTAATCTCATTGTTGAATCAGATGGTATATTGGTGCATGTATTTCATTATTACAGATGTAATAATCCAGCTTCATCTCGCTAGCTTTAAGATATTTTGTCACTGTCCCATTGTCAAACCCTTTCTTTCTCTACTACCTGTTGCGAAATGCCCTAAACCTCAGATAGTATTACAGTGTTTGCATGTCTCTGTCACAGGACAGTTCTACTTTCTTTCATGTGTGGAAATAACTGTTAACCTTTTGCAGTGGGGGCTGGGGAAGCGGCCAACTTCGCCGCGTACGCCTTTGCTCCTGCGACGCTTGTCACACCGCTGGGAGCCCTGAGCGTGCTCGTCAGGTACTGATGAGTGCATGTGTCTCATCCACCTCGATGTTTTGATTGTGTAAGAGTGTGTGTGACCTGAAATGATTTTTTTATTTATTTTTTTGTCGCAGCGCTGTGCTGTCATCATACTTCCTGACGGAACGGTTAAACCTGCACGGGAAGCTTGGCTGTCTGCTCAGCATCCTGGGCTCCACCACCATGGTCATTCACGCGCCGAAGGAAGAGGAGATCAGCAGCCTCGAGGAGATGGCGGCCAAGCTGGTTGACCCAGGTACAGAAAAAAATTCTTCTCTGTAGATCGTGTCTACAGATATTTCCTCCAAATATTCATCTTTGCTGCACAAAACATGATCATGCCTTACATGCAAAAGGTCTCAGGTTCGATTCCTGAAGGCAGCACAAACCCAGCTTCAGGGGATCACAAGCCACTATACTCCCAACACCGGTCCCGGGCGCTAACACAGATCTGCAGATTTTCACTGATACAATACAATGTGCAAAAAAAAAAAGGCAAGTTGATCTTTCAGGAAACTTGTTATCCTATTTTGCATCATTCTTCGGTTTCACTGAGGAAACCGGCTCAAGGCAATCAGGTGGAAGAAATGTTCAGTTTCTTTGTTTACCAGCAGCAGGTTTTAGTGAACCACACCCTCTGAACAACTAAAGCGTGTATTTTTTACTTTTGTGAAAGCGCATTCAGCAGATGCTATATTTGGAATATTTTCACTTCCATCAGACAGGAAATGGAAGCTGGAATTTACCTGCGATAACTCAGGAATTGTTTGAGTCACTTTCTTTTGTTGTAACACAAAGTTCACATCTGAAGCAAAAAAGTATTTAGTATCCACTGTTAGTTTCATTGTTAGCTTTACTCTTTCTGATTATTTGAATGTGGAGAATATTTGGTCAGGAGCAAGATCCAATCTTTATAATGCAAATCTAACACTTCCTGACTTAAGAGTCATGTGAGAATAACAGGTCATGGAAAAACTTTACATTATTGTTTCAGTTATTTTAATCTCTTTATTTCAGCTGGTTAAGATGTTTCTTTCCGCGAGTAGTTTTAGTTATCTAATACTCTCATACGAACAAATGTGTTAATATGCGAAATATGAGGGAAATAAATCTGTTTCTGTGGTTTTGAAAAGCTAAACTGTGTCATTCTGCTTCAGTTGATTAGTTTTAGCTCAAAGCTGATGTGAAAAAAACCTCACAAAACAGACTCCTGCTTTCTGAAAGTAAAAAAAGAGATTTGTGTGTCACACGTTAAAGTTTGAAGGGCTACATTAATTTTAAACTGTTAAACGTTTGTATGTTCTTCCTGTGTGTGCGTGGGTTCACTCTGGGTACTCGGGTAGTTGGTGGGGTTGGGTTAATGATTCTAAATTGCCCATATGTGTGAATGTGAGTGTAAATTGTTGTCTCTCCATTAGTCCAGTGACAGAGTGGCAACCTGGCCTAGGTGTGCACATTATGGCAGCTGGGATCAACCCCAGCCCCCAGCAACCCGGAATTAGATAAGATTGGATTTAATGAAGTGAAGGATGCTGAGAATAGTGATGGTTTGCAGATGCTTATTTTCTTGAAATGCTCCCCGTCCCACTTCTTCTCTTTTTCTTTCTCAGGGTTCCTTGTCTTTGCCACCCTCGTCATCATCGTTGCACTCATCTTCATATTTGTTGTGGGTCCCCGCCACGGCCAGACCAACATCCTAGTCTACATCACCATCTGCTCGGTAATCGGAGCACTCTCTGTGTCCTGTGTGAAAGGACTGGGCATCGCCATCAAGGAAGCGATCGCCGGGACGAGCGTGGTGAAAAACCCGCTGGCGTGGATCCTGCTCCTGGGTCTAGTGGGCTGTGTGAGCACGCAGATCAACTACCTGAACAAAGCTCTGGACATTTTCAACACCTCCCTGGTAACGCCAATCTACTACGTGTTCTTCACCACGTCCGTGCTCACCTGCTCCGCCATCCTCTTCAAAGAGTGGGAGCACATGGGAGCGGACGATGTCATCGGCACACTCAGTGGCTTCCTCACAATCATCGTGGGCATCTTCCTGCTCCACGCCTTTAAAGACGTTAGCGTGAGCCTGGCCACGCTCGCGGTGTCCATGAGGAAGGAAGAACGAGCGTTTCCCACAGCCAACGGCATAGCATCTCACACCGCCTATGAACTGCTGGACGAGAAGTCGACCGGAGAGTTGGAGGAGCGAGACTTGGAGGAGCGAGACATGGCTTCGCATTTCGATAGCGTCTCCAGAAGGAATGGCACGATGACGTCCTTGCTTGATCACTAAGGACCTCTCTATTCCAGAAGACTCGGCCGCGGCTCTGATGTAGACGTGGAGCGCGAGAATGAGACAATCAGCGATCCGGGGCGTGAACAGACCAGTGGATTGTAGTTAATGTTTTAATTTGCCTTACTTTTCTTGGAATATGGCTCATATTCATCTCTAGTTAAACTTAATTTCATTCCTGTGTAGCGCTGTAAATAAGTTTTATAAAAAGGTTTTATGGACATGCACCTTCATGCACTGACTTCCTTTCTATGAATCAGATGAAGTTTTAATATATATATAAATATATATATACTTTATGAAGTCCTGCTGACAATGACTACATTTGACTTGTCGTCATACTTGAAGGTAACGGCAGTTAATGTTGGGAGTTCTGAACTTTTCCTTTGCAGTTTTTACATTAAAAGCTCGACACAAACCAACATTTGTTACATATTTATTGAATTAAATGATTAAAACATAAGGCACAGTGAATAAATGCTGAACATGAGCATGAGCTCTGTTTCTTCAGTTCCACTTAAAATGTTTAGCATGCAAGTTGAACAGTGTAGAAAATATAAATTTACCATCACCCACACTTAAAATAGATTAATGCTCACCCTCAAACACCCGCCACCGCAAACCCTTAAATACATCAGATAAAAACTACTTCCTCTCTCTGATCTACTTCTGTCTGCAAGTATAAAACAAAGAATATCCAAAAAGGGGAAATATTCTTTTCTGATAAGGCACAAATGAATACAAAAAAAGAAAAAGTGGCCCAACTTCTGACACGTGATGGTCCTCAAACCCAAAGGGCGATATTCGTGGTGATGCGGACAGTGTTTGAAACTTCACGCTGGTCCACAGTGTCGACGGCCGCCTCAGCTGCTGGCGAGCGACTGGTGTATCGGAGGCTGGAAGCATCGCACGTGCTCGACCGGCATGTTCTCGCCGTCGCCAGACTTCATGTACTTGTTCAGGATGGCGAAGATCTCGTTGTTGAGGACTTGGAATCTGCGGATTCTGTCCACCATCTTCTTTAGAGGCTGAATGGGAGACAAACACGGGAATGAGCTCAGAACAGGTCCCACTTAATCACATTGCTGCTTTTATGTCAGATCCTATTTCACTGGTGAACGTTTATTTTAAACGTGGCCACAGTTTCTAATAGCGCATAAAGCCAACAGCTCAGACTGTGCTAAACGCTCAGTGTTACACAGTTTTTCCAACTCTCCATTCTGAGGTCACAGAGAGAGCAAGGTGTATTTATAGTAGGTCAGCCCTGAAGTTGACGACAATAATTCCCAACAGGATTTTTCTTAACCCCCCCTATGGGCTTTTGGATCGTCACAGGAAACAGTTTGTGATACGTTTTAGCCAGATAGCTTTTCTCTGCAGTTTCTCAAGAGTATTTGCATCAGTTGCATAAAAAAAACAAAAAAAACTGAACTTCAGACATAAACATTGGAGTCGTGGTGGCCATCAATGCCTCTGAGCTTGTGCATTTGGTGGGTTGGCGTTTGCCTGACATCTTCTGCAGTCTCATTTAGTGGCTTGTTGTAGAACATGAGGATGTTCTGAATGAGCAACTTCAAAGCAAGGAAAAAATGCCAACTCTTTCTTGGGCTTTAGGATTTATTTCTGTGGAACTACATGTAGTTACCACAGACGTGGGGAAGCCCCGCCGACCTGCTGTTTAAACCTTCTGTTTATCTGGGACAGCCAATTAGAAAAAGCTCCCATAAAGGGGGAGGAGCTATAAGAGCCTGTTTGATATTTGCTGTTTCCAAATCATCCAAATGGCAGTGGAAGAACAGAAAATTGTTTGCAATTGTGTATAAAACAGCTTATTATGAACTTTAGCAGTGTTTCAGTTAAATCTGAGGATCCAGCTGGGAGATGTGAGCTGAGCACCAAGAAAACGGGACAGTTAGCCAGGCTCATTTCAAGGTTAAATCCAGCTCCCGGCAGTTCTAAAACTAACTCATCTGCTTAATCCACACAAACGCTGAAGAGTGTAACATCGCGGAGGGTTACCTGCAGCGACTATCTGACGACTTCAGAACCTCATTCTGTGTTTTTATGTGCAGCCACGCTGATTAGCTTTTTCCCCCCCATGTACTCAGTGAAACCTGTGGGTTTGGTTCTCAGTGACCTACTTATCTGCCCATGAATGCATCACAATGTTGCTGGGTCAGTGTTGCCAACGCACAATACTCAACAAAGAGTTCATCAACAATCACGGAAAACAAAACACAACAAAAATTCCTGAGAGGCAGGTAAGCTCCTAGCAAACAGAACCATCACGCCCATTTCTCTTTCATCGTGCTACACTTCACTCATTCAGTGGGTCACGCTGAAGCCTTTTGTGCTCTTTGCTACATTCTGAGGGGATACATTCAGTAACAGATTTCAACATAAATTATTCAAGTATTTTTTTTTGACAGAAATCAGAGTTCTGATTTCAACTTCCCTGCGCTGCCTCCGCAAGGACCAGAGTGCTGCAAAACTGAGGAAAATGAACATGTGAAGCCGCTCCTGTGATCGCCGACACGCTTGTGCTCATGAAGCAGAAGGACGGACGTCTGCAGCTGCACGCTGAGCTGTATTTAGCTTTCTGTTAGCAGTGAAATTAATAATTCATAATTTTGGACTCAAAGCAGAAACACAGCATTAGAAAACAAAAAAAACAGTTCAGTGTGGTTTTCTCTCAGCAATGTACGAAGTTATTTTAACTGTTGTAATCTTACACCTGAGACGGATCTTGTTTAGTGACTTTAAACGCTGCGACGTTATTGGCTGCTACACGACAAACTGTGGTGGAGGATCTGAAACTCACCAAGCTCATCTTTCATACTTCATTACCAGTTCTTACTGTGGTTTTTTACAAAAGATTTATAGAAAAGTATCGCTTATTTACAGAGGTTAAAAAAGGAATACAGCTTTTTAAATCTGAGTCTCATATGATCTGGTGTGACTGAAGCCAGATTACATCATTATCAACACCCTAAAGGCTACAAAACGACAACAAACAGAAGTCATGTGAAATTCCATACGGGTCATAATCTTTATTAACTTTTCACGTCACGTCACGCAGGGCGCCATCAGCAGATTTTATTATCTAATGTTCAGAGTTCAGCCGTGCGTTTAACAGCCTGTTGTTGAGGTTTCATATCATATCAGCAGGTTATGGCATGAAGCAGAAAAGTCAATCACATTTTCTTGATGTGTGTCAAAAATAATAGTTAAAAATGGATAAAAAAATCTAACTGAATTGCAGGTCTTTACTTCTATTCTTGGTACATTTGCTATTTGAGATGGTGTGCTCATTATTTTGGATGCAGTAACTGGTGGAGATGCTCGGGGTCACGGGGACGTCAGGTGAGGGATGATGTGTTACCTTATGTATGCTGTATTTAACAGCCGTGCTCATGTCTTTCAAACTCACCACGCTCTTGATGATCTCATCCTTCCCGTCGTGCTTCTGCACCTTGAGGAGGTGGTAGCTGAAGTCGAGGATGTCAAAGCGTCTCTGCTGTCCCAGCAGGGCGATGATCATGCAGCCCGCCCAGTGGAGGCCGTCTCCAAAGCACTGCCTGGAGGACAGGAAGAGGGTGTGTTAGTAAATATTAGGTGAGAGGAAGTGTGTGCGTGTTTGTGTTCTGCCACACTCACTCCACTGTGAACTCGTGGGCTCCCACAGGAATGCAGTACACAAACTGCATGGCGCTCCAGAGGCGGTGGAACTCCACACACTCGTCCACGTGCATCACGCCGTTGCTGGGCAACGGCCCACGCCACACAGGGTCCTCCAGGAAGCCTCGCACACGTGTGAGGATAACCTCAAACATGGACAGACCGCAACACAGGCGCTCTTTGGTCAATAGGTCGCCCTCACGAGCGATGGCTATTTGCTGAAAGAGAAGTAAAAGCATTCAAAAGATCGTCTACCGGTCAGCATCCTCCATAAGTGTCACATGACACAGGAGCAACTGTAGCTTATCTCTGTCTTAATGGTGTGTCCAGAGTGAAACAAAATAAGTTGGTTTATTGCCTGATGTCATCGTCAGGATAAAGTCCACACGCTGAAACACATTTTTATATATGGCAACAAATTTGTTCATGAAGTCCTCCTGGAGAATTTATTTGAGCTCTGAAGATATTTTAACTCCAGCTCTCAGCTGTACTGAGAAGAAAGTAGTTTCCTCATTGGTTGTTAGAGACAAACATCTGCTGGTTTTGAATTGGCCCTGAAACACTCCAGCATTTGTATTTACATAACTAACCCGAGGCAAAGTGAGCACACCATCCGACGGCTCTTACCTGTGGTGTGCCGAGGCGTTCTATCAGGGGAACCATATGCAGCGCCGTGTATTTGGCCTCCAAGCGCTTCATCTTGGCGTCAAGGCGCTCCCCCTCTACACAGACAGACAAAGAAATGCATGAAGTTCAGGATTGTCAACCAGTGGAAATTTGTGCTTCAGAAAGAGGTTTTTTTTTTAAATAAAAATAAATAAATAAATAACAGCTTAAAAGAAATAGAAAGACTAAGAAAGGAAAAAAAGTGAAAATGTTCCAGAAACGCAGTCCGACACACAGTTGTTACTTATATAACAAAACAAAAAAAAAAATTAAATAAAACAAAAGCTTCTCACAATCAGCTGTTATTTTTCTACATTAACTTTAGTAAATTTAATGAAGCCTGCCAGAATTTGACCTTCATATTAAGATTTATTCCAGATTAACAGGCCCTTGAAATACACAGGGTGTGTAACTGAGCTTTAAGACACCAGCAAGAAAGGGAAAAAAAGAAAAAGTGTGATCAACATCAAGTGGAAAGTAAATGCACAAACTGCACCTTCGTGCATGGGCTTACTCATACTGAACATTTACAATAAAACATTAATGGAAAAATATTATCACACAGATGGAATCACAGCTAGAAGATGAGCTTTTTATGAGCAAAAAGCTTTTAGGACTCTTCTGAGGGGACTGAACATCAGGTTTCTTTCTCCTATAAGGTGCATCAAGCTGACTGTGTCTTCCCTGTGAGCAAATTCAAGCATTTCAGCTCTTTAGATGTGCTGCCTCCACTAAAACATTTACTTACTTTGTTTACTTATTACTTAACTCCATCTCGAGCCTCGGATGCCTGTTGTAACCTCTACAATGTTCTGCAACCCATGAAAACATATCAGTAAACCACGGTATGGCACGCTGGTGTCTCTGACACACACACACGCACGCACACCTGCTGCAGATAATGCTGCGCTGGAATAACTGACTCTGTAATCCCGGCTGAAAACCGTACCCAACAAAAGCACTCTTGACTCCCGCTGAACTAATGTTTGCTAGAACACAGCGCCCAGCTGTTTTCAAAATTGTTAAGCCTTTCCTAAAACAATACTTTAATGATGGAAAATAGCTGAGTGCTGCATCTCAGCATCTCACCCTTGAGCGAGGGGAAAAACCGAGGAGGAAATTTACACGGAAAGGTTTCGTTTTTTCAGCTGGTTAATGAGTCTCATTGTTAGTCAACTTTGGAACCAAAAGATGAGATCATGAATACACGCAGCTGAAATGAGCCTCTATTTAAACAAACTTGTTTTTGGTTAGAGGGGAAAAAAAAGGTGGGGGTTCATACAAATAAAATGAGCCTTATCCAGAACAAGCTCAGTGCAGCTGCTCCTTCATGTCAAAGCAGACAGACATCCCTCCATCCAAAAGGTAGAAGACCCAAAAAGAAGCACAAGGGATCATGAATCTCATGTGGCCAGGAAACACTTCAGGATCCTCCAGGACGAGTTGAAAAATGAGGCAAATCTGGATAAATGTGTTTATCCTGCTGCCAGAACGATCTGAGCGGAGCGATAACAGCAGAGCATGGACGGACAGACGGATAAAAGGGTCAATGTGATGAAGTCTTTGTGACCCTTTTTAGATTACTTAAGCAGGATGCAATGAGCTTAAGGTCGCAGGAAGGGAAATTAAAGAGTTTTGTGATTTCAGGTTATGGTTAAATCGCTGGGAGTCACTCTGGCACCACCAGAATCCGCCTTTTATTCAACAGCGAGCAGAGATTTCAGACGCTTGAATCATTGTTTTGGACCAGATGGAGCACGGAGACCTTTTATAGATTACACTGTATGAAATGCGCAGAGCAAAGAGCATTAATTTATCAATAGGAACCCATCTGCCTGTTGAGTGTGCCTAGAAATTTGTCCATAAAGTTATCAACAAAATCATGACAAAGGGCATTCCCAGCTAAGTCCAACCCTCACCAGGAACAACTGTGACTTGTGCGGGGACTACAAAATATTACACATTCTTATTTTGGTTAGTAAATTTAGGCCGTTTATTCAAGTGGACGTTTTAGAGATCTGGGATGTTAATACATGCGTCTGAACTGGAAAGGTTTTTGGGTCCCTCCTGCTGTTTTGACTGTGCAAATAAAAGTGACTTTTCCTCTCTGTATTTACCTTTGACATGGACTCTGGGAAGAATGTTCTGGAAAGGTGCAGCATGCAGCAAATCACAAACTTCTTCCTGTGACTGGAGGGAAAACAGCAAAACTTTAGAATAGGAGGCGACTGCATGAGAAAAAAAAAAAAAAAAAGACAACATCTGCGGAGTATCTTAAAGTCGCCACAGGCTCCCGATGACCCCGCGACCCGTACCAGGCTCTGCTCACTCAGCAGACAGAACAGGATGGCGTTGCCCACCTCCCTCAGGTTCTGGAAACACACAGTCTTGAGCTCAGCGTACTCAACGATGTCCTTCAGCTGGTGGTGGAAGAACTCCAGGATACCTGAATGGAATCACACTGCAGTTATCACATATCTGCTACAGATAACAGCACTCAAAAGCAGATTACAGCAGGTATGCAGCGCTCCCTGATAAGCACATGAAGGGCAGGTTTTGTGGGCTCATGTTTGCTCTGTTGCTGCACCCTCAGTGGAGTAAAGAAAGTCAAGATAAAGGTCTCTGTACTGAAACGTGTCCACCGCAACTCTTTGATTACTTTTTTTGTGCTTCCTCTTCCTGGTGAACGTCACTGATACTTCCTTTCCCATTAAGGAAAACCTTTACGCCAATCAGTGTTTTGCCTACATGTCAGACACACAACAGCAGCACCATGAGTTCCGCACAACTGCGTTCACGTAGAAGTGACGCAAATCTTTTGACTGAACAAGGTCATCCAACAAAAGGAAACGTGACCAGTTTTTCTCCTCACATTTGAAAGCTTTGATTAAAATGTTTAATACGACTCATTTCCAGCAGTTTGATTCATTTGAATGAAGCGTTCGCTCCTGACTCACAGCTTCAGATTTTACTCCGACTTGTTCTGCAGATTCAGTCTGTGCGGCTAAGAACCTGACACGACTGACAGAGCAAATCCACTGTGCTCAGAGGTTTTGCCTTTTCTACCAGTTAAAATGAAAGTCAATAAAATGCAGTTTGAATGCTAACACACAAAACAAGCAAAATCCAGCACTGTGACCAAAAAGCACCAGATGTCTCCATGCAGTGGCTTATATTCACATGTATGGGTGTTCTTTGACTCGTATCAAATATCACTGTTGTTACTGCTTGTATCAGACATAGACATTGTGTATCAGCTGGCTACACTTTGACATACCCGGGGAACCGTACTCGTAGCGTGGAAGTCTGCAAATCTTGGGCATCACCTCCATCAGGGTCTTCACATACTGCATTATGGTGCCCTGAAGCTGTAGAAACAGACAGCTTAACTCCACTTAAAGGGAAGTGAACTCACAAAGAATGAAGCACAGTAGCATCATGAAATCATAGCTCCTGCACATCATTACACACTCACCAGGCTTTTGACAACCTTCAGCAGCTCCTCCATCACCACAGCGATGCCCTGGTAGCCCAGCAGTCTGCACATCACCTTAATGTGTGGGGGGCCCAGAAAGTTTCTATAGGAGCCAAAAGTGCTGCTATAGGCCAGGTTCAGGGTCTACATGCAGAGAAAGACATCAAAAGACATCAAAAAGGTTAGTATGAATATTGCACACCACCATGCAGGGACTTTGTTTTGAGATATTTAAGGGGGGATGGTGAAGCTCCGAGAAAGCAGTCCACAAACTATTCTTTCACAGTCTGCTTCTCTTTGAGGGAGTTCTTTGTCCCCACAGTCCCCAAGTGCTACATTATAAAGCGGCTTAATTAAAAAGAAAAAGCCAAAATAAACCCAAAGAACAGCTGAGGCCGGAAAAGAAGGTCATAGTAGAGGAGAGGGTAAGTTTTCCTCTTGTGTCATCACAGTGTTAAACATTTGAGAGGATCACAATAATCAGACACACTAACCTGCTGTTGTGAGCTGATGCCTTGTAAATAAAAGTGAAAGGAATCAACGAATGCTTACATTAAATTCCATGGCACATTTAAAGTGAGTAAAATGGGAACATTTTCCACATTAGGATTATCCTCTGGGGACCACGAACAGCAATACGACAATCTGGCCGCCAGTTGTTCAGAGCTTTTGCTGTGGAACAAACAGTTAGGCAGATGGTCTCGCCAACTGAAGCACATTTAAGCTCCAGCGTCAGATATTCAAGATACTCTGACATAGACCAAAGTGCTGCCCGAAGGGGAAATAACGATCAATAACACTATGTCTCCGCATTAACTCGTTGGCATGGAATACAAAATCAAAGCAGCCAAATTTGCTAACATATAAAGATTGATTTGTCTGCACTGTGCACTTTTCCCTTACATACACCACAGATTTTTAGCCCTCCCTCTCTCCTGTCAGCAGTGAGGTGAAGCTCTAATCCAGCAGCAGCGGCGATGAGGACACAACAATCTCTGCGTCAGTACTGAGGTTGGAAATCTCCACAGCAGCACGCAGCATCAGAGCGCCGACACAAGAAAAGATTTTTTAAGTGAGTGACGAGCAGCAGCAGCAGCATCACGGGATAATCTGAGCAAACACCAACATGTGCTGGCACAGGTCTCCCGGTAAGTTTCCATTTTATGCTTTGAATTGATGACGGTGGTCGTACCCGTTACTTGTTACAGCCAATAGTTATAGAAACGTCATTAACAAGATGCTTTCTATGACTCCTCTGAAAAACCACAAGATTTCTTTACAGTCGTAAAAATGTGGCAAAAAGAAAACAAAATGAAACCTGTGAGATTAACCTTGTCTGAAAAGCACCAGTATTTAGGAGGGTTTAAAGCATCATTTTTCATCAACATTTCTTTAAAGTGAGCCTGCAGTGAGCACCAAACTCACCCTGCACTGGTTAAAGGCAAAGTGAAAACTTTGTTTTTACATTTGGGTGTCATTTTATTCAATGCACGTAAAATATTATTCAATACTGAAGATTAAGTTTAGATTTTTTTTTAAACAAAATAAACTCTTGCAATAGTTAAATATGTCAGCAGGTGCTTTGGGTCAAAGTGTGATTTTATAAAATAAATTTCAGGATTTATTAAAATATTAAAAGAAAAAGCTCGTAAACTGGACAGCTCAGAAAAATACATTTCCATTATGCAATTTGCATCATCTGTGCATAATCTCAGCTCCCTCCCACCCATCTGTTCCAGATAATTCTTTGTACAATGCTTATTATCCTCCGACATTGCTTTGTTTTCCCCTCGTTATGCTTTATATAACATGGTGAGGATCGGCTGTGTGGTCATGACATTTTTCATTATGCTAAGCTCTGTGCATACTGCAAATGGGAGCAGGATTTAAAGTCAGGAAGTAATTAGAGCTTTTATTGAAACTATAAATTGGTGAGTTTTTGGATGCGTTTTTGCCCAGTTACGTCAGAGCGGTCCTAAGACCTAATGCTGCTTTTCCACCAACTATTTAGAACCACCTCCATTCACTTCTATCTGAAACGCAACAAAACACTGACATTAAAGACCTGAGACAAAATCTGGAACCACCGACGACGGCGACCAATATCGGCATCAAAAGTACAATTGCATAGATGCTATAAACATTAAATAAAGAACAGCCACTGATATCAGCGTTTACATTTTTAGTTGTTATAGATCAAAGTAAAGCAGATGTGTTATTCCCTTCTGTAATCCTTAAAGGGACAACAGTGGCTGTGCAGTTTGACCATGTGTTTAACTGCTAATTGTACATAAATAAAATGTGCATGGGTAGGTGTATGAGAGTCAGGCCTCCTAATTCATAAATTCTTAACTTGGATCACGTATGTGGTAATTCTCTGGTATTTGTCCGGCATATTATTATTGTTTTCATTTTTTTTTTTTTTTAAATTTAGTGCACACATTTTTTTGTTTTTAGCCTCAAACCTAGTTGAGACATAAATGGGGGCTCATCCGGGATCTTTGGGACTCTTCTGAGGGGACTGAACATCAGGTTTCTTTCTCCTATAAGGTGCGTCAAGCTGACTGTGTCTTCCCTGTGAGCAAATTCAAGCATTTCAGCTCTTTAGATGTGCTGCCTCCACTAAAACATTTACTTACTTTGTTTACTTATTACTTAACGCCGTCTCGAGCCTCGGATGCCTGTTTTTGTGGAATAAATAATGGTTGCTACTTATGTTCTAAGGAGTAACTGGATTAAGAGCTTGAGAATCACTTCTCAAATCTGGTTAAAAGTGCTTTGCTTCTTAAAGGGAACAAAAGTGCTGATCGGTGGAAAAAAAGGAAATGGGTTAAAAAAAATATGGGTGGAAAGGAGCCAAAATTAACAGTAAAATGTGAAAGCTTCTGTTGTGCGACATAACTAGGATGGTGACTTATTTAAATGTTATGAATCATGACCAAATGGCTCACTCTGAGCCAAGAGAAAGCTTATTATTGATGAAGTCTTCTTATATTAGCTCTTAGATGGGAAAAAAGCACAGAAATACCTCACCCTGTCATCTCAAATTAGTCCTTTCAGTGTCTCACTGTGTTCCCATCTTCCCTTTTTACCAGCTCGGTTTTACATCGCAAGCATCAGACAGCTGCAGTAATTGAGGATGCACTTCATTCCTGCAGACTCCATCTTCTCACAATGGTGATTGCAATCTACAACATCTCCTCCACCTCAGCCAGGGTGAGCTGGCCATCTTCCCCCACCTGCATTGACACCTTCTACAGCGTCATGTACGACCCCAACTGGAACAGCCTGTTCATGGGCTACAAGCGCAAAAGCTTCATGCATGAGGATCGTATCCCTGTCAGTCAGACCAGCACACACCTGGCCAATCTCCTCCCTCAGACTGCCTACTTCTTGTGTGTGACGTGTCAGGCTGCCAATCCGGTGCGGGAACAATGCCAAGTGTTCAGCACTCTGAGCGACAGCAGCGAAGGTCACGACAGAGCCGGCTGGGAGCTGGCAATGGCCGTATGGCTCATCTGCTGCATCTTGCTCCTCGTCATCGCCAGCATCCTGTTGTGGAGCTGTCTTAACAACATCTGTATCCTCCCCGGCCAGGCCGCAGCCAGACACCCGGTGGTGACCAACTCAACCTGTCAAGACATGTCCACATCTGGAGCCCTCTACACTCCGAGAAGCAGCAGCCAGGACAGCATCAAACTCTCCAACATCATGCAACCACCCCACCTCTCGGCGCAGCCTACGGGTCACATAATTACCCAAGACCATGAGTTGAGGGCGCTGGCTAAGCTGTCCGGCAGCGAGCCAACATGAATCAACTGGATTAAGGTCATCACAGCATTGTTCAGATTCAATTGTCACCGAGTATTTTCATCCACTCACAAAATCCTATTTGTGTGTTTTTCCTCAGAGGAAACATTTCCAACATATTACAGCACCGTTTCAACACACACGCACACCATTTTAAATAAAAAGATTTATGCTTTTAAGACCTAAAAAAAATTACAATAGCAAAAATTAAATATCATTAATATGGCACTCATCTTTCTTTTGGCACTGACAAACAATTATCCATGTAGAAAAAAAAAAGTCATTTAACGCGTCCCTTGCGTGTTTATAGAACAGACTCAGACAGAAACAAATGTTGTCTGTTTAATCAAAGCTTCACTATCCGCAAAAACATTAAAAATAAATAAAATTGTTTTACTCATAACTCTGTAGATCATTCTTTTATATTCATGTCATTTATTTATGTCCATAAATAAACCAAAAATATATTTTTTAAATTTATTTTTTAACCTCTCCTACAGTGAAATTACAAAACCCTCTCAAGCCATATTTGTTCTCCCAAAGTAAAAACAACAACTATTTTTGGACATGTCTGGGAGTGATTTTGATTTATCCAAGTATTATTTACATTATTTTGATTGGATATCAAAGTATTCTGCAGTCCAATGAAAAAAGACAGAAAAGCGAGCAGATCCGCCCCTCTCTCTTCACGTCTTGTTTCAAGAAGCGATGGTGAGAACGGTCAGCTCGATGCTTCATAACAGGACTTCACCGACCAGTGAGTGACATCACAGCGGCCATGTCCATCTTTTATATACAGTTTCTGGTCTTATTTTTAGACACAGGAACACACAGACATCAACATCATGAGTGTGAGGACTGAAACAGTCTGACAGCATCATAGCTACACTATCAGGTTAGTGCCCCCAGCGTGTTGGTCCACATAACTACACGTTAAACAGAAGAACATGTGATTGACTCATGTGCTGCGTGGAGTTTTCACATTTCATGACATTTAAGGCATTAATCTCCTCCGAGGGGACGTCTGAGCATGTGCACACACTTCCCAGAGTAATGCTTTCACCCTTGTATTCTGTGGATACAGTTTGACAGCGTATACTGAATATCTGAGAGTCCACCCCTGTAATATGAGGAGATAAAGTGTGGGAGCTCTAACAGAAAAATGTCCTGACCTTTGACCCGTACAGGTACTGAGGCTGAGCGTTGGGTGGTTTATCCCTCTGGAACTCCTGAGAAAAGGGCAGGATGGTGCGCACAAACCTGAAGGCAGAGTTGGAAACATATCTACATTAAAATAACATCGGGATTGAAAATACAAGACCCACACAATTACTCCCTTTTCCCCCTAAACCTTTGAGAAGCACAATCTGATATTTTATCTAATAAAACTATACAAATAAAATAAATAAACAGCTGTGAATGTTTATAAGAAACTGCCTCTTAGTTTTAGCTCTAGCAACCCGGACCTCTGCTCGTTTTTGGATCAACTGAAAGATGACATCTTTTATAAAATCTGCTAGTCGGGTTGTTTACTGGCACTCATTCACCTCAGTTCAGTTTTGCTGCAGGGTTTCACACCTTTTTATATCATCCCGATGAGCAAAGTGGAAACCAGAAAAATTAAGACGCATTATGAGACAGGAACGAGTCCTCGGCAGAAGATCCGGCCGAGACGATGATGTAATGGAGGTTCACTGTTCACTGTACAGTTGGTAACCTACTTTTCCCACTACTGGCATTAATATTTATATTTCCATTTATTTGTTTAAGTCTCAGGTGAACATTTTGGTCTTTCTGTGACCTTCACCGTGATTTTATTCTGAAATATCACCTGCTGGTAGACCCGTTGTAGCAATAGTTGGGTAAGAAGTCGTAGTTGAGCTCCCAGAAGACGTGCAGCGTTATCCTGCCATAAGGGGCCGACACGTTGTGGTTGGCTTCGCGGAACATGGCGTCAAAGCTGTCCAGAGTCAAGAACTTGCTCAGGAGCTTGTGCGTCATGCGGTTGACCTCCAGAAGGCCTTCCAGCTCCTTTAAACAAGTCACACACCACCAACATGTGTTTTAGTTAAAAAAATATATATATAAGTCAAATGAAAAACCCCAGGACTGATCAGCTAAATTAAATTACAACTACATACCATGATGGAGGTGAGATCCTCACTCTCAAAGCGACTGATGGCCAGCTCCATAGATTTGTAAAGAGCAGCAGAAACCCTCTGAGTGATGAGTCTGTTGAGATCGATGGAGCGGCCTAGAAGCTGAGGTTCACAGCCAGTTAGTTAGAGACAACATGAAGGTGGGAGTACAGCGAGGTGGAAAGCACGACAGCGTGCAGCTTATACCTGGACGTGGCGTTGCTTCAGCAGAGTCTCGTAGCGGTTAGAGGCCGGCCAGGGAATGTTGGCTCCTTGGTTCTTGCAGTCAGATCTCAGCCGTTTGTCAAGCAGAAGACTGAAGGAGGATTCACATGAACACGGAGAGAAGTCAAGGTTTGTAAAAAATAAATAAATAAATAAAAATAAATAAATAAATAAAATAAAAAAATCACACCTTTAGACCTGCTCCTTATTTCCTGGCATGTATCTCTGGTTCATTTTAATCATGACCAGAGTTTCTAATGATGAGGTCAGTGTATGTACACAAACCTCGGTGAGCCATAAGCTCAGACTGCTCTAAAAGCTCAGTGAGGGGCAGCCAATCAGAACAGAGATGGCTTCAATGGGGAGAAACTCAAATGGTTAACATAACACAGGGGCTCCCCCGAGGTCCAGTGTAGGATAAAGGAGGATTATTCTGAACTGTGAATTATGCAAAGCTATTGTGATAGAACGGGAAGTGAGCTGAACAGACCCTGTTTTAAACCGTTCCCTCAGATCCCCACAATCCTGGAGGGTAGAGGTGCATTTGAAATTGTCCGTCTATGTCCTGTTTGTGTCTGTCATAATTGACATTTGCAATATTACAAATATTAAATATGCATTAAACTAAATAATTTGTACCTAAGCACATGTGCTACAGCACCTTTATCCCCTTCATCCTCCCACAGAGTTTTTTAATACCCTCTGCTACGTTCACACTATCACTCTAGCTGGACGACAAATAAGCTAGCTGTCGTTGAGGCCTTTGAAAAGGGTAAAAACATTGGAAAAGTGATCCGACTGCTTCTCAAACTAATCATGCTACTTGATTACTACTGGAATCAACACATTAGAAAACAGACGAAGCAATCAAATCCTTTTTTATGAGACTGTGTGTCTGTAGTGTCTGTACATAAGGGGGAGAGGGGTCGACGTACCTTCCAGCTAGAATCTTGTAGTACCCAAATATCTGATCAGCAAGCTTGTAGACAAACTGATCAAAGCACAGGTTAACCTGAAAAACAAAAACACAACATGTTTAAAAGTTTCAACATAGATGACCAATGAAATAGTAATTTCTTCTGGTTTAAGGAGAAAAATTATTTTCACAGGTTTTGGAAAGAACAGAGCCAAATCCATTCTACATGCACATTAACAAAGCTCTGCAAGCGGCTACATAATGAATAGAAATGCAGCTACTCAACAGCTCATGAAATGGACAGGAAACTGAGATTAATGAGGTGACTATAGGAGAGCCTGTAAGCAACAAACAGCAACAAAGCAGACAGGATATTTAGGAAAGCCGTGCAGTCAGAGGTATTATAAGGACGGTGATGCAGCCACCACATATCTGAGATCATGATCCTTTACCTCTGCCTCTATTTCATCGTAGAGGAACTGCTTCTTGAATTTGGTCAGGGCGTAGTGTGCACTGTCGTTGTACAAATCCAGAGGATATAGCACATACCTGCAGGGGATTAAAATGTTATTCTAGAATTAAACAAACCCTGCAACCGTGAGAGAATTAATCTGTTCAGCAACAAAAATAAAAGCTGAGACGTGTAAAATAAGAAGCTTCATTTAGTTGCAGCAGCAGTTGGTTAAAAAAAGGAAGCGTTACATCAAACTGATCAGTTCGATCGTGTTCACTCGAGGTTAACCATCGTCGTTCAGCGCTGCTCTTTGGAAACTTGCAGAACTGATACGCGCCACACAGACAGCTGCTTAAATATGTACGACCTGCACAAAACACTTACTCTCTACGTAAATAAGAGGAAAACGCAGGGTTTTTCTTTTCTTTTTTCCCCCCAAAATTTTGGGTGAATATTTGAAGAATTACAGCACGTATGCTTCGTGCCAGCTGATGTGCTTAATGGCTTATGTAAAACCTGCCTCGTATCAACGTAATCCTGCAGCAAAGATTTAAAGCAGACATGAAAACATTCACGGATAATCCCAATTTTTGGGATTTCATCCAGGGTCCTATTTGAAAATGGAAGATGAAAAGAAACGAGCGCTGAAGTTGTCAGAACGCATCTGTCCAATCGCAACCGCCAATCGCAACCGCCAATCGCAAAGAGCCAAGTTTCAAATTATACCATGGAGAACATCTATTTCCACTGCTGTGAGAAAAACACCAAACAATCAGCCCATCTTTCACATAGGATGAAGAACATAATAATAAGAATGGGAGGGAAACTGTCCAGTAGTTATCAGAGTTGGTGGTAAGCAGTGGAAATAAATGTTCTTGGTTACAAAAGAAGCATATTTACTCCATCATTGAAGCCTCCTTAGTCTCCAGGATGTGATCGGTGAGGATCCAGGGCATGGACATCTCGATGGGGAACTGGATCCTGCGACCCATGGTGAGCTCCAGAAAGAACTCTCTGAACCACAGCTGGGAGAGGTCACAGCACTGCTGCAAGGTCTCTGAAGGGAAGAGAGGGGAGATGGAAGAAGGTTACATCAGAGTCCCCTTCCAAAAGCCGTCAGGGGCCTCAGGCTGGTGATGATATTTATTGTTTGCTGAACAAAATGATTTGAGTTTTAGACTATGATTTTCTGAGTGTGTGAGTGTTGAGATGTGTGTGAGTTGGTTGGACTTTTTAAACAGAGCTTCAAAGTCCTGTACTTGAAGTTATGAGTGCTCAAACCCTCTAATCCCAGAAATGTTCATTAAATATCGTTAAATATCCAAAAGTCGTGATAGGAAAATAAAATAAGAATCATCTTATTCTAAGGGAGGCAGAGATGAAACGTTCTCAGGTGTGACTGATTGCATCTGCCTCTTACCGCTAAAGTTCAGCAGGTGAGTGTAAAAGAAGGACTCGCGGTGAAATCTCTCGATGTCCAGGATGGTGGGGCCCTCCAGGCCGCTGCGCAGAGTCTTCTTTGAGCCACTTTTCTCAGCAATGAGCGACTCCAGCATGGTCCTCACCATGTAGAGCTGCATCAACAAAGAGAATTGAGTAAAGGAAGACCTCATTAGTGCCGGCGCCCTGCTGACTGTACTCACAACCCTGCAAACACTAATCTCATTACAGGTGGGCAGCCGGTATGAAAGCTCTGTGTTGCTTTCAACATTTTCATCATCTCAGTCATTCCATAGTGGTGTGGAAAAGTGTTTGCCCCCTTCCTGGTTTCCTAGTGTGTTGCAATGGATCTGCGCTTCATTGTGTTTATTTTTTTCCTCTTAAGCTAAGGAATAAAATACTGTAGCAGTTCAAATATTCCAGGTAACTGCTGTATCCATCTCAAATTAAAAGTGCTTTAGCATGGATAGAAACTCTTTGTTTCTCAGCAAGGCTTTTATTTTGAAAGAAACTTGTTCGTTTTATTTAAAATACGGTACATGTGATTATCTATGGTGTCATCCTCTGACATTTCTTATTAATTCCCATGTTAATTAATAAAGAATAACTGAGGACAGGATGTGAGCGGTCAGTTATTATGCAAAACTGCCTCCACAGGAAGCAGAATTATATAATCCTGAAACAAATCAAAAGCTAACTGTGCTGATGCGCTCTAGTGCGTAAACAAATAGTGCCACACACCTGCACACACCTGGAAAACAGATTAGTTCTTGGAAATGACCCCTGAGCTGATAAATCTGTCTGTAGTACAGAACATAACAGATGGTACTACTGAGTCTGACATAAAACACAACTTTAAACCCAGCACCACACAGGATGAATGGGTTTAAAAAGAACCCAAGGTGAGGTGTGCGGTGTAACGGCCGATGGTGAAAGCAGAGGTCTCAGAGCCACAAACTGAGTACCGTAAACCCAAAAAACGTCTTAGTCCAATCCCGTAACACCTTTTGCACAGAAGATCCACAATTCATTAAAAAGAAAGAAGAAAAAAAAGCAACCATCTTCTGAATCTTTCATACTACAAAATATCAAAAGCAGGTAAGAGGATCTTTGAAAAGCTAGTAAATCCAACATCCCCTTCCAATTCTCAGTGAGAGGTGGTGATAGCTGGGCTGATGGATGATGAGTTTCCAGGTTAGGAAAAGTGCTGGAGGATCACCTACAGTGATTTACTACGCTACAGTGCATTTATGTACTTTTGTAACTTTTTTTGACAGAATACAGAATTATTGTGGATTTTGATTAATTTGTCACCATTTTATCCACATTAAAAAGGCTCCTTACTGTAAATACCCTCTGCAAATTTTAATGTCAAACCTTCACCACCAGGGGGCAGTGCTCTACCCGTGGGTTTGTTGCCGTTTTCAGACGTAACCTTTGATATCGTTTTAGTCCTACTTGCATTTTCTCGAGAGGCTTTACTTTATACGGCACACCTTTTCCTGTGTTCTTAATAACTTACCTGGCTGACTTACACCACTGTGTGGTATACACTGGTACTACATGAAAATGCAGTTCAGCCAAAATGTAACTACACGCAAAATGTCTATGTAGCATCCTGCATCCTTATACATTAAAATGAGTTATGATAAAGAATGTCAGTGAGGTGAGACCTGCGTGCTGGACGGCCCCACGGCGCGGCGAGGAACTTTAATGTCAAAGCCGCCCTTTGGATCTTTTTCTCCACGGAGGGCGGGGTCATTGTGAGGCTCCCGGCCGGTCTCCCAATCGCACACCGTCTTTCGGATGGCCTGGAGGACGCTGGAGAAAGAAGGAAAAATGAAATATTTTTGGATGAGACGGTTTTACTTTGTGTCTTCAGCCAAAAGGAACGTTCTGTTTAATCTACAGCACTTAGGCGTTTACTGGAGCACCAACGAACCGAAAATGAGAACGCGTATAAATGGTGCTTCATGCAAAAACTCCAATATTACTATTCACTATGTTAACACACACAACTTAATAACAGATGAGCTAAACATGGGTAAATAAATTGACATTAAGCAGGAAATTATTTAGGCAAACAGGTTTTACTTGAGTAGGATGGCCAGATATTTGAAGCAATAGTTTGCCAATTAATTTGAGCATTTTTAATTATTATTTTTTTGTCCATCTCAGACAACGAAGCAGATCGCAATCAAATTACTAGTGGAGAGGTTCCGCACTCTTATTTTGAAAGCTAAGTTCAGCCCAATGTGTCCCTGTGGGCTCACTCACTGGCTGGATCGTTACTGAAGCGGTCCTCGTTATCAGTTAACCGCCTCTCCAGAGAGAGCTTTGTGTCCTGTGAATGGATGATCTGCAACACAAGCTTTGTTCTGCTCTGGAGATCTCTAAGGACTGTGGGGTGGAAGTCCAGCACAGGATGGGGGACTCAGCTGATTGCACCATGTTGTTTTATTTGCATCACGAAGGCAATTTAAACATTTTCGGGGGGAAATCAGCGCTTTTTAATAAACCATCACATCTCCCACAAACTGGATCTAAATCTGTGTGCGATCTAAATCTGACTGTAATGCGAGTCGAACCTCTGGATGACATTTTTCTTCTTCTTGATAGCGAGGCGCAGCGGATCACGCAGAGAGACCTGAGCAAAGTCCTGCAGAGCTGAGTAGATGGTGTGACGGATGGCGTGGTTGAACACGCTCTCCATGCGTCCCATCAGCACCTGCAGTCCCTTTATCATTGCAATCACCTGTGAAAGCACAACAGTGGATCAGGGACGAGAATTCAAGTGGATCAAAAGACCAATCTTGTCATTCCATGAAAAATCAATCAGCATCCAAGTCCTGATTCCTTCTGGCTCAAAATCTGCTTCCAATATATTTATATTTTAACACTCTGAATGCAGCTTATGTGAAAATGAGGAACAACACTGTTGTTCACGTATTCTCTATAACAGCTTGGACAGATCACATCCACCAAGAAACGTAGAAGGACGTTATGTACAGTGGGTACATAAAGAATACGCTGATCTGGTAGGTTGCAGTGGGAATGTTTTTCCGGTCTGAATGATTTCACATGGAGTGACCATTTAAATGTGTGCACTGATGTGACAGACCTCTACGAGGGCAAACTTCTCCTCGCTGGTGTAGTTGTATCTGGTGGCCCTCTCGTACTCCTCGGCGTTGTCGGGGCACTCTTTATTGGAGTACTTGTCTGTGGGATGTACCAGTTTCCAGGAATACTGCGGGAAGAGTTGGGAAGGGGGGAGGGTTACCCTTTCTTTTATAAATACAAACATCTCAGCTGGAATCACTCATCATGTGTTTTCTCCTCACCACTTCCATAACGTGAGCGCTCCACTGTGAGAGCAGCTGCATGCCCTGCAGGGCCAAGTCAAACAGCTTCCTGTACTCAGTGTCAGTCTTCTGGGCTTCCTGACGCCCTGACCCGGTCACCACCTGCATCGGCACACAAACAAACATCATTTAAGGCTCAATCCACACAATCCTGACTTTCTCACAGTACAGATTAGTGCTGAAAAAAAGAAAATCAGCATAAACCTAAATACTAATAAAAAACTGCCCTGTTTGAATTTATCTTTCCTGCCCTTATCATTCCTGTGTTCAGTGTATTTCTGACCCACAAGTCAGTTAAATTCCCATCTCAGTCACACTAAACAATGACCCCTGAAAATCCGCCGGGTTAAGACATCTGCTGAAAAGCCTGTTACATCACAGCTGGGAATTTAAATATACCCTGAACATAAGAAAGCTTTAAAAGCTGGAGCGTGTTTCTCTCTGGTGAAATAAAGGTCAGCGGGATACTGACCCTCTACAGCAGCTTATTATGACAATAAACCTGCACCGCATTCAATCCAATACCTCGCTGATGATCTTTAACCTCCGAGGGAAAGCCACACTAACCTCACTGTTGCTGTAGCGAGCGAGCTCGGAGATGAAGCGCATGTGATCGTCTCGGATCTGAAGCATCTGCTCACAGATGTTGTACTGAGGGCTGCTGGATATGGACGTGCAAGTCCACCTAAAACATAAGAAAGAGGAGAGAATCAGAGCAAGGAATTATGGGATAAATGAGTGATGATAAAGAAAAGCATCCATAGGAGAAAAACAGCTTTAGGTGCCAGCTGCTAAGATTACGCATAAAACCAAATGAAACCCGATAGAGAGGTGGTGCATGGATCGAGTAAAAACGTCATTTTGAATGTTTGTTTTAGCGTGAGACCACACGCCTGCCAAAGTTCGACTCGATCACAAAGATGAAACGCTACAACGCACCGACGCCACGTCAACCCTTCACACTGACTTATGAAAAAGTCACATAGTAAGAACTTCGTGTCCGTGCTGTCTGCAGCTGTCCAAGCCTGTTCCTACAACAAAGCACATTCCCCGCCTGGGGGGACGACAACATTCAGCTGAGGCAAAATCATCAGTCCAACAACTGCTGAGAGATTTCACTGAGACTACAAGACAAGAAATCAAACTGTGGCTCACATATTTTAGACAAACTGACATCATCGTCCCTACAACTATAGCAGACCAGGTGCCCAGACCGCATTTTTATCCCTTGTCCCATTTATCGGGACAATGTCTGACATTTTGAATAACTTTAGTTGAAATAAAAGTCTGCAGCTAACAGTTTAAAGGGAGAAATCTGTTCTGAGCAGCATTAAACTGCTACACTTTCAAATTAGATCCCATCATGCTGACGGTCACAGATGGTTGGAGAAAGAACTGCGATGAACAAAAAGCAAATTTAGTTTTCGACCATTCACGCTTTGAGCGGGAGAAAAGAAAAAGAAAATCATAGTTTTAACAGTCTGTCAGCTCCTAAAATTTCAGCCACGCAGCTGTCTTCTGCTCTCACCTGGACTTGTTCTCTTCAAAGTGAGCGCTGGTCTTGATGTACCGGGACAACTCAATCTGCATGTCTCCAAACAGCGGCACCACCTGGAGTTGCTGCGAACACCAAGAACACACGAACCATTTAAAACCGTGGACAGCAACCATGATGACAACCACGAGGTGGAAACTAGCATTTTAAACACTGATTTGACGATCGATAAAGCTAGCATTACCATTAGCTTTTTACATGTGGGATTTTATTCCATGGTTTGAAGTTTTGGTATTTATTTCCTAAATACATCAAACAGCCGTAAAAAGACATTTTATATAACGTATCACTCATCATCAGTTTTTTGTTTTTCCCAGTCAAGAACAGATGTGTTTGTGTTTTTTGTGAGTGCTGAACCGGTGTTGGTGTTCATGTCACACGTCCCGCCGTACCTTGAAAAACTTGTCGATCTTGCTCAGGTTTATTCTCTTCTTGGCATCCAGTTTGTAGATGTTGCTGCTGTTTCCATCCATGAGGTACAAGCCGAAGCCCATCACCTGGAGAAGAGGAGAGCTGTGGTTATCCTGTGCACAGCGCTCCGGTTTAAAACGAGCCTCCACAGCGTCACTTACTTTGAGCAGCATGTGTTTCTCGCTGGGAGTGAGGTACAGCTTGTTGTCGTAGTAATCGGCACACAGGTTCACGATATCCGCCAGCAGCTCTTCATATCCGTGGATCACCTCCAGCTGCTGCTGCAACGACTGGCAGAGGGTACACAAGAGTTTAATATTAAAATATTTACTTGTCAAATCCTTCTCAGTCAACAGGTGAACACCGTGTGCCAAAGAATATGGAGAAATGACCGTATATAAAAGAGATTTGACGTTATGAATGCTGCGAGGAGTGTTTTACACTATTTAGACCAACCTGGGTGATTTTGTTGTGATTAGCCAGAAACATGGACAAATTCTGAGACTCCTGAATGGACGAAGGCTCCGACATCTTTCTGAGAAACTGAGCGGCTCTGAGCAGAGGAGAGAAACGGTGCATTAGTTTTAAAGACCAAACACAGCCTCTCTATACCAGAGAGAGACGTGAACACATACGTCAGCTGCACTTGAAATTCCCAGAGATCAACTTATGTATTTTACTTTGAGAAGAAACACTGACGGGGGTGCTACCCCTGAAGTCAAGCTCGCTGAGATTCAAACGTGACGGAGACTTTTACTAGATGCACCTATGGTATCAAATCGAGACATCATATAACGCGTCACTTTGTTCTGGCATTATTGCATTCACAAATGTGACCGTCCGCCCAGTATGGAGACAATAATACCCATCAGCCTTTTAGCGCTGAGTGTTAAAAAGGTCATCCTGACAACTCCCTGATGTTAGGCAGGCAAAACTGGACTGATTTATTTTCCTGAAACGTCCTAAAATGTGGCTAAAAAGCTGAGCAAGTTAAAAGGGAGAAAACAAATAAATGAACATGAACTTTTATCGTGTTTACTATGAACACTTTGACATCATACTGAAGCTCTAAATGTCTGACCGCATGTGGGAAGCTCTTTTACCAATTTCTGTTCAGACACTTGCATCTGTAAACCTGCAGACACGCAGACAAATAAGTCAAAGCAGAAGCAAGGAGGGTCGAATGAGCCTCTGCTCTTTATCTTACTCCATATGATTAATTCCATATATTCCAACACCGAGATCAGGAAGGGGACAGTAAATGGTTTCCAGGTTGCTGACTGATGCTGCCATCTAGTGTCTGTGGGGCTAACCGGCCTCGTGAGTGCAGGAGAGCGTGTGTTTTATGGAGTACCGTTTGTACGCCGAGTGGTCGTTTTTGACGCTGCACTTCATGTTCTTCAGCTCGTCCAGCACGGCAAACATGTTGATAAACTTCCCGAGGGTCAGCAGGTACGCCTCGGAGACAAAGTCCTTCCTGCGCTCGGTGTGACACAGACGGCGGACCTCGCCGCAGAAACGATCGATGGCTGTGCGCTGCGGGAAAATAAAGCAGCTTTAGAGGATTTAGAGACGGCCGGTCATCATCAGTATCTGCTGATCAAAGATGTGATGATACCTGGAAGTACATGAAGTTCATCAGTTTGGTGACTTCAGGCTCCAGCACCTCGACAGTCTTCTCATAGATCTCCACTCTGTTGGGCTGCTCGTTGCATTTCACCTGAGAAGAAAGAAACAAATGCAAAGAGCAGCGTTCATCTTATGAACCAAAGAAAAACATGACTTTTTTTTCTGACTGGGTCCTAGTTACAGCAGATTCAGTAAGTCGAATGCTCTCTGGAAGCTGAGACTTCTCTTAAAGAATCAGCAGAGACAGAACAGTCTGACCCTCCTCCACCTCATCTACGGACAGCACCAAGTATGACTCTACTAAAGTTAACTCTTTTTTGCCTCACTCAGCCCTCTGTTGCATCGTCAGCGTTAGCACCGTGGTGTCACAAACCAACATCCCAGCTTTAGGTGACCATCAGATGTGCACAATGCAGTTTAATCAAAAGGCTCGACTATGAAATTGGTTTAAAAATAAAAAATGTTTTACTGTTCACGTTTTCATCATCCAATCAGTTTAATGTTCATGAAATAAAAAGAAATTTCAGCAGAAATCAACACAAAAATAAAAACAATATCATTACATCACATCTATGATCAACCTGCGATCCACTACAAGAGACCAAAGATAGGAATTAAACAAATAATGATTCCGTTTTTGTTTTTAGTTTAAATGATCTGAAAATAAACTAAAGTCCCAGTTAGCATCAAAATTAATAATAAGCATGAATTAGGCTGCTGGGGGATTCCCATGATGCATTGAGTTTTTCTTTTTCAGTCACTATGTGTTAATAGACCTCTCTGCACTGAATCATACATGTTATCAATCTCTGGCTCTCTTCTACAGCATGTCTTTTATCCTGTCTTCCTTCTGGCCGCCCCTCCCTGAGCCTGGTTCTGCTGGAGGTTTCTTCCTGTTAAAAGGGAGTTTTTCCTTCCCACTGTCGCCAAAGTGCTAATAGGGGTTCATATGATTGTTGGGTTTTTCTCTGTATGTATTATTGTAGGGTCTGCCTTACAATATAAAGCGCCTTGAGGCGAGCGTTGTTGTGATTTGGCGCTATATAAATAAAATTGAATTAGTTCATTGGCAAATGTGACAAACTGATATCTCAGCTTTAAGCTGCATCATCACTTATTCCTCTGCTTATTGTTAAATATTTTCTCTTTTTTGTTTGTCTTTTGAAATTGTGAAAAATAATAAAAGAGTGATGATGAAACAAACAGAACAGAAAAAGGAAGCAATTCAACAAACAACACCCAATAAAGTTCCTGATAATATGGTATATAGTACATTAACTATTAAAATACCTTTGCATGTTCCAGTTTAAATGTATGTAAGTGGAAAAAAAATGAAAATGAAAAGATATGCAAATAAGCAAATTAGAACTAAAATATCAAACTTTTTACTTTTTTGTTTTTGATATCTACAATTATTTTGTACCTCTGTTGATGAATTTACCAGTGTGCATATATTAATTAACTTATTCATTCATTTTTTTTCAGCACTCCTCCGTGTAGAGAAAAACAAAAATAAATACATTTAAGATGTCTGATGTCATTTTCTCTCGACACGCTGACTCACTGCCCTGAGAACAACCAAAGCAGTAACGCGCTCTGTAGTATTACCTGTGGTATTGCACGTGAGCAGCTCCTCCAGGTGTAGAGCATGACAGCGTACTCCTGCCCCTCCTCCAGCATGTCGTTCTACATGAACAAAACCAGTCACATCAGCGATTAAAGAAACGATCTACAATGATTCACAACAAAGCATGCATGCATTGAAACCCGCCCTGCCTGCACGCAGAGACCCCGAACCATCATCCCTCGCTAATGGGACACAAAGCATCGTCTGTCCCCGGGTCATTTCCTTCTGGGTTTGGATCCTGTTTGTGTTTGCCTGCCAGACAAACACCAAATGGTGGGAACCTTCCCAGGCCCCGTTTCCAGCAGGCCTTTGACCCAATTCTGACAGATTTATTTTTCCCAGTAAGTCAGAAGACAAAAGCGAGCGATCTGAAATCAGAGCGAGCGTGAACGATGTACTGTACCATGCTGGAGTGGATGGTGGCCTGCTCGATGTACGTGGCGATCCCGGTGACGAACGCGTTCCTGTCCTCAAAGTTGGTGTTGAAGTTGGGCTGTGATGGAAAGACGGAAAATGAAAGGTAAGCATCGTATAACAGCGCTCACACGGATAAAGAACGTCTGTATACTGAAACCAAATCACTTTCGATTTCTTCTCCTCTGAACTTCATGTTGAACACTTCACGGCTGGTCACAATAAGCCATCATTAGACTAGATAATTATATCTAACGGGGCGATTTCATCGTATTTCTGGAATCTGTGGAGCTTGCTGATACACCTTGCTGGTTCTCACAGCGGTTAAATGTACTTCACTGAGGAATCAGTGGGTTAAATGTGTCCATAAGGTATGCTCATACACTGCACATGTTTGCACTTATATGTGGGTGTATGTTTATGTTTGTAGTGACCCAGCATCATTCCTATTATTTATGTTAAGAAGTGTGCTTCGAGGTTCCCTGAGTACTGACCTGGTACATGACGGAGGAGGGGAGGGGCTCGATGCATGGCTGCTGGTCGGGGAGCGGTAGCTCCTCCAGCAGGTCCACGTTGGAGAGAGCATCCTCTAAGGTCACTGCAGTCGTCATGCTGCTGAAAAGCACAAGAAAAGAAAAAAATTTACTAATTATGTCCAAAGTGTAAACTTAAACTGCTGCTCATTATAACATCTGTGATGATTTCAGCTGAATCAGGTCAGAATATTTTCTACCTTCGAAAAACTCCATGTGGTTCAGCCCAGTGATGCCGTATTTTAATATTTTTCTCACTTTAAAAGAAGTTCAGTTTAATTCATTCCAGGCTTAGTTTTCCCATTATTATAATGTGGGGCAAAAGATACGATCAGAGCTGTTATTAACATTAAATGTCCCATAGGCTTCAACACTCAACCAGCTGGTTATGAAAACAGGGAGGACGTGGAAGGGAAGAGAAAAAAAAACAACAACCACCAGCTGACGGATTCAAACCCAGAAACTTTTTCATGTAAGGCAGCAGTGCTGTTCTACTCATTTTCTATTCGTCCTGATCAAAGTGTGCAGGCAGGGGCTTATATGACTCCCATTTGTTTTGCCTGTCTGTTGATCAAGTGCAACATTAGAACGACCAAAGTAAACCCTCAGAGTAAAGAACATCTTAATCGTATACCATTTTATGTTTTTTAACAGCCAACACTTTAGCTACGCAGGAAATAAGTCAAATGTGCTATTGTCTGTTACAGTAAATACTTCTACTGTTTTATGCTGGTTGCACATATTGACACCCTCTGTAGCTCATCACACTGTTACCAACCTGCATGCAGCTGGAATGACAACAGCACTAAAACAAAAAGTAACACTGAGGCTGACGTGACTCACCAGTTTCTCAAGTCACACAAACTGTTAATTAAGTGCAACGTGACATGAGTTATTATTCCATAATTTAATTTACCCTGAGAGAAACACGAACAGGCGCCGAGCGTAATGTCAGACGTTTGGCTGCAGATTATAAACGTTAGTCTTGCACTGGTGCAGGTAGAAACATCATCCACCAGGTCACTGGTGGCCCATGTAGGGTTCGAGGTGGAGTTTGGATTCAGTCTGTTAAGAGCTAAAAGCTGGGAGACTTTATTTAAGCCTGGATTTTGTTTTACCCTCATGCTAAAATAGGCAAATGTTCAAACTCTAAACCAAGACAGATGTTGAGAGACCAGAGGTAAACTAAACAACTAACCTACTAACCCACAGTGCATTCTCTAAAGTAGTTCCGCTAACACGGCTTAAACTAAGACAGCAGAGATTTTATTTGCAGGAGGCAGCTCAGGTGCCAGGTATTAACCTGTCGGCCGGTCTGTTAGCCTGCGGGCAGCAGAATAAGGGAGGGGTGGGGGGTTGCTAAAGTCATACTGAGGACCTCAAACACAGTGAAACGATGCAGCGGCAGACAGAGAAGCTTGAGCTTATTCCTTGAAGAGAAGCTTCACACCATGTTTAGATTCCCCTTTATGCAACAGCCTCAGACTGGCCGGACACTTCCTGTCCAAAGCCTCAGCCAACGAGGTCACTGCTGAATCATGACCTCAGCGCTGCTGAAAACAACAATCTCACTGGGCTATTACGTTCAACTTCAGTCACTGTCTCGGCCTACAATGACAAACAGACTGTTTTACCACATTCAGTTTTACAATGATGCTCTCGTTCAGCCTTTCAACATTTCATTTTTCCTCTCTACAAAAGTCCATCGTCATTCTGTCCAGTTTATGCAGTTGAATCATAGTTCAAAGTTTAAGTAAATAAGATTAAATAGCGACGAGTTTCTCCTTTTTCAAAGTTTAATAAATCTACTATTAGTACTGACCAGAATTCATTTCTTTGGCGATGAGCAGCCCACCAATCCGACAGCAGCTTTTTTATTTACCTGCTAATCTTGGCACAATTTTCCTGCCTCAGTTTCATTCAATTTTATTTATACAGTGCCAAATAATAACAACAGTCGCCTCAAGGCACTTTATATTGTAAGGTAGACCCTACAATAACACAATCATATGACCCCCTATGAGCTAGCACTTTGGTGACAGTGGGAAGGAAAAACTCCCTTTTTACAGGAAGAAACCTCCTCACCCATCTGACCACAGGACTGTGTTTCATGAGCGCAATAGTGTGCCACATGTCCCAGTTAGTTTTATATTTTTATTTTTTTAAATACATCATCAATGACTCTGCACTGGCTGCTCATTTCTTTAAAGATATTTTTTTATTGTTTGACCGTTTGCGTTTGCTTTCTGACAAACTCTGGTTCGTCAGAGCCCGTTTCCTTTTTAAAACTTTTACAGATGTATTTAGTGTCTAATTTAGTGCTTTCTGATAAATGTTTTTGATTTTTTATACTTTGAGCTTATTTCTGTGTTGTTCCCAAAAACCTTCAAGCATATAATTACATTTCATTTATTCTGCTGATGCTGCTCGAGTTTTGCGTGTCACTTTAATCGATTCTATAATTTGAATTAATTCTATAATTTATTTTTGAAAGATTTTAGGCTTCTTTTAATTCTTTTATTGTGCATTTAGTGTTTTTGTGATGCATCCTGATGCTGCATGTGGTCAACAGATTTAGTTTAAAAGTGGACAGATGAGCTGTATTAGGAGGTGTTTGGTATGCTCTGCTTTGCTTTGCATTCTCACTGCTGCTGACTGTCCAACGTCACTGATACCCAACAATCAAAAGACCTTTTGCAATCAGAACTGACAGCGAGTCCAACAATTCACACCAACTGACCACCAAAACAAAAGCTCAGCGGTCACAGCGTGTGCGGGATCACCGAAGGGGTCACCGAGCTGCTGATCAGCAGATGGAAACATACCATGGAAAAAAAAAATTACGCAACTAAATAGATTTTTAAAAGTCTGCATCAGCATGAAAATCAGCCGATTCTTTGTGTACGGCAACTTGACTGCGTTTATTTATGCCATCCAAAAGTTTACTTTCATACGATGAATACTTCCCAGGTTACACGCCTCAGAGCATCTGCACATGAAACTTTCAGGGCTGAAAAACTAATTTAAGCTCCGTTAGAAACTGCAGCCAAATTCATTTTAAACCCGCTCCAAGAGTCACAATCTAAACACTAAATCTGGTTTTAGTTCCGCATGTTTTTCCCCTCTAACCACCTCCGAGTATGATGGGATGTGTTATCACCATCATCATTTCAAAAGGTAAACCTTCAAGCCTAACATCACAAATGTTTCATATTTTATTGATTTTATATGTAATGACACCCCCACCGAAAACAAATCATTTAAAATTAAAGGCTGAAAGTATCATCAGGATTTATGAAATGACTGTTTGGGTGGTGATTTGGGAAATAACTGTCAGCTGGGGTGGTTCATCTAAATCTGTAAACTGTTCTGGTGAGCTGGAGCCACGGCCCCACCCGTATGACTCATGGGATATTTGGTGGTTGATGCTAAGAAAAGAACATTTAATCATGGCTTCAGTGTTGTCATCCACACTGAAGAACAATAGAAGCTCATTAATCTTAATGCAGTCAGATACACAAAATTATTAAACAACTGTGTCAGAGTTATCATCTCCTTTGGTGTCATTTATTGAATTTGATGTTTGAAGTCTAAAGAAACAGACATATTCACAATTTAACAATTTATTCAATTAAAAGGCCTCAGCAGCATGTGGAAGAACCATAACAGCCGTGCACCTCTTCCTCATGCTGATCACTAACTTGGTCACCATACCAATAAACGACACCAAACACGTGTCGGTAGCAGAATGAGCTGTTTAGCACTGGCACAGCCCACTTAACTCTGCTGCTCAACTCACAAATGCATTTTCGAACAACATATATTCTTAGTTTTTGTGATAAGCTTCATCATCAAATGCATACCAAAGACCTGGATGGTGGAACAGAAGCTAAGGCATGCACTCCATAGTGATATCTATAGAACATGTGCAGCTGCTCTTCTGATGCACATACACAAATAGTTGCTTGGCACTGTTCAGACTTCCTCATATTAATGAGACTGCATAAAAAGTTTCACAACAAAACAAAACAAAACAAAAAAAATGTCTCTCTGAAAGCATTTCACTTCTAGCTTCCCTTTTTAAAAAATGTTTAACTATACAATAGCTTTGCATAATTCACAGATCCCCCCAAACCCAAATCCTCTTTTATCTCATACCGAGCCTTAGTGGAGCCTCAGTGAGTGAAACAAACCGTTTGAGCTCCCCTTCCTTCCCAGAACTGGACCACCGCTAGTCTGGTTTTGGTGAGTTTGGAATCCCCGTCTTTAAACTAGCTTTATTGTGACTGGATGCCTCTGACAAATAATTTGAGTAGCAGGAAAGTGGAACTTCTGATCCTTAGATTACCACATTAAACATATCAGCTCTGTCTGACATCACAGAGATCCAAAAGTAGAGCAAAATGTGATAAATTGGGTGCTCAGAGCAGTCAGGGATTACTGTCCAAACACTGAGCTCATCATTAGAAACTTCTGCCATGGGAAGAGGAAGAGGCAGACAGTTACAGTCTAGATGGTGACACGTTGTCTTTTCTTAAAAAATCTGAGACGACAAAATGACTGAGGTTTGTGACATTATTGCAGTTTTTATTTAAAAAATAGCATTTTGGTAAAATAAGTTATTGTGCAACATTTCACTTTCAGATTAACCTTTTCTTTTACTTTAGTCAGACCTGCTGTAGCACCTACAGTTCAGCTCCACTGATGTAAAAGCACACGTTTCTTCTTTTTTAAGTTTAATAATTCACTGTTGAACACACTACCAAATAACTGCTTTCAACATAGAACAAAATATCTGCAAGGCTGACTTTTGCAATAGCCAGCAGTCAGAGCTTGAATTCATATTGACTGACAGCATTGATTTTCATTGATTGCACTGCAATCTCACAGTCATTTTTTAATATCAGAGCCAACCAACACAAAAATGCAGTCCTGTTACTTTAGCTCCACTGAGGCGGAGCACAAGAAACACATTTCTATGCAACTTGTGCTCTTATTAAATGTTTTCTTGACCTGGGAGTAAAAATAGATTTGGCTCGTTGCAAAACAGTTTTACAAAAAAACAGAAGGAAGTCAGCTGGGAATAGATGCATAGAGCTGATGATTTATGAATTAGCCAAACAAAGATGAACTGCCAACAGTTAAGTAAGCACCATTACAGACTACAGATCAGTCATCAAAAACTGGCAAAACAGGGAAGTATAAACCACAGAGACAGAGCATGTGATGCGTGGTCGACTTCAGTACGGGGGAAGAACTCCTAATTTACCCTCATGTCCACTAAAACCGAAAGTAACCAATAAAAAAGGAGATGCAAATTTCCACAAAGATCTTTTTTCTTTTTTTTTTTAACTGAAAAACTGCTGCAGAGGGGAAAAAAGATGTAAGCATGAAGAACAACTGCTGCTGAGTCTGCTGATCAGCTTAAACTCAGGAGGGAAACCATGTCCTGTATGTAAGAAAAAAGGAACCTTGACTTCAGTCCACAGTTCCTGTTAACATGTCTAGAGTTATGTCCTCATACAAACGTTATTTTAGCCTGTTAGCTTGTGAGCTGTTGCACACACTCCTGAATGTGTCTGCAGGCGTAACAGTGCAATAAGAAGATTAAAACCACCATCAAGCTTGTGGCCGAGGTGTGCCAGACAGACGCAAACGCAAGCTAAACATCGACCGAGCAATTATCATAAACGAGAAAAGCATCAAGAAAGAAACAAGAGGTACAATCTGGCAAAGTGCTGATCCCAAAGAAAACTGCCTGTATGTTTGAAGGGGCAAAGAGCAACTGTAGGTGGGCTGTGCATGAAATATAAAAATTCACCGGACTTCCTACAGCTTCACCGCACTTTTTTTGACTCTCTAACCACTGAGGTCACAAAAAGGGGATATCCCTAATACGATCATCTCCCTCCCATTCACCAGCTCTTTAAACCTTCTGCTTGTGAGAGGCAGCCAATCAGAATAAAGTTATCTTGGGGGAGGGAGGGGGGTAACGGCTCATTTTACACAGAGACTGAGATTAATGCTAAATTATCAGATAAAGGAGGATTATTTTGAGCTGTGAATCAACCAAAGCCACTCTAGGTGATGCCAACATAGAAATTTAGAGGTGGAATTAGAAGAATGGTGGATGGGTGATTTTAAAAAAAGCTATAAATAAATAAATAACGGTAAGCAGTTGGATATTTAACATTTCTAACTGTGTGCAGTATGACAATCATTTGAAACATGAAAAAAAAAATCAGCTAAAGACAAAAAGTAAAAGTATGCGTTTTTTCTGTAAAATGACCTTTTAAGGTTATTTTCTGCAAACAGCAGCTGTGCAGCTTTCTTTTTTTTAAAAAAAAAAAGGAAGCATCAGTTTCTCTGACTGTATGCTTGGCACTGCTGGAGTGTAATTGTCACACGTCACATAAAAAGATAAAAACATGACACTTTAAACAAAGAGCAGCAGATCACACTCTCAGAGGATTTTCACATCAGCACGCAGGGAGGAAGCCACATACGCTTCATATTCCTCTCAAGTGAAAAAACAAACAGATGTAAATCTAAACCCTGCACAACATCAGGCTCACATGTGTTTCCAAACGTGGCAACCAGGCAACACAACACAGCTGCGTCGACTAACGCCATTCGCTGGGTGCATGAAACAGTACCAGCCTGAAGGAAGTCAGAGATGTTTTTCATGACAGAGGTGTGAAAACAGTTTTGCACTTTCTTATTTGCAGGTTACAAAACAAAGCTTTTGGTTATCAGTGCAGAATCAATTTGGCAGTCGAATTAGCTGATCCATCCGTCCAAGCAGCAGGGGCGGATCTACTGTGGGGCCAGCAGATAATCGCTTGCCACTCAAAGTGCCACCCTCATTTTGCACATGACAATGTTGTTTATTACAATAAGCTAACATTAACCCTTTGAGCCTAGCTACAATTAACAATGAATATAAATTATAAAACTAAATATATTGCATACTGCCCCCCTTAAAAATGGGAAACAGCTTTGTTTCTTGTTGTCAGTAGCAACCAATCGTGCAGATTTCTGATATTTTGTGTAAACGTAAGCATGTAACAATGTAATTATTTCTAATAAAAGATGGTGAAACTCAAGTTAGACTTGTGTTTCTAACTGGTCCACCTCATGTTGTGTAGCTTTCTGGATTTTATACTTATTGGGCTACACAATAAACTAAAAATTTGCATTTTTTAACGTAACTGAAGTGTTTAATTATTGGGGCTAAAGCCAATATAAAAGTTACAGACTAGGTTTATATGAAACACATGTATACGTGTATTTTAACCACATATAGCACATATTAAAGAATCTAACATTTGCATATGTGTAACAAAAAAAATGGCTTTGATTTTGCCACCCCATCTGATTTCCATACCACCCTCAGAAAATTTCTCCAGATCCGCCCCTGAAAAGCATCTTTGAAATATCCCCGCGTTCACCTGAAGTGACATTTCCTCGCTGCACAACACCTACAACATCATCCCGACCCAAACTTTGCAAAAATCGCGAGTTAATCTTGATTCTTGAGTAGTGTCGTTATGATAAGTCGTTATGACTAAGGAAAATACTTGGTACCATTTCTATACCACAGGGTAAAAACACTAAAAGATAAATAAATTTGAAGGTATTTCTAACCCTAACCCCCTAGCCAAATGGTACAATTATCGTCATTTTGGGTACAAAGGTAATCGACTACAGCAATCTGTAAAACACAGTGGAGGCCGTGTCATAGTGTGCAGCATTTCAGTCAGCGGTATTACAGAAAAGTCCCATCACATTATGATCATTATGAGCATCTGGAAAGTATCTAATTTGCCACGGCTTCATCAATTATCCCAAACACACTACCTATGCAACGAAAGCATACCTGGATAGAAAAAACACAGGGGAACACTATCAGTCATGGATGGGCCTTCCCGGAGCTCAGACCTCAACATCACTGAAGCAGCGTGGGATCATCCTGACAGATAACAGAACAAAAGGCAGAAACATCCAAAGAAGAGCTTTGAATGTCCTCCAAGAAGCCTGGAGAACTATTCCTGAAGATCCTCACAGAGAGCTGCTCAAAGACTCTGCTGAAGGATAAAGATGCTCAAACCAAAACTTGACTTCCAAGCTCATTACAATTACACAAACTACGTTTTTACCTTATATATTGCATTTCCATCTATGGTTTTCACACATTTCACTGCCCCCATTTCCAGTTTTACCAGAATGAAGGTCAAGCCTCAAACTGCAAACCCTACTTACTCGTTTACTTCTACAAGCAAAAGATGGAGAGATCTTTTGCATAAAGCTGATTCAGTCTTAAGAGGGCCAACAGATTCACATCTGCAGAAGTTAACAGATATAAAACACAGAAGCCTCTCAGCAGCTTCCTGCTGTGTTACAGTGTGAACAGTTTGCTATAATCTATTACCTGAGGTGTATTATTTAAAGGCTTACAGGACCACAAAAATAAAATAAAACAGCAGCTTCTACCAAAACAACATTAGATGTAGTCTAACCCACACTATCTTGCCTCATCACCAGCCCTCCCTCCCGCTTGCCTTCCTTCCTTCCTTCCGCCATATCTTCCAGCACACACTGATAAGTAAAGCACTTTAAAAGAAGAGTAATAACAAAGCTATGACAAACAGGGCAGTTCTTTCTCCTTACAGATCCTAACAGCACCCCCAATGTTTTAATATTCCCAGTAAGGCCCTTTCAATGGCTTTAGAAAGGTGCTCTGTTATATGAAGTTAATCTAAAGCACTAGCCTTTTAGACCATTAACTCAAAAGAAGATTTACACTTTGAATCATAAAACAGCACCCCTGTACAATTCATCCCACAATAATTTCACTCATAATTTTGGCTTCCTGACATTTTTAACCGAGACAAATTGAGGAGATGAAGCTGTGGCATGCTTACTCCACCTCACACTTATGTATTTGCATTCTTCAACTCAAGGAAATCCAGATATCGCTCTGGCTCTCTTGCACAGCATGTCTTTTATCCTGTCTTCCTTCTCTCACCTCAACCGGTCGCTGCAGATGGCCGTCCCTCCCTGAGTCTGGTTCTACCGAAGGTTTCTTCCTTTTAAAAGGGAGTTTTTCCTTCCCACTGTCGCCAAAGTGCTTGCTCATATGGTGTCATATGATTGTTGGGTTTTTCACTGTATGTTTTATTGTAGGGTCTACCTTACAATATAATAAGTGCCATGAGGCAACTGTTGTTGTGATTTGGCGCTGTATAAGTGAAATTGAATTGAAATAGATCTGAAAATTACTGTACGATTATATGAACTTTCTACAGAAAGTATTTAAATATAGATATATCATTTCTATATAATAACCGATGTCCTGTGACCGATGCCCTGTTAGAATGCCAGGGTTTTGTGATGTAAAACAATGACAACAAGATACATCACTTCAGGAGATTTTCCACCTTTAATGTGACCTTTAACCTGTACAATTCAACTAAAAAAACAAAACAAAACAAAAACAAAAAAACACATAAGGACCATTTAGGAGGAAATAAAAGAGTGAGAAACTTCAATAATAACCTAATGGCATAAATACGAGGATCCTTAAACAGGAACTGTGTTGGGCAACTGATTTTATTGCAGAATTCAGCGCATTTCTTCAGGTCCCTCCACAGGAGAGCATGACACTGCCTCCCCCGTGCTTCACCATGGGTATGCTGTTCTGTGGTCATGTGAAGTGTTGCTTTTGAACCAAACAAACCATCTGGAATCATGTTGTCATCAGTTTTTGGCTGTTGGTGAAGTCACTGTTGTGCCATGTTTTCTTCACGTATTGATGACCATCTTTTCAGTGTCCTATGCCATATTTAATGCCTTGGAAATCACTTGTGCACTTCACCTGACTGAGTCTTTGCAGTCGTGGCTTTTTTGCTATAAAAAGTAAAAATCATGAAAATCCGACTAGAGCAGCTAAAATTTGATTTTAAATCAGAGTCAGTGTCCTCTGACTATTTGGCATTAATCTGAATGTGCTTGGTTAATTATCCCCACGCATATCCACATTTATAAGTGGGTGCACACACTTATGCAAACATATTATTTTAGTTTTTCTACTTTAATCTCCACCCCCAAAAAAGGTTTCAGTTTGTTTTTCCTGTTAAATTGTGTAGGTTAAAGATCACATGTAGGGTTCTGAAGTGATTCATCAGGTGTCATCATCTATGATGCGGTTTTTATATCTACTTTATCTCAGGCATGGTGCAAACGAGCGCTTTGTTTTTGCTTATTGGTTGCTTCTTTTGAATAAAATAGAAGCCCAAACAGGAAGGAGGGCCTGACACTGCAGAGTATTAAAATGTGTAATATAGTTTATAGCTTAGAATGATTTTTTAGCAAGTATTTATATTTTATGTTGTCTTATAGAAATAAATATCAAGTTAAAAAAGGATTATGTTTATTTTGCTGTCTGCTAAAAATTCAACAAAATTTGAAATTTTAGTAAAGTTGAACTCACTGTCTCTGCAGAATGTAAACTGTACATCAACTGTAGATCAAACTTCAGCATCTGTTTGAGTAACCGAGACATCATTTCTCTTTCAACACATGTACACAGCACTGAGTGTCAGTACAGTTGGGGGTATATTCTGGAACTTTCAACTTTAGTCTCCAAACGCCGAATAAACCAAAATACCTAACTAAAACGCGTTCAAAGGATGACTGAGTTGATTTACTGGACCGTGAATGCAGCATCAGGACACAGGGGAATACAGATAGTTCTTGAACACACCTCTCCTGACTGTAATTCCCAAAGGAACAAACAGAAGAAGAAAAAGTCGAGAAAAAACCCAAATGTTCAGCCTCACGTTTTAAACTCGGCGGTTTTTAGTTTGAAAGTGAAAAACTTTGACAGTTTTAAATCTCTGACCCCAGCTCTCACTCCCGGTGCCTCTCTCTGAAGTCCAGGTGTTACTTTTATCAAGTAAAATTAACTCGTCGGTAATGAAACGCGGAGACAGTGTGTGATTAAAGTGGTTCTTTGGTGTGAGGCTGTCCTGCCTCCAACAGGACTCTGCGGTAAAAATGGCTCTTCGTGCCGTGGCCTGAGATTAGTCACAGCTCGGGCCTCGAGCAGGAAAACGGCTCTGCGACAAGCTGTTCACCTCCTCAGAGCTGATTATCTTTAGATCCGAGCCTATTTTTACCGCATGGAGCCCCAACAGGGAGGAAACTGCCGAACCGAAGCGGCACAACTTTTTCTTTTTCCAGCCGTGGGCGAGTTAGCTGGAAACCAACTCTGCGATCAATCGTTTCTACTCACCCGGAGTTGCTGGTTTGCAGGGAAAACTTGTGCCTTTATAACCCGACTACAGCGCCATAAAGCTGGGAAGTTATCTCTCTCGCAACCCTGGAAGTCCCGACTTTGGACGGCTTTAATCCAAGAATCGTGTCCTGCCCTCAGTCCGTGTTATTATCATGGGCGGGGGACAGAAGCAGAGCTGGGAGTTCCTGTCCCTGAAACAGGGAAACTCAACAGGAAACTGAAAGAGCTGCCGTGCTGGACTCCTCCGCTAGGGCCGAAACTCCGAGGATAAAAGGTGCAGTCGGAGGAATGTGCTGTAGAAGTCTGTCAATGTATGGAGGGCGGTTAGTGCCACAAGACGCAGCCGACAAGAATCTGCTCGAAGTGTGGTGGGTGGTTAGTACCCCAAGTCAATATCAATCTGTCAAAAGTAGATGGAAAAGGTGTTTGTGTGAATGAGTGAATAATGCACGCTGAATAAAATGCTTTGAGTGCTCAGGCAGAGTAGAAAAGCGCAGCATAAGGACTTTTTCCGTTTATGGAGAGTAGTTATTGTCACAAGATACAAACAAGAAGAACCTGCCCAAAGTACAGAGAACAGTTAGTGCCACAAGACGAAGCCCGAGGAATGCTGTAAAAGCCTGCCCCTTGTATGGGGGTTAGTTAGTGCCACAAAATAAAGCCAACAAGAACCTTCTCCAGTAGGAATCTACCCATATAAATAAAGGTTCAACCGACAACCTGCTCATGTATGGAGGTCAATTAGTGTCATGAGGCATAGCCAAAGAAATGCACTGTAAAAACCTGCCAGAAATGTGGAGAGTGGCCAGTGCCAACAGGTGGAACAATTAGAACCTGACCAAAGTGTGGAGGGCAATTAATACCACAAGATGCGACTAGAGGAATGCACAGTAACTGGGAAATTATGGTTATGGTGATAGCACATTGGCAGTTTGTATGCAGCTACAAATACCTGTCTACCTGCAGAGACTGTCTGCTGTCAGATGCAGGAGCATCAAAAGTATCAGTACTTGCTTGTGCTGTTGTTCGTCCATCAGCCAACCATGGAGAGGAGCAATTTTTTGACATACAAAGAGCTGTTCCAGCCCACTAATCAGCATTGTTGGTCCAATAACTTGAAAATAGTAATTAGTTACTAATTACTGATTACTTCTTCAAGAAAATAATCCCATGACTATACTGATTACTTCAAAAGTAATTAGTTACTTTATTACTTAGTTACTTTTTAAAAACATGATACACAACCTGAATACATAATAAAGCAATAGACCTTTCAGCCCAATTCTATTTTTTATGCATAATCCATTACATGAAACTGAATCAAATGAAAAAGTCTATTTTTAAAAATTGCTTTATTACTTTTAATCTTTTATCTTTATGCACATTGCATCAAGCAAAAAATTAATTATATGCAACAGTCTCTGACTGAAAGAAATTTAACATTTAAACCTATTTTCTGCATATTCCAGCATATAAAGTAAAACAATACTTTTGTGTTTACACTCACCCTTTCAAATAGATCAAGTAAAACACAGCAATGCATGTCAGTGGGAGGATCTGGGGATTTCTCTATGAATTTCACATTCCCATGGCAGCGTGGTAGCTGCTTGCTCAGATTTGAAATTTAATTTTTTGCTGAACAAAGAAGTTTTCTTCCCACGCAGAGTGTACAGCGGACACTAATGTTTTGGTGACTTTTTACAGAATCAAACTCAAAGTAATGTAAGTGCTTCCAAGCTTTAGCTCTTCTGGACTCCATATTATTATTATTCTGCAAATGGATACAACTGAAGTAGAATAAAATAAAATAAGCATAGGAGTTTGGCTGTGTATAGAGAGCAATTAGTGCCAAAAAATTATCACATTGTGGTAATATACCAAAAGAGCCTTGTGAAGAATGGAAACCAATTAAAAAGGTGGAGCTTCAGAAATAAACTAGAATGCTCTGAACTCTTTAATGAACTTACCAAGAAGGTGAAGACTGACGGAGTGAGCCAATCATGAGCATGATCTCCTTCAAAGCAGAAGGAGATCATGCTCCCGCTTTCTCACCCAAAGAGGTAGCATGTTGATAAATTTGGCAGTGGTCATGTGAAACTAAAGTTTGAGTGGCTCACGAACAGAATCACTAAATGTAACACAAGATCTGAATGCCTTCCAATAAAATATAATTTTATCTCTCTCTTTCTCTCTCTCTCTCTCTGTCTCTCTCTCTCTAGGATTATATATCTGTGAAGGACTTCTGGATATCAGACACTTCCTCTGCCTGCCGGTGGTACATACTGTGCATGGTCCCTTAGGCTGTGCAAGGATGCCCCTGAGACAATCTAGCACATAACAGAAGGGTGCAAGATGCTAGCAGGCAGAGCATAGATTGAATGCCATAATTAAGTTGCCAACATAGTGTACAGGAACATCTGTGCCAAGTATGACCTGGAAGTCCTTAGGTCAAATGGGACACCCCTCTAGCGTGGTGGAGAGTGACCGAGCTAAGATCCTGTGGGACTTCACGTTAAACACAGACAACCTGGTGATGGCTAACCAACATGACTAGCAGAGGAAGAGGACCATAGTGATAGATGTAGCTATACTGAGTGATAGCAACATCATGAAGAAAGAAAACAAGAACCTGGAGAAGTACCAAGGGCTGAGAGAAGAAAATATGTAGGGGGTGAAGGTAACAGTGGTCCCTGTGGTAATCGGAGTATTCGATGCAGTGATCCCCAAGCTAGGCAAGTGGCTCCAGCAGATCCCAGGAACAACATCAACATAATTAATTTTTCTAACTATGGTTCAATTCCTAGTTAACTGTGTGGCCCTAATATTTACAGTTACTCACACAGTACAGTTGTGTGTTTTGAGCTAAGAGTGGACTTTTTGCCAAGTGTGAGGGACCAAGCAGCCAAGGCATAGAGGACAGGAAAAAATGTCTTCAAAATGGGTTTTCTTTATTTTAACCCTCAAAAAAAGTTCAAAAGACAAAATTCAAAAATATAATTAGTGGGCCCATAAAAGAGGTCAACTAAATATAACTCTACAAAAAGTAATTTTCAGAAGCTTAAAACAAAGTTCCCACAATTTAACTCATAACCTGACCTAATTACAAAGACACAAGAGGGTAGCTTTTATAGTGGTTTTGCCAAACAATTTACACACAATAGGGGGGAAACAAAAACAAACACTAATACTAACTAAGCACAGAATAACATAAGTAAACCTAAAACACCCCTGTTTCTGATAAGCACGTGGTTGGTCCTGCTGAGCAGGCATTTTCTTCTGGGATTCCTCAGCCATGCCTTTTGCCCAGACAGGAAACAGCCACTGCCCAAAACCAGGTAACTCAAAGAAAGAGAAACATAGTTAATATAACAGAAAACATTTTTAGAAAAAAAAAGATGAACAAATGGACTTGTTTTACCCATGTGTGGCTGATGCCATCAGACCAGGTGAAGTGGTCTAATTTGCCAGATCTGTTTATTCAGTTTTATAATTATAATAATAATAATAATAATAATAATAATAATAATAATCATAATAATTTGTCCAGTGAAATTACGTTGTCAGTGTGAATGAGATGAAAAATAGGCAAATCTATTAATCATTTGCACCGATTTTATACATACAGTGTCCTAAGGTCTTTATTTAATAAACTAAATGCCTTGTCTTGTTGGAAATAATAGATTATTGAATTTGATATTGCCATGTCTCAACAGTGACATCTGCTGGCTATAGGAGCTAGTACATCCAGATTCTCAAAGCTTGACTATACTGGACGGTACTATCTTTAATGACTCTTGTCAAATCACTGGCTTAGATTTATGAAGTTTATGCTGACCAAGTAAGTGGAGTTAAGTAGCGAATGAATGTCAAATATTATGATGCCATTGGTTATTTTCCTTCTTATGTTTTCTTTAAATTTAATACCTCAGCTAATTAATTACCAGGATACCAGTCGACATAAGCATTTCAATGTTCTTTTAAAAATGACAGAAGATTTATTTTAAAATAATAGTAAGGTTTGGTTAAGTGTCTGTGAAGGTTCTCAGTCATCCAGGTCATCATAGTCAAAGGAGCTTGCAAAGAAAAACATCTGGACTTCTTTAAGTTGCTTGAAGACGTTTCACCTCTCATCCGAGAAGGTTTTAGTTAAAAATATTTCCAGTGTTTTTTTTTCCACTTGTGTGTCAGAAAACTCTTTTCGGGCATCACATTATACACTAAAAATATATATGAATTACAGTACACAATTATAAGTTATTGCAATTAAAATGACAGAAATTCAAACCCACATACACCATGGACTTTTCTTGTCAGTTTTCTCATTATGCCCCTCAGTAATATGATGCAACACAAGACACAGTTTGGAGTTTAATGTAGATGTGTAATTAACACAGGTCTGTCATTTCTTCACATGTTAAAAATACTTACTCATCTGTTTTTTTCTTAGACTTTCAAATGAAGGTTGTAATGAAGCTTGATAAGATAACTGAAAACCAAGAAGAAATCTTCCAGAAACATTCCCAGCAGAAAATATTGATGAACCGTGTTCATCACTTAAACAGCTCTAAGCTGGAGGATGTATCAAAGAGAAGAATGGTGGATTACATTATTGGGCTCAAATAACCAAATGTGTATTTTTTTTCCTTGTGTATCATTTATATGATGGACACACTAAATTATCCTTTAAATGTTTTTTTAGTTTCTGTTTTTGAGTTGCATTATTTGTTTCTTTTCATTATTAAAACCACTATATATATATATTGTCTTTATATGAAAAAATATAATATCATAATAAAAAATGATAATATATACAATTTTTTAGTAAGATTTACTTTTTCTCATTTTCTTTTTCCCAGTTAGAACACCACAGTATTATATTATTATATGTTATACAAAATATTACAATGGCACCATCTACTGCTCAACAAAGTTTTTCTTTCTTTCAATTTTTTTCACACTTGAAGTACAAAGTATGATCATCACAGCATTTTGAGATAATGCTCATGGTAATATATGAGGTACAGAGTCTTACTAAGCTGAAGTTTAAGTTATTCCATATTAATCTACGATACATGGAAGAGACAGGATAAGAACTGCTTGAAGCAAAGAAAGGAATGTCAGGTAACATGTTAATGTTTTCATTTAAAATGTGATCTAACCATCATAAAAATGGCATAAATTAAATTATATTTCCTCCTCACATGGTGCTGGTGGTCCTCTGATGTGTGACAAGTCAGCAGTTTGGTGTTTTTTCCTTTAACAACTATGACATGTATGACTATCCAAATGTCCCAAACATCTACACAGATATCGATCTTCCTTTCTTAGATCAAAAACATTCTCGGGAAAAAGAAATTAGTTTTAACCTCCTAGGACCTGGCGTCCACATATGTGGACATCACATTTTTGGTTGTCTAGACCAAAAATACTAAATTTTGCTCTACAAGGGCCTGATATCCACTTACGAGGACATTATACTGCCTCTGTTTTATCAAAATTTAAAACGAATGTCCTCATATGTGGCTCTCACTTTTCTTAGAAAGAAAAATAAGGTTAAAAAAAAATCTGGTGATTCTTTGTTTTTACATTTATCAGGTCCTAATCAGCCCAAATATCAGAGAAAGAGGAATTAAAAATCCATGCCATGAAAGAGTTTGGGTCTTAGGAGGTTAGCCAAACTTAATAAATCGTCACCATTAGGGGGCAGTGTTTGACAAGTTGTTTTAGCATAGTTGCCTCTGTAGAGTTTGGGCTGAGATCAGGGTGGTGCAGTGGTTAGAACCGTTTCCTCACTGAATGAAGGTTCGGGATTCAAACTTCCTGGTTGGCTGGGGATTCTGTGCAGTTTGTATTTTCTCCCACAATTCAAAGATATGCTTCTGATCTTAATGAAATGATGTTGATTGACACAATTAGTGTGATATTAATAGGTGATTATAAATGGGTTTTAAAAGGGAATGGTTTTCTGTCTCTCTGTGTTAGCCCTACAACACACTGGAAACCTTTGCAGGGTGAACCTCTCTCCCCTCCCACCCCAGCTCTTGCTTCTATTTTCCAACCCACAGCACACAGTACTTACAGTGAGTAAGATAACTGCAATACTTCACTTTTCAATTAGAGTATCACTTACTGACATATTTCACAGAGGTTGCGTGAAATGGCGAACTGAGTCAAGATGTTCTTTTACACTGTCATCTGTCAGGAATGATTAAATTATGTCACGCCTGAAGCTCGAAGCTGTGGTTTCTTTTATCTGATTTTCAGAGATTTCTGTGCAACTTCTGTGCCGCATCACATAAATGTATGCAAATGCTTTCCAGGCAACAGAATTACAAGAATTACATTTACCGTACAAATACCCACAATACCCTTGGTGTATTGTGGAGAAAGGTGTTGTAGAAAGAGAAGATAGAGAGAAGAAAAGTCTCCCTGGTTTACCTCTCATTACATTTGAGAGAGGGTAAAAAGGCTCAACATCCAATTATTTATGTGCTAAAACAGAATCTCTTTGTGTGCTTTTGCTAATTATCTTTATTCTTAATTAAATATAAAATAAAAGTTTGATCAATATGTTAAATGGAATGTGAAGAGTGAAGAAATGAGTCTCTAACCTATCATCATATATGATTTTGAATAAGAGAATTGTTGTTAAGTGTTGCAATTATCGAAGATGGAACCATAATTCATATGTGATTTTGCTGATAGTTAGTTATGTCTACAAATGATCAGAATAGCAGCACAGTGGCGTAGTGGTTAGCACTGATGTTCTCCCTGTGTGGATTGTCTCCACGTACTCCGGCTTCCTCTTTTAGTGGGGTTAGTTTACCTGGTGATTAATTGTGATAAATTGCCCATAAGTGTGAATGGTTGTCTGTTTCTCTGTGTTAGCCCTGCATCTGTTCTGCTTTTCCCAGAAGGATAAGCAGAACAGATCAGAATATAATCAAGTATACTAAATATAAGTGTGTTTAAGTTTAACCAATACAATGCATAAGAAAATATAATAATGATTCCAAGACAGGCCTAACTGAGAGGATGTGTAAAAAACAGCCTTGAAAAATAGCATCATGTTTGTGGAAGGGGGGAAATGAGTGAGAGTGACACACAGAAGTCACTACTCTCTGAATTTATGTGGAGACGTCAGATGGGAGGATGATAAGGGTGTGGCTATACTTCGGATGATATTATGTAAACAACATGACTGAATGTTTAGATATGAGGAGAGATGGAAAATGGGCACTTGGCAGAGTATAAAGGAGAGCGCCCAGGAACATCCTGTGTTCTTCCCTTTGTCTTCTGTGAGATGAGCAGCTCAGAAGATTGGATCTCAGAAGTTCACCGTTGGATATTCCAGCAGAGATTCCAGAGGCTGAACCGTTGCCCAAACTGTAAACTTACAAATCTTTTTGGTATCTTTTTGGCAATGGTTGGTACGATAAAGGGCTGGAGTAACTGTAAGAGTGATTTACAAAAAATTAGTTAATACTCAGATTTTTACCTTTACCATTTCCCAAAGGGTTAAAAAGGGAATGTCCATAATTTAGACTTTCATTGCAGGAAATTTTATTAAAGCAATTTAGCAGCAATAAAGCCGAGGAGGTCCAAATTGACCCTTGAGGCCTACTGTCCAGGCCCCTGAATTAAACCAGGTATTCCAAATGCAGCTTGTGAGGGGAGATGGTGTAACAGAGGTGGCAGGGAAGACACCTGGACTTAAAACTAGGTGACTCCCCTCAGGGTCCATCTAAGCTTTGCATTGCTGGTTGGTTAAGACCCATGATCAAATATTCTGGCTTTTTTAAACAGAAAGCCAAACCAGACTTCCTGTATTGGGGTGTTGGTCCTGGAAATTGAGTATGTAACAAACACCCAGCAACATGCTGACATTGTTGCAGTCCTGAGTCGGTAACCCAGTGTTTTGAAATATTTGTAGTCTTGGATTTCATTGTTATTTATAGTTTCTAGTCTCTTGGTTTCTGTCTCTGTGCTTCCCATGTGTTCCTTGTGCCACGTACAGTCAAGTTATGTGTTCATGTCTGTGCCTGCCTCATGTTTCCTGTTTTACTTTGACAGTATCATGTGCTATGTTAGTGTGATTTCTCCCAGCAGTGCTCTCTTCCTGTGTCTCATTCCCTCATTATCCCTGTGTATTTAAGCCCTTTTTCTTCCTCTGTTTGTTGATGGGTCGTCTGGGTATTGCCCGTTGCATTTCTCCATGTTCCAGAGTCTCAGGTTTTCATGTTCCGTGCTTGACATCTCCTCTCAGGTTTTTAGGTTTTTAGTTCCTTTGTATTGCTTTTGTAGTTGCCTCCCAGTTTAGGGTTTTTTTTAGTTTAGTCTTTGCCACTTTCTGATTTTTGTATTCTGTCCCTGCTGCTAATAAAGGTTCACTCACAGTTAAGTCCATTGTCAGCATCTGGACTTGGGTCCCATCTTTCTACACTCCACACATCTGCAGAGACAGAGATGATGCAGATAAAGAACTTGAGCCTATGAGAACTACAGACTCGGTACAAAAGATGAACTTTTCTCCCCAAATATGGTGCAGAGAATATGAGCCAAAAAAAAATACCTAATACAAAAACAAACTGCTGTATTTTTTGCGGCGTGCAAATGGTTATCTTTGTCTAAAGCCAGAAATTTGAGTCAGCAACATTTTCTAGATTATTAAACATGACTTTTAACAGATGTACTGATTGACTAAGTGAGTCTTAGTCTTTGCATTTCGTGCCTTCAGCTGTAATCAGATCTGATCATATCTGTGACTATATAGAGGAAGCAGCCCGGTGACTCGAGGGCGACTCTCAGGCAAGGTCTTTGAAGTACGTAAACAGCTTAGAAAAGTAACACTGAATACACACAGGTTTTCGTTAAAACAGAGGGTAATAAGATTTGAAATATACAGCACCAGCATGTACACTTAACGAGCACACGTACTTCAGTATTCTTAAAAAATACTGACTAACAAAGTCAGACTAGTGTTGCAAACACTAAATGAGTGATACATCAACAAATGTGGTTTCTATGGTTTATGTAGTGTGCTGCAGAACTCCAAGATAATATCGTTTAAATGTGTCACGTCATCAGCGTTTAATATGTGAGAAAACTAACTATCAACTCTGTATCATCTGCTGGATATAGGTAAAAATGTTCATATTGTGTTTAGTAGAAGGATGAAAATTATGTTTTTGTGATTAGGATAGGTGTTACTATTAAACAAACCAGACTTATTTCTAACAAACACAGAAAGTGGACATGGCTGCTCAATGAGCAGCAGCTACAATTGTAAAAGAAATACTTATGCAATCAAATGTAATCCACTTATGATGTTGCCTCTAGATCTGTATGGTATGTGCTGTGGTACTACTTAGTTAATTACTCAGCATAGCAACACTAACCAGTAATAACAATAAAAACATACATCAACATCAGCATCATGCCAAAAGCAAAAGAAATCAGTTAGACTCGAGGAAAAGAATTGTTGATGCTCCCAAAACAAAGCAGAAGATGGATATACAAAGTTATCACAGTTTTTCCGTGTGTCAAGAACTGGACTGAAAAGCATGATCAAGGATGATCAAAGAGAGCCATGCAGTACAGAACAAGCTTGGCAGAGGTAGGAAGTGAAAAACTATGCAAAGAAAACCTAGTGAGAGATGTATCTAAAGACCCTAGAGGAGTGGTCTCAAGCTTAAATGAGCTGTGGGCCACTGGCATTGTCATTTCATTGGACAGCTTTTTTAGTGTTCAAGCAGTAAAAAAAATCAAACAAACATCAAGAAAACACCCACAAAGATTATTTTGTTAAATGTTGTATAATGTAACAAAACTGCAAAAGTGAATGCAGTCGTGTCGTCCCCCCCCCCCCCCCCCCCCCACACACACACACACACACTCTTAACTAATTGAAGCCTTTCATTGAACTACCAAATAAACACATTGGTACTTAGTCTCTGGCCAGACACGTGGCAGCACTTCTGCTATCATTTTGCTCATATTTAACAAAATAAAAATGCAGACATAGGTGTACACATTAGTTTTTGAATCTCTCACTGAACCAACACAGCTAGTGCCTCAGCATCTTTGCACTCTCTGCTCATATTGCCTTCATATTAAATATTTGTTTGCTTTTTAAAGAAGTTATTTTAACATTGTACTCAACAACAAACAAATCCTCCTTAACAAAAAAAGTAACTTCGAGGGCCAAATTGCATTATATTTCTTCACATCAACATCCGGTTATTATTGAGTGATGATGTTTGAAAGCTACTTCTGTGTTTATTAAGGCTGTTGTATTTTTAACGTATTTTAATGCTTTGTATCTTGTTCTATTTAATCTGAACAAGCCCCTAAAAAGTCAGTGATCACTGTCGGCCTCTATCAGTTTTTATTACCACTATTCATCAGCAGCACGTTTTAAAGCTTCGGTTTTTCAAACCTTATGATATAACTATGGCCCAGCCCATGCAGCAGTATGTTAATGACTAACCTATTGTGGATGGATTATCTCAGTTGTTCAACTGAAGTTTGGTCCATTTACAGCATCTTTTTCCTGCCATGCAATTGCATTTGTCCCTAACCATCGGGAACCTTTGTGTTAACTTTTACTGAGTGGAAAAAACTTAGCGTTCATCCTCCAGCTTCTACGGTGGCCCTGAGAGGCCAAACGGACTGCAACTTCAGAAAACACTTGCAAAAAGAAAAATGCTGCAAAAAGAAAAATGCTGCAAAAAGAAAAACAACTGCAAAAAGAAAAACACTTGCAAAAAGAAAAAACACTTGCAAAAAGAAAAATGCTGCAAAAAGAAAAACACTTCCAAAAAGAAAAACACTTCCAAAAAGAAAAACACTTGCAAAAAGAAAAACGCTGCAAAAAGAAAAATGCTGCAAAAAGAAAAACACTTGCAAAAAGAAAAATGCTGCAAAAAGAAAAACACTTGCAAAAAGAAAAATGCTGCAAAAAGAAAAATGCTGCAAAAAGAAAAACGCTGCAAGAAGAAAAAAAACACTGTTTTTCTTTTTGCAGCATTTTTCTTTTTCAAGTGTTTTTCTTTTTGCAGCATTTTTCTTTTTGCAAGTGTTTTTCTTTTTGCAGCATTTTTCTTTTTGCAAGTGTTTTTCTTTTTGCAGCATTTTTCTTTTTGCAGCATTTTTCTTTTTGCAAGTGTTTTTCTTTTTGCAGCATTTTTCTTTTTGCAAGTGTTTTTCTTTTTGCAGCATTTTTGTTTTCTGAAGTTGCAGTCCGTTTGGCCTCTCAGGGCCACCGTAAAGCTTCACTGTGCTAATGTCTTTATATTATGCTAACCATAGCTGTGTAGCTAGTACCACATAGCACATCATGATATACCCTACAAACACCACTACTGTTTAGTTTTCTGTCTTCTCTTATATCTGAAGTGATAGCAGAGCTGTATGTTTTCATTTTTTCAGAAATCCCCCAGTCAGAACAGGGTATTATGGAGGCATGTGACACACAACATAGGAGCTCTAGTTTTCCACTCCAACTTTATTCACCTCCATACATCAACTGAGCATATCTCGCCCAAACACAACAGAACCCCTCCTCCAAGCTTGGGTGTGAGTGGAGCCCTCTAGTGGGTCGCCACAGTATGTCATTTTTAGATGGAAACTAGCGAGCTAACTCCCTGCTAACTTCGAACTCCATTAAACTTAATAAATTCTGTTTTCTTTGATGCCTGGATGTTAAACTTAATTGTTACAACTGGTAGAGCAGCCACACCTACCATTTTATTAAAGATGAAAGAATTTAGACAGTTTGTAACTCTCAGTGATGCCACAGTTTTGACTTTGGGACCTGAAGCGGAGTTTGGACCCAGAAACGGATAATGATGTCAGACTTAAAAACGAGATACGGGCTGCAAGTAGGCGTGACATGGGCCGCAAGTGGCCCCTGGGCTGCAAGTTTGAGACCCCTGCCCTGGAACAACTGCCAAGACACAAGTGAATGACTCAGACAACTCAGGAATTGTAGTCTCAAAAAAGACAGTCACCAGAACACTGCACAAGAACTGACTTGCAGACCAAGAAAAAGAGAAACTTTCAAGTCAGACTGATGCATGCTAAGGACAAGCTGAAAAAATATTATATATACTTGAAGTGCGTCCTTTGGTCAGATGAGATGAAAAAAGAGCTCTTTAGGCATCAACAGGAAGATGCATTCGGAACCGGGGATTTCTTCAAGGTGGAAGAAATCATGAAGAAGGAAGATATGTGAAGATTTTGAAAGAAATCCTCAAGCAGTCAGCAGTAAAACTGGGTCATTGCCATTGCTTTGTCTTCCAGCATGACATCGACCCAAAACATACCCGGTCAAGAACTGCTTTCAGAATACCAAAAGGAATGTTACTGACTGGCCTGCACGACGCCCTGACCTCACCCCTGTGGGGTGAACTGAAGATCAAGATCCATGCCAGAAGACCATAAATATGAGAAACCTTGGTGAGATCTGCCAAAAGTAGAAGGGTCTGTGATTCTTCAGCAGATAAATGTGAGACTTGTTGAAAAATACATCAAATGACTGCAGGTTGCTATCAGCAAAAAGGATAAATAATTTGTAAAATAATGTGAAAGGCTTTTGTGAATAATTTTATTTCTGTGTGCAAAGCAGTGTGTTCCTGACTGATGATGCACTGTCCTTATGATAAGCAAGACCCTGCAAAGATAACACAAGTTTCAAATATGCTAAAATACACGTAGCATAGGAAGTGGTCAAAAGGCAAAAAATGACAGATGATAATCATACTTGCCAAAAGGAAACTGCTCTATAAAAGGCTCAACCTGAGACTCCTACACTACAAACAAAGGCTAACCATTTTGCTGGCATCATGTTCGGTCTGCAGAAATTTCTCCTCCTCCTTGTTCTGACCTGCTTTGGACAACTCGGTAAGAATCACAAGTTTTTGTTATTCTTCTTCAACCATTTAATGAGGCATCCATTTAATTTTCCTTTTTTTTCTTTTGCTTTATTCAGTGCATGGGGGTGGCATCATAGATGGAGGAAAAGCCCCGGAGAGTTCAATGCGATATATGGTCTCTGTGCAAAACAACAGCGGTCATGTGTGTGGAGGGTTTCTCATCACTAATAACTTTGTGGTCACTGCTGCACACTGTTTTGACGAGTGAGTAATCAAACATCTTCTGCTTAAGTCTCTTTCCTAAAGATAATTCTTTGCCTTTATTGAATAGTGGAGCAGTGAAGATTAGACAAGAACCTGAGTAGAGAGCAGGGAAAGATGCGCAGCAAAGCTCTGCTCAATTTCAGTCATGTGGCACATGGTTCACTGCCAAACCAGTGAGCTAAACGGACGACCTCCTGCTTCAATCTCTGATTCATGTCATTAATAAAGATTTAGAAAATGAATTGAAAACCTCTTAATGATTATTCCTTCAGCTACCCCACGCATGTTGTTCTTGGCAACCACAATCTCAAGAATGGCCAAATAGTAAAGATTAAAAAAACATTCGTCCATAGCAGTTACCACTGCATTGAGACGGGTAATGACATCATGCTCCTACAAGTAAGTACATCTTTATACTGACAACAGTTTCACATGAAATATATTTGTGGTCTTATTTATATTTTTACTTTTTGTTGTGTGTGTCCAGTTGGCAACCACAAACGATCTACACGATGCAATTCAACTTCCGCATGCTGAAATAGATCTAACAGAAAATGAAGTGTGCCAGGTGGCTGGATGGGGAAAAACTATGAGTGGTGGTAAACCTGTTGATGAGCTGAGGGTGGTGGACGTGTCTGTCATTAACCCACAAGTCTGTAAGAATCAATGGCCTCAACTTCCTGCCAATGTTATTTGTGCAGGTGGATATGACACAAGCAAAGGATTCTGTCAGGTATGTATTCTGTCCAATGTCAGCAGGTTTCTTTTTGATAAATGTACTGTATTAAACACTTAATATAAACTGACCAATTAAAATGCTTCCTCCTCACAGAAGGATTCTGGTGGTCCTCTGGTGTGCAAAGGGTTTGCTGTTGGTATCGTTTCTTTCAACCACAACAGCAATTGTAACTACCCAGATAAACCCAACGTCTACACGGACATCTCAAAATACCTCCAATGGATCGACACAATTCTACAAAACCACAAAACATTTTGAGTAAAATCCCTGAAGTTTTGCTTTTCGCATTATTGAAATGTCAGCATTTCTGATTGCTCTGTCAATGTAGCCGAGACAGAAAATAAAAATATTCCCTGCATGAAACTGTGGTTTTTCTTCTGTAACAGTGATCATTTTAGCATTTAGCTCAATTTCCACAAACTGAAATAGAATATTTAGATTCGTAGTGTGAGGTCATTGTGACATTACACTTTTTCTTCATTCAAATCAGTGAACCTGTATGAGAAAGAATCACTGTGACAAATTAAAAATTATTAAGAGTCAATATTGATTAGGAACTACTGTGATAATCATATGAACAAATACAAATGTGATTAAAAGTTCTGGGGCATAAAAAGCACAAACATTTAAATTTTGTTTTAATAAAGTGTCCTGTGCTCCTACTACATTTGGATTATTACCTGTGTGTATTTTGCAGTATAAAAAATCCAGTAATTTTGCTGAATTTTTCAAATCCCAGGTCTTAATCACCCATAACTTTCCCACTATACAAACATCAAGTGGTGGTTTCTGTGGAGTTGGGACAGCCAAGTATTCCATAATGTTGTGTTTATTCTTAAAGGTAGCAGATGAAAGAACAAGAAGAAAATGATTTTCCATAAAAAAACAAGATGAGTTAGTCTATTAAAATGGTATTTTCTAAAGGTTGATCAGTAAAGTCCTGACAAAAAACTCACTCTTGAGCATCAGAGTTCAAATCTTAATCTGGAAAATGTGGTTTCTGTGGTTCATCTTGTTTGCTGCAGGTAGTATCATTCCAATACGTTCTCATCCCAAAGCCTAACATTTTACGCTAGGTTTCTGACCGCATCAAGTGTTTCCACAGTGAGGAAGGTAGTGCCTTTCTATACTTGTCAGATACAGTACTGTATCTCAAACAAAATATAAACAGGAGTCAGAGAAGTAAGAACGCAGCCAGGCCAATGATTGCCAGCTTTGAAGGGTTACATGGATGATTTAATAACTCTTCTTCAAACATCATTTGGCTCCTGGAAAGGTTTGAAGAACTTCATGCGTGGACCAGGATTAATGTTAAATCGTCCAAATATCACATTCTCTCCATACAGAAAGGTGGCAGGGAAGAACTCATCTGTTTTACAGTGGATGGAGAGAGGATGCCACTGTTATTGTTCATATATGATTATAATCCACCAATAAGGAGAGGAAGGAGCTAGTCATAATTTCGGTAGCCTGGATAGTGGAGGTATAAAATCAACTCACTGTCCAGTGGAAGGGAAGGATGAAGTTACCCTGTGAGAGAAAGAAGGACTGGTACCTTGATCTGACAACTGAGTATAGAGAAGAATGTGGAAGTCAGCTGTAGAGTATAGAAGGAAGACTTGTTGAGGGGAAGACTAGGGTGCCATAGCTGCAGGGGGTGCAGGGAGACATTCCTGCTGTTGCTGCACCACCAGATGTTCCAAGATTCCCTTCAATTGAAAACATTTTCATCAGAACACACAAAACATTCACAAAAGTTCTCAGAAAAAAATTAAAATGGATTCTTTTTTCTATTTTCTTGGATTAGTTCTGTTTTCTAAGAACCCTGCACTGTGAGAGTGTCTGCTTCTACACCCACCCACCCACCCACACACACATAAGCATGATTTAGAGATATATACAGAAAGTCTAAAATGTTCAACTATCTTAAAAGGACTGAGCATCGGACGCCATCTCCACATATTCGGGCTATACAGCACCAGATTGCTAATGAGCACATGAAGTACAATTATTTTTTACAGAGTAAATATTGAATAACAAAGTCAGATTTGTGCTTCAAACACTAAATGAGTGATACATCAACAAGTGTGAAAGTTTGAAGACCTGTTTATGCACATGTTGATCTACTATAGTGACAGCTTATCTTCAATCTATGGCTCATCTAGTTTGCTGCAGAACTCAAAGATGATATCATTCAGCTGTGTCACGTCAGATATCTGCCTTCTTTGCTTGTGAGTATGATTAAACTGAAGATATCAAAAATAAGAGAAATAAAGAAAGGAATTTTTGTTTTTTATCAATTATACTTTGCATACTATTTGCTTAATCTGCCATAGCAACAGTTCTACAGTCAGTTGTTACATTGGCTGTTGCTTAAGGATTCATACAACATGAAAGAAAACATACAATATCACCGAGTATATCTACAGAGAATAGTTTAAAGTTTCAATATTCAATCCACTGATTACATAAAAGATAAAAAAAAATACTGCAGGGAACATTTGGCTCGAAATATGGTGAAAAAGTCCTAACTATCAACTCTGTGTCGCTGGCTGGATATAAGTGAAAAGTCAAATTACTCATATTGTGTTTAGTAGATGGATTACATTTTTTTTTCATAAAACCCAAAATAAGTAAAAGATAACAGCTGGAAACCATACATACGAAGGTATTTAACTTCACAAAAATTGAGAAGCAGGTGCAAATAAGAACATTTAGACCAAAGAAGAAGTTGATAAATGACAGCGAGGTACAACAGCAGCAAGTGGTGCAAAATTAATGATGAATAATCATACAGTAGTGAATGTATTTCAGACTGATGAGGAACTGTAATTGTGATAAACAAGATAAAGATAAAGTTGCAAAGATAAGTGTCAAACAGACAAACTTACCTTGAATAAAGGATGTGGTTGAAAGTCAATATATGGTAGATGATAATCATACTTGCCAACAAAGCAAACCCCTCCATAAAAGGGTCCCCCTGACACCAGTACAAAGAAAAGTTAACCATTTTGCTGACATCATGCATGGTTTTGTCTCCTCTGTGTTCTGACCTGCCTCACAATTATTCTTCAACCATTTAATGACGCAACAGCTTATATTTCTTTTTTTTGTACTTTTTTCAGTGCATGGTGGTGACATCATACATGGTGATTCTGGTGGTCCTCTGGTGTGTAAAGGATTAGCTGTTGGCGTTATTTCTTTAAATAAATAAATAACTCTAAATATATCTTATAGTTTAGATTCCTCAAAGTTGCTTTGTTGGCACATATGCTTGGAAGTCAGGTTGGTACACAACTGACAGCCTTATTTGACAACTGTTAGAATTCATATTATGGCAAGAACCAAGCAGCTAAGTAAAGAGAAACGACAGTTCATCATTACTTTAAAAACTTAATGTCAGTCATTCCGGAAAAATGCTAAAACTTAATTTAACAGCACCTCAGATTAGAGCCCAGATAAATGACACACAGAGATCCAGTAGCAGACACAGCTCTACATCAACTGTGACAATCAGGTCTTTATGGTCAAATAGCTGCTAAGAAACTGCAACTAAGGAAAAGCAACAAGCAGAGGAGATTTGTTTTTGCCAAGAAACACAAGGAATGGACATTAGACCAGTGGAAATCTGTGCTTTGGTCTGATGAGTCCAAATTTGAGATCTTTGGTTCCACCCTTTGTGTCTTTGTGTGATGCAGAAAAGTTGAACGCATGGTCTCTACATGCATGGTTCCCACCTTGAAGCATGGAGGAGGAGGTGAGATGGTGTGGAGGTGCTTTGCTGGTGACACTGTTGGGGATTTATTCAAAACTGAAGGCACACTGAACCAGCATGGCTGCTACAGCATCCTGCAGCGACATGCCATCCCATCCGGTTTAGTAGGACCATCACTTATTTTTCAACAGGACAATGAGCCCAAACACACCTCCAGGCTGTTTAAGGGCTATTTGACCAAGAAGGAGAGGGATGGAGTGCTGCGCTAAATGGCCTGGCCTCCACAGTCACCTGACCTAAACCCAGTCAAGATGGTCTGGGATCATCATCATCATCATCATCATCGTTTATTTATATAGCACTTTAAAAACACACAAGGTTGACCAAGGTGCTGAACAATAGAAACATAATAGATACAATGAGATAGATACAATGGGATGAGACAGACCGCAGAGTGAAGGCGAAAGGACCAACAAGTGCTCAGCATCCCTGGGAACTCCTTCAAGACTGTTGGAAAACCATTTTAGGATGACCACCTCATGAAGCTTATCGAGAGAATGCCAAGAGAGTGCAAAGCAGTAATCAAAGCAAAGGGCGGCTATTTTGAAAAAATAACAAAATTTGTTATTCATTTGTGTTTGTGTATGTGTTTGTCAAGTTTCAAATAATTTGAGGCATTATCATGTTTTATTTGTCATTCAGCTATGTAGATTCTTACTGAAGGCATAGAAACTATGAATGAACACATGTCAAATTATGTGATAATGAAAAAACAGTGTGAAATAACTCATAACATTTTTTTATTTTTTACACTCTTTCTCACAGTTTCCTCTGTGAGCAACACAAGGTAGTGAATAACACCCCTGGTAGATGCACAGACACAGAAAGTGGCACTTAAAAGGTTAAATGATCACGCAACCTCAAATGTTGCTGGCATCTTTCTGCTCCTGTAAAAAGAAACACACATAGATTCATCCACCCCTTTGTCCTGTCTAGGTGGAGGTTAACCTTAAGTAGTGGTCAAGTCTTGTCAGCTTTTGTCAGCTTTTACCAGTCAGTCAGTTTTTTTTCTCTTTCACTCATTCATTCATACATTCTTTCTTTCTTTGCTGATAGTGGAACCTATCGTCGCATTTAGTTTCCACTCTCAGCAAAATGACGTCATTTCAAAAAGAAAAAGAAGAACTTTAGATCGGATTACCTCGCTGAATCCTTTTTGGACAGGAACTTACTTTGTCCCCAGATAAGTGACTTTCTCCTGAGCCCATTTTAATGTGGAGAAGCTCACTTGTAACAATTTTCTCGACGACGTGTCGTACTTTTAATTCCCGACGTGCAGATCTGCTTAAAGAAAAGAAATTCACAAAGAGAAATCAGTGCACTGTTCTAATCGTGCAGATCTGCTCAACAGAGATTATCGAACAAAACTTTCAGTGCACTGTGAAAGTATCAACATAAAAAGGCCTTGTTAAGCCATGACACATGCTCCTCATCTCAGGAGGGTAAATCATACCATCATACTAATTGGCAGGCTCAACTTCACAACAAAAGAAAAATCATCAGCTAGATTAACTCCAAACCAACCATCAGCTGCACAACACACAACATAACCCTAATATGTTATTAGATATGAGTTTAATCCCCAGGTCTGTGCTCTTCACTCAGTTAGGCCACAGACCCATTTTATTCACTTTTCCTTTTTCCCCGTCATCACAAAACATGTGACATGTTGTCATGCACTTCACAAAAGAAGTTTGTTCTGATGTATTCAGAGTTGTGTATCTAGGTACAGGATTCACTCGCACATCAAAACAGGAAACTCAGTGTTTTAGAGTCTCCACTCAACACACAACAAACTCCAACACATCCCATTCACTCGTGCTAGAATTCAGTCACCTTTCCTTAATCTAAGAACGATCAACTAATTTGCATATCAGCTATTAACCCACTAAGATGACAGGACAACAGAAATGCATGTTCAAAATGTTATCACAAAAATAGAATTTCCCTCATACAGTAAATTATTTGTTCTGCACCAATCAAGCAGAAAGCATCTCCCAATTTACTATATTAACAACTAAATTTATTGTCTGATCAGTGGTTGGTCAAACCAGAATCTTTTTTTTCCACAAAAATTAAACTGTTGTCCTGCAACCTAGAGAGTCAATTTTTTGCATTGGATAAATTCAGCATTTGATAACAAGTGTCTGTTATATTGACACTATTTTGACACTGATGAGAGATAACAAGCTGATCTTCATTGCATGTGTGTTTGTGTTATTAGGCAGGTTTAATCAATGTCTGTGGAGCTGCATCTCCAGCAGGGCATGTTCTTAAAGCTGCCTTTCCTACACACTTCTCTGCTATTATTTGATCATTTTGTAACTGATGTGCTATGGGTCCACTGATCTTTGCATCACACTAAGTGACTTGGACAAGATGATAAACAGACTCACATGCTTAAGATGTTGTCTAATCTTCATGAGCTCTCTTGTGTTTGTGTTAGTAGGGTTAATGCATGTTCTGCTTGTGTGTGTGATTCTGTATATGTTTCTTTTTTGCAGTGTTTCAGACTCCTTCTCAATTTTCCAACTTAAGCAGTCAGTTTTCTTTTCCCCAGGTTTGCTAACCCCAATTTTGATTTCCCAGATTAAACAACAAAATTCCTATGTGTTCTCACCACTCCTCTCACTCTGTTGTCCTCTCCCACTTCAACAGTCCAACAGCCAGCAGTTCTCCTTCAGCTTTGTCCTGTGTTCCACTGTCTCTTCTTGCCATTTTACTCCAAAGGTGGCAAATGTCAAACTCCAACAGTCTCCTCAGTTCTCCTCAAATGTTCTTGTCACATGCACAGTGAAGTTGCAGCTTGTTGGAAACACAGTGCCATTCATCCAATCAGGCAGGATGATGGGTTTGCTCTTCTTCTCTGATGCTGTTTGTCCACACTGCTGCTGCTTGCTGGGACTCTTTGCTCAGGACTTTGCTGCTGTCTCTTTATCTGCCATGTTATTGCTCTTTGGAGCTGCATTCCTTGTCTTCAGGGAGGAGTGAGAGCTCGCTTGTGAGGTTGAGGGACACATGGAGCTGTAAATAAGTTAGCCAGAAACTTGGCCTGAACGTTTCCAATGATGTTAAACTATAACTTTCTTCCGACCGCTGCATGTGGAAAATTGATTCAGGTCTGCTTTTCATCTGAAAGTGACAAACTAAGACATTTTCATTATTATCATCACTGCTTAATCAACACACATCTCTCTCTCTCTGTTTTTGTGAACAGTCCTTTAAGCAGAAAATGAGATTGTAGTTGTTCTTGGCTGATCAACACAAAACCTTTTTCCTATGATTATTTTTCATCTACAATGTAAATTTTGTCTCTTTTTTACTCTTTTTTTTTTTCAATAGCTGGTGACCTGCAGAATCACCGCTCTCACAATCAGAGGCAATTACTTTTACACAGCGCACAAAAACACTGTGACGTCAGACACATTAACACTCACTTTTTTCATCTGCGTAAATAAATCATTTGGCCAATGGCATGTGCCATGGTGATCCATAAATATGATCACAAGTTTATTTAATTATTTTAAACCCAACAAAACAAATAAACAAAAACATGATGCTGATGCTATGAACACGCTACACACATGAGTCAAGATGCAGGAAAACTGCTCACGGAAATGCTGCACACTCCAGTTATCACAGTTATCATAGTTCCGTTTCCCTCTCTTTAGAGAGTTCTCGGCCAGCTCCTGATCTGATAATGTGTAGCTTGCTCATCAGCTCAGAAGAGACCACAACGCAACCTCACACAGTGGTTGCGTGCTTTTTCATATTCAATTCAGCTTCTCCATCATGTAGTTTTAGATGTTTCATACAGGGTTCAGCATATTAGTTGTTTTCATAGGTGTGCTCTATATCTCAACAATGGCTCATATTAGGATGACAGTTTTTCAGACAGGTCAAGTGCCTCTATGCGCATAATTAGTTAAAATATTTACCTATATCACTTCATCTCATATGTCATTGTACCGAATTTGAACAACCCTAAGATTAATGCAGATTACTTTTAACAACTGACACAGACGTACACAAACAACTCAAATAGGCCTTTAACTTTCCCCAGCCTGCGTGAACCCGCACGGCCGTTGAGCTCCTGGACTCGCGTGTATCCGCGCAGTCACTTAGCTGCGCCTGCCTGCGTGAATCCGCACGGCATAGGCGTCGCTCTCTTTTGTTTATAAGCCTGCGATTAACCACACGGCTCAGGTAAAACCCGCGCGACCGTGCTCGCATGTACCCGCGCAGCTAAGGAGCCGTCGCTCTCTTTCATTTAAATACTTTTATTTAAAGTCCAGCATAAACGTCTGTCACCCTCTGACGCACTCTTGGTTGCTTAGGAACCCATGATAACAACAAGAGCCTGTGTCACAGACCACGTGTTCTGCTCCGCACCCACTCACTCAAACACAACAACAACAACAACACAAAATAGGCCTATTGTCCAGCACAGTCTGGACCCCGCGGAACTTCTCAACGCCCCACAAAGCGGCAGAGAACTCACTTCTCACTCCACAAAGCAGCGAGGAACTCACTTCTCGCTCCACAAAGCAGCGAGGAACTCAGTTATCGCTCCACAAAGCAGCGAAAAACTCACTTATCGCTCCACAAAGTAGCGAACTTCTCAACGCCTCACAAAGTGGCGGAGACTGCACAACCACACGGTTATAGAGTCGGGCTCTAGGAACTTACTTGGTGTTGCTTAGCGTGTAATATCAGCCTCGGATCCCGCCGATCGTCATTGTATCTAAACAAGAAGAGTATCACAACACAAGTATCGTTTGCTATTGAAAACAAGAAAAAAGCCGGTCTGAACCATTTGTTGATGGTGGAGGGGGGTAACACTATGCAATATATTCTGTTTTACCATTTATATTCACTGTTAATTGTAACTACCCTCACAGTGTTAATGCTATCTTATTTTAATAAACAACACTGTCATATGCAAAACTAGAGTGGCACTTGGGGTGGCAAGAGATCATTTTAGGGTGGCGCTTGCCACCCCATGCCACCCTTCTAGATCTGCCGCTGTATACCGAGTGACAGCAACATCATGAAGAAGGAACACAAGAACCTGGAGAAGTACCAAGGGCTGAGAGAAGAACTTGAGAAGATGTGGCGGGTGAAGGTAACAGTGGTCCCAGTGGTAATCGGAGTATTTGATGCAGTGATCCCCAAGCTAGGCGATTGGCTCCAGCAGATTCCAGGAACAACATCAAAGATTTCTGCCCAGAAGAGCGCAGTCCTGGGAACAGCTAAGCTACTGATCAAGCTACCCTCAAGTTCCCAGGCCTCTGGTAGAGGACCTGAGATTGAAGGATAAAGACTGCCCAGAGGGTTGAGAGGGGAATTTATTTTGTGTGTGTGTGTGTGTGTGTGTCAAATAATTTAATCAAATATTCATCTTACATAATTAGTTTTTCTAACTATGGTTCAATTCCTAGTTAACTTTTTATGTTGTTGACTACGTACTCACTTCCATCATGTCCCATCCTCTCTCTCTTGCATGGACATCTTTGGTTTGCTCCGGTAACCAAAGATTGTTTTAACCCTAACCCTCACTAACTCTGAGGCTGAAGCAACCGTGGCAGTTTGTCTCCATATTTCGACTTTACTTTCAATATGATCGCAGAGTACAGTTGCGTGTTTTGAGCCACAAATGGACTTTTTGCCAAGTGAAGTGGTCAAATTTGTCAGATCTGTTTATTCAATTCTATAATACTACTACTACTACTACTACTACTAATAATAATAATAATAATAATAATTCGTCCAGTGAAATTACGTGGTCAGTGTGAATGAGATGGAAAATAGGCAAATCTATTAATTATTGGCACTGATTTTATACATCCAGCGTCTAAAGGTCTTTATTTAATAAACTAAATGCCTTCTCTTGTTGGAAATAATAGATTATTGAATTTGATATTGCCATGTCTCAACAGTGACATCTGCTGGTTACACGTGCTAGTACATCCAGATTTTCAATGCTTGACTATACTGGACGGTATGATCCAATGAATATCTTTAATGACTGTATAAGCCATTTATTTATGAAGTTTATGCTGACCAAGTAAGTGGAGCAAATGAATGTCAAATATTACGATGGTATTGCTTATTTTCTTTCTTATGTTTTCTTTAAATTTAATACCTCAGCTAATTAATTACCAGGATACCTGTCAACATAAGAATTCCAATATTCTTTTAAAAATGACAGAAGATGTATTTTAAAATGATAGTAAGGTTTGGTTAAAAACACTGGTTTTCCAGTGTCTTTAATGCGGATTACATTATTGAGCTAATATAACCAAATATGTATTTTTTTCCTTATATTTTCCTTATATATCTTTTATATGATGAACAATGGACACACTAAATTTGAACTCTCTTCCTCCTGCACTAAGAAATATTGACTCCCTCTCCGTATTTAAGACACAGCTCAAAACACACCTGTTTAAACTGGCTTATTCGCTTTAATGCTGATTTTATCTGTTGTCACGCTCTGTTTTGTAATTTTAACTTATTTTATGTATTTTATGACTACTGTTCCTTTTATTAATTGTGTTTTTGTAAGGTGACCTTGGGTTTCTGAAAGGCGCCCTCAAATAAAATGTATTATTATTATTATTATTATTATTATTACTAAATTATCCTTTACATTTTTTTTAGTTTCTGTTTTTGAGTTACATTATTTTTTTTGTCATTATTAAAACCACTATAGATTTATCTCTATATGAAAAAAAATATCATAGTAAAAATGATAATATATACAATTTCTTTTGTAAGATTTACTTTTTCTCATTTCCCTTTTTCTAGGTAGAATACCACAGTATTTAATTATATGGAATGTGGTGTCTATTATATTATTATATGTTATACAAAATATTCCAATAGCACCATCTACTGTTCAATAAAGTTTTTCTTTCTTTCCTTTTTTTTTTTAACTTGAAGTACAAAGTATGATCATCACAGCATTTTGAGATAATGCTCATGGTAATATATGAGGTACAGAGTCTTACTAAGCTGAAGTTTAAGTTATTCCATATTAATCAACGATACATGGAAGAGACAGGATAAGAACTGCTTGAAGCAAAGAAAGGAATATGTCAGGTAACATTTTAATGTTTTCATTTAAAATGTGATCTAACCATCATAAAAATGGACAAGTCAGCAGTTTGGTGTTTTTTCCTTTAACAACTATGACACGAATGACTATCCAAATGTCCCAAACATCTACACAGATATCGATCTTCCTTTCTTAGATCAAAAACATTCTCTGGAAAAAGAAATTAGTTTTAACCAAACTTAATAAATCGTCACCATTAGGGGGCAGTGTTTGACAAGCTGTTTTAGCATAGTTGCCTCTGTAGTGTTTGGGCAGAGATCAGGGTGGTGCAGTGGTTAGAACCGTTTCCTCACTGAATGAAGGTTCGGGATTCAAACTTCCTGGTTGGCTGGGGATTCTGTGCAGCTTGTATTTTCTCCCACAATTCAAAGATATGCTTGTGATCGTAATGAAATGATGTTGATTGACACAATTAGTGTGATATTAATAGGTGATTATAAATGGGTTTTAAAAGGGAATGGTTTTCTGTCTCTCTGTGTTAGCCCTACAACACACTGGAAACCTTTGCAGGGAGAACCTCTCTCCCCTCCCACCCCAGCTCGTGCTTCTATTTTCCAACCCACAGCACACAGTACTTACAGTGAGTGAGATAACTGCAATACTTCACTTTTCAATTAGAGTATCACTTACTGACATATTTCACAGAGGTTGCGTGAAATGTCGAACTGAGTCAAGATGTTCTTTTACACTGTCATCTGTCAGGAATGATTAAATTATGTCACGCCTGAAGCTCGAAGCTGTGGTTTCTTTTATCTGATTTTTGTGCAACTTCTGTGCCGCATCACATAAATGTATGCAAATGCTTTCCAGGCAACAGAATTACAAGAATTACATTTACTGTACAAATACCCACAATACCCTTGGTGTATTGTGGAGAAAGGTGTTGTAGAAAGAGAAGAGAAGATAGAGAGAAGAAAAGTCTCCCTGGTTTACCCCTCATTACATTTGAGAGAGGGTAAAAAGGCTCAACATCCAATCATTTATGTACTAAAACAGAATCTCTTTGTGTGCTTTTGCTAATTATCTTTATTCTTAATTAAATATAAAATAAAAGTTTGATCAATATGTTAAATGGAATGTGAAGAGTGAAGAAATGAGTCTCTAACCTATCATCATATATGATTTTGAATAAGAGAATTGTTGTTAAGTGTTGCAATTATCGAAGATGGTGTGGAGGTAAGCATCAACGACACAGAGCTCTCAGTTCTCACTCCTTCTTTATTCGTCGCCAACATCAACTGAACATATCGCGCCACAAAACACAGGAACACACTTCCTCAACAGTGGGTGTGAGTGGAGCCCTCTAGTGGTCCGCCACACATGCCCCCCCCCGAACACCCAGCAGAACTAGTCCAGGACCCGGCGCTTAAGTAAACGGCCGGAACGGCTGAACCGGGGGGGTGGGGAACTGACAGAGGGCAACCCAGCCCGGGAGCGAGGCTGGCACTGGCGGTCAGAAAAAGCTGCAGACGACTCGGACTCCGTTGATTTTGGGTCGCTCCTGGGGGAAAAAACAGAATCCATCAGCCCGGTGGCAGGTGGGCGGCCGCGGCGAGGGGCCTGGGCCGGGACCACCTGATCCTCCTGCATAACATGTGCAGGCTTAAGTCTGTCAACAGAGACAACCTCCTGCCGACCGCCAAAGTCCAAAATGAAATGTTTGTTGCCTGGTTTAAGAACCCTGTATGGCCCGTCATATGGTGGACGCAGCGGAGTCCTATGAGCATCATGCCTGACGAAAACGAAGCGAGCAGAGTCCAACGAACTCGGAACAAAAGTGTCAGGCAGGCAGTGGTGCACAGGACCAGGAACAGGAAATGAGTCACTTGGGGGGCGAAAAGGCAACAAAGAGGTATCGAAACATGGGGGAGGGCTCTCAGGTAAGAATTCCCCGGGGACCCGGAGAGGCTGGCCGAGGACCAGTTCAGCCGGGGAAACCCCGAGGTCTTCTTTAACCGCGCTACGCAATCCCAGCAAAACCCATGGAAGACGGTCGACCCAGTCGCCACCTGTTAAGGAAGCCCGGAGCGCGGCCTTAAGTGACCGGTGAAACCGTTCGCACATCCCGTTAGCTTGCGGGTGGTATGCTGTGGTGCGGTGGACCTTGACCCCCAGGCCGTCAGCCATAGCAGACCAAAGCTCAGAAACAAACTGGGGGCCCCTGTCCGAGGTAATGTCAGCCGGGGGACCGAAACGTGAAACCCACGTTGACAAAAATGCCCTGGCCACCGTCACCGCTGTCGTGGACGCCAGGGGTACCGCCTCCGGCCACCTGGTCGTGCGGTCCACCACAGTCAAAAGGTGCGTGAAACCCTGTGACTGCGGTAAGGGACCAACCAGGTCCACATGAACGTGATCGAAACGCCTACCCGGGACACGGAAAGGTTCTAGGGGTGCCTGTGTGTGCCGGTGGATTTTCGAGCGTTGGCATGGGATACAAACCGCCGCCCATTCTTTCACCGTCTTGCGAAGGCCCGGCCAAACGAACCTGGCGCTGACCAGCTTGACTGAGGCCCGGACGCCGGGATGAGAGAGGGCATGCACCGAGTCAAAAACACGACGACGCCACGAAAGGGGAACCACCGGGCGGGGGCGGCCGGTGGAAACGTCGCAAAGAAGGTGCGGACCGCCGTTCCACACCGGGGTGTCCTCCAGCACGAGGCCCGTTTTTGCTGACTGAAGGGCAAGGACGTCCGGGTCAGCACGTTGCTCGGCGGCCATGGCAGCGTAGTCGACGCCGACATACACCGGAGAAACCAGCACACGTGAGAGACAGTCAGCGACGTGGTTGAACTTACCAGCCACATGCCGAATGTCTGTGGTAAATTCTGAAATGGCCGCCAACTGGCGCTGCTGGCGTGCGCTCCATGGGTCAGAGACCTTGGACATCGCAAACGTCAAAGGTTTGTGGTCAACGTACGCAGTAAAATTGCGACCCTCGAGGAAAAAACGAAAATGTCGTGTCGCGAGGTGCAGGGCCAGCAACTCCCTGTCAAAAACACTGTACTTGCGTTCAGCATCCCGGAGCGTACGACTGAAAAAGGCGAGCGGTTGCCAGAGACCTGAAACCCGCTGTTCCAACACCCCACCCACTGCCACGTCGGACGCATCGGTGGTCAACGCGATCTCCGCCGACGGAAACGGGTGGGCCAGCAGGGCGGCGTCAGCCAGCGCAGACTTGGCTGCGGAAAATGCATGGACGCGTTCCGGCAGCCAGTCAACCGGATCTTTGGCTGTTTTACCTTTTAAGGCAGCATAGAGTGGCTGTAGCAGGTGGGCAGCTCTGGGGAGAAAGCGGTTGTAAAAATTTATCATCCCCAAGAACTCCTGCAACGCTTTAACCGACGTGGGACGCGGAAAAGCCGAAACAGCCTGGACTCTGTCGGGCAACGGAACCACACCTTCAGCGGAAATGCGGTGCCCGAGGAAATCCAGAACAGGCAACCCAAACTGGCACTTGGAAGGGTTGATAATCAGGCCGTGCGCTGCCAAACGTTGGAAAACCTGGCGCAGATGGGACTCGTGCTGGCTCGCTGAGCAGCTGGCCACCAATATATCGTCCAGATAAACAAAAACGAACGGCAGCCCACGCAAAACGGAGTCCATCAGCCGCTGAAAGGTCTGGGCGGCACCTTTCAGACCAAACGGCATGCGCAAAAACTCGAACAAGCCGAAGGGGGTAATGACAGCGGTTTTAGGAACGTCTTCGGCGCGCACGGGAACTTGGTGATACCCCCGCACCAAGTCAATTTTAGAAAAAATCGACGTTCCGGCGAGATTGGCAGAAAAATCCTGAATGTGGGGGATGGGGTAACGGTCATTCTCCGTGGCATTATTTAAACGGCGGAAATCTCCGCATGGCCGCCACCGACCGTCCGATTTGGGCACCATGTGAAGCGGAGAGGCCCATGCACTGTTCGAACGCTGTACAATGCCAAGCCGCTCCATGGCTGCAAACTCTTCCCGAGCGACGGACAGTTTCGCGGGGTCGAGGCGGCGCGCGCGCGCGAACACCGGGGGCCCGACCGTGGGAATATAATGCTCAACCCCATGCTTCGTTACCGTGCTAGAGAAATTAGGGACAGACAGTGATGGGAACTCTAAAAGCAAACGCTGAAAAGCATCCCCGGAGGTCACTACATTAGCCCGAATCAGGGGCTCGGCGGCCCGAGTAAAACAGGGTAGCGAAGAAAACGAGAGAGCATCAATTAAACGTCTGTTAGCAACATCGACAAGCAGTCCATGAGCACACAGAAAATCAGCACCTAAAATAGGTACAGAGCTAGCGGCAACAACAAAGTTCCACTGGAAATCCCGGCCATGAAAACAAACAGTCACCAACCTTTCCGCGGTGCCGGCGTGTAGCAACCCCTGCCGTCAGTAAGGGGGCGGATGCTCCGGGGGAGGCAGGTGGAGGCGTGGAAGGTGCCGCCGGCGAGTCCGTAGCCAGGGCGTGAACGTCGAAAGTGCGGCTAGCCAGGAGAATGCGATCCGCTTCTTCAGCCAGGGAGCGATAATCCTTTGCAGGCAGAAGCGGGGAGTTTGCGAGGACAGCTCTCACGGCGGCCGGTAGTTGGCGGAGGAAGAGGTGGGCGAAGAGGAATCCACCGTCATCCGGCCCGAGCAACGATAGCATGTTCTCCATGAGCTCGAGCGCGGTACCGCCACCCAAGCCTGACAGGTTGAGGAGCTTCTCGGCTCGTTCAGCATCGGAGAGGGCATAGCGCCGAAGAAGCAGCTCTTTGAGGGTGGCGTATTTCCCTTGGGCGGGTGGGTCCCGGAGGAGCGTCATCGCGCGACGGGTGGCCAGCGGGTCGAGCGAGGCCACCACATGGTGATACTTTGTGTCGTCAGTGGAGATGCCGCGAAGGGCGAACTGAGCCTCCACGTGTACGAACCATGACGGGGGGTCATGGAGCCAAAAGTCCGGCAGTTTCAGCGCCACAGCGAACGTAGCTGCAACAGGAGGCGGAGGTCCGGCGGCCGCTGATGCATCCATAGCGGAGTCTGCGTTATCTGCGGCCCGTTGCATGCTCGAGTCAGGGGTCACCAATGTGGAGGTAAGCATCAACGACACAGAGCTCTCAGTTCTCACTCCTTCTTTATTCGTCGCCAACATCAACTGAACATATCGCGCCACAAAACACAGGAACACGCTTCCTCAACAGTGGGTGTGAGTGGAGCCCTCTAGTGGTCCGCCACAATGGAACCATAATTCATATGTGATTTTGCTGATAGTTAGTTATGTCTACAAATGATCAGAATAGCAGCACAGTGGCGTAGTGGTTAGCACTGATGTTCTCCCTGTGTGGATTGTCTCCACGTACTCCGGCTTCCTCTTTTAGTGGGGTTAGTTTACCTGGTGATTAATTGTGATAAATTGCCCATAAGTGTGAATGGTTGTCTGTTTCTCTGTGTTAGCCCTGCATCTGTTCTGCTTTTCCCAGAAGGATAAGCAGAACAGATCAGAATATAATCAAGTATACTAAATATAAGTGTGTTTAAGTTTAACCAATACAATGCATAAGAAAATATAATAATGATTCCAAGACAGGCCTAACTGAGAGGATGTGTAAAAAACAGCCTTGAAAAATAGCATCATGTTTGTGGAAGGGGGGAAATGAGTGAGAGTGACACACAGAAGTCACTACTCTCTGAATTTATGTGGAGACGTCAGATGGGAGGCTGATAAGGGTGTGGCTATACTTCGGATGATATTATGTAAACAACATGACTGAATGTTTAGATATGAGGAGAGATGGAAAATGGGCACTTGGCAGAGTATAAAGGAGAGCACCCAGGAACATCCTTCGTTCTTCCCTTTGTCTTCTGTGAGATGAGCAGCTCAGAAGATTGGATCTCAGAAGTTCACCGTTGGATATTCCAGCAGAGATTCCAGAGGCTGAACCGTTGCCCAAACTGTAAACTTACAAATTGGTTCTGTATCTTTTTGGTATCTTTTTGGCAATGGTTGGTTACGATAAAGGGCTGGAGTAACTGTAAGAGTGATTTACAAAAAATTAGTTAATACTCAGATTTTTACCTTTACCATTTCCCAAAGGGTTAAAAAGGGAATGTCCATAATTTAGACTTTCATTGCAGGAAATTTTATTAAAGCAATTTAGCAGCAATAAAGCCGAGGAGGTCAAAATTGACCCTTGAGGCCTACTGTCCAGGCCCCTAAATTAAACCAGGTATTCCAAATGCAGCTTGTGAGGGGAGATGGTGTAACAGAGGTGGCAGGAAAGACACCTGGACTTAAAACTAGGTGAGTCCCCTCAGGGTCCATCTAAGCTTTGCATTGCTGGTTGGTTAAGACCCATGATCAAATATTCTGGCTTTTTTAAACAGAAAGCCAAACCAGACTTCCTGTATTGGGGTGTTGGTCCTGGAAATTGAGTATGTAACAAACACCCAGCAACATGCTGACATTTTTGCAGTCCTGAGTCGGTGACCCAGTGTTTTGAAATATTTGTAGTCTTGGATTTCATTGTTATTTATAGTTTCTAGTCTCTTGGTTTCCGTCTCTGTGCTTCCCCTGTGTTCCTTGTGCCACGTACAGTCAAGTTATGTGTTCATGTCTGTGCCTGCCTCATGTTTCCTGTTTTACTTTGACAGCATCATGTGCTATGTTAGTGTGATTTCTCCCAGCAGTGCTCTCTTCCTGTGTCTCATTCCCTCATTGGGGTGTATTTAAACCCTTTTTCTTCCTCTGTTTGTTGATGGGTCGTCTGGGTATTGCCCGTTGCATTTCTCCATGTTCCAGAGTCTCAGGTTTTCATGTTCCGTGCTTCACATCTCCTCTCAGGTTTTTAGGGGTTTTTTTTTTGGTTTTTTTAAAAACGTATGTTTATTTGTTTTTTCAGCAGTATCAACACCAACATAAAATGAACGTATGGCAGTCATTAAAATAATAATAATAACAACACTAATAATAATAATAATAATAATAATAATAATAATAATAATAATATTAATAGTAATAACGATAATTGAAGTGTTAATCCTAAAAGATTCCAAATAAATGCATAGTTAAATAAATTAAGATAGCAAACCATACAAATAAATACAATTAAAAAAATAAAATCATAATATAGGTTACACAGTATATTCCCAACAGCAAGTCAGACATTATTCATTATCTAGTTGTCTTATTCACTCACCCCCCCCCCCCCCCCCCCCCCCACCGCCCCACATCCCCACTCCTTAGTAGATCCAAAAATATCTTCCAGATGTTGTAAAATTCAGAAGCCTTCTTTCTAACAATATAGGTCAGTTTCTCAAGAGCTAAACTCGATGTTAAGTTATTTAACCAGTGGTTAAAAGAGGGGCAACCAACATTCTTCCAGCATAAGGCGATACAGCGTTTGGCCTGTAGCAAACAAAGATCGACCATTTTTCTTTCCTCACACGACAGAGTATAGTCATCTGGATACAAGCCTAAAATGCATAACTTAGGGCAAAGCGGTACAGGAGAAGTTGTGATCTGCGAGATATATTTTAACACAGAGCTCCAAAATTTTTGGATCTCTTCACATTTCCACAGGCAGTGATATAGTGTACCCTGATGCCTATTACACTTATAGCATAGATCAATTATATTAGGATCAAATTTATTTAATTGTACAGAGGATATGTATGTTCGCATTATCCAATTAAATTGTATCATTCTCAAACGAGTGTTAATGGTTTGAGTGTGTGTTTTTGAACATATTTTACCCCATTCAGTATATGAAATATCCTCTTGTAAGTCACTAATCCACTCCCGTCTTTTACTATCAGAGTTATCCTTATGGTTTTCAACTAACATGCTATAAAACTGGGACACCAGTCTTTTACCAAAACAGTTTTTTGTAACATGAGTTTCTAGGATGGAGAGTGGGGGTTGGTGCACTGAATAGGTTTTTAGGTTTTTAGTTCCTTTGTATTGCTTTTGTAGTTGCCTCCCAGTTTAGGGTTTTGTTTAGTTTAGTCTTTGCCACGTTCTGATTTTTGTATTCTGTCCCTGCTGCTAATAAAGGTTCACTCACAGTTAAGTCCATTGTCAGCATCTGGACTTGGGTCCCATCTTTCTACACTCCACACATCTGCAGAGACAGAGATGATGCAGATAAAGAACTTGAGCCTATGAGAACTACAGACTCGGTACAAAAGATGAACTTTTCTCCCCAAATATGGTGCAGAGAATATGAGCCAAAATAAAAAAAAAATACCTAATACAAAAACAAACTGCTTTATTTTTTGTGGCGTGCAAATGGTTATCTTTGTCTAAAGCCAGAAATTTGAGTCAGCAACATTTTCTAGATTATTAAACATGACTTTTCCAATCAGTACATTAACAGATGTACTGATTGACTAAGTGAGTCTTAGTCTTTGCATTTCGTGCCTTCAGCTGTAATCAGATCTGATCATATCTGTGACTATATAGAGGAAGCAGCCCGGTGACTCGAGGGCGACTCGGGGGCAAGGTCTTTGAAGTACGTAAACAGCTTAGAAACAGCTTAGATCAGACATCTCAGTAAACTGAGTATTAAATAGCATTTTCTAATGGCAGACAGGAGGCACCCTCTCCACAGGGTAATATACAGCACCAGCATGTACATTTAACGAGCACACGTACTTCAGTATTCTTAAAAAATACTGACTAACAAAGTCAGACTAGTGTTGCAAACACTAAATGAGTGATACATCAACAAATGTGAAACTTTGAAGACCTGTTAATGTACATGTTGTTCTACTATAGTAACATCTTATCTTCATGCTGTGGTTTCTATGGTTTATGTAGTTTGCTGCAGAACTCCAAGATAATATCGTTTAAATGTGTCACGTCAGACATCAGCGTTTAATATGTGAGAAAACTAACTATCAACTCTGTATCATCTGCTGGATATAAGTAAAAATATTCATATTGTGTTTAGTAGAAGGATAAAAATTATGTTTTTGTGATTAGGATAGGTGTTACTATTAAACAAACCAGACTTATTTCTAACAAACACAGAAAGTGGACATGGCTGCTCAATGAGCAGCAGCTACAATTGTAAAAGAAATACTTATGCAATCAAATGTAATCCACTAATGATGTTGCCTCTAGATCTGTATGGTATGTGCTGTGGTACTACTTAGTTAATTACTCAGCATAGCAAAACTAACCAGTAATAACAATAAAAACATACATCAACATCAGCATCATGCCAAAAGCAAAAGAAATCAGTTAGACTCGAGAAAAAGAATTGTTGATGCTCCCAAAACAAAGCAGAAGATGGATATACAAAGTTATCACAGCTTTTCCGTGTGTCAAGAACTGGACTGAAAAGCATGATCAAGGATGACCAAAGAGAGCCATGCAGTACAGAACAAGCTTGGCAGAGGTAGGAAGTGAAAAACTGTGCAAAGAAAACCTAGTGAGAGATGTATCTAAAGACCCTAGAGGAGGGATCTCAACCTTAAATGAGCTGTGGGCCACTGGCACTGTCATTTCATTGGACAGCTTCTTTAGTGTTCAAGCAGTACAAAAAAAATCAAACAAACATCAAGAAAACACCCACAAAGATTATTTTTTAAATATTGTATAATGTGACAAAACTGCAAACGTGAATGCATCCCCCCCCCCACACACACACACTCTTAACTAACTGAAGCCTTTCATTGAACTACCAAATAAACACATTGGTACTTAGTCTCTGGCCAGACACGTGGCAGCACTTCTGCTATCATTTTGCTCATATTTAACAAAATAAAAATGCAGACATAAGTGTACACATTAGTTTTTGAATCTCTCACTGAACCAACACAGCTAGTGCCTCAGCATCTTTGCACTCTCTGCTCATATTGCCTTCATATTAAATATTTGTTTGCTTTTTAAAGAAGTTATTTTAACATTGTACTCAACAACAAACAAATCTTCCTTAACAAAAAAAGTAACTTCGAAGGCCAAATTACATTATATTTCTTAACATCAATATCCGGTTATTATTGAGTGATGATGTTTGAAAGCTACTTCTGTGTTTATTAAGGCTGTTATATTTTTAACGTATTTTAATGCTTTGTATCTTGTTCTATTTAATCTGAACAAGCCCCTAAAAAGTCAGTGATCACTGTCGCCCTCTATCAGTTTTTATTACCACTATTCATCAGCACCACGTTTTAAAGCTCGGTTTTTCAAACCTTATGATGTAACTATGGCCCAGCCCATGCAGCAGTATGTTAATGACTAACCTATTGTGGATGGATTATCTCAGTTGTTCAACTGACTGAAGTTTGGTCCATTTACAGTAGTGATGGGTCGTTCGCAAACGAAATGGCTCTTAGAGCAGAGTCTTTGACGTGAATGACGTGAGCCGGCTCCTTATCGCGAGCCGTCACGTGGGTTTCTTTTTTTTTTTTTCTTTCTCTCAGCCTCTCTCTCGCACTTTTTTTCTGCTTCACTCAGCACCCGATCCGTGTGCTTTACGCTGGGCAGAGGGGGGAGGGGCGGTAGTTACACTCAGTAGCACAGGAACAGAGCCAGAGGGAGAGAAAGAAAGCCAGGGACAACAACGTCACATTAGAAAGGTATAGTAATCATCCACAACTATTTTCAGTTGCAGATGATAAAGGATTCAGAAAGTTTATTCATGCGGGTCCATATGACAGAGAATATGCATGTTATTTTTGTTTTCATATTTTAATTTATATTTAATTGTGTTGTGGTTTGAAGTGTTTTGTGTTGTTTCACTTTAAATTTGTAAAAGGAAAAAGCTGAAAATTTAAATAGTTAAAAGTTGAAATATGAATAGTTGATTTTTGTATTATATGATTTATTTATTACATTTTATGTGGAGTGAATAAATAAAAGTATATTTACGGTGGCCCCTAGAGACAAAGCACATACAAACAAATCACGTACGAACTCTGAAGCACGTACAAACCCTGAAGCACGTACAAACTCCAAAAAATGTAAAAACACGTACAAACTCCAAAACACGTAAAAACTCCAAAACATGTAAAAACACGTACAAACTCCGAAGTACGTAAAAACTCAGAAGCACATAAAAACTCAAAACACATACAAAAGTCAGCAGAAGTGCTCCAGAATGCTAAGCGCAGTGTTGAGCTTTTGTTACCTAGTGGCTACACAAGCCAGCAAGTACCAACGACCGGATTTGGTGTGTGGTAGTAACAGGTAAATGAACATTGTTTTTAAATTATTTGAATATATATGAGTGCCTGTGTATAAATACACAAACATGCTTTCAATTGTGTAATTTAAGTGATCTAGTAGCTCTGCTTTGGAAGTTCAGTTCATGCTAGAAATGTGTTTTGGAGTTTGTACGTGTTTTGTCTCTAGGAGCCACCGCATATGTTTATATATAAACACTTTTTTTACGTTAGTAATTCCTTTTGTGCATAATTTAATATTATTGTTAATAATAAATTAATTAAAGCAACAAAACAACCTGAAGAGCCGGTTCGGAGCCGAAAGAGCCGGCTCTTTTTAGTGAGCTGAACCGAAAGAGCCGGAAATCCCATCACTAATTTACAGCATCTTTTTCCTGCCATGCAATTGCATTTGTCCCTAACCATCGGGAACCTTTGTGTTAACTTTTACTGACTGGAAAAAAATTAGCGTTCATCCTCCAGCTTCACTGTGCTAATGTGTTTATATTATGCTAACCATAGTTGTGTAGCTAGTACCACATAGCACATCATGATATACCCTACAAACACCACTACTGTTTAGTTTTCTGTCTTCTCTTATATCTGAAGTGATAGCAGAGCTGTATGTTTTCATTTTTTCAGAAATCCCTCAGTCAGAACAATGGGTATTATGGAGGCATGTGACACACAACACAGGAGCTCTAGTTTTCCACTCCAACTTTATTCACCTCCATACATCAACTGAGCATATCTCGTCCAAACACAACAGAACCCCTCCTCCAAGCTTGGGTGTGAGTGGAGCCCTCTAGTGGGTCGCCACAGTATGTCATTTTTAGATGGAAACTAGCGAGCTAACTCCCTGCTAACTTCGAACTCCATTAAACTTAATAAATTCTGTTTTCTTTGATGCCTGGATGTTAAACTTAATTGTTACAACTGGTAGAGCAGCCACACCTACCATTTTATTAAAGATGAAAGAATTTAGACAGTTTGTAACTCTCAGTGATGCCACAGTTTTGACTTTGGGACCTGAAGCGGAGTTTGGACCCAGAAACGGATAATGATGTCAGACTTAAAAACGAGATACGGGCTGCAAGTAGGCGTGACATGGGCCGCAAGTGGCCCCTGGGCTGCAAGTTTGAGACCCCTGCCCTGGAACAACTGCCAAGACACAAGTGAATGACTCAGACAACTCAGGAATTGTAGTCTCAAAAAAGACAGTCACCAGAACACTGCACAAGAACTGACTTGCAGACCAAGAAAAAGAGAAACTTTCAAGTCAGACTGATGCATGCTAAGGACAAGCTGAAAAAATATTATATATACTTGAAGTGCGTCCTTTGGTCAGATGAGATGAAAAAAGAGCTCTTTAGGCATCAACAGGAAGATGCATTCGGAACCGGGGATTTCTTCAAGGTGGAAGAAATCATGAAGAAGGAAGATATGTGAAGATTTTGAAAGAAATCCTCAAGCAGTCAGCAGTAAAACTGGGTCATTGCCATTGCTTTGTCTTCCAGCATGACATCGACCCAAAACATACCCGGTCAAGAACTGCTTTCAGAATACCAAAAGGAATGTTACTGACTGGCCTGCACGACGCCCTGACCTCACCCCTGTGGGGTGAACTGAAGATCAAGATCCATGCCAGAAGACCATAAATATGAGAAACCTTGGTGAGATCTGCCAAAAGTAGAAGGGTCTGTGATTCTTCAGCAGATAAATGTGAGACTTGTTGAAAAATACATCAAATGACTGCAGGTTGCTATCAGCAAAAAGGATAAATAATTTGTAAAATAATGTGAAAGGCTTTTGTAAATAATTTTATTTCTGTGTGCAAAGCAGTGTGTTCCTGACTGATGATGCACTGTCCTTATGATAAGCAAGACCCTGCAAAGATAACACAAGTTTCAAATATGCTAAAATACACGTAGCATAGGAAGTGGTCAAAAGGCAAAAAATGACAGATGATAATCATACTTGCCAAAAGGAAACTGCTCTATAAAAGGCTCAACCTGAGACTCCTACACTACAAACAAAGGCTAACCATTTTGCTGGCATCATGTTCGGTCTGCAGAAATTTCTCCTCCTCCTTGTTCTGACCTGCTTTGGACAACTCGGTAAGAATCACAAGTTTTTGTTATTCTTCTTCAACCATTTAATGAGGCATCCATTTAATTTTCCTTTTTTTTCCTTTTGCTTTATTCAGTGCATGGGGGTGGCATCATAGATGGAGGAAAAGCCCCGGAGAGTTCAATGCGATATATGGTCTCTGTGCAAAACAACGGCGGTCATGTGTGTGGAGGGTTTCTCATCACTAATAACTTTGTGGTCACTGCTGCACACTGTTTTGACGAGTGAGTAATCAAACATCTTCTGCTTAAGTCTCTTTCCTAAAGATAATTCTTTCCCTTCATTGGATAGTGGAGCAGTGAAGATTAGACAGGAACATGAGTAGAAAGCAGGGAAAGATGCGCAGCAAAGCTCTGCTCAATTTCAGTCATGTGGCACATGGTTCACTGCCAAACCAGTGAGCTAAACGGACGACCTCCTGCTTCAATCTCTGATTCATGTCATTAAAAAAGATTTAGAAAATGAATTGAAAACCTCTTAATGATTATTCCTTCAGCTACCCCACGCATGTTGTTCTTGGCAACCACAATCTCAAGAATGGCCAAATAGTAAAGATTAAAAAACCATTCGTCTATAGCAGTTACCACAGCATTGAGACGGGTAATGACATCATGCTCCTACAAGTAAGTACATCTTTATACTGACAACAGTTTCACATGAAATATATTTGTGGTCTTATTTATATTTTTACTTTTTGTTGTGTGTGTCCAGTTGGCAACCACAAACGATCTACACGATGCAATTCAACTTCCGCATGCTGAAATAGATCTAACAGAAAATGAAGTGTGCCAGGTGGCTGGATGGGGAAAAACTATGAGTGATGGTAAACCTGCTGATGAGCTGAGGGTGGTGGACGTGTCTGTCATTAACCCACAAGTCTGTAAGAATCAATGGCCTCAACTTCCTGCCAATGTTATTTGTGCAGGTGGATATGGCACAAGCAAAGGATTCTGTCAGGTATGTATTCTGTCCAATGTCAGCAGGTTTCTTTTTGATAAATGTACTGTATTAAACACTTAATATAAACTGACCAATTAAAATGCTTCCTCCTCACAGGGGGATTCTGGTGGTCCTCTGGTGTGCAAAGGGTTTGCTGTTGGTATCGTTTCTTTCAACCACAACAGCAATTGTAACTACCCAGATAAACCCAACGTCTACACGGACATCTCAAAATACCTCCAATGGATCGACACAATTCTACAAAACCACAAAACATTTTGAGTAAAATCCCTGAAGTTTTGCTTTTCGCATTATTGAAATGTCAGCATTTCTGATTGCTCTGTCAATGTAGCCGAGACAGAAATTAAAAATATTCCCTGCATGAAACTGTGTTTTTTCTTCTGTAACAGTGATCATTTTAGCATTTAGCTCAATTTCCACAAACTGAAACAGAATATTTAGATTTGTAGTCTGAGGTCATTGTGACATCTACACTTTTTCTTCATTCAAATCAGTGAACCTTTATGAGAAAGAATCACTGTGACAAATTAAAAATTATTAAGAGTCAATATTGATTAGGAACTACTGTGATAATCATATGAACAAATACAAATGTGATTAAAAGTTCTGGGGCATAAAAAGCACAAACATTTAAATTTTGTTTTAATAAAGTGTCCTGTGCTCCTACTACATTTGGATTATTACCTGTGTGTATTTTGCAGTATAAAAAATCCAGTAATTTTGCTGAATTTTTCAAATCCCAGGTCTTAATCACCCATAACTTTCCCACTATACAAACATCAAGTGGTGGTTTCTGTGGAGTTGGGACAGCCAAGTATTCCATAATTTTGTGTTTATTCTTAAAGGTAGCAGATGAAAGAACAAGAAGAAAATGATTTTCCATAAAAAAACAAGATGAGTTAGTCTATTAAAATGGTATTTTCTAAAGGTTGATCAGTAAAGTGATGACAAAAAACTCACTGTTGAGCATCAGAGCTCAAATCTTAATCTGGAAAATGTGGTTTCTGTGGTTCATCTTGTTTGCTGCAGGTAGTATCATTCCAATACGTTCTCATCCCAAAGCCTAACATTTTACGCTAGGTTTCTGACTGCATCAAGTGTTTCCACAGTGAGGAAGGTAGTGCCTTTCTATACTTGTCAGATACAGTACTGTATCTCAAACAAAATATAAACAGGAGTCAGAGAAGTAATAATGCAGCCAGGCCAATGATTGCTAGCTTTGAAGGGTTACATGGATGATTTAATAACTCTTCTTCAAACATCATTTGGCTCCTGGAAAGGTTTGAAGAACTTCATGCGTGGACCAGGATTAATGTTAAATCGTCCAAATATCACATTCTCTCCATACAGAAAAGTGGCAGGGAAGAACTCATCTGTTTTACAGTGGATGGAGAGAGGATGCCACTGTTATTGTTCATATATGATTATAATCCACCAATAAGGAGAGGAAGGAGCTAGTCATAATTTCGGTAGCCTGGATAGTGGAGGTGTTAAATCAGAGCCCTCAGCCAACAACTGATCATGGCAGAACTCACTGTCCAGTGGAAGGGAAGGATGAAGTTACCCTATGAAAGAAAGAAGGACTGGTACCTTGATCTGACAACTGAGTATAGAGCATGTGGAAGTCAGCTGTAGAGTCTAGAAGGAAGACTTGTTGAGGGGAAGACTAGGGTCCTATAGCTGCAGGGGGTGCAGGGAGACATTCCTGCTGTTGCAGGTCTCCTGCACCACCAGATGTTCCAAGATTTCCTTCAATTGAAAACATTTTCATCAGAACACACAAAACATTCACAAAAGTTCTCAGAAAAAAATTAAAATGGATTCTTTTTTCTATTTTCTTGGATTAGTTCTGTTTTCTAAGAACCCTGCACTGTGAGAGCGTCTGCTTCTACACCCACCCACCCACCCATACACACATAAGCATGATTTAGAGATATATACAGAAAGTCTAAAATGTTCAACTATCTTAAAAGGACTGAGCATCGGACGCCGTCTCCACATATTCGGGCTATACAGCACCAGATTGCTAATGAGCACATGAAGTACAATTATTTTTTACAGAGTAAATATTGAATAACAAAGTCAGATTTGTGCTTCAAACACTAAATGAGTGATACATCAACAAGTGTGAAAGTTTGAAGACCTGTTTATGCACATGTTGATCTACTATAGCAACAGCTTATCTTCAATCTATGGCTCATCTAGTTTGCTGCAGAACTCAAAGATGATATCATTCAGCTGTGTCACGTGAGATATCTGCCTTCTTTGCTTGTGAGTATGATTAAACTGAAGATATCAAAAATAAGAGAAATAAAGAAAGGAATTTTTGTTTTTTATCAATTATACTTTGCATACTATTTGCTTAATCTGCCATAGCAACAGTTCTACAGTCAGTTGTTACATTGGCTGTTGCTTAAGGATTCATACAACATGAAAGAAAACATACAATATCACCGAGTATATCTACAGAGAATAGTTTAAAGTTTCAATATTCAATCCACTGATTACATAAAAAATAAAAAAAATACTGCAGGGAACATTTGGCTCGAAATATGGTGAAAAAGTCCTAACTATCAACTCTGTGTCGCTGGCTGGATATAAGTGAAAAGTCAAATTACTCATATTGTGTTTAGTAGATGGATTACATTTTTTTTTTTCATAAAACCCAAAATAAGTAAAAGATAACAGCTGGAAATCATACATACGAAGGTATTTAACTTCACAAAAATTGAGAAGCAGGTGCAAATAAGAACATTTAGACCAAAGAAGAAGTTGATAAATGACAGTGAGGTACAACAGCAGCAAGTGGTGAAAAATTAATGATGAATAATCATACAGTAGTGAATGTATTTCAGACTGATGAGGAACTGTAATTGTGATAAACAAGATAAAGATAAAGTTGCAAAGATAAGTGTCAAACAGACAAACTTACCTTGAATAAAGGATGTGGTTGAAAGTCAAAATATGGTAGATGATAATCATACTTGCCAACAAAGCAAACCGCTCCATAAAAGGATCCCCCTGACACCAGTACAAAGAAAAGTTAACCATTTTGCTGACATCATGCATGGTTTTGTCTCCTCTGTGTTCTGACCTGCCTCACAATTATTCTTCAACCATTTAATGACGCAACAGCTTATATTTCTTTTTTTTGTACTTTTTTCAGTGCATGGTGGTGACATCATACATGGTGATTCTGGTGGTCCTCTGGTGTGTAAAGGATTAGCTGTTGGTGTTATTTCTTTAAATAAATAAATAACTCTAAATATATCTTATAGTTTAGATTCCTCAAAGTTGCTTTGTTGGCACATATGCTCAGGCACATAAGTCAGGTTGGTACACAACTGACAGCCTTATTTGACAACTGTTAGAATTCATATTATGGCAAGAACCAAGCAGCTAAGTAAAGATAAACGACAGTTCATCATTACTTTAAAAACTTAATGTCAGTCATTCCGGAAAATTGCTAAAACTTTTAATGCGTCCCCAAGTACAGTCGGAAAAACAATCAAGCGTTACAACGAAACTGGCTCAAGTGAGGACCACCCCAGGAAAGGAAGACCAAGAGTCACCTCTGCTGCTGAGGATAAATTCACCCGAGTCACGAGCCTCCGAAATCGCAATTTAACAGCACCTCAGATTAGAGCCCAGATAAATGACACACAGAGATCCAGTAGCAGACACAGCTCTACATCAACTGTGACAATCAGGTCTTTATGGTCAAATAGCTGCTAAGAAACTGCAACTAAGGAAAAGCAACAAGCAGAGGAGATTTGTTTTTGCCAAGAAACACAAGGAATGGACATTAGACCAGTGGAAATCTGTGCTTTGGTCTGATGAGTCCAAATTTGAGATCTTCGGTTCTACCCTTTGTGTCTTTGTGTGATGCAGAAAAGTTGAACGCATGGTCTCTACATGCATGGTTCCCACCTTGAAGCATGGAGGAGGAGGTGAGATGGTGTGCAGGTGCTTTGCTGGTGACACTGTTGGGGATTTATTCAAAACTGAAGGCACACTGAACCAGCATGGCTACTACAGCATCCTGCAGCGACATGCCATCTCATCCGGTTTAGTTGGACCATCACTTATTTTTCAAAAGGACAATGAGCCCAAACACACCTCCAGGCTGTTTAAGGGCTATTTGACCAATAAGGAGAGGGATGGACTGCTGCGCTAAATGGCCTGGCCTCCACAGTCACCTGACCTAAACCCAGTCAAGATGGTCTGGGATCATCATCATCATCGTTTATTTATATAGCACTTTAAAAACACACAAGGCTGACCAAAGTGCTGAACAATAGAAACATAATAGATACAATGAGATAGATACAATGGGATGAGATGGACCGCAGAGTGAAGGCGAAAAGACCAACAAGTGCTCAGCATCCCTGGGAACTCCTTCAAGACTGTTGGAAAACCATTTTAGGATGACCACCTCATGAAGCTTATCGAGAGAATGCCAAGAGAGTGCAAAGCAGTAATCAAAGGAAAGGGCGGCTATTTTGAAAAAATAACAAAATTTGTTATTCATTTGTGTTTGTGTATGTGTTTGTCAAGTTTCAAATAATTTGAGGCATTATCATGTTTTATTTGTCATTCAGCTATGTAGATTCTTACTGAAGGCATAGAAACTATGAATGAACACATGTCAAATTATGTGATAATGAAAAAACAGTGTGAAATAACTCAAAACATTTATTTTTTTAATTTTTTTTTTTACACTCTTTCTCACAGTTTCCTCTGTGAGCAACACAAGGTAGTGAATAACACCCCTGGTAGATGCACAGACACAGAAAGTGGTACTTAAAAGGTTAAATGATCACGCAACCTCAAATGTTGCTGGCATCTTTCTGCTCCTGTAAAAAGAAACACACATAGATTCATCCACCCCTTTGTCCTGTCTAGGTGGAGGTTAACCTTGAGTAGTGGTCAAGTCTTGTCAGCTTTTGTCAGCTTTTACCAGTCAGTCAGTTTTTTTTCTCTTTCACTCATTCATTCATACATTCATTCTTTCTTTGCTGATAGTGGAACCTATCGTCGCATTTAGTTTCCACTCTCAGCAAAATGACGTCATTTCAAAAAGAAAAAGAAGAACTTTAGATCGGACTACCTCGCTGAATCCTTTTTGGACAGGAACTTACTTTGTCCCCAGATAAGTGACTTTCTCCTGAGCCCATTTTAATGTGGAGAAGCTCACTTGTAACAATTTTCTCAACGACGTGTCGTACTTTTAATTCCCGACGTGCAGATCTGCTTAAAGAAAAGAAATTCACAAAGAGAAATCACTGCACTGTTCTAATCGTGCAGATCTGCTCAACAGAGATTATCGAACAAAACTTTCAGTGCACTGTGAAAGTATCAAAATAAAAAGGCCTTGTTAAGCCATGACACATGCTCCTCATCTCAGGAGGGTAAATCATACCATCATACTAATTGGCAGGCTCAACTTCACAACAAAAGAAAAATCATCAGCTAGATTAACTCCAAACCAACCATCAGCTGCACAACACACAACATAACCCTAATATGTTATTTGTCAGAGGTTGCTGAGTGGAGGCGAGGAAGTGACCCAAACGCAGGACTCGTGGATAGTTAGGTGAAGGTTGGTGTTTATTGCGATGGAGTGAACAAACAGAACAGAGGTAGGAAATGGCTGGCTGGACGAATGAATGAATGAAGGACTGACTGACTGGCTGGCTGGCTGGCTGGCTGAACAAACGACAACGTAACATCAATGACACGACAGAGAACTGGTGAAACAGAGGAACTTAAATACACAGGTTGAATGGTGACAATGATTGGAAACAGGTGAGTACAGAGCTGAACATAATCTGGCTAATGACACAAGACGAGCTGACGCAGGAAAAGCAGGAAGTGAGAACATGGAAGTGGCAAAATAAACTGAACATGAACAAAACTGAAAGCACTGGGTCAACGACCCAGGAACCCTGACAGTATTAGATATGAGTTTAATCCCCAGGTCTGTGCTCTTCACTCAGTTAGGCCGCCAGTGTTGGGACTAATGCGTTATTAAGTAACGCGTTACAGTAACTACGTTATTATTGTGGTAACGAGCACGGTAACTAGTTATTATGCCAAAATCAGGAACGCGTTAGTCGTTACTGGGATTTAGATAGGGTCGTTACTCGTTACTTCGTGTGGTGGCTATCGCGGAGCTTCCACCACAGATTCTGTAACATTGGCAAGTGGTGGAGGCCAGCAGGTGGATGAGGGAAAGGGGACGCAGAAGGAAAAGAGACCCGAGGCGGCCGCCGGTCCAAGTGTGAACTGAACTTCAGGTAAGAAGTTATGACCTGCAGTCTATCTGGGTCAGATATAAACCAAGTTTAGGTGGAGTTTATTTTCGTTATTCTGACTTTTTCCATACTGCGTACTAGCTAGCATGACGGAGTTTCTATACAGCTGGGTGGGTGCTATGAAGTTAATGTTGAACTTTATTTTGTTCATAAGTTATTAGAGTTGCCAACCGTCCTGTCTGGTATTCAGAGAAAATATTACGCGTTTCTTATTGAGGCGAAAAGGAACAGTTTGTCCCGTAATTCAGCTACAATGAAAAAGGCACAAAGCTGGAGTTATTCTGTCTTTACGCTGCACAGCTGCCTCTTCTTCTTTCATTCTCCCCCCTCCCTCTCCCGTTTCTACTTCAATCATGAAAACTGATCAATGATCAGTTGATCGGCTCTCTTGTTTGTTTATCGCCCACTTTGCGCCAGAAATAGGAAACCAGCCGATGTCGCGCTAAACAAGAGCAGCACTTTTAAGCTTGATCAGCTGTTGTTTGCTGGAGCCACAGCTGCAAAAAAGCTGCTGGTCATGATATCGGTTTGGTTATCTGGTGAGAGGGAAACATGAAGATGAAACCAGGAGATGTCCTTACTGAATCATCAGAGCTGAACAGGTGATGGAGAAACAGGTTTACCTTTTAGGTGACATAAATGAGTTGAAGGGAAGTTATGAACTGTTTCTGGGAGACAGATAACCCCAGGATCCTTTTTAGGTAGTTGACAGCTGGTAACTGTGCAGGTGCGGATCTAGCAAAGTTTTGCCAGGGGGGGCAGGTAGGGCATTAACAGGGAGAGGTGGGCACAAAGAAATACTTTTCTTTCTTATTCTCATTTAAAATGTCTAGCTTTTAAAAAATAATTATCTCAATCTTACAACAAACGATTGATGCATATATACCATCAAAACAGTGTACATCACTGTCACAACAGCGTTTGTTTTCATTCAAAGGCTTTATGATTTTTCCTATAATGGTGGGCCAGTCTCTAGTCAAAATGCCCGGGCCGATTTTTTGTCCCCGTCCAGCCCTGTATGCAGCTCATCTGCAGTCTGGTGTTACCTACATCTTCCTATTCAGAAGGCAGAATTTCCGAGTTACAGTACAGTAAGTTGAGTACAATCAAAGCATCACGACTGCAGTTTATGTGTTGGATGTAAAAGGCACACATGACACTGTGACGTAGGCTAGAATCATGGCAGCGGTCAATGACGGTCCAGGCATGGGATTTCTCTCGTGGAAATATGCACATTATCTTTTCCTTTCTATTGGTAGGTGGCACAGTGCACTTATGGCAAGTAAGCAAGCTAGAAGACTGGCAAAGTTGTGGAAGCAACACATTAACAAGAGAATTCTGAGTAAAACCAAAGTTACTTTCCCTAGTAACTAGTTACTTTGAAAGTAACGAGTAACTTGAAGTAACTGAGTTACTTTTGATAGAAGTAACTAGTAATGTAACTAAGTTACTATTTTAAAGTAACTTACCCAACACTGTAGGCCACAGACCCATTTTATTCACTTTTCCTTTCCTCGTCATCACAAAACATGTGACATGTTGTCATGCACTTCACAAAAGAAGTTTGTTCTGACGTATTCAGAGTTGTGTATCTAGGTACAGGATTCACTCGCACATCAAAACAGGAAACTCAGTGTTTTAGAGTCTCCACTCAACACACAACAAACTCCAACACATCCCATTCACTCGTGCTAGAATTCAGTCAGAGAGTCAATTGTCAGCATTGGATAAATTCAGCATTTGATAACAAGTGTCTGTTATATTGATACTATTTTGACACTGATGAGAGAAATCAAATCAAATCAAATCAAATTTTATTTGTCACATACACAGTCATACACAGTACGATATGCAGTGAAATGCTTGGACAACTGCTCGTGAAAAAAAAAAAGGCTATGAATAAGATAGGAAATAAATAAATAAATATGAAAATAAAAAAGGGGTAAATTTAACCAGGAAGGAATAAAATAAAATAAAATATAAAAAATTAAGTTAAGAATGAGATAAACTGTACAACACAAATTAGAATGAAGGGTAATTTAACTGGGAAAGAATAAGATAAAATATATAAATTAAAGTTGAAAATAAGATAACTGTACAACAAAATACACAGTATAGACATATATAACATATATAAGAATGTATGAGAAATATAAATATATATACACAAAATACCAGCAGCTGTACAAATGTTAACTGGAAATGAGTATAATATAATGAATATAATATAATGAATATAATGTCCAGTGTTGTGCAAATATGCTTAAAGTGATGAAGTGAAAACAATGTCCAGAGTGTCCAGTGTGTGTAAGAGCTATATGTGTGGGTCAGTCCTGTGTGGTGGTGTGATTGAGAGACCGTATCGCCTGCGGGAAGAAGCTCCTCCTCAGTCTCTCTGTGTTGGTCTTCAGGGAGCGGAATCGCTTTCCTGACCTCAACAGAGAGAACAGTCCGTTGTTGGGGTGGCTGAGGTCCTTCACGATCTTCCTGGCCTTGGTCCAGCACCGCCTGCTGTAGATTGAGTGCAGGTCAGGGAGCTCTGAGCGGATGGTGCGCTCAGCTGAACGCACAACCCTCTGTAGAGCTCGTCTGTCCTGCATGGTGCTGTTCCCGAACCAGGTTAAGATGTTTCCCGTCAGGATGCTCTCTATGGTGCAGGAGTAAAAGTTCCTGAGCACCTTGGGGGGCAGTCGGAAGTCTCTCAAGCGTCTGAGGTGGTAGAGACGCTGACGGGCCTTTTTCACCACGGTGTTGATGTGACAGGACCATGACAGGTCCTGCGTGATGTGAACTCCGAGGTATTTGAAGCTGTCCACTCTCTCCACTGGGCACTCGTTGATGACGGGGGTCTGGTAGTTCCTCTCCTGCTTAGTGCTGAAGTCCACTATCAACTCCTTTGTCTTACTGACGTTTAGAAGGAGGTTGTTCCTCTGGCACCAGTTCTCCAGATTCCTAATCTCCTTCAGGTAGGGCGTCTCGTTGTTGTCAGAGATCAGGCCCACCACGACGGTGTCGTCAGCAAACTTGATGATGGTGGTGGAGCTGGTAGTGGCCACACAGTCATATGTGTACAGGGAGTACAGCAGGGGGCTCAGAACACACCCCTGGGGGGCTCCAGTGCTGAGAGTGGTGGAGGCTGAGACGATAACAAGCTGATCTTCATTGCATGTGTGTTTGTGTTATTAGGCAGGTTTAATCAATGTCTGTGGAGCTGCATCTCCAGCAGGGCATGTTCTTAAAGCTGCCTTTCCTACACACCTCTCTGCTATTATTTGATCATTTTGTAACTGATGTGCTATGGGTCCACTGATCTTTGCATCACACTAAGCAACTTGGACAAGATGATAAACAGACTCACATGCTTAAGATGTTGTCTAATCTTCATGAGCTCTCTTGTGTTTGTGTTAGTAGGGTTAATGCATGTTCTGCTTGTGTGTGTGATTCTGTATATGTTTCTTTTTTGCAGTGTTTCAGACTCCTTCTCAATTTTCCAACTTCAGCAGTCAGTTTTCTTTTCCCCAGGTTTGCTAACCCCAATTTTGATTTCCCAGATTAAACAACAAAATTCCTATGTGTTCTCACCACTCCTCTCACTCTGTTGTCCTCTCCCACTTCAACAGTCCAACAGCCAGCAGTTCTCCTTCAGCTTTGTCCTGTGTTCCACTGTCTCTTCTTGCCATTTTACTCCAAAGGTGGCAAATGTCAAACTCCAACAGTCTCCTCAGTTCTCCTCAAACGTTCTTTTCACATGCACAGTGAAGTTGCAGCTTGTTGGAAACACAGTGCCATTCATCCAATCAGGCAGGATGATGGGTTTGCTCTTCTTCTCTGATGCTGTTTGTCCACACTGCTGCTGCTTGCTGGGACTCTTTGCTCAGGACTTTGCTGCTGTCTCTTTATCTGCCATGTTATTGCTCTTTGGAGCTGCATTCCTTGTCTTCAGGGAGGAGTGAGAGCTCGCTTGTGAGGTTGAGGGACACATGGAGCTGTAAATAAGTTAGCCAGAAACTTGGCCTGAACGTTTCCAATGATATTAAACTATAACTTTCTTCCGACTGCTGCATGTGGAAAATTGATTCAGGTCTGCTTTTCATCTGAAAGTGACAAACTAAGATATTTTCATTATTATCATCACTGCTTAATCAACACACATCTCTCTCTCTCTGTGTTTTTGTGAACAGTCCTTTAAGCAGAAAATGAGATTGTAGTTGTTCTTCTGTAGACCTTAGTGCAGCATTCGATACTGTTGACCATAATATCCTATTAGAGCGATTAGAACATGCTGTAGGTATTACAGGTACTGCACTGCAGTGGTTTGTATCATATCTATCTAATAGACTCCAATTTGTGCATGTAAATGGAGAGTCCTCTTCACACACTGAGGTTAATTATGGAGTTCCACAGGGTTCAGTGCTAGGACCAATTCTGTTTACATTATACATGCTTCCCCTAGGCAGCATCATTAGAAGACATAGCATACATTTTCACTGCTATGCAGATGACACCCAGCTCTATCTGTCCATGAAGCCAGATAACACACACCAATTAGTTAAACTGCAGGAATGTCTTAAAGACATAAAGACCTGGATGGCCACTAACTTTCAGCTTCTTAATTCAGATAAAACTGAGGTCATTGTACTCGGCGCTGAAAAGCTTAGAAATATGGTATCTAACCAGATTCTTACTCTGGATGGCATTACCTTGGCCTCCAGTAACACTGTGAGGAACCTTGGAGTCATTTTTGACCAGGACATGTCCTTCAACGCACATATTAAACAAATATGTAAGACTGCGTTCTTCCATTTGCGCAACATCTCTAAAATTAGAAATATCCTGTCTCAGAGTGACGCTGAAAAACTAGTTCATGCATTTATTACTTCCAGGCTGAACTACTGCAATTCATTATTATCAGGATGTCCAAAAAACTCACTGAAAAGCCTTCAGCTAATCCAAAATGCTGCAGCAAGAGCACTGACAGGGACTAGAAAGAGAGAGCATATTTCTCCTGTTTTGGCTTCCCTTCATTGGCTTCCTGTTAAATCCAGAATTGAATTCAAAATCCTGCTCCTCACATACAAGGTCTTAAATAATCAGGCCCCATCTTATCTTAATGACCTTGTAGTACCATATCACCCTATTAGAGCACTCCGCTCCCGCTCTGCAGGCCTACTTGTTGTTCCTAGAGTATTTAAAAGTAGAATGGGAGGGAGAGCCTTCAGTTTTCAGGCCCCTTTTCTGTGGAACCAGCTTCCAGTTTGGATTCGGGAGACAGACACTATCTCTACTTTTAAGATTAGGCTTAAAACTTTCCTTTTTGCTAAAGCATATAGTTAGGGCTGGACCAGGTGACCCTGAATCCTCCCTTAGTTATGCTGCAATAGATGTAGGCTGCCGGGGGATTCCCATGATGCATTGAGTTTTTCCTTTCCAGTCACCTTTCTCGCTCACTATGTATTAACAGACCTCTCTGCATTGTATCATATCTGTTATTAACCTCTGTCTCTCTCCCACAGCATGTCTTTTATCCTGTCTTCCTTCTCTCACCCCAACCGGTCGCAGCAGATGGCCGCCCCTCCCTGAGCCTGGTTCTGCCAGAGGTTTCTTCCTGTTAAAAGGGAGTTTTTCCTTCCCACTGTCGCCAAAGTGCTTGCTCATAGGGGGTCATATGATTGTTGGGTTTTTCTCTGTATCTATGAAGTGCCTTGAGGCGACTTTTGTTGTGATTTGGCGCTATATAAATAAAATTGAATTGAATTGAATTGAATTCTTGGCTGATCAACACAAAACCTTTTTCCTATGATTATTTTTCATCTACAATGTAAATTTTGTCTCTTTTTTACTCTTTTTTTTTTTCAATAGCTGGTGACCTGCAGAATCACCGCTCTCACAATCAGAGGCAATTACTTTTACACAGCGCACAAAAACACTGTGATGTCAGACACATTAACACTCACTTTTTTCATCTGCGTAAATAAATCATTTGGCCAATGGCATGTGCCATGGTGATCCATAAATATGATCACAAGTTTATTTAATTATTTTAAACCCAACAAAACAAATAAACAAAAACATGATGCTGATGCTATGAACACGCTACACACGAGTCAAGATGCAGGAAAACTGCTCACGGAAATGCTGCACACTCCAGTTATCACAGTTATCATAGTTCCGTTTCCCTCTCTTTAAAGAGTTCTCAGCCAGCTCCTGATCTGATAATGTGTAGCTTGCTCATCAGCTCAGAAGAGACCACAACGCAACTTCACACAGTGGTTGCGTGCTTTTTCATATTCAATTCAGCTTCTCCATCATGTAGTTTTAGATGTTTCATACAGGGTTCAGCATATTAGTTGTTTTCATAGGTGTGCTCTATATCTCAACAATGGCTCATATTAGGATGACAGTTTTTCAGACAGGTCAAGTGCCTCTATGCGCATAATTAGTTAAAATATTTACCTATATCACTTCATCTCATATGTCATTGTACCGAATTTGAACAACCCTAAGATTAATGCAGATTACTTTTAACAACTGACACAGACGTACACAAACAACTCAAATAGGCCTTTAACTTTCCCCAGCCTGCGTGAACCCGCACGGCCGCGCAGTCACTTAGCTGCGCCATATGCGCCTGCCTGCGTGAACCCGCACGGCATAGGCGTCGCTCTCTTTTGTTTATAAGCCTGCGATTAACCACACGGCTCAGGTGAAACCCGCGCGACCGTGCTCGCGTGTACCCGCGCAGCTAAGGAGCCGTCGCTCTCTTTCGTTTAAATACTTTTATTTAAAGTCCAGCACAAACGTCTGTCACCCTCTGACGCACTCTTGGTTGCTTAGGAACCCATGATAACAACAAAAGCCTGTGTCACAGACCACGTGTTCTGCTCCGCACCCACTCACACAAACACACTCAAACACAACAACAACAACAACACAAAATAGGCCTATTGTCCAGCACAGTCTGGACCCCGCGGAACTTCTCAACGCCCCACAAAGCGGCGGAGAACTCACTTCTCGCTCCACAAAGCAGCGAGGAACTCAGTTATCGCTCCACAAAGCAGCGAGGAACTCAGTTATCGCTCCACAAAGCAGCGAAAAACTCACTTATCGCTCCACAAAGTAGCGAACTTCTCAACGCCTCACAAAGTGGCGGAGACTGCACAACCACGCAGTTATAGAGTCGGGCTCTAGGAACTTACTTGGTGTTGCTTAGCGTGTAATATCAGCCTCGGATCCCGCCGATCGTCATTGTATCTAAACAAGAAGAGTATCACAACACAAGTATCGTTTGCTATTGAAAACAAGAAAAAAGCCAGTCTGAACCATTTGTTAATGGTGGAGGGGGGTAACACTATGCAATATATTCTGTTTTACCATTTATATTCACTGTTAACTGTAACTACCCTCACAGTGTTAATGCTATCTTATTTTAATAAACAACACTGTCATATGCAAAACTAGAGTGGCACTTGGGGTGGCAAGAGATCATTTTAGGGTGGCACTTGCCACCCCATGCCACCCTTCTAGATCTGCCCCTGTATGATCCCCAAGCTAGGCGATTGGCTCCAGCAGATCCCAGGAACAACATCAAAGATTTCTGCCCAGAAGAGCGCAGTCCTGGGAACAGCTAAGCTACTGATCAAGCTACTCTCAAGCTCCCAGGCCTCTGGTAGAGGACCTGAGATTGAAGGATAAAGACTGCCCAGAGGGTTGAGAGGGGAATTTATTTTGTGTGTGTGTGTGTGTGTGTGTCAAATAATTTAATCAAATATTCATCTTACATAATTAGTTTTTCTAACCATGGTTCAATTCCTAGTTAACTTTTTATGTTGTTGACTACGTACTCACTTCCATCATGTCCCATCCTCTCTCTCTTGCATGGACATCTTTGGTTTGCTCCGGTAACCAAAGATTGTTTTAACCCTAACCCTCACTAACTCTGAGGCTGAAGCAACCGTGGCAGTTTGTCTCCATATTTCGACTTTACTTTCAATATGATCACAGAGTACAGTTGCGTGTTTTGAGCCACAAATGGACTTTTTGCCAAGTGAAGTGGTCAAATTTGTCAGATCTGTTTATTCAATTCTATACTACTACTACTACTACTACTACTACTACTAATAATAATAATAATAATAATTCGTCCAGTGAAATTACGTGGTCAGTGTGAATGAGATGGAAAATAGGCAAATCTATTAATTATTGGCACTGATTTTATACATCCAGCGTCTAAAGGTCTTTATTTTATAAACTAAATGCCTTCTCTTGTTGGAAATAATAGATTATTGAATTTGATATTGCCATGTCTCAACAGTGACATCTGCTGGTTACACGGGCTAGTACATCCAGATTTTCAAAGCTTGACTATACTGGACGGTACGATCCAATGCATATCTTTAATGCAGACGTTCCCAAAGTGTGGGGCCCGCCCCCTAGGGGGGGCGCAGAGCCATTGCAGGGGGGGCGCGGCATGAAAAGTGAAAAAACAAAACAAAAACAACGCTTGGACACTGCTAGCACGGGGCGCCCACACAAACGCAAAGCAGGAGATGAAGCATCGCTGAATATGTTTCCAAACCAACTTCATTCTAAGCCAAAGACTAGAAAATATGGTGAAGCATATCTTCCCTTTGGTTTCACCTGCACAAGTGCCGAGGTAGGTCTCCCTGCAGAACTGGTTTTCCCTTTGTTGGGAGCAGCACTGGGTTGTTTAAATCACGGACAAACAGGATCCCACATTCTTGACTTTTAGTTCACAAACACTTGTTGTAGTGACTACTCCTGACATTTTGGAGATGTTAGCTCTTTATACAGTAAAGTTACAGTGGGATACAAATAACATCAGGCTGATCCTGTCTGTTACGGATTCAAATATTGGGAATGGATACAGGAGGAAAACCCAAAATAACCACACTGGTCCGGCCGGGTCAAGTCAAACGATGATTTAATGAACACACGCGTGGGAGATGGACACCATACACAGACAGCATCAGATCTCAAAATGGTGGAGCATTGATCAAACTCTTATAGCCTCTAGTGGCCCCCACCTAATCATCAGAGCCTAAACATTCTTTCTCACACAGCGCCTAAGCTACGACCTTGGCTCCCTGTTTATCTGCTCCTGATGAAATGGGGCAGTATGCTCTGTTCTCTTCTAATCAGACAAATGAGACGATGACTTTCTGGAACAGTATTTCTTATAACTCAGCAGTATAATGCATCATAAAACAATATCATTCATTCACAATAAATCAACAGTCTAATGTAATGCAAATCAGTTTACCAAATGTAATAATTATCACCTTCTTCTAGTTCAGGAGCATAATGCAAACTGAAACTACATAATAATTCACAATCTTTAATTAGGGGTCTAACATGGCATAAAATAATATCATAATCCCACAATTCCCCCTGATGAGCTCTTTAGACATAAAGAGCTCACTTACACCCTGCAATCCAGTGTTGCCGGGTTCATTTTTCCTTACTCCTCAGGCCTTTTGTCCCCCTGTTGGGTGAACCATATGTGAGATGACCTCTGTGTTTGCACAGTTCAGATGCAAGAAAAACTTTTATTACAACAACAATAGTAGGTACAGATGATACTCCCATCACTCCCCAGTTCTCCCACAGCTTTATTTCGGTGCTACCTTATACCCTCCACACGTACTCAGACTAGAACCTCTGTCCGAGGAGCTTTTAACCTTTATTGTATGGCTGTAGGCACCAGTGTCTTCCAGTCGGGTATCCTCTGCTCTTGTTTCCTTCAACCTCAGGGGTTAGACAACCCTTCAGTCGTTGCACAGATCAGGGGATTATTCTGCCCCGATTTCAAACAATGATCTGTGTATTCTGGGATCACAGCTGTGTTCCCCAGGAAAAGGAACAGAAAGGTGTTCTCCTTATGACCAACAGCCTCTCGAACGTCGTTGGTGTGGTGTTCCTGGATTTCCGTCAACCCCTTCGTGGTTATCGCTGTGTTTATTTGATCCATCCTCTTTAGGTGACTAACTGGAGCCCAAAATGCCATGACACTTGAACCCAGTTGATGTTTCAGCAGTCACCGTGTCTGTCTCTGCTGCGAAGGATCCTCGTATATCTGTGACCTCGTCTGGTGTCTGTTCCTTTCTCTGTAAGAGACAGAAAACCAAAACACCTCTCTTCCTAGCTCTAACAATCTAATGTTGCTGTCTACTGATCTTTTGGTGGTTCAGAATTGGTTTAGAACATTCAGAATGTCCCAAGGACTTATCCTACTTTAGTGTATGTGTGTGTAAGCGTGTTTGCATTTAGCCCGCTGCACTCAAGGCATTTCTTACACTTTATCAGTCCGGACTATCGCCGAACGAAGCTTATGACCTTCAAAAGACCGAGTGCCAACTCATTATAAGCACATTTGCAAGATATATATATAAAAATGATTAAAACCACTCATTCTAATAAAAGACATAAAAAACAAATTAGCCATTTCTAATTCTAACATGTGTCCATTCAATGAAGCTAGAAAATTAAAAGAAAAGGTTATTGACCTCATATCTTAGAAAGTATCAGACTTTCTCCCATCCAGTGTCGTTGCTCCAGTCTTGTTATTCTGTGTTAGGGAATGAAATCAATTTAATTGTCATGTTAGATCTGTTCAACACCTGGCTCCGCCCAGAGCCTGCGTCTTCACAATCGTCTACAAACAAAACCTGTATTATTATGAACTTCACTTCAACATGAACTTGTTGACTACTTTTGACACCTGTAAATAGAAGATTATCATCAGGTTATAACAATCACTGTAATACAAATGTTAATATGTCAATAGCTTCAATAAATGTTCAATGCAATGCTTGTTATATGATTCTAATGTAACAATAATGCTGCTGCTAAAATAACAGTAAAACACACCCTTTTTATCCCTTACTGACCACAGCAGGGGCCTCTATGTTTTGATTCAGCCATGAAGCTCACCTGATTCATCACTGAGCCCCACCGGCACTGGCATTTGACAGGGTGGTGCTGCATATTCTTCCTTTAATGTCACTATTTTCAATCTGTTAATTAGAGTGCTTAAACATGAAGTAGACTACGTCCACTACAAGTCAATACAACTGTGAATGTGGCCAATTATCAATCTATTACCAATCAATAACAAAAAAAAATAGCTTTTATTTTATGCAGGCTTTTAGTCAACCACTCACCCAGAGGATCTCCAATCCCAGAAAATTCCTTCTCCTCATTTAATGAGTCTGTCCTCCTTCCATGCCCTGGTAACTGGTCCATCCAGAGCTATATCATTATCAAATATACATACAACAAGCCAAACCACACTTTGGTCACACCAACCCTTTTCCGCCCTGAAGATGTCCAACGCCATCTTAGTCTGGACTGTCAAAGGTGACTTTAACGCTGATTGTTCCGACAATCCATTTTATAACATTTCCTGGTCAGATTAGCCAATCTCTGCACACTGGAATAAACATAATCAACATGATCAACATTTTTCCTGCGTGTTTTTTCACCATCTTATTAATTCCAATGCTCCATCCTTATGTGGTTTGTTGCATTATGTTTATCTAGAACTCCACAATTTTTCATGTTTGGGGTCAAGTTTTAAGAATTTGACCATACGTGAAATTAATGGTGTTATTGTAACATGGTAGACTAGTGTGCCTGTGTTAATTCAGCTCCATATTATTGTGTGAAGTTGCACTGGGTTGGGAGTGGTTTTTTGTGTGTGTGTCACATTTTTGGTTAGCCAATGGCTGGAATGGGGTTGGACTAATTAGAGGCAGGTGTACTTGATTGCACTGATACACTGGTCTACTTATAGCCCACACTACAAACACTGCTGTGTCATTTTGTCTCTCTGTGCATGTATGTAATGTGATAATATGATATGTTTGGGATGGATGGGTTTTGCGCTATGAATTTTATACTGAAGGTGTCATTTTGTCTCTCTGTGCAGGCCAGGGCCTATTATATGCCACAGCCTAAAGGCAGCATAGTTGCAGAGGCTGGAGTGATCACTGGCTATATGCTTGCAGGGTAGTGGGTCTCCAAGGACAACTTCTACCCCTGTTAAAGGCAACATGTGGAGTGCAACTGGCCGTGTGGTATAGCTGGCTCTGGCCTTGGGACTGTGTGTTTTTATTTGATTCATGAATGGGACACTGGACTGTTTTATCTTTTATCTCTTGATATTTTTTGTCACTAAATTATCTTTTAGAATTTTATTGACTGTCATCGTTTTGCCCACGACTGAGACGGTTGGTCAGACCTAAAATCTTTCTTTGGGTGTGTTACATTATCACCCCCATCGGGGCTTACCTTTCCCACTTCTGATGATATTCCTCCCTATTCTTTGCAAGTACCCCTTTTGGTGGCGAGAAACTGTTGGTGTGGTCAAGTGGGCGCTGTAAAAACAAAAGCTCAGGACAGAACAGTTATCAGTCATGTACTTCATACAAAATTAGCATATATTGAATTTCATATTGATCCTCTGAGTGTAATGGTACATTTTAATTTTAATTTATCAAAGCTAAACACAATTTTTCTTTATTTTGCTCTTGTTCTTGTGCAGCACCACATCTCAGCACATGCCCCTGTCGGTTCTATCTTACTTTTCTAAATTATTGACTATTTCAATGGAGAACCTAAATGACTTTGACCAAGGTTTGTCATTACATATCTCTATTTTAAATGTGACAAGTTTATCATTCCCCTGTTATTTATACACAGCAAATTCAAAAGTGTTAAATGTTTTGGTGTTAGTGTTAATTTTACTCTAAGTAGAGTCACATTCTTTTAATGTAACTCTGAGGTGTAAAATGATAGTAGTTAAAATCGAGTGTTAAAAATGAGTGTTTCTATTTCAAATCTGGAGGTGTTACAATGGAAACATTAACTCTTGACCTCTTAACTCTGAACTCCTACAGGGGCTATGACACCAATAGAGTAAATTCACAGACTCCGCCCCCAGCACGGCTCCAATCGAAGCTGAAGTGAAGCCGTTTCAAAACATTTTGCTCTACATATTTGAGTTGTTTGCCATGCTTGGTAAGTCATGTTTTCAAAGATTGTTTCAATTATTGTTATTAGCTTTTACTTCTGTGGCTCTTTGGAGTTGAGACAAAGCTGTGTGAAAGGCATTAGCCATGTTGCTCGGTGATAGCATAATATTCTGTTTTAGCTAGCTGAAAGGTATTGTTTGCGGGCAAATACCACAGCCTTGAAAAAAAGCTTGCATGTGAATTTTCCGTCAAATTTCTTGGTCAAATACACTTAAAACAATGTCTAGAATGTGAAATGTTGATATAATGGTGCTACTTGAAGCCTGAAAACGATCTCCCATAAAAAACGAGCAAACAGCAGTAGCAGATGTCCCAAGTCCCGACTGAGTTCTACGTTAGCATTTAGATTCCTCCAGAGTTTTGTGCACACGGTTTTAGGTAAAAATGAAAAAGGTTGAGGTTTTACATTTAGTTCAGTATTACCTGTTGTCTGTGTCCTTGTCTTTTGGGAAAATACTTTACACAAGTAATGGCTCAAAAAGGATTCCTTTTTCTTTTCTTTTTTTTTTTTACTGTGCTGCAATTGATTTGTGCCATTAATTAGTGTCAACTAATTTTTATTCAATCTCCACATAGGATATGCTTGTGAAGATGGAATATGGGGGAGAGCAGAAGTGCGTTGAAGTTCCACAAAGTGATGAATGAAGGACATGCATATTGTATTTTGTATTTATTGAAATAAGTGATGAGAATGCTGTTATTTGCATTTACCAGCTCACCTATGTCAGACCTTTTGATAAACAAAATTCTAATGAAAGTGAGAACATGTACACTGTTACATCTTTCAGAAAATGTTTTGAAATTGTGGTGCACAGTTCAGAATAAATGTTTTTCAAAAACCATTGCGTCTTTTTAGTAAATGTTTATTTCCAAAAGAAATTTCTAGAAGTTCAGAACAGTAAAATTCCCGCTTTTTAGAATTAATTAGAAGATAACTCTTACGTAGTTAAACTAAAATACTCTTTGAGAGTTAATATATAAACTCTTAACACCAAGTGCCAAATTATCAACTCCAAAGAGATTTGGTGTTTAACACTAAATCAGAGTTAACGTACCAACCCTCCAAAAAGAGTCAAATGAACACTCTCTGGTGTGGACCCATATAGACACTTTAAAAGTGTTGAAATCAAATCTGACAGTGTTAATTTAGACATGCTGGATTTGCTGTGTAGGTATCAATAGAGTTTTTTCTTGCTTTTTCTATCAAAATTGATTGACTTTTTACAGTGGCCCGCTATGGTTAATAATAACATGTTCAGTCATGAGTGAAATCAAAGCTTCTCTTCACTTTAGCATTTAACATTCCCAACAATATAAAGTGATACATTAATCGAAACACAGCTAATAAAACACAATTTTCTTGATGGAAACATCAGTAGCTCAAAATTAGCAACCAAAGGGTTAAGTCTGCAGTTCACACTCATGTGAAACTACAGCCTCCCCCCCTAGTCTCTGTCCTCCTACTCCTGCAAAAACAAAACAAAGCGAGACAAAACATCCACCCTTCTTTTACAAACTGGGTGAATTGTTTGTAGACATGTACTAATCCTAAAGTCGGTATCGTTTTTGTCTCAGTGTCAAGTCAGTTTAAACTTTTAGTCGTCAGTCCATCACAGTCCAGTCACATGCATACATTCACACACATTCATACCAGATATTGCTGATAATGGAGTCTCACACGCAACCTATTCGAGGCTCCATCACCAGCAAGATGACGTCATCATTTTTAAAGGAAAACAGTTCCTTGTTTTTTTTTGGACTGGATTGACTCGCTGCAATCCTTTTAGGTTCAGGACTTCTCATGTGATCAATGTCCCATATAAGTGAATTTCTCCAGAGCCCATTATAATTATGGAGAAAAATACTTTGCGACTGTTTCTAGTAATCATGTTTTATAGCGCTTTAAAGTTCAATCTCTCAGGCCTGGATTAAAGAGCTGATTTGTTAAATCAGGAACTCACAAAATACCAAAATATCACCACCGGTGGATCACTCCTCTCAGATGTTCTTATTTCAGTGCACTGTAACAAAAGCAAAGACAAACGTAACCAATAAAATACTCATATAATAACAAATACTGGGGCCCGTTGGAAACATGTCCAAGCATAAAACCATCTTTCTCTCTCTTAGAGAAAGAAAACAATCCAAACCTCACTGATAAAATCAACCTAGTGTTAAGCAAAACCCAAAATCAACCAAAACTTCACCAGAAAGTTTTTCTCCGTCCCGGGACAATATTGTGTAAGCATACAGGTACCGTAACTTCTTTTTGCACTGACAAAAACGTGTTGGACTTATTTCAGTCAATAGTGGACCCTAGTTGCACACAAATGTTTTGCTTTGGTAGAAACTTAAACAACTGAGTTAAATCAACACAACCTTTTCATATTCAGTAAACCTGTGCATTTTGAGTTCATATTACATGATTAAGACATGTTCAGATGGAGTAAGTTCAGCTCCTGGAATATTTTAATCCTTCACAATTCTGTCATTTTTTCAACACTATTCACTAACTTTTATCCAAATTCTACTTGGTCCCTTAACTACTACATGTTGTCTTCATATTGCCTACGGTTCAACAAAGTCTAAATTCTGATTACCATAAAAATTGAATGGGTCTACAACAACTACCATCCTCCTATCTTTATCCTGATTGCACGAGGGCTGGGAAATAACTCTAAAGTGATAGGTTACGAGGCAGGGTGCACCCCGAACCGGTCACCAGTCTATCACCTAGAAACAAACAACCATTTACACTTACATTCACGGATAATTTAGAATCATCAATTAACCTAGCTCTAACAGCTGCATGACTTTTCACTGTGGCAGGAAACCAGAATACCCAGAGAGAAACCACTGCAAACTAGCCAGACTGTGGACTTGCACCCAGGACCTTCTTACTGTGGAGCAACAGCACTCACCAGCATGCCAACAATGTATGAAATACAGGGAAGCTATGATTTCCTGTTGAATTTTGTACAGATCTTTAAAGCCTGAGGCAATTGTGTTAAATACATGTGGGATGCTTACGTAAATCCAAGGGCTGGCCCCCTTTTCTTCTTTTCATTTTATATTTTATTATTGTTATTATTTTTATTTTTATTATTATTTTTTTAGTGTGTTCCTCCTTCAATTAAATCTCAATCACAAAAATGTGGTGCTCCGAAGTAAGGCTCACACCGTTAATTCATAATTTTCACTCTGTACCACTGCTCCTTATCAGGCTGTGTGAAGCACAGTAAACAATTCAGTTGAGGCCTTGAGCCATAAACAGACATCACTCACAGACATTGTTTTCATAACCAAACTGCTCTAGACCCTGTCCCCTAAATCTACACAAATGCCCTCTGGGTGACATGAAATGCATTTAACCAATTAACAATCAATGGCTTCTTGTTGTTGTAACAAATTCTGTATTTGGACGTTTGTGTGCAGCATTTTGCGTATCAGCATAGCATTTGTTAGTAAAGCATTCTTCATTGCAGCAGCGTGTGTGTATCACTCTTCATTGCACAAACATGTATATGTATGTGTGTATGTGTATGTGTGTGTGGATCACTTCTCAGTGAATTGAATCAGCATTTCGATTTGTGTGCGTGTGTGTGTGTCATTTCTCAGTCAATCAATGAGTGCATATGTGTTCATATGTGTGTTTCTCTTAATTCTGAGTCAGTGTATGTAGATGTGTGTGTTTGTGTGTGTGTTTGTGTTCATCACTTTCCTGTTCTGGTGTTCTGGGTAAACCATGGCCTGAAGCGTGCCCTGGGGTCCTGCCCTCCCCCTTTTCAGTCCGTTTGGGTCCATTGGTGCTGCTGCCCAAAGTTCTCTCCATACTGGTTCTGGCCCCAATTGAGGCAGTCCTTTTCTCCAGTGTCCTGCATCTTCTCCTTGTCCAGCTCCTCCTTAACTTGACCCTTTTTGCTTCTGTAGGTCCTTCAGGGTTTGCTCCTGGTGTTGGAGCTTCTCGTCAGGTTTGACAACCTCCTGCTCCAGCAAGCTCCGGCCTGATTTAAAGTCCTGTATCTGGGACTCTAAGCCTGACTGATGGGTTCGATTAGCAGCCAGCTCCTCCTGAGCCATGCTCAGTTTCTGCTCTGATGTTTTGAGCTCTCACTGAGGACAGAAACCTCAGAGTCTTTTCCGTACACGTCAGATTGAAGTTTATTGATGTTTTCCTTGCTTTGCTCCACGGCCTTCTGCAGCTCTGCTGTTCGGCTCTTCTCAGAGGTCAGCTCCTGGCTGAGCCCCGACACCTGTGCCTTCAGCTTATGTTCTTCTGCTGCTTTTGTCCAATCTGAGGTGCCTTCTGACCTCAGTTACTCCTCGTGTCTCTGGCACGCCCTTTTTGCTGCCCGATCCTCCGTGTTGGTCCATCACTGTCCTGCACAGTTTTGATGCAGAGTTGTTAAGGTCAGCATTCTTTTGCTCGGCCTCACTTTTCATCCGGGCTTAATAGGCGTCTCGTCACAGCTCTGTCAGCTGAAGCTGTCTGGAAATCTCCCCCGTGTAGTGAAACGGGCCTTGGATTTAACGTTCTCCGTCTCCGCTGCATGAGATCTCTTTCCTGCAGCACTGTTGACATTCTCAGGCTGTTGTTGTGAGTCCAGCTGCTGTAGCATTTGGTCAGGGTCACATCAAAGATGGTAGAAGGGAGAGCAAAGATGGTAGAGGGGAGAGCAGGAGTCCAGGTCAGCCTCGGCTTTCCGGGCCGACAAAGCAGCCTGTAATTAAGCATAAAGAGAAAAAACAAAAACAAAACAAAAACAGACGAACAGGAAAATGATGTTGTTTGAAAATAATGTTGTTTTGGCTATGTTATTCAGAGAGGGGCCAGGCCCTGTGTCAGCCTTCTCCCCCCCTTTTTTTTGTTTTTTCTCACTATATAATCAACTCATAACCCACCAAGTTGACAGGACAACACAGGTACACGTTAAAATTCTTAAGATCATGTTTAATAATTCAAAAAAGAAATTTTATTTCATTCAGTAATCTCTTGTATTATTCAATCAGAAAAAAAAACATGTCACAATTTGACTCTTTTAACCACTAAATTTATTATTTCATCACTGGTTTGTGATTTACCAGTGTCTGTCATTTTGAAGTCAAGTTGTTGTCCTGCAACCCAGAGAGTTTAATTGTTAGTAGTGGATAGACTTTATCATTTAACATCAGGTGTATGTTAAGTTTCGCTGCTTTAAACTTGCTGGAAAATCTTCACGTGTTCATGAATGTAAGCTGTTTCTTCATTGCGTGTATGTGCGTTTGTGGGTGGGATATTTTAACTTTTTTCTCAAACAAGGCATTTCTCTAATTGTGTATGTTTTTAATTTTGTTTCCCAAATTTTGATTTACCACCTTAAATAACAGCATTCCATGTCTTCAGCCAGGAATTAGAGCTTGCTTGTGAGATTCAGGGACACATGGTGCCAAAAACAATTCAGTGAAAAACTTGCCTGAAAATTTCCAGTTATGGTAGCCGATAACTGCAGGAGAAGATGTCCTTTAAGCTTCTTTTTCGGGTGGGGACAAAGTGAGAGGTCAAGCTGTAACATTTTGAGCCAGAGCTTGGCATGTGTGTCGTCCCAATTTTATTAATCTATCCTTTTGCTGCTGTACTCAGGTCTCCTGGTTGAGAGAAATCCACCTGTATTAAGAGACTAAAACATTCATTTACTATTTTTCTTACAACATCCATTTAATTCATCCACCTAGATTTTACTCTCTCTCTTGGTGCATAGTTCACACAGTCAGGCAGTTGCCTTTTATGGGCATGCAAGTTTCCGGTCACTTACCCCCAGCAGCTGCGAAGCCGTCTCTCCCACATCAAAACTCAGCCAAACATTAAACATTCACCGTAGTCATTCAAAACTTTATTTGTAATATTGTAATCAGCAAAATCAGCGTTTTAATTACAGGCATGTATCATTGTTTGCAAATCATACTTATAAAACTCAATAACACGCTAAACAGGAAGTCCTCTGTGGGCTTCACAGCAGCCACCTCATTTGCATGTTCACACACTATCTAAAAATAGCTTGCAGCGCTGCAGCGCACTGTCGTCACACACAGCCTCGTTTCACACTCAACTCTCTATTATTTTACAAAGACGTCTTATATTTACACTCACTCTCAGGCCTGAAAGTTTTAGCGCCTACACAATTTTGACAAATTTAAGATAACGGGTCCAACCGAAGAAAGTCCAACTTTTTTGTAATCAATTAACCAGTATCAGCCTCTAACTGTATCTGGCCTGATCTCTAAAGTCCCTAAGTCAATTTACAGTGCCCAAAAAAGCGCAGATAAGGAGACTCTAACTCCTAGTTATTCTGGAGTGCCCCAAGCTCCACAGTGACCAACTGAACTAACCCTGTTCGCCGACAGGTCAAGGTCGCGCGTCCGCGGCCAGGAGGGAGCGTAACCTCCGGGCTATGCGCCTCCTAGTGGCCTCTAACCACCGTTCTAACAAAATTTATAATACTTTTAAACCGCCGTCAACCCTCTAAAACAAGAGTATGACTGACGCAGATGCAACGTTATGGACAATGGAGCCTCTAACTCTCAACATGGCCAACACAGATGCAATCCTTTAGACCAATGGAGCCTCTAACTCACAAAATGACCAATTCCCTATCAAACTACCTGAGCCTCTAACTCAGTATTATTTTCTTTACCTTGAGCCTCTAACTCAGTATTATTTTCTTTACCTTGAGCCTCTAACTCAGTATTATTTTCCTTTTAAGCTTATTTCAAGTTTCAAAACTCATGAGATTTTTTCATCAAAATCAAAACAGGCCTTCACCAGTAATTTCAGTGAGTAGACTTTTAATTTATACAGTCCAATTTGGCACAGTTTGGATTTACATTCAACAGGTTGTGCCTCACCTTTAAATGTGCCGGCTTGCCCACTCACGTCAGACCACTGGCTCGTGCCTGCCCGTTCAACCACCTCGGACCGTCCAAACCTCCAAAACTTCCATCCCAATACCACAGGACGAGCCCCCAAAACTGTTGCGGATTCAAATATTGGGAATGGATACAGGAGGAAAACCCAAAATAACCACACTGGTCCGGCCGGGTCAAGTCAAACGATGATTTAATGAACACACGCGTGGGAGATGGACACCATACACAGACAGCATCAGATCTCAAAATGGTGGAGCATTGATCAAACTCTTATAGCCTCTAGTGGCCCCCACCTAATCATCAGAGCCTAAACATTCTTTCTCACACAGCGCCTAAGCTACGACCTTGGCTCCCTGTTTATCTGCTCCTGATGAAATGGGGCAGTATGCTCTGTTCTCTTCTAATCAGACAAATGAGACGATGACTTTCTGGAACAGTATTTCTTATAACTCAGCAGTATAATGCATCATAAAACAATATCATTCATTCACAATAAATCAACAGTCTAATGTAATGCAAATCAGTTTACCAAATGTAATAATTATCACCTTCTTCTAGTTCAGGAGCATAATGCAAACTGAAACTACATAATAATTCACAATCTTTAATTAGGGGTCTAACATGGCATAAAATAATATCATAATCCCACATGTCACAATTTGTTCCCCCGGTTCAAATCACGGACAAACAGCATCCAACAGTTGTTTATGTTTTTGAACCCATTTTGCAGACGGATTTTTTAAAAAATGTATTGATAGCAATGTTGAATATTATTACACAGGAAAAAAAACAACTACATGTAAAATAATTACACCGCGACACCTCTGCCTTTCTAAATGGAGCGACAGTAACTGCGTGTATATGTAAGCGTGTAAAACCTGCAGATAGTCAGATTAACAGTATTTCGTCTCTATCTGCCATTCTGCAATTCATCTCATGTAAACAATAACGTGGCGCACAGCGTGACGTGAAAAAGGCACATAACTTTGACGTTGAGTGATGAACTCTATATTCCTCGTCCACACATAAACGCAAAAAAGGAGTTTTAAAAAATCTCCGTTCTCGGTGATTCGAAACGCCGTTGTGGACGAAACAGCTGCGTTTTCAAAAATACCCGTGTAGGTGCAGACATAGCGTAAAAGAGTGAGTAGTTTATTTTCTTACTACCTGTAATTTATTGCAGATTACTTGTATTTGCTTAATTGTTTACTAAATGTTTCAGGTGTGAAATAAACCGCAATGGAGCAAAATATGGGTGTGTGTGGTTGGAGGATGTGTTCGTGCGTGCGTGCGTGCGCGCATGCGCGCGAGGGGGGCGCGAACATTTTTCTTGTAAAACAAGGGGGGCCCAGCAAAAAAAGTTTGGGAACCACTGCTTTAATGACTGTATAAGCCATTTATTTATGAAGTTTATGCTGACCAAGTAAGTGGAGCAAATGAATGTCAAATATTACGATGGTATTGCTTATTTTCTTTCTTATGTTTTCTTTAAATTTAATACCTCAGCTAATTAATTACCAGGATACCTGTCAACATAAGAATTCCAATATTCTTTTAAAAATGACAGAAGATGTATTTTAAAATGATAGTAAGGTTTGGTTAAAAACACTGGTTTTCCAGTGTCTTTAATGCGGATTACATTATTGAGCTAATATAACCAAATATATATTTTTTTCCTTATATTTTCCTTATATATCATTTATATGATGAACAATGGACACACTAAATTTGAACTCTCTTCCTCCTGCACTAAGAAATATTGACTCCCTCTCCGTATTTAAGACACAGCTCAAAACACACCTGTTTAAACTGGCTTATTCACTTTAATGCTGATTTTATCTGTTGTCACGCTCTGTTTTGTAATTTTAACTTATTTTATGTATTTTATGACTACTGTTCCTTTTATTAATTGTGTTTTTGTAAGTTGACCTTGGGTTTCTGAAAGGCGCCCTCAAAGAAAATGTATTATTATTATTATTATTATTATTATTACTAAATTATCCTTTACATTTTTTTTAGTTTCTGTTTTTGAGTTACATTATTTTTTTGTCATTATTAAAACCACTATAGATTTATCTCTATATGAAAAAAATATCATAATAAAAATGATAATATATACAATTTTTTTTGTAAGATTTACTTTTTCTCATTTCCCTTTTTCTAGGTAGAATACCACAGTATTTAATTATATGGAATGTGGTGTCTATTATATTATTATATGTTATACAAAATATTCCAATAGCACCATCTACTGTTCAATAAAGTTTTTCTTTCTTTCCTTTTTTTTTTTAACTTGAAGTACAAAGTATGATCATCACAGCATTTTGAGATAATGCTCATGGTAATATATGAGGTACAGAGTCTTACTAAGCTGAAGTTTAAGTTATTCCATATTAATCAACGATACATAGAAGAGACAGGATAAGAACTGCTTGAAGCAAAGAAAGGAATATGTCAGGTAACATTTTAATGTTTTCATTTAAAATGTGATCTAACCATCATAAAAATGGACAAGTCAGCAGTTTGGTGTTTTTTCCTTTAACAACTATGACACGAATGACTATCCAAATGTCCCAAACATCTACACAGATATCGATCTTCCTTTCTTAGATCAAAAACATTCTCTGGAAAAAGAAATTAGTTTTAACCAAACTTAATAAATCGTCACCATTAGGGGGCAGTGTTTGACAAGCTGTTTTAGCATAGTTGCCTCTGTAGAGTTTGGGCAGAAATCAGGGTGGTGCAGTGGTTAGAACCGTTTCCTCACTGAATGAAGGTTCGGGATTCAAACTTCCTGGTTGGCTGGGGATTCTGTGCAGTTTGTATTTTCTCCCACAATTCAAAGATATGCTTGTGATCGTAATGAAATGATGTTGATTGACACAATTAGTGTGATATTAATAGGTGATTATAAATGGGGTTTTAAAGGGGAATGGTTTTCTGTCTCTCTGTGTTAGCCCTACAACACACTGGAAACCTTTGCAGGGTGAACCTCTCTCCCCTCCCACGCCAGCTCTTGCTTCTATTTTCCAACCCACAGCACACAGTACTTACAGTGAGTGAGATAACTGCAATACTTCACTTTTCAATTAGAGTATCACTTACTGACATACTTCACAGAGGTTGCGTGAAATGTCGAACTGAGTCAAGATGTTCTTTTACACTGTCATCTGTCAGGAATGATTAAATTATGTCACGCCTGAAGCTCGAAGCTGTGGTTTCTTTTATCTGATTTTCAGAGATTTCTGTGCAACTTGTTATCCCGGAGGGATAAGCAGAACAGATCAGAATATAATCAAGTATACTACATATAAGTGTGTTTAAGTTTAACCAATATAATACATAAGAAAATATAATAATGATTCCAAGACAGGCCTAACTGAGAGGATGTGTAAAAAACTGCCTTGAAAAATAGGATCATGTTTGTGGAAGGGGGGAAATGAGTGAGAGTGACACACAGAAGTCACTACTCTCTGAATTTATGTGGAGACGTCAGATGGGAGGCTGATAAGGGTGTGGCTATACCTCGGATGATATTATGTAAACAACATGACTGAATGTTTAGATACGAGGAGAGATGGGTAATGGGCACTTGGCAGAGTATAAAGGAGAGCGCCCAGGAACATCCTTTGTTCTTCCCATTGTCTTCTGTGAGATGAGCAGTTCAGAAGATTGGATCTCAGAAATTCACCGTTGGATATTCCAGCAGAGATTCCAGAGGCTGAACCGTTGCCCAAACTGTAAACTTACAAATTGGTTCTGTATCTTTTTGGCAATGGTTGGTTACGATAAAGGGCTGGAATAACCCGTAAGAGTGATTTACAAAAAAGAGTTAATACTCAGATTTTTACCTTTACCATTTCACAAAGAGTTAACCTCCTAAGACCCAAACTCTTCCACGGCATGAATTTTTAATTTCTCTTTGATATTTTGGCGTATTGGGGCCCGATGAATGTAAAAACAAAGAATTACCAGATTTTTTTTTACCTTATTTTATTTTTTTAAGAAAAATAAGAGCCACATATGAGGGCATTCATTTAACATTTTTGATATAACAGTAGCAGTATAATGTCCTCATAAGTGGATATCAGGCCCATGTAGAGCAAAATTGAGTATTTTGGTCTAAATAACCCAAAATGTGATGTCCACATATGTGGACGCCAGGTCCTAGGAGGTTAAAAAGGGAATGTCCACAATTTAGACTTTCATTGCAGGAATTTTTATTAAAGGAATTTAGCAGCAGTAAAGCCGAGGAGGTCCAAATTGACCCTTGAGGCCTACTGTCCAGACCCCTAAATTAAACCAGGTATTCTGAATGCAGCTCGTGAGGGGAGCTGGTGTAACAGAGGTAGCAGGGAAGACACCTGGACTTAAAACTAGGTGACTCCCCTCAGGGTCCATCTACAGAGGCTTGCAAAAGTATTCGGCTCCCTTGAACTTTCCCACATTTTGTCACATTACAGCCACAAACATGAATCAATTTTATTGGAATTCTGCGTGAAAGACCAACACAAAGTGGTGTACACGTGAGAAGTGGAACAAAAATCATACATGATTCCAAACATTTTTTTTTACAAATAAATAACTGAAAAGTGGGGGTGTGCGTAATTATTTAGCCCCCTTTGGTCTGAGTGCAGTCAGTTTCCCATAGACATTGCCTGATGAGTGCTAATGACTAAATAGAGTGCACCTGTGTGTAATCTAATGTCAGTACAAATGGGGTCCTTCAAGGACCTGAAACTTCATAAAGCACCCCTCCAATAGGCAAACCCATCAGTTCACTGATTGGATAGTTAAATGTGTGATTGACATGACATTGGCCAATCAGATGAAAGGAAGAAAAGTACGGTCAAAATTTGTACTTGTAACTTGCAGAGTTTCACACGTATTTTTCGGCTAAGTCCACACACAAATCTTTTTTACGCACACACAAATTCTTTTTACACATACAAATCCTGATTTGAAGTACAAAATATTTATGACCACAATTTGAGCCCATAAAGAACTGCCTCCAGAATACCAAAAGGAATGTTGTTATTGACTGGCCTGCACAATGCCCTGACCTTAAAATCTGTGGGGTGAACTGAAGATCAAGATCCATGCCAGAAGACCATGAATGTGAGAAACCTTGGTGAGATCTGCCAAAAGTAGAATGGTCGGGGATTCCTCAGCAGATAAATGTGAGACTTGTTGAAAAATACATCAAATGACTGCAGGTTGCTATCAGCAAAAAGGATAAATAATTTGTAAAATAATGTGAAAGGCTTTTGTGAACAATTTTATTTCTGTGTGCAAAGCAGTGTGTTGCTGACTGATAATGCACTGTACTTATGATAAGCAAGACCATGCAAAGATAACACAAGTTTCAAATATGCTAAAATACACGTAGCAAAGGAAGTGGTCAAAAAGCAAAAAATGACAGATGATAATCATACTTGCCAAAAGGAAACTGCTCTATAAAAGGCTCAACCTGAGACTCCTACAGTACAAACAAAGGCTAACCATTTTGCTGGCATCATGTTCGGTCTGCAGAAATTTCTCCTCCTCCTTGTTCTGACCTGCTTTGGACAACACGGTAAGAATCACAAGTCCTTGTTGTTATTCTTCAACCATTTAATGAGGCATCCATTTAATTTTCTTTTTTTTTCTTTTACTTTATTCAGTGCATGGGGGTGGCATCATACATGGAGAAAAAGCCCTGGAGAGTTCAATGCGATATATGGTCTCTGTGCAAAACAACGGCGGTCATGTGTGTGGAGGGTTTCTCATCACTAATAACTTTGTGGCCACTGCCTCACACTGTTTTGACGAGTGAGTAATCAAACATCTTCTGCTTAAGTCTCTTTCCTAAAGATAATTCTTTCCCTTCATTGGATAGTGGAGCAGTGAAGATTAGACAGGAACATGAGTAGAAAGCAGGGAAAGATGCGCAGCAAAGCTCTGCTCAATTTCAGTCATGTGGCACATGGTTCACTGCCAAACCAGTGAGCTAAACGGACGACCTCCTGCTTCGATCTCTGATTTATGTCATTAAAACAGATTTCATACAATCTAGTAAGAGTGGTTAGTTGCCTGGATCCAGCCACTCTTACTGGATTGTATCATGTCATCTCAACAAGAACAAATTAAGTTGCTGAATTTCATGCAGATGCTACATGATTTAATTATGTTCACCATAGAAACATGGAATTATTTAGTTCAAATTACAAGTTTGGATCTTGCGCATGTAACAACCACCCAATTAAATTTTTTGAGTCGACTCACGGAATTCACAAGATCACATTAGATGTCAAACCACAGGAAAATCACTGGGGTTACAAGAGGCAGACAACCACATGTGTATGCTATTACTATTTCTTATGCATCATCAAGCATAGCTTTCCTACTTTTGTTAAGTCTGTATTGACAGATTAATGCCATGGTGGTTCGTGCTGTTGCCTCAGAGCAAGAATATCCTGGGTTCAGATCCACAATGTGGCAAAGTTTGCAGTGAGTTCTCTCTGCGTACTCTGGTTTCCTCCACAGTTAAAAGTCATGCAGTTGTAAGGGTAACTGGTTATTCTAAATTACCCAAAGGTGTTGAAGTGCAAATGGTTGTTTGTCTCTGTATGATAGACTAGCGACCTGTCCAGTCTGTACCCTGCCCCAGTTATGCTATCACTTCTGCAGCCCAGATAAAGATAAGAAGATGGGTGGATTGGAAGTTGCTGTAAATCTCTTGAATTTTTTTGTTGAACATTATGTAATATGAATACAACATGTACTACAGACACAAGTTACATTTCATTCATTCAACAAGATTATCATTGGTGTAACAAACAAATATTTTACTAGTCCATGTAACAAGACTGACTTTTGATGTGCCAAAGTGTTTAAACAATATAAGATGAATTTAAATAAATCTAATTAGACTAATGTGGTACAAACATGTTGATAGAACAAAAGTCAAATTAATTGAATGTTAATGTTAATATTATGTTAAACCTACACACATATATCGTGTTGACACAACACAACCAAGATGGATTAATATAACATGATTTGTTTAGATGGAATATAAGTGGCAATACAGACTTAACAAAAGTAGGAAAGCTATACGTTCATCCAATGAATTATTTATTTGAGTGCAAAAGCAGTTCTTAAACACATTTGCACCAGTGCAGTACGTCATTTTCATTATCACCAGCCCAAATTTCTGCCTGTCAAACAGACTTACTGATGAATAGATACAGCTTGCTTATTACTTAAAAGCTTATCTGTGAGTTCACGGTGGCTTGTGAGTCACAAAGTCTGAGGCTATGGTCTGTTGTAATATTTATGGTACAGTTACCAGTGCAATTAGTACCCAGTGCACATTACACAGACAGTACAGTCTGATAGAATGTCTGATTCACTTCATGAATCAGAGATCCATAGACATACTGACCCAAGACGCATGCAAAATTAAAAAGACGAGGAAGGAAAAAATGCGAATCAGCTGTAAAACTATTCCTGTTTTGGGAATTGTCTCATTGTTGCCACCTCTAGTGCACCTGTTGTTAATGTAATTAACACCAAAGCAGCTGAAACTGATTAAAAAAACTGACCAGATCAATATCCCAGAAGTGTAAGTGGCATGATGCTGTACTCTGATGAAAAAGTATTCCTGTTAATTTTTTGGACCAGGGTAGAGACACGGTGTCGCTTCTTTCAGCAGAAAAAAATGAATTACCCTGATGTAATGTCTTCAAAGGCACTGTCAGAATACTCACCACAAACATGTTGTTACTGTTACTAAAGGGATATTCTCTCTTCCTGCCATTTCTCAAACACCGCATTTCAGATTCTATAAATGCAAAATCACAGGAAGTGCATTAATCAGTTTCCTACTGATTTTCAGGAGCATGCATTTAAAATTTAAAATCTTATGCATGCAGCAAGAAACCCAGTTTTAGGTTAAAGCAGAAGTATTCTTGGGGTGTGGTATATTGTGCTATACAAAATCGCAGCGTTTCTTAAGAGCACTCTTTTCAACACACAAAAGGGGAAGTGTAAGTATCCCATATTACCCGTAACTACAAACATGCAAACACAGACTTATTAGTGATGTGCGATACCACCGATTTCTTTTCCGATCCGATACCAAGTAAAATTCAGGGTGGTATTGACGACACTGATCAGATACCGATACTTTGCACAAAAACTCAGACAACATCAGAGTACTTGTTCTTATTGTTTAATCATGAATATTATCATATAGAAATAAAAAATCTGAAGTTGTGTGTTAATTGATGCTATTTGAACACGTATATCTTGTCATTTAACATTGCCTGGACATTCCAACAAAAATGTCCAACATTCACACTTTCCCTCATTCACAGTAGTGCTGTGCCACACTACAAATTTTAGTATCGATCTGATAACAAGTAAATACAGAGCCAGTATTGCTGAAGTTGATTAATGAGATGAATTCTCAATTTGCAAATTCTGAACACATTTTAATCATCACTAAATAAGTGTGATTTTTACTTTCCACAATAACTAGTTAACACAACAAAACACACCTTTGAGCTTTTCACGTGTTTTAAAACTGGGTTTTTGGAGACCTGGAATCCACATTTTTCTTTCTCTAAAGCACACAAAAAGATTCGGACATTTTTCACAGTGCATGTTTGAGGTTTATTTTTTCCAAAGAAATAATTAACAGAGTTCAGCGGGCTACACACTGAATTTCAATACCAATACTAGTGTTGGTATCGATGCTGTCGATACTTGAATCGATCCGTCCACCTCTAGTACTTGTAGTTAACTGCAAACTAGAATTAGGGAGGAACAATTATGAACAACTAAACTTCCTGAGCATTGTGTTACAGCTTAAATACCACTGCCCGTTAACATCAATTATGAAACCTTGTTTTGCAATTTTTACCGAGACCTTTACAAGACACCTTACAGCATGTTAGCAAACACACTTAAGCAACACAAAAGAACATGAAAAGAGACATTTGCTTCCCTAAACTTGAGTGCGGATTTCACCAGTGACCATGGTAGCCAGATTCTTCCTTTTGCTGTTTGTCCTCAGTGGTAAGCTTTCATGTCTTTATGATAAAAAATAATCTAAAATCTGACAAACACTGTGCATATTTTTATTTGCTACGTATCCTACTACTAATTACATATTGTCCTGGATTGCTATAAACGAATGACGTCTTAGTTTGTGTTTCAGGAGCTGACGGTTCTCGGATTATTGGAGGCCGAGACGCTGCCCCCCACTCACTCCCCTACATGGCCTCAGTGCAACTTCGAGGTCGCCATTTGTGTGGAGGCGCACTAGTGAGAGAGGACTTTGTACTCACAGCAGCACACTGTGAGACACGTGGGTACGCATTCAGTGTTTGCTTTAATCGGCAGCATTTGCAGAACTGACAAAAAAAAACCCTCTATCAGTTTTTCTCAATATCATAATAGGTTTCTTCGTTATGGAAGAAAAATGATTAACTTTGGATTCTTGATAACATAATAAATGTTGCTGCAATTTGTAGAATACCCACAGTCGTGCTGGGAGTTGATTCCCTGACAGGTACTGAGCCAACGAAGCAGCAATTCCTTGTGGTCAAATCTTTTCCGCATCCAGGCTATGATGGACACAAAAATGATATCATGCTCCTTAAGGTGAGAACAACAGCTGTCTGCTAACATGATCATGATCATGATCATTTCTAATTTGCACAGAAACATAACTTATGATGTTAAGGTTATGCAAATACTAACACCGTTCAGCTTTTTAAAGTATTTTTCCTGTTGTTGATCTTCTTCTCAGCTGAACCGGAGGGCCCAAGTGTCTCAAGCAGTTCAGGTGATCTCACTGAAACCTGGCAGGCTGAATCAAATCAGCCAGTGCATCACAGCAGGCTGGGGCGATATAGGCGATAACAACACCTTACCAAAAACGCTTCAGGAAGTCAACGTCACCACTCTGCCACACATGATATGCAAAAGGAGATGGGGACAAGTTCCCATCACACAGTCGATGGTTTGCGGTGTGGGATCCCACAGCCTTCAAGGCTTCTGCTCAGTAAGAGATTAAAGTGTCTGAGTACTGGGAAAACCTGAAAAACCTTTTTATAATTTTAAACAAAGCGTAAGTGTACTTAAGTGTACTTTATCATTTCTCTTCAAGGGAGACTCAGGTGGACCGCTCGTGTGCGATGGAGATGCAGCGGGTGTTATCTCTTTCTCTGGGAGTCGATGTGGAGACCCCCAAACCCCCGATGTCTATACACGCATATCTTCTTTCCGGTCATGGATTCAAAGGGTGTTGAATGACAATTAGGCCAGTTAGACTAACTGATAATGTGTCGCAACGCTTGATTGGATTATGGTGCTGTAGCCATGATTTTTGTAATTCTGCACTCATCACAGATACCCTTTTGCTTTAGGTGTGCCTTTCAGATGGGTTAGGAAAGGTACATGCATGCTTTTCTCTTCTTCTTTGCTGTTGGTGCACTTCAATGTGTTTCAAATAAGAACACAATCTAAAATAAAATACTTTTGCTCGAGAGTTATTGTACATTGTGATTTTATTTATTTATTTTGAAAAAGCTGGATGGCGTACCGAACATTACACTAAATATTGAAACACTCAATTCATGCAAATCATTTTCTTCATCATGCAGTGATACTAGTATAATGATACCTCACGGAAGAGTTAAAATATTTAGCAAGAAGCACAGGCTCATTGAGCCTCACTGAATATCTTTGTCATTCTCAGTCACAGGGAGGCAGCTGCATCCTGTTCCAGTTGTTTGTTTGTTTGTTTGTTTGTTTGTTTGTTTTTAGGTATTACAAAAAAAGAAGGCCTCCAACACTGTCATCTTCATAACTGCTGCATTTCAACCATATAACATTTTTGTCTGCCATTAAATATTGAAAACTCACTCCACACTGAGCCTGACTATATTTGTTCCTCTCTAGAATATTTTATTGGATACTATTTTTTTTAATTAACCTCCAGTTTTTACTTTTTAAAATGTGTTTTTGGAATTATGCTTGACTGACTTTTAAAAAATATATTGAAAAATCAAATAAACAAACCAAAAACCCCCCAACAACAACTGCAGTACTCTAACATACCTTTAGGGGGAGAGCAACTAGTAATGGCTTTATGGGAAACACTGCAAAGCTCATATAACACCATACTGAATATATGTTACTGGCTCTGTGCATCTGTTAAAATAAGATTAAGATTGATAAGATTGATTCAGATGATAAAGGCAGCCCAAAACATGAAGGTCACACTATGCAAGTGTCCTTGTCATGTGTCTAATATTTGTCCACACCTATTAACTCCTAATTCTAAGCCTGCACATTTATTTTTACAATATTTTAAGTCCATCTAATAAAAACAGCTTCCTTATTGTTATAAAGTATTGTTGTAAGCTTTAAATTTCCATGTTTTAGAGTAATATTCTAATTTTACAAACAAAATGCTCTCACAGCTCAAACTGTGACGCCAAAAAACTAAAACAAATACGGTCTGTCCCTTTAATTGAAACCATAGGCAACTCCTGCGTCATAGAAAATTCTGACCTCATTTTTCCTGCTTGTTGGTTGTGTTGTGTAGCTATCTTGTCATCTTGCCCGTGTACCAAAGACTTAACCGCTTTATTTCTCATATTTCTAGAACACACGAGCTGACAGTATTCACGAATCACTGTCGGAAACTGTTTATGTTTTGTGTAAAAAAAAAAAAAAAAAGTCAGTTTCGCGGACACCAAAACATCATTTCCCATCACTCTCCGCGCCCTGCTCTCATTCTTCTCTACGGCTCTGGTGACTCACGGCTTGACGGGATATAGAGTCTTCTCTCCCCTCCTTTCCCTTTCCCACAGGTTTCGCGAGATTTTACATAGGCGGGTTGGTGTGTGGCAACATTTCTCTGCCAGACGAACTGAACAATGCTGATATGAAATCTGCTTAAAGGTAATGAAAATATGTTCCACGTAGAGAACAAGGCTGTAAACACACAGTTTTTAGCTGTGTTTGCTAGCTGCCATTAGAGACGCCGAAGAGTGTGCTGGATGTATGTGTCCGCCTACACTTACCTACAGTAACATCTGCATTGAGGTAGAGCTAAGACTGTTTCCGATAACCTACAGAGGTGGTGTGCTGGCTTTAGTCCAGGACAGGTAGGGTACATGTGACGTAAAGGGTCTAATGGCCTTGCCAGTCAGCTTTTATGTGTAACTTGGTGAGTCCTTTGCGCCACACTGTAACATTCTAACATTAAATCCTGTAATTTCGCACATAGCAGTGAAACGGCTTTTCTCAAAGTTGTCAGTCGGTTTTGTTAAGACTTTGTGATCCTAAGATGAGGGGAGGCTTGCTGTCAGCTATAACACACACAGTCTTGTCTTAGTATACAGTGACCTCTATGGTAATGTTGTGTCAATAAATACCCAGGAAGTTATTCCGTCATGCAAATTCATTGGCTCGAGGACTTGTCAGTCTGTTGAACAGGCAGCATCTGTTTCATAAATATATGTGTGTGTGGCATCTCTTAATGTATTATCATTATACATGTGCTTGTCAGTTTGGCAGTCAAACTAATTGTCCTGTCTTTCTCTTAATCAGTAACCTTTGCATTTCTGGAGGCATGTCCAAGAAAAGGGGCAGGTATGTCGATCTGCGTCTGCTGTATGTATTTGATGTCACATTGTGCCGTCGTTGTCACAAAGAAATCACAGCAAGAACCCCCCCCCCCCCCCCCCCCCCCAAGTGTTTTAATCACGTGGAAGCCACAGAAATGAACAAATAGCTGACAAATGTGACAAAGGTCATACTGTATTTCGACTCGGGTGCATTCTTAAAAGAGCAAATTAGGTTAGGTTGTTGGACCTGTGTGTAAGGCTCAGGCTCACAGACTTGCATCTTCGTCTTGTTTCTACCAGAAAACGGAGCAGCGGGGAACTGAGTGACGCAGTGACCCCAGACCCCAACTACATTCTGGGAGTCCGCATTCAGCATAACTGGCGTGAGAGGGGGAATCAGAGCAAATGGAAGGGCACAGTACTTGACAGAGTTTGTGTAAATCCTTCCCTCTTCATGGTGAAATACGATGGCTTTGACTGCGTCTATGGCATTGAGCTGTTCAAGGATGAGAGAGTGTCCAACCTACAAGTGTTGTCAGAAAAAGTTGGTAAGTCAGCGTCTGCCTTGATCAGTTCATACTTCAGATTCTGGAGTTACAGCTGGGTCTGTATTGTCCTCTTTCATGCTTCTGTCTCCACAGTAAACAATAAAGTCAAGACACCTCCAGGGGCGGAGGAGTTGGTTGGCAAAGCGGTGGAGCATTTATTTGAAAAGGAAGATGGAGAGAAGAATGAGTGGAGAGGCATGGTCCTCTCCAAAGCACCAGTTATGACCAACTGGTATTATATTACTTATGAAAAGGACCCCGTTCTTTATATGTACCAGCTGTGGGACGACTATGCTGAAGGAGACCTCAGGATTCTGCCTGAAGCAGGTATTGCTAATTTCTGTTCAATGTAGGCATGTTTTATATAAGACTTTTCAGAGTTGGAAACATTTTTGTCCTATGGCATTAGAAATGAGTTAAACTGGGCCAATTTTACACACCAGTGTGTGAATGTGAGAGTGAATGAATAGTGGAATTGTAAAGCGCTATATAAATGCAATCCATTATTATTTACTTACAGAAGCACTCTGGCAGAATGACACGTTTTGAGGAAAGTGAGCAGCACTTGCCTACTTTATTTCCCTTAAAATAAAGTATTTTAAGTTAAATTTGAGTATTACAGATACCTAATATAGCTGCCATGCTGTGTAAATAAAACCCAAGGATTGAATCAATAGTATCATTAAACGACCATTTCCAGCATGTGAAGAAATTTCCACATCTGATTTGGCAGAGATAGGTATTCACATTAACTTCTAGTGAAGTTTAATGCAAATAGAGAGATCTTTATGCAAAATGCTTTGACCTTTATAGCACGAGTATAAAAAGCCAAGTATAAAAACAAAGTAAGTTTTTTTTCATTTGTGAAAATTATGATAATGACACCATTATTTTTTTTTCTTTTTATCAACAGCTTTCACCAGCAGCAGGATTTTATTTTACTCTTCATCTCTTCTGTAATTATAATCTTGGTGTTGTAATGATTAACCTCTCTCCACAGAAAACAAGCACCTGTTGCCTGCAGACAGGAAGCCAGGAGAAGAGACGGAGAGTCTCGTTGGGAAACAAGTGGAGTACGTTACTGACAAGGGTGTGAAGAGAACAGGCCTGGTCATCTACCAGGTCCCAGCCAAGCCCTCTGTCTACTACATCAAATATGATGATGACTTTCATATTCATGTCTATGACCTTGTCAAAACCACCTAGAGATAGTGGACACTTTTATCTAATTCCCCCGACATCTCTCCACCTGCTACTGTTCCACTCATTGCTACAATCTGTTATTCAAAGCCTAGACAGGGTTAAATAGCTGACATGCTTTATTGTTCAGAAGTCAGTGCAATCTCTTTTTATTTCTTTTTTCTTTTTTTATTTGTATGCACAGCATAACTGTAGCACTGCTATGCTTGGCTGTTTCGCAGAGAGAAAGTTATTGTTTTGTTGTTGCTGCTCTACTTTAAATACAACTTTAAAGTTTGGACAGAGTCAAAGATTGCACTGCACAACATTTGTGCAGCACTTTCACGTCTGTCCCCAAAAGTGCTCCTCTTAATTAAATTCCAGTGACTAACGAAGCTGCTTAATATCTCCTTTCAAAGGGCACTTTATGTTGGCTTATCTAAATTGACGATAAGTGTTGACACACACCTATGGACTAGGTGTTTTCCACTGAGGTAGTTATTAAAAGAAATGGGCAGATGCAAATGTGTGTGTGTGTGTGTGTTCATCAAAGAATATCAAATTAACTTAATATCAGAAGAAGTAAATGGAAGTTGCATTGTAAAATCATCTTAATTGAGACCAATTCTTTTTAAAAGCCAACATATTCCTGCACCTTTGCACCACGTGAAGTATTGCAGCTTTCGTAGCTGGGTGAAGTGGTTGCACGCTGCATATGCCATTTGTGCTGAACATGTCCTCATGACCTTGAAGGAAGGTTTCTGCACAGGCCCTAAATCCTAACATCAAGAGTGCAAGTATCATGTTTGTGCTGGTAATTAAAGTACTAAATTTGCATATGAATTTGATCCCACTGATATCATAAAGTGCCTTCCGGCTTGTCATTTTGCAATACTGTACTTACCATTTCTCTGACTGTGCTCTTAATGAATCTTTGCCCCCGGAGGCTGCTATTTGGCCCTCATTTCAAAGTGGCAACACTGACAGCTGGAGCAAAGTTTTAAAACTATCAATTTGTATTAGTGATGTGTGTGTGCTCTTAATGCAGTTTGAAAAAGTTCTTCAAACATAATGCACATTATCATTGGTTGTATAATCTCACTGTTGACATTGTGGGGAGCACTTTATTGTATAAAGTTTACATATTTAGGTAATGGTACACTTTAATAGTTTCCCCCAAACGGTGTTTCCTTAAGTGCAAATGTGGCAGAATTTCGCTTTAAGATACACGCATGTAAAAGAAAAAAAAAATAGCTACAGTACATAATGACAGTATTTAATCTACGAAACTTGTGTAAAATTACTTGTAATGTTGCCTGTTGTGATTACTTCAGTTTATTAGAGTATCTCATTAAAACGCTACACCAGCTTCTTGTGAGAAAGTAATGTACATTAATTAAAATATGAATATTTAAAGATTGTAATCAACCGATTTGTTCAGTGACTAATCTTGACTCCTGCCTTTGGAACTCATAGTCTTGCAAATATGAGCAGCCAGTTTCCCACTCATGGATTAAACATAGTCCTAAACTTAAAGAAAAATTCAATGAAGAGCTCCACTGGGATCAGAAATTTATTTTAAGATTAGGCATAATCAATGTTTGGGAAGCTAAGGCTCTTCGCTTGCCAAGTGGACGTCATCTCGCTTTCGTTACCGTGTTGTAGTTGCTGAACTGGCCTCAGTCTTTTCAGCCTTTGCTTTTTTTTTTCTGCATGCATCATATCTGATCAGTGCCTCAAGGTTTATAAACTTTATTTGGATGTGAAGAAGTGATAACACGTGGCAGAATGGGTAATGTTTTCTTACATTTGGATAAAAAAAAAGGTTGACACTAAACATCGCCGCTCGCGGTGCTGTGGAGTGTGTCTGCATCGTGTACAGTGGAGTCAACCGATCATAAATGGCTGCGTGTGCTCTTCCTCACGCTTTAAGTCATCTCCCCCTCTTTTCAAGTTGTAGCAGAATCAACAGTGAACTGTGTCATTATTATTGTCATGATTAATAAAGATTTTTGCACATTTGTATGGTCTTACACTTTTTGTCGACCGAGCACTATATGTTATATGACTTGATAGATCAAACTAAAGATGAGACAAGATGTTTTAAGATTGATATATTGCTCACAAATAGTGAAATTGCATATATATACACACACAGATATTCTTAACATTTTTTGGGCAAGGTGAGGGCAGAATAACACTCTGCTGGACAGTGCCGATAGCAACTATTTGGTATACACAATTTTGAGGTATACACAAAATGAAAGATTGCCTTCTTAAAAATAAAATTTCCTTTCCATTATGTACATCTCCCATCAAAGTTATCAAGTTAGAAAACCACAGTACCCATTCAGCAGAGTAGCCTCCTTGCTTTTAATCTTTTAATCTAGCAGTTTTCTTTGATGTTGTGTGTTGCTTCATTCTTATGGCAGGGTTCAACATTTGAAGAAGTAATGTCATTCTGAAGTGCAAAAGTCAAAAGGACTGATAATGTGAGGCTGTCCAGAGAGTTCATGTTCACTTTGTGAGGTCCTTCAAGTACTGCAGCCCCTGACTTGTGTATTCAGTGGCTTTTGTCGGGGCCTCAGAAAGATTTGAAATCGTCCACTGTACGCCTGCAACAAAAGAAAAAAGAGAAGTTTAGGTTTTAGATAGTGAAAAATCAGGGTCAATATAGGATCTAGACCAAAAGTAATACCAATACCAAAATAGTTTTAAAACAGACTACAAAAAAGGAACAAATAATTGAATTCTTACCAGAATTCCACGCGTCAACAGGAGAGAACTCAATCTTAGGTATGGTTGGAAGCTGAGCCTGACAAGAGGGATAGGGTGCATTATTTTCTGTTAACAACATACTACATTGCTTACACTGCTTTGATTGGAGCTGGTATACAGACTTTCTATTAGTATAGGTGAAAACACTCCTTGTAAGGTCTAATTTATCTTAGGTCTGATTTAGAAAAAGAGCAAAAGTTTAAATAAGTACATAAATTTTAAAAAGTGTTTATTATAATTGGACAGTACGACTACTAAAAATAAATGAATAAATAAACAAATCAGGTTTTAAAATAAAATCATGAAGAGCAGACGCACTTATACACTGTTTCAAGTGAAAACTTGCTTGTTGGAGTTTGTGAATAAAATCATAAATAAGAAATGGATAAATACTCGTTCTTTTCCATGTTTTTTTTTTTTTTTAAACACCCGAACTGGTTTGTCAGCAGAACTAGGACCTGTACTATGAACTAATTTCAGCATTCCCTGGATATCTTTCCATTATCTGACTTCAATTAAAATAACACTGATAACCAAGATAAGCAGAATTACAATGGTGTTTATCGACTAAGCCAAGCCAGAGTTTAACAATCTAGCTGTGAGTGTATTCAGCTAGATGTTGGCAGCAGTCGACCAGTCAGAAACATGGGCGGATCTTACAAAGCTACAACTATGATATCTGAAAAATTTGGAAAGATTAAATAATACAGGCATAAAGCAACAGCAGTGTTGAAGCTAAATGAGTGGTGTGAGTGTGTGTGGGAAGAAACAGCCAGTCCAGTAGTATTAAATGTTTTGTATGAGCATGAGCACTTTAAGCACTTTGGTCAGTAATGCTGGAAAAGATATTTACTTTAATCAAGTCTCAGTCTTAAATCTGGTAAGGCTCAGTTACCAGACTTAAGGCACAGGAGAATCTGAAGAATTGCTATTGACTATATTTTCGACCTGATGATCTCTAATCTAGACCACAACCTGCTCCAGAGCTAGTTAGGTCAGCAACATACATTACCACGAATCAAAGTACATGCCTCACAAAGGTTTATGATGTCATGATTGTACTGTAACTATGTATGCATTAGAGCGTTTCTGATCTCATAAGAGAAAGGCTAGAAAGCAAAAAGAAATTTCTACACATTTATGGTACGAGTCATCAAATTTGCTGTCTGCAGCACTAATCTATTTAATGCAATGACTTTATAAAACCATTTTACTTTCTGTTGTATTAGGCCTAGTGGCACTGATCCAGGAAGACCTAGTTGTGTATAACGTGCATCTTGTACCTCCACACCAAAGTACTTCATCCATTCCTCCATGGCAGGTGGGATTACTGCTTTGGCCTTCTGCAGAGCCTCTGAGCCCTGTTCACTGTTCCCCAAGAGACCAGAGTCATAGGCAACATAGACAGCTCCTCCTGCAATGGTCACCTTGGTGGCCAGTCTGGAAATGAAAGAACAGATGCAGTAATGCAATTAATCTGAAATACCCCAATTTCCCAACAGGGCAAACTGAAACTACAGACACACGTAGTTATTATCAAAGTAAACAACAAATTATTCTTTGATGCCAAGTTAGCAGTTAATAGTTGGGAAATTTACAACCGCCCACATAAGCTCACGTTATTGCAGAGAGTTAGTATATCAGCCCAAGTTTAACTCCATAAAGAAAAGCATATTTTAAGTCTTAAACTTGGAGCTAAAACGAAATCAACTGAAAATGACCTGGTATGACTGACAGCTAGCTTAGCCTAAGTTAGCTTAATTACCAATAAGAGCATTTAGAGCAGTAATAGTATACGGAACCGCGGGAGTTGAAATAAAAATACTAACTTCATAACAGGCCAAATCCTCGTCGCCATCGTTCAGCGCGGTCTATTCTCCTTTAAGAAGCTGTTATTATGAGAACTGCGACAATGAGCCGTAGATCAGGCTAGCTGGTTAGCTGCACTGAAGGACAACCCTGCTTGATGATCCGTGTGCACCAGTGTTGTGTAAATAAAGTTGCTATTTCAAAAGTAAGGGCGGATGTAATTTCAGAGGCGCAGATTCGTCAGCCTTGATTTTTTTTAAACTATAAATATACAGGCAAATAAATTAAAGATTTTGGCGCTTCGATAAATTAATAAAATAGATAGATTTAGATAGATATTAAAATAGGTAGTATTAAAATAACAAAAAAAATGATTTGTGTCCATGAAAGAGGGCAGACCTATCTGACCAACCCCCGCCCCTTACAAAGTGGAAGGAGGGCAGAAATAGTGGGCTGCATAAAATGCGCTTAGTTTTCTCAAACTGGGATTGTGAAAGTTGGCAGAAACTTCTAAAGCTTAGCATTTCCGATCAGCTGCTACCAAATTGCCATAATGGGCGCTGTCACAAAAATTCTTTTAGCTAGTATATGTGTTGCTTTCCTGGCTGCCAAATGGACTTCACCCAGATTTGATGCTGGTAAACTCTGTTCTTTGTCATTGTGAGAAAGTACTTGTTTGTTTTTAGTTGCAAACTTGCAGCAAGCATGCAGATTTGTCCAGCAGACAATAATGTGTTAGGTGGTGTTGGACCTACAGTGGTCCAGACATATGCGTGGTATGCATTTGCAATGTATAAGTTGAAAACAGCTAAATAGAGTCACACTTACGGATTTACTTAACTTAAAAATGAAGGTTTCACATGAAAAAGGTAAGACTCACGTGAAGGAATCCTAGCTAGCTTACTCGGTTATGTCACAGATATAACTTAGTATCTCGTAACACCTCACTATTATAGTCATAATTACAATATTTTACGTCATTTTTAAAAATAATTATTATGAATTAAATCATGACGAATTTCCTTGTTTGTTTGTTTTTTTATTGTTTGTTATACATATGAAGTCTGTTTTAATAGACATCTAATACATGTGCAGTCAACTTTGATTTGATTTTTGAAGCTCAAAAGCACCCGGGCCAACAATTTCAGGCTTTATGGTCAGGTGTAGCCAGATTAAGGAGATAAAAGGTCTGAAGTTGAGTCCAAGAAATCAATTTGCATGTTCAATATGGGTTTCAAAGAATTAGTGATGGAATCAAAGGCTGAAAAAGCAAAAACATGAGCTATAAAACCAGAAACCACAGGAATGTTTAAATTACCAGTTACATTCTTGAAAAAAAAAACAATGTACAGAAGGCCTGGAAAACAACAAAAACAACGCCAGGTCAGACTTTGCTATTTAAAAATGAAACCAACAATTCATATTAGAATTAAAGAAATAATAGAATACATGCCACATTATTAACAAATAAAAGGCAGTTTTATGGTGTGGGTGTGTATTACTGCCAACTTGGAAAGGTAACAATTTAATGATTTGTTCAAGAAATGTATTAGAAACAGCACAAAGTTAGCGAGTAATTGATAATAATCTGCTCTCCGCATGTGACCAAGGCCTTACCAAAGAGAGAATCCAGCATTTATTCACATTTTGAGAACACACTGTAGAGTCAAATTTCCGCAAGCAATGAAATTATGCGGTCCATGTCAGTGGACTAGTGTTATGTATACTTGCATATCCCATGTGCTCTACTCTGCAACACTGTAACCTTATAAAATACCACATTTTTTTAAAGCTTAAATGCCTATATTTCACAAATGTACGACAGCGCAGGACAATTTGTTTCAGATGCGAAAAACACAATTTGTGTTTGCTTTGGTTAGTAATAAAAATGCAGTTTGAATGTCTGCTGCATGAACCCTAACCCTTCATGGGAATAAGAAGTGGAATAAGAGAGAGAACATGCAGTTGATAGCACATTTAGCTAAACCTTTGAGGGGAAAAGGGTACTGACATATGGCTCCATTCTCCAGCATGGGGAGTGAAAATCTTTAAACCTGCAGGATATTTAAATCTTCATAGCACCAGGCAAAGAATTAAAGCAACAAACGAGTGATATGGAACCTTCAAAAACAAAATACAGCATGGAAATTCTGGTGAAATAAATAAACACAATATCCAAGCATTTTACTATTCCAAATGAAGAGTATGCATTTTGCAATTTCTCAAGGTTAAAAAGTTTCAAATGCCCTTTGACCTGAAGCAATATATGGAGGACTAAGATTAGCTTTTCTTTTTAGTGTATATATCTGCCTAAAGAATGATTCTGGATAAACTAAACTATTTCATTGAAATCAAGTTCACTTAAAAACCTTTTCTGCATGCGTAGACACATTAACAATGTATGCAATAGTTACTGTGGTCATTTACTCTATTTATTGTTGACTAATAGAAATAACATTTTTGTTGTTTCTATTAACCTTTCATGTATTAAAACAATTCCATTCCATGTTGAATACGGTAAACCTTTGTTTCAGATTCTCTCAAAGGGGCTAGGGTACTGGTGACTGGGGCCAGTACAGGTATTGGTGAACAAATGGCGTATCATTACGCCCGCTTTGGAGCCAAAATTGTTATCACAGCGAGGAGGGAGAAAGTCTTACAGCAGGTCAGTTTACGTAATAAACTGTTGAAATTCTGCTCATAGATTGCCATTTACTTGTGTTGTTTTGTGACAGTCATGAATAGAGACATTCTGTAGTTCTCTCAATTAACTAACCATGTGCATTTTTAATAATTTTGGCCTGTAGGTAGTAGAAAAATGTCAGAGTTTAGGAGCCCAGAAAGCTTTTTATATAGCAGCAGACATGGCGAATGAGGCTGACCCTGACAAAGTGGTGGATTATGCTCTGGAGAAGCTGGGAGGTTTGGATTACCTGGTCCTCAATCACATTGGGCCTAGCCCCTTCAGCATGTGGGAGGGAGATGTGGATCACACCAAATGGCTGATGAAGGTAACTGAGCATTTTGATGGTCATTCAAAACAGGAAATGGAGAGACTATGCTGATTCATGAATGTTTCTTTGTGAAGGTCAATTTCTTCAGCTATATTCAGATGGCCTGGAAAGCTTTGCCCTCCCTTGAGCAAAATAAAGGATCACTGGTTGTTGTCTCATCGCTCTTAGGTAGGTTTATTTTTATACTTCTACAGCATTTTTATACTTTATACTTTTTTATGCAGATGATGACAAACTATCAAATACAAATTGTGTGTACACATATGTACCTCCTAATACTTTCACCCACCAATTACAATTAAATTGACATTTTTTAAAGGCACTTTCTACTGCAACTGATAAATAAGCATGGTAATACAGTAATTAAGATTAACTTAATGTATTATCATGACAAGAGTTGATAAGCCACTCTGGAGCTTGTTTGTGTGCACCAGGTGGCTGGGCCATAAGTTCTTGGTCTTGTACCATGGGTCAACTACCTGCAGGAGAATCTGTAGAGGGAAAGTGTTTTCTGGATTGGGCGCCAGTCAAAGTCACAAGTACTGATAGTCTAGTTGTTGGCTTTTTTGCTGTAAGGGATGTGGGGACATCTTTAATGGGGAAGGAGCCTAAGTTTTGGTAGGAAGTTGAGGAATACTCACCAGAGCATGAAAGTGACCACAAAGCTGACCGCAGAAGCAAAGCTGTCAATTTCCTGGTCAGTCTACCTTGTTATGCTCAATTATTTATATGGGCTGGCGGTAGCGACCAAAAGATCAAGATTTGCAGATACAAGTGGCTGATAAAAGTATCCTTCACAGGGTGTCTGGGCTCACTCTTAGAGATAGGGTGAGGACCTCAGTCATTTACAATGTGCTTTAAGTAGAACTGCTAAGTAGAACTCTTAAGTAGACCTCTCCTGGCATGTCAGACTGGCAGGAGGCCTCGGGGCACACACAAGTATGACAGGAGAAATTAGATCTATTGGCTACCATGGGAATGCCTGGGTATTCCCCTAGGGCACAGTTGTCAAACTCCAGTCCTCGAGGGCTGTTGTCCTGAAACTTTTAAATGTGTCCCTGCTGCAACACACGTGAATAAACTGAGTAGGTCATTAGCAAGACTCTACAGAACTTGACTGGATGTTGAGGTGGCAATTCAGCCATTTGATTCATGTTACAGCAGCTCATGAGTGAATGAACATGGTGCAATAAAAGTACTTTAAGAAGTACAGTTTCCAAACGCTTATATTTACTTGAGTAGGGTTAGGGGTTGCCGCCTCAGCATGCAGTCAAGTTCTATAGAGTTTTGCTAATGACCTAGTAATTTTATTCAGGTGTGTTGCAGCAGGGACACATTTAAAAGTTTCAGGACAACAGCCCTCGAGGACTGGAGTTTAACAGCCCTGCTCTAGAAATATTGGAAGAGGTGACTGTGGAAAGGGACTTTTTCAGTACTAATTTCAAAGTTGTTTCCAAGTACAAGCAAATAAATGATATAGAATCAATTTTTAAAAAAAAAAAAAAGAATAATTGGCTAGACCAGTGGTTCTCAAACTTTTGTAAGGCAGTTTTTTATTAATCATTACCAATAATATGCAAAACCATCCATTGTGGTTTGTGATTCAGGGACCAGTTGAAAGAAGCTTTGTTAGAATAAAAGTGACCAAAGTTGAAAAGTGAACTAAAGGTCAGTATATTAGAATCAGCAAACTCTAAAAAAATATTTTACCTGCATAATTCATATTCATCAAGTTGGTTATTTTTTGCCGCTCATTACCTGCCCACCTTCCCTTCTGCAGTGGCGCTGGGCCCCTCAGCAGAGCCCCTTAACACAGTTTGAGAACAGCTAAACTAGACCAAAAGATGAAAAGTTGGACTTCCAGAGCTCAGAGATTTGAAATGGCCAAGGGGGCAACAGAAGTTACAACACATAGCAATATAACAAATGAAGAAACCAAACAACTGACATTCAGTACAGACAAATGAATAGAAACTTGTGAATCATATACAATAACAGACGATTACAAGAGCAATATTGAACACAGGCTTGAGCAAAAGAGCAGTTCTCTAATGCGTTTAAAATGGACTTTGACTCCCCGTCGTAACCAGTTCTGACAGTGTTTGAAAGCTCCAAGAAAGCTCCTGAAGACGCTTCTCCTACTCTAACAGTTGTTGATGCTTCATAGGTAAAATAACTTCTCCTTTCGTGGCACCATATTCCTCAACCAAATTTGCCTTGAACGGGTTCTTTGGGTCTCTTCGTCATGAGCTGGCTATGAAGAAGAGCAACGTGTCCATCTCTGTCTGCACACTCGGTCTCATTGATACTGACTCAGCTATGGAGAAAGTCCGGTTAGTCAAATATATGTATGCAGAAATATTTGACATTGTGTATTTTGAGATATTTTTGAATTAAGTGTAAGAATTTTCTCTATCCTAGGGGTGTCACTGATTTACCAGCCTACCCCGCCACAGATGCTGCATTGAACATCATCATTACAGGATCTACAAGGCAGCCAGAGCTTTTCTACCCTTGGTTCACATACTTTATAGCTATTACCAAAGACTGGTTTCCTTCTGTCACAGATTATTTGACCCAGAACTCCTACAACTACATCCCATGAAGAGCATTTATTCAGCACAACTGAAGCACAATTATACATTTTCCTAATTCTAAATATCAACATTTAATTTGGATTTTGGCCTAGCTCTTTGACATTTTGATGCACCCAGTTTTGTGGGAACATTTCTGTTTCCACTTTTCTCATCATTTCTTTGAGAATGGTAAATGGCCTGTATTTATATAGAACTTTACTAGTCCCTAAGGACTCCAAAGTGCTTTACATATCCAGTCATCCACACACAGGTGATGGCAAGCTATATTGTAGCCACAGCCAACCTGGGGCGCACTGACAGAGGCAAGGCTGCTGGACACTGGTGCCACCAGGCCCTCTGACCACCACCAGTAGGCAACAGGTGAAGTGTCTTGCCCAAGGACACAACGACCAACACTGTCCAAGCCAGGGCTCGAACCGCCAACCTTCTGATTACAAGGCAAACTCCCAACTCTTGAGCCACGATCGCTCGAACAGAACGGTCCAGTAATAAAATGCATACAGATAGAAAAGCTCAGGACTTGGGATTTTACTTTTTAGGCTACTATTTTAACATTTTAGACATTAGTGTCTGTGTCAAGAGTAGAGCCACTGCTGTCCAAACATTATTGCACCTGTACTTGAAAACTCAGAAGAAAAAAAGTCTGGTTTACTACTGATAAGCCAACCTCACCCCTCCATTCAGCCCTCCCACACACAGACACAATACCTCACATGACATTTGTTTATGAAATAAATGAATATGTTTCATGTTGCTGCTGATAATGAACACAAAACAATAAACCAGCTTCCTCCTGACATGTTTGTTGGTGTTAATTGTGGTTAATGAAGGGAAGGAAAGGTAGATCATAAAAACAGACCACATAAGTCATCCATAGTCTAACAGAAACATCTTTCTACCATAAAATGCAGTTTAGCATATTCCAGGTCGGTACAGATTAGTGGAGAAGTGAAGAGCAGTCAGGAAGCTACTTGGCTGACACAATAGAGAAGCCCAAAGCAAAAAAAGTCAAGAATGTGAAATAACGTGAGGTATGATAATGCACATAAATGCAAATGGAAAAAAATGTTTTTTTTGCCAGTGAAATATTTGTTCCGCACCTTAAAGGTATGAAGACCTAATAACTTTAAATTTAGATTTTTCTTGTGTCTGCTAACCCCAATGCCACTATTAATGTTTAATTATAGAGCTACAAAAATGTTAGCCTCCTATTGCAGTTGTCTGCTTTGACTGACAGCCACAGGCACAATGAAACCTAGGTCATTTATACTGCACCAAATCACAACAACAGTCAATAACGCACTTTATATTGTAAAGTAGACCCTACAATACTATTTAAAACAATCATATGACCCCCTTTGACAAGCACTTGGTGACAGTGGGAAGGAAAAACTCCCTTTCGAATAGGAAGAAAACTATTTGAAGCTCTGAAATCTGACTGAAACTCTTCAAATAAGCCATATTATTTAAAATAATGATTAATGATACTTGTTATGTGGTCTGTTGATCCAAGTCTGCAGCACAAGTTAAAAGGAATAATCAAAAAGAATATCAAAAGGAATAATAGTACAAGACTTATAGATCAGCTTTAATGTAAAATATTCATATTCACAGATGGGTCAAAAGATCCAGAGACTGGTTGAAAGAAAACTAAAGTTTCATCGTAGCTTACCAGCACAAGGAAGGAAACACAGAAAATTTGCAATCTGTTATATCTTCAAATTATAAAATTGATGGAAAGAATATAGTTTTTGATTCCCCCCCCCCCCCCCCGCAATTCTCCTCTCCACACTCCAGTCCATTAGGTGGCAGTAATGGGCTTGTGCCTTCCCACATGGCTAGGTTCAGTGGTTGCACAATGAGAGTGTAAAAGGCAGAAAGTCAAAAGAGCACTGAGATTTAAAAGGCTGATTAGCTCACAGAAAGCAGGCAAGAAGGTGACTGCACTGGAGTAATCATGTCAGTACTGGCAGATGATGGTTTATGACTAAACCATCATCTGCATCAGCGCCCAAATAATTGGTCACATATGTGCACGTTAAATTTCACTGGTAAATGTGAGCCACCTGCTAATGGTTCAGAACAGTATATATTTCCTCAAATGTTTGTTTTCTGCCATTTTATTCTGTATTTGTCTTTTCAGACCTCTAACAGCAGCATGTTTACGAGGAGAAGGTTCTCACAGACCAGCAGGAGAGGAACTCCAGTCTGGACCTGGATGGCCCAGAGCCTCCACAGATTAAAGAGTAACAGGAGGAACTTTGCAGAAGTCATGAGGGCGAGCAGGTTGGACTGAAGCAGGAGACTGATACCTTTATGGAGATTCCTCCTTATGAGTAAAGTGACCACAGCTCTCCTGAAGCAGAGAGCCAAGCTTATAAAGAAAGCCAGCATGTGGACTCGGGAGAAATAATTAGAAATGCAAAAGCAAAGAAAAGGAGACTTAACAGAAAGCAAAGTAACAGAAAGAAAAGTCTCAGCCCAACTTTTCCAGTGGTACAAACCACAGGCAGGTGCCAGGTTTGTCCCACCAGGAGTGATTCAAAGATTAGGAAGACATGTGCACAATGCAAGAGATATATCTGCAAGGAGCATGCACACACTCTCTGCACATCATGTGTACAGTAGTGCAGACAAAACACTTGACTGTTGGACAAGAACGTTTCCATGTTCTGACTATTTCACTGATGTTGTCATTATTTTCAGTTTCACAAATCATTAAATTTCACCCCAAACATGTAAAAAATATCATAAACACACACACACACACACACACACACACACACACACACACACACACACACACACACACACACACACAGAAACCCTCAAACAGAACAAAAAAACTCTTCAACTCTGCCACTGCCGGTCCCAAGCCCGGATAAAAAAAGAGGAGGGGTGAGTAAAACTAGAGCAAAAGGTCTAGGGTCACAAAAGTCAACAGGATTCATGGGCATGGGTGTGCACCCAAAATTAGAAAAAAAATAGATGGAGGATTTTCAAGATACACTAAATCTAAAACTGAACGTTTGTCCTGATGGTGGCACTAGAGAAAAGGTCATGCCATCACTAAAAACCAACAGGGTTCATCCACTTGTGATCATAAATGTTTTGAGTAATTTTGAAAAGATTTGAATGCAAACTTTACAAGATACATTTATTCTAAATTAAAAGTTTGGCCTGATGGTGGCGCTAGAGTTTCATTATCAAGGGGCTATTTATGTGTTCAATAAGTAGCCAAAGTGTGGTCAACAATTGTATGTGAACCATTGTCTATGATAGTAATATTTGAGGAGAATATGAGGGTTGGAGCTGCCTTAATATTGAGACCTCAGCACCATCTAGTGACAGTATGGAGGACTCATCATATTTATGGAGACTGTTGAGTAACTATGTCGAGTGCAATATCTGTAAAGCTAGCTCTCATTCCTTCTAAGTCCCTCTTAGTATGTTAACGAATAATTGATCAACAAATTGATTTACTCTGCCTGACAGAAACCCGTTTACAGCAGGATGATTATGTTAGTTTAAACGAATCAACACTAATTGTCAGAATCCTCGAAGCTCAGGCCGAGGGTGCCGTGTGGCAGCAATTTTCCACACTTGATTATTAAACCAAAATCAAAGACTAAGAATGAGTTTGAATTCATTTGAAAGCCAGATGCTTAGCCTTGTCCACCCCAGCTGGAAAACTCAAAAACCAGTCTCATTTGTTATCATCTATCGTCCACCTGGGCCGTACACAGAGTTTCTGTCTGATTTCTCAGACTTTTTGTCTGATTTAGTGCTTAGCTCAGATAAAATAATTATTGTGGGTGATTTTTTTTTAACATCCATGTAGATGCTAAACACGACAGACTAAAAATGGCATTTGATGTCTTATCTTTTTGGATTTATTTATTGCTAATTAAATCAAACACTGTGCGGTTTATTAAATAAAAAGTTAAAGCTACTGTAAGGAAATGTGTTGATAAAAAGCACTTTCTCTTTGAGTTTGAGGGCGGGCCTTAATGAAGTTCAATGAACCACTTTTGAAAACACGCCCCCTTACAGAGTGACAGGAGGAGGGTGAATGGAATGCAGTTGCATAAAAGGCAGTTTGTGTCCTCAAACTGTCTAAAGTCCAACACTTCAAAACAACTAGCAGCAAGCTGTTAAAAATGGGAGCTTTCATAAAGATTATTTTAAGTTGTACATTTGTTGCTTTCCTGGCCATCAGATGGACCAGCAATTTTGATGCAGGTAAAGTAGGATTATGTTTATTGTTACTGAGAGCAAGTATTAATCTATATTTATCTGTAAACTTTGGTTCAATGACCTAAAGAGCAGTACTGCTGATAAAAGACGGTGGTATTAGAGCTACAGGTTGCAACAGGCAGGGGTGTTGTTTATGAAATGAATGGCGTGAAAACAGTATATGAAAGCATTTTAAAGGAGTCTGCATATGACATTTACTTAGGTTAGAAGTTAAAGTTAAAAGATTTATACGAGGTAAAAGATCATTGCACTCTGTAGTTAATGTTTGAGTGATTGAAACAGTAATAAAAACTGAAGTAGTTATCTTTTAACTCATGACCTTGCTTTTGATTTTGATTGAGGCTTAAAAGTAATAAAGTAATAAACATCTGTACGTTGATGTGTGCATCAATTAAGCAGATAACAGGTCGTTCAAGTGTTGAACTTGCATTTAAATGGTTCACAGGAAATAACATGAATCTAAGACTGCTGATAGAAATAGCAGGAAGAATTCTGAAGTGTAAGTCAGCCACTTGTCAGATTCAGTTAAATGCTGCAAAACTGATGGCACAGAACTTCCCATTACAGATGAGTAATGATCCAAACACACAGCAAAAGCAAGCCAAGTGAATGAATTTGTGAATTATATATTCCCGTATTCTCCTCGTCACCTACTCCCAGATATTATAGTTTGCATTTTTCGTATCAAATGTTTGCCATACAGTCAACTTAAGCTCATCCGAATGAAACATGTAAAGTTATTACACATAATAAGTAAACTCATATAACATAATTTTCTGATTTGCATGGACCAAATATATCTCTTTAACAAGGATAGTAAAGGTTTTGTTTTTAGGATATTTTATGAAAACGGTAAGCAATTTAACGACTTTAAAATGCAAATGAAATCCGAGTGGAATGATTTGCAACTCTCAAAACCCATATTTTATTCACAATAGAACATGGAGAACTTACAAAAGCCAGGAAAATTCACCATGTTAAGAATAATATTAGCTCATCTTGAACTTGATGGAAGCCACATGTCTCAAAAATGTTGGGGCAGGAGCAACGAAAGACTAGAAGAGTAAGTGGTACAAAAAGAAAAAGCTGGAGGAAAATGTAAAATAGCAAAAAACTTGAAATATCCTATCACTGACATTATATAATGTCATCAAAAGATTCCAGGAATATGGAAAAGTTTCTACATACAAGAGATCAGGCGTCTCTGCAGCATTGCATTCTGATTCTGTTTGATTGTCACAGTTATATTTATATATATTAAATAATAATAATTCCACACTCGCCCTGCAAGATCAATGTTATTTAAATAGTATGTTCTCTCACTTTAATCATTTGATATGTTTTCTGTGTTCTATATGAATAGAATATGTGTTTATGAGATTTGCACATCGATTTCTACAGGCAATGAATTTGAATTAATCTGATTTATGTCAATGAACTGTTGGTTATGCCCTTGCACATGCCATGTGCTCCATTCAACAATTACAACACTTTGCATCCAGACAGTTTATGACCTACCACACCTTGTATATCACTCTGGCATTTTAAATAAGCATGTTTCACAAATGGACACTAGGATTTAATTTGTTTCCATCTGTAGACATTTGCAGATATACTGATATCTGATATCTGATATTCCCAAACTTCAGTTCTGTATATTTCTTCTTTTTGTTAATGTGTGGAAACAAGACTTTAACTATTATCAAGCATGAGGGGTGAACACTTAAAAAACTGGATGTCAATGACATTAAAAGATAAGATAAGATCTCAGAATCACTTCAAAAACAAAACAGTGTTTCTTGGACAAAGAGAAGTCCCCGAAAAGGCAGATTATTGATTAAGCACAGTATATGACTTTTTAACCACCTCATACATTACTGTCAAGGCCGAAACTTTTCCAAGTGTCCTTCAACCTGAAAGTTTCAGGTTGTGTGGTGTAGGGGTTCCAAATGCAATACTTGGGCAGGCAAAAATAACAAAATGCAATCTTTTTATTTGGATGGTTGCAAAAAGTCAAAACAGACAGATCTAAAAGACGAGGCATTACAAAAAAAAGAAAAAAAAAGAAACGAGAACCACAACAGCCTCTTCAACAAAGACTAAGGGCAAGGCAGGGCTGTATATACTCTGGCTGACTGGGGATGGAGAACAGGTTGGCAACGAGAAGTGAACATAATCAATACAGGTGAACAGAGTGGAACACAGAGAGCGAATACAAATACAAAACAGAATCTAAAAGTCAACAATATTACTAAAAAACACAAATTCAGCACCAACCCGAGACCATAACACCAACAGCATATGAGGACACAGTTTTGGCTTGTATTATATTTTATTTATAAAGTGACAATTAACAGCAAGGATTGTTTCAAGGTCGTTGATCACATCTGCATTATTCCTATTAAATGCTTCACTTACACCTTTACCATGTTTTGTGTATTAGTATAATGACATGCCATTAGTATAGTATATATAATTTTTGCCACAGAATCTCTCAGAGGTGCCAAGGTATTGGTGACTGGGTCCAGTAAAGGCATCGGCGAACAAATGGCATATCATTATGCCCGCTTTGGAGCCAAGATTGTTATTACAGCAAGAAGCAAGGACACACTACAGAAGGTCAGTTAATACGTAAACTACTCAAATTCTACTAAGATGCTGTCATTTAGTTCTAGTGTTTATGTAAGTCATGAAATCAAGCAGCTCAGAAGGCAGTATGAGGTACATGAGGATATTCTTTAGTTCTTTGGAGTAGCAGTTTTAGCTATATGACTCATGCCATTCTTATTGATTGTGACTAACAGGTAGTAGAAAAGTGTCTGAGTTTGGGAGCCCAGGAGGCTTTTTATATAGCAGCAGACATGTCCAATGAGTCTGACCTTGATCGAGTGGTAGATTTTGCCTTGAAGAAGCTGGGAGGTTTGGATTACCTGGTTCTCAATCACATCGGCTCGACCCGTGTCGCCATGTGGGATGGAGACGTCGAACATGCCAAGTGGCTGATGAAGGTAACGGAGCGTTTTGATGCTTTATCAGAAACATAAAATGAAAAGAATGCCCTCAGTCATGAATGTTTGTTTGTGTACAAAGATCAATTTCTTCAGCTATATTCAGATGGCCTGGAAAGCTTTGCCCTCTCTTGAGAAAAATAAAGGATCACTGGTGATTGTTTCCTCACTTGCAGGTAGGTTTGTTTTTATAGTTCAACCAAAGCACAAAAACAGTCACCTTAAGCCACTTTACATCGTAAAGTAAAGACCATGCAATAATTCGGAGAAAATCAAAATTTCAAGTTTTAATTAATTTAGCCACATTAGTGATATTTATCACCTTTTGCCTAATGTCCTGTAGTGGACCATCCAGTTTTCCTGACAGATTCCCTGAGGGGATCCAGTGTAAAGAAAGAAAAAGCTGCGGAGCGACCCGCTGTGGTGACTCTTTGGTTATCGAACCACATAAGGGAGCAACCAAAAGTAGCTCCAAGAATCGATTAACAGAGGAAAGTCGAGACATGTTAAGTTTGAAAACTCCAGAAAATTCCTAACAGCTGTTGATTCTTCACAGGTAAAATGCCCAGTCCCTTAACAGCTCCATACGTCTCAACAAAAAGTGCCTTGAATGGGTTCTTTGGGTCTCTTCGTCATGAGTTGGCTATGAAGAAGAGCAATGTGTCCATCTCTGTGTGCACACTGGGGCTCATTGACACCGAAACAGCTATGAGCAAAATCAAGTTAGTATGTATAAAAAGATTTGCCATCAAATCATTTGTGCTGTTTACATGAGTTAATTGCAAGGAATTTTTTGTGTCCTAGGGGAAAGGTTAACATGCCAGCCTACCCCGCCACAGAGGCCGCCCTGAACATCATCATCACGGGAGCTACGAGACAGCCAGAGCTTTACTACCCTTGGTTCACATACATTTGGACTCTCACCAAAGATTGGATTCCTTCTTTTACAGACTATGTGGTCCAGCACTCCTTCAACTACAACCCATGAAGAACATTTATCTGAAGCACAATTCTACACCTCTTTAATTAAAAACACAGAACTTTGGCTTGGATGTTGGCTTACAACTTTGCCATTGATTTTTTTTTTATGTTGATGTACACACTGGGCAGGACTATACCATGGACAGCTCGTCTGTAGCCGGTATATGTCACTTCCATTCCTCTGAATCTTAGCCTTCATATTTTAATACACCCAGTTTTATGGCATAATCTTTGACTTTTCCAGTTTCCACTTTTCTCGCCTTGCTTTTGAGAGCTGTCCAGTTATGAAATGTCTACGGGGAAAAAAGCTTACGGCTTGAAATTGTTTCATTTTCGTCTCCCTCAAAGAGATTAGCTCCTATCTGCATAGCACAGCCACCGCTGTCCAACCGTTACTGCACCACTAAGTGAAAATTCAGAAAGAAGACACCTGATTTACTACAAATAAGACAACTCTCTGTGTCTCTCTCACACACTTTCCTTTCATGATTTTCAGCCACGAATGGTATATTAAAGTTTCACATTTCTGCTATTTGCTAATAAAAGATGAAAAGCAATAAACATATTCTTTCCTCTCATGCTTTAAATTCAAATTTTATTTGTCACACACACAACCGTACACAGTATGACATGAGGTGAAATGCTTATTGCTGTGCAATGCCCGACCATTAAATGACAGATATACAGATTACTACAAAAATTTACAGATTTTAACTTAGAAATTTACAGTAAAAATGTGCAAAAAGCAGTTTACATGGGAAATTATTTTAAAAAAGAAATTATAAATTATAAGAAGTGTGCAAAAAGAAAAACCAGAGTGCGTGTGGTGATGTGTGTGAGAGAGTCCAGTCCTACACCTGATTCAGGGCCCAAATAGCCTGGGGGAAGAAGCTCCTCCTCATTCTCTCTGTTTTGGCCTTAAGGGAGCGGAAGCACTTCTTATTAATTCAATGTTGTTGTTGTTTTTAAGTAACTCTACATTTTTTATTTGATAGGACAAAAGGACAAAAGCAAGTGACAACAAACAATATAAATAATCTTAAGTCTTTGTTTTCCCTGCTGAATCCTACAGTAATATAGCTGAGTAGATATGTGAAGTGAAGGAATGGATCTAAGCCCACACACACAAACAAAGATAAAAGGAGATAAAATGCACATAAACGCAAAGAAAGGTGAAAAATAAAACCATTTTGCATTAAAGAAGTGAAATATTTGTTCTACTTCATCTTAAAGGTAACAAAAAGGTTTACGCAAACCTGATCAGTACTTTGAATGTCCACATGAGGACAGTAGTGCCAAACCGTTGAAGTGTCTTAGCTTCAAGCACATTCACAGTTAAGAAAAAAAAAAAAAGCCTAAAAATCAGAGCAACAATTATTTGATGGCAATGAAACAAATCAATGTCAAATATTTTATCTTTAATAGACTTGTGTTGAATTTGAATTTTGAGATTTTTAAGCTCGCATCAACATATCAATAGTGACCCTCTGTGTTCCAAACCCTGGATTGTCCTCCTTCTCCTTTCTTTTCCATTTCATTTAGTTTCATCTTCCCAAAGCTGGCCACAGTAGGTGCAGACTTCCTATTGAGCAGGACTTTCTCAGTGGCTTCCTTTGTGCCTTTGTTCATCATCCCCAAAGGCACCACAGGCTTCCTGTGAAGCTGTTGGTTCAATCCATCCTGGTGGTCTTTCTCTATTGTAACACAACCTAGAAGTTGTCCCCTGCTGTCAAAGCAGTTTTCTACTGTATAGCAGGAGTGAGCTGTCCTTGTCACAAAAAAGACTCACTAAAAGTAGTTTGAAAAGTTGAGAAACAAACTGTTCCTTTTGAATATATTTACAGGAAATTCTCTAAGAAGAATACAACGTCCTTGATATATAATAAAGGAGTTTTCACAGTTCACTTGCACTCTGCAGTTTTCTGTGACTGATATGACTGATGACAAGAAGTCATTGGAATACATGTTCTCTTTGTCTTTATCTCGACACTGCTGGTGATTGGAGAGGATTTTGGAAATGGTATAATCTCCCTGCAGACAGCACGGAAAGAGAAAAATCTTTCCGTTCCTTTCCCTCCTTCTGTCTTCTCTTCTGTCACACATGCACGCACAATGGTGGGGCCTCCTGGAGAGGGGAGCAGGCATGGCCTGGGAGAACAGCCTGAAACACCTGCAACAGATTAGTGCTCCTAATGCCGGGTAATAAATCCTCTCACCCTTCTCCAGCATCTCTATCTGCGCTGTGCATGGCTCTTACATGCTGAGGAGCATCCTCCCACAACAGTGACAGCAGAATACACACAGAAGATAAAGTAAACACTAAATCTTTAAAACATCCACTCTTTTATTTACGTTTCTTTCCATTATTATCCACCTCTGCAAATGCTACAGATATATTTCTTCTATCATCAAGGGTTTTTTTCCCCTAGTCAAAGCTGTAAATAAAGATCAAACATTTTCATTGTGACCGCAAACAGCCAAGGCCGGGAATAAAGTAGATCCTCTCTGCTTTACTGACTGCACATAAAAGTTGGAAGGTAGCCGACTGATCAGCCAATCAGACTCCTACTTACTGAGGCCTGTAGTGCAGTTTGAATCCAGCTTTTTCTCGGCGATTCAGCATGATTTAATCTCTGTATCTACAGACAGACCTTAGGTGTGCTACAGTAGTAAAATCAATTAAATGGAAAATAAGTCTATTACCTTTTTGCACATATCATATAGTGTGTCCTCAGTTTTACATTTGCACACAAAGTTTGCTGATGCAGCAGACATGTCATGTTTCACACCATAAATAGTCACCTATCCATGAAAATAATCTGATGCACCAGTCCCAGTTTATAACTCTTTCTTGTCCTGCTTCTTTGAGCACAAAGGTACTACTCCACAAATTCTGTCCGGCTCCATCCATCATTTCGTCGAGCTCAACAGAAAATGGGGCCTTGGCATGCTGCGCGTGTGTGCCGGCTTGTGTATGTTGCCTTCGTGCTTGACATTAATCGCGGTCACTGCTGCAGTGAAAATAATTGACCAAATGCTGAGAATGGGAAATAGGTGTCTCATGATAAGGTACTGTTAATATCTATGCAGGGTCAAAGGTAACACACAGATCTATACTATGTACTATGACAGGAATGCAGCAGCAGTAGTAGCTAGTAGCTGCCTGCTTGGCTTCCTCTTGTCTAAATCCAGTCATTGGATATCAAAATTTCTAATAAATATGGTCTACTGTGAGGTCCTTCTGAGAGTCTAGTATTTGATTTGTCCATTACTAAGATGGGGTTTGTTAATGACAACAACAGCAACAACAAACAAATTATTAGACAATGCAAATAACATGCTTCAAAATCTGAGATCCAGAAAAGCAATGGGTTATTAAAGCAATGGTTCAACATTTTTATTACAATGCCCGTGTGAAACTGACAGAGTTCCTTTTTCTTCTATAAGTTATCTCAGAAATATAAACATCTTTAAAGCTGTAGAGTGTGAGTGTAAGGTCAAGTCTGAAATTTATGTGAATTCTGAGCCGCTTGCGTGAATTGCAGGTACCAGCATGGTACTGCAAAACAAACACCATAAAGATTCTCATTTTTTCTTTCGTGTAAGTGTTAGATTTTATATATTCCATGCATTTATTTGGTTTTTTTAGCCGTGTGAGATGATTTGGTTTGAAAAGAACGTTAATCTTCCTGAACGCCGAGCTCGTTCGTGACCTCTGAAAAGTTTTCACAAAACATTCAGCTATGATAACAAAAGGAGAACGTGAGCGAGTGAGACGGGGGAGGACAGGGCAACGAGATGAGAACCTATGAAAGGGAGCGCCAGTGTGAATATAAACTGTGGGTGTGTGCGAGGTGGCTGAGGTGGCCCTATGACCCCTGACCTCTTTCCCACAGGTCCATTCAGAGCAGCACAATGGTTGACACCTGTGTCTTTTCAGTACTGGTTCTATTATTATTTACATCAGTCGGTGGGAGAGAGACAGATAGAGGCCAGAGGTGCTGTGAAGCCGAGTGCAACAGCCTCATGCCAACAACACCCCCCTCTTCTGCCCCGAACTTTTTCAAACACAGGTGCCTTCCTAACGTTCCTTCTCTATTTGTGTGTGTGTGTGTGTGTGTTTGTGTGTGTGTGTGTGTGCCAGTCTGTTCCTGTCTAATTATTTCAGATAACTCCAAACACATTGCCGGAGGAAGCGGATCCACAAAGAGGACAAACAGGGTGTTTTCACATCCTGTACCAAATGGTCTAACATTGTTCTATCCCTGCTGTCCTCTATCATCATTAACATCCAGGGAATCAGATGGAAGTTTGCCTGAAGAAAGCTGAGTCTTCTTGCTCCCAAGGAGAAAAATAAGATTTTAAATCTTAAAAATAAAGTCGAGGATTTCACGTTTGCTTCTTTGGCATCTGTGGAGGCGGGGAAAAAAAGATGAAGAAGAAGAAACAAGATAAGAGAAAATAAGAATAAACAAGCCCAAATTTTCCCAGAGCAAATTTAAGAAATAACATAATTCCATGTTATTTTTTCCCCAATTGTTTGGTAGGGGTTGCCACAAACAGGACAACGTCAGAGCGATTTTGGTCAAACTGAGAGCGTGTAAAACTTAAATGACATGCCCGGGACAATCCCTTCGTTATGTTCCTGTCATTTATCCCTCTCTTGCTGATCTGGGTGGTGGGGTGAGTCACAGGGAGCATGGGTGGCAGGCTAGGGGTTACATGAATTCTTTTTTCTTTTTTTTCATTGGGGGAGAGAATGCCCAATTAACAAAGGATAAGAAGTGAACCGTAAACACCCTCAACAAGGCCCAACAAACCTACAAGAACAAGCTCACTCTCTCTCTCTCTCCCCCCTCCTCTGCTGACCACTCCCCCCTCCAACCCTCCTCCTCCCTCTTGCACGCTCACTCTCTCTTCCACTCCCCTCACAAAAGGAAGACTCAGAGCTTACAAAGTGCCAATTAACACTGAATGTTTGCCCCTCGCACCTCCCTCTCTGAACTGCTGACAGCTCTGGTGTTTGGGTTAATACCAAAGGCCTGCAAAGAATTATAATTCTCCTCCTTGCGCCCCCCACCCCCACCACCACTCCCACCCCCTTCTCTCCCTCTCCTATCCTTTTATTTTGTTTCCAATGGGGTGGTTTTACAGTTCAATGCACAGTCAAAGGGTGATATAAAATGACTTTCCAAAGAATTTCATTTGGGGAGAAGAGGGGCTATGTTGCACTGGGACAGCCAGGGGCACGACAAGGGATAAGGGGGACACTGGGCGACACAGTGGAAGACAATAGAGAAAACTACAAAGTAGTAGTGGAAGTACAGCAAAAAGAGCTGCTTTGAAATATTTATTTCCATGTATTGTTCATTCTTTTGTACAAGGATAAGCATAAAACAAACATAAAAGTGTCTCTCTTATGTAAAAAATAAAATAAAATAAGATAAAAATATAATCCTGCTACATGCCAACAGACTCATTCTCACCCACTGAAACTGTAGGTCCCACTTGAGATGAAGATAGCGGTGTGGGTCATTTATCACAGGCAGGGCTGATGGTTATGCTACGCTTGTTTTTCTCCCTTGTGAACTTCAATAAATCAGCCTACTGAATAAAGGAGCAGCCAGTAAGAAGAGGTGATAGGGTTAAACTCTGGGAGAAACAGAGACCACTAGACTCTTTAAGGGAGCTTCTGCTAGCGCTCAATTCCCTGCCTAAACTGGGTCTGTCTCAACAATTTATGACCTCTTGGGACCTGGTCTCTGCTCTCCTCGTTCTTTACTTTGGGATGAGGTCCTGAGTTAAAATGGGTTATTCTTGGCGATGGAGCAATGCTCGAATTGGATTTCGCTTGTGCCAAGAAAACATCTGATTAGTCCTCTTAGGTCACAATACGTCTTGCATCTTCGATAAATTTGTTTATTTAATGTCCAGCAGAGAAATAGGTGAGAGGATCAACATTCAAGCGTCTGTCCATTTAATGTGAGGCTCCAGCTTTCAAAAGTGGCAAAAAAAAAAAGAGGTTTAAATAACAGAGCCTCCCATCAGAATGTCATCCGTTAGCCCGAACAAAAGAGAGTCAGTAGTATTGTTGATGTGGAACCAAGCTAGACTGGCTTTATTTACATTCAAGTAAGGGGAGCTGAGCAGAGAGCTGACATGACCTGACACGGTTCATGGTTCCACCAGTGAGGGCTGACTGCGCCTCTACCTCAACCCTGGGACCCTGAGGTCAAAATGCTCTGAGCCTCACTGGGAGGAAAGCTGCTGGCAAAACATGTGACTCTCAGCCGGGATTTCAAATGTAGAATTCTTAAATGCACTTAAGATAAGCAAAAACTTGCAACCTGAGGAGATATAAATGAAGACTTCACGTGGGAGGGAATATCTGTGTGCGCACAAGGAATCAGATTTCCACATTTCCAGACACACAATCGAGCTGCAGTGTATCATTTTTTTTTAATCTTAGATTTATTTGGAAACAGGTGCTCCTCCTCTAGTGACGGCCGAGCAGCAAAGGAGAACTCTCTTTCCCGTCTCTGCAACATCTGATTCGCATGAAGAATAATTTGACAGATGCAAAGGTCGACGATGTGTCTGTGTCAAAGGAGGGTCGTGAGAAAAGCCCAGAGAAGCGCATACGTGGGATAAGATGAAGGTCAAAATTTGCTCTGGTTTTGTCTCAAGAAGGCGTGCAGGTGCGAGGAGTCACCTTGACCTAAGTGGAACTGCAGGTCTTTGCCAGAACTGGCTCTTTCCTACATTTTAAATCTCACTCCCCCTCCCCAAAGAACAGTAGTGCGTGCATGTCAGGAGTCTACGTGACTCCATCAGTGCTGAACGGTACACAGCAGACTGGTCCTGTGGGACCCAAATTCTGGTCCAGAATCTGCAACGGCACAGCACCACACCCTGAGCTGTAACTCACCCTCGCTGTCTCTGGTATGGGATGGTGCACAGGGAGGGGTGAATTGCAGGTCAGCCATGGAAAAGCTTGCTTTATTGTCTGTCCGAGGGAAAGAAGAATAGAGGCGAGAGCGAAAGAGAGTGAGCAATGGTAGGAGGTCAGCGTAGACAGCAGTGGTTGGGCAAGATAGAGGAAGTAGATTAAGATTAAGAGGAACAAATTCAAAGAAGAGGCTTTCACTTGTATTAAGATGGAGCAAAAGATGTATAAAGTCTGAAGGTAGAAACGTGGGCACCATTAATTCCACATGTCAGGCTCGCTCATCTCTGATTTTCATCTCTTCCATATGGCAGGTTAAAATTTCTGATGGCAGAATAGCTGTAAGGCTCATGGCTAACTTTAAAGCTGAGCCAATACCCTCGACATAGTATTAGAATCAAACGGCAACCTCCATCAGTATGTATGTGCCCTGTGCACTATATGCGCTTATGAAATTTATATTGAGTGCACCTGACACTTTTGAAACACCACAGAGAATGGCACTGACGGGGGCACTCGCACACAGCGCAGAAAATATACACCTATCAGTCACACAAGCAGATTTGTAGATTCCTCTGAGTTATCAAATAACAAGATTTCTACCAGATTCGGGGTGTCAAAGTTCCTCGTCTCAAGTGATTGATGAATTCTCGGTAACTGTCCATTGCGAGGAGATGTCAGACGGAGACAGCGTGTCACCTCGCAGTGAGAGTAAAAGAGCCAGCAAATGGAAGTGATTACATCTAATATTCTCCATCTGGGAGCGATTGCCTCAGAAGACGAGTTTCAAAGAGGAGAACGGCGGGGAGAAAAGAAATAGGCAACAGTAATTTGCAGAGGATTTACAAATCTCCTGAATCAAATTCGGGAATCTTTTTGCACATCTTGTTCTCTTCTCTCAAGACAATAACTCCCGAAATGCACGAACACACACGCAAACAACCCCACAAAAAACAGTAAGTAAATAAATAAAACACCCTCACACTATCCCAGTGCACATATAGGTGTTTCTGTTCTCGCCCGAACTCTAACGGTCCCTGAGAACTCAGATGTAATATTCACTGCAGTGAGCTGCGTTTTGTGGCTCACGCATCAATACTCAATATATCTCACTGTCTGTCTGTGAGCAATCACAAACCACCCAAGAAATGGTTGCCAGTGTGTCAGAGTTGAGCTGGAGCCAGGTCAGAAGTGATCAAAGACTGCTGAGGAGAGAGGGGGAGGGGGTTATCTGGTCCCAATTACATTCAATCATGGGAAATTGGCAAAGTGCAAAGCGAGAGAGATCTTCACGATGAGAACAGGAGACCAGATGAGCCGAGGTGGTCTGCCGACATTTCTGACTTGACAGAGCAGATAGGAAAATTAACGCCAGGATCCTGGAGATAATGGCTTTTTTGTTTCTGGAGTGTGTTGAGGTCACAGTGACTTTAACTACAACCTTCTTTTTTATAAACTTGAATACAAGATTTACACTTGTAAGCGAGGAGTGAAAAAACAAAAATAAATTGCCTGCGGCGCCACATTAGTAACTTTAGCATGTGACATGCAGTGACGTAATATGAGTGCAATACTGCCTGGCTTTTGCATTGCAGTTTCTAATCGCTGTAACACTGAAAGGCTCTAATACTGGCCTCTGTGCTTTAGTTACAGTCTGGAGATTGCATGCCACCTAAAGAGAAGAGAAATTCAACTCTCGGTTATGACAGTTGTTTGTTACATTTTCTTTATGTGCTCTTGGCCTGCGGTAAAAAACATCGCAAACATGTGGCAATAAGTTGGCCTAACTGACAGTAGGATGAGGTGGGATGGGACTTTGTGCAGCCACTTTGGCCAATATTAACAAGTGGGTGCTGATCAACAAAGACCGCACACTCGCAGATGGGAGTTTGTTAAATCGTAATGTGTCTAATTCTGCAAATGAACAAAAGCCTAATTTGACAAAGCCAGGCTGAAGGAATGAAAGTGAAGTAACGAGCAGTATTATCAGTTGTGAGAGTCAAACTATGTCCAGGGTGTGGACCGCACTCTTGACCAGCTTCAGCTGGTACAGGCTCCAGCCCCCTTAACAGGATAGACAAATAATGCAAAAAAAAAGACAAATTAATAGAGTATATTAATGCAATAATGGTGAAATAGCTTTTAAATTAACTACATTTTTGCACATTAAAGTAACTTTTTCCAACACTGCAGTAAAAATATTCTGCAAATACATATGGAAATTTTAAAACATCACGTATCAGGACCTGAATCACATCAAGGATTTACTTATATGGCAAGGAGTCGAGTTTGATCGGTGGATGGAGTTATTCTTGGATCTCAGCTTGTAAACAAAGGTGACCAGACCTTTGTCCTTGGAGTCTTCACACTGTGTCTGTGGTGATGCCTTTATTCCATTTTAAATCTCCTCCCAGTATATTGAAAAGGCTTTATTGTTGTTGTTGTTATTGCTTAAATGCCCTTTCCAGTGGAACAACAATTTGCAAGAACAGGACCTTTAAGCAATCAAGAATCAAAGAGTTAAATGTTAACAATGCAGGACAATGTAATAATAAGTTAAAAGATGATCCAGCTCAAACAAAGGCTTTTCTTTCAATGCAAAGGTTTGAAACAGGCTACGTTTCCCCAGCTAATGAATGCTGATAAAGAGAGAGGAGATAACCAAACAAAGGGGATTTTTTACTGTTGGTTTCACTCTGATTTGTCAAGTGTTTTCGCTCTTCTCCATGATTGGTCAAGAGCTTCAACCAAAGAATGCCAACAAAGAAGTGACCCTCCTCCGCCATATCCCTCCACCCCCCACTGTACCCTCCCTGCTCACCACCCGCCTTCAACCACTCACTCTCCCCTCTCCCCCATTCTCTCCTAGTTGCCTCACGGCTTGCTGTGACCCATCTTGCACCTCCTGAAGCCCACAACAGACGCTTGGTGTGTGAAGAAGGTCAGGAGTTCAGGCTTGGCTGAGGCTCCATTCCTCCCTCTGCACAGAGGAGGCTGCCCTGCGGGTTTATAATTATCTGCCGTTGGCATTCAGCGCAGGTTCAAGCACAGTGCAAGCGCTGGCACCAGCGTGGGGGGATGCGCTTGGCTACACACTTGGTGATTAGTTGTCCCTAATTGTCAGTTCCTTGTTCCTTTTTACCTTTCTCTCCCTCTCTTCCTGTCTCCCTCCCTCTCACCAGTAAAAACATATTTACATAAAACTTTGTTTATTGTCCCTGAAATGGGCTCGGCTGTGTTCCTTTCTGCTTCTTCGGATTGTTCGAAGTCTTCCTTTTGCATCAAGACGTGAGTTTGCTTGTTACAGATTCATGAGAAATTTATCTGCAATCTGAGCGTTCTGTGATCCAGAGCCCGGGACACGCTGCACCTGTTAGACTTTCAGAAGCAGGCAAATTCAGACCAAGGGAGACTTGTTGTATATACTTTTACTTTTATAATAAATTTCAGCCTCTTCCTTCAAGGTTATCCTCACGGTAGATGACGCGCTGGAGAGTAATGCTTTCTAAACCTCACCGATTGCTGATGCAAAAAGCACCCCATAAAGTCCTTTTCAGAGAAAATTTTGCCCAAAGAGGAATTTTCAGTGCATATTTTGTACTTTGAACTACCAGGTTATTTGTAAGAACTTGAGCAGGAATGCAGGATTTACTGGCTTTAATATGTAGGTAGAATGTTAACTTGATTATTAAAGAGAATACAAATCTTTCTCTCTCAAATTTTGTTGTCGTCCTTTATCTTGTGTCTCACTGCAGAGTTTCCCTTCAGGTTTTGTGGCGCGTTGGAGTCAGTTCCACTCAAAGGTGAATGTATGCTTTCTATCAGGCATTTTATATTGGCAGTGACAGGCAGTGTGATGAATGACACTGGATAAATCCATTCTTCAATGCCCTCAGAGATGTCTCCGCGCCATTAGTCACTCACACTAGAGATCTCTGCAAGAGTCCATCATTGCTGCTCTAAGAAACACATCTGCAGACCTTGAGACAGACCCTGAAATGGGCTGACAACTGAACCAATACTGTTGGGGGTGGTGGTGGAAGAAAAAGAGGAACAGCAGTCAGGCAGATGTGTTGCCTGGATCGCTGCCAAGCAGCGCCCGTCATCATGCAGCAGACCCTTCATCTCAATATGAGTGAGAAAAAAGGAGAGAAGGAAAGAGGGAGAGATGTGGAAAACAGCAGGGTGTAGGAGGAGCTGAGGGGGGACATGGATAGATTTGGTACAAAGGCTATTCCTCCATCTTAGAACATCTGCCAAACTTCTTGGCACCACTATACCGTGACTACACACACAGTCCGGTCAGCTGTGCGATCTGATGTTAGTTAGAAAGAAAAAAAAAAGGAATTTGAAGTAATTTATTGTGCAAACACCTCGCTGAACACAGCACCTTGAATAGCCTATTATTCCTTGACATTTTAGTGGAAAGCAGAACTAGCCCGTTGAGCCTTCCATAAAAATCTATATTTAACACACGCACAGATGGTTGAAATAAAAACCCACATTCGCCCCTCTATTTTAGTGGAAGGAATAAGTTGAATTATTTTTTATTTTTTTTGCCAATTTCCAAGAGCTGTGTGAGATGAGACATGGACTTTTGACAGGTGTTTGTTTGAATATCAAACAGAGCAATAGAGGCCTGCAGACGGCAGGCAGATTGCATTCCAGACAAAAACTTCAGCCCGGGTCCAGACCAGTGGGGGAGAGCCCACTTTTGTTCTGTAGTAGTTCTACATTGGAACAACTTTGTAAAGTTCTTCTCTGCATCGACTCTCTCCATCTTCATCACGGCGGTTTGTCCACTCTGGCACTGTTTTTTCATCAGGTACATGCAGAGATAGATAAGTATTGGATCACAAAAATCCAGGTTATTATTTTTTTATTTCCCTTTTTGGATGTGGAACTATTCATGCCATGGAAGATGGGTAACATGGAGATGGAGACAGTGTTTGGTTTTCAGCTACATACAAGTTCGGGTTAGATGTTGTCTAAACTATCAAATGCAAGCATTCATCACTGTTTACAGACTAGCATAGTTTCAGATGTGCTTAACTTTTGTTTAATCTCACAGTGACTTTGATACTCTGGCTTGTTTACAATATCTGAGCGCTCGTGTGTCTTTTTTTTTTTTTCTAATCAGACTTTATTGCCGTGATGTTGATGCAATATTGGAGCAACGTGTTTTCTGAATGTCATGACTGCAAGAATCATGTGACTTAAGGTGCAGTGGATAGGCAAAGATCGCACACAACCACAAAACATCTGAAGAGCCATTCAACAAAGGAGCTGATGCTGTGTTTCCCACAACAGCAACGCTCTGGACCATCGGCGAAAGCGACGCCACAACCAAACAACAGACATCACGTGAGAGAACACTGCTTTTCTGCCATAAAAAAAGGAAAAGATGTCCAGTTCCACAAGACTAAACAATAGTTTCAGACAATAGAAGTCATTTTATAATTCTTTGTAGTTTGTTTGTAGTTTTGGGGCCTTTAGTCTTGGATTTCTCATTTGTTTTGACTGCTGGCTGATGGCTTTCTTAACTGGCTAACTGACAGACTTGCTTGAGAAGTAAAATGAGAGTGGGAGGAAGGTATGAATAGCTGGCAAAGTGCACCTCAGTGAGTCAACAGAAACTAGCGGCTGCCAGAAAAGGACTATTTGGTGTGTGGCTAATGGAGAGACAAGTAAATCTGTTTGTCCTAGACTCAGGGCTATGCGTCTTGTCGTTAAATTCCTTTCCCAAATCTTAATTAACAGTTTGTATTTGCTATTTCTTCACAGTTGTTTGTTTCAAGTCTCTCACATTATGCATGTGAGTAAAAAGTATGCAAGAGAGAGCTGAGATGTGTGGAACGGGGAGGGAAAATATGAAAAACTAAGGAAGGGATGAAAAGTCTATGTCCTGAACCTTTCCTCGACTGGGCCTGAAGGAAACATGGCCAATGTCAACAGAAGCGAGGCCAAGGCTTGCAGCTCCTGCTCACTCATACATCACCTGTTTAGATTTCATTACATAACCTCTTTAGAGAACAACTGGTTAGTGTAGAGTGGTTACTTCTACAGGGTTTTATTCTCCTGCTTCAGCTCAGCAGCTGGAACCGTGTTCACTTCCACACAGGTTCTAAGTACCGAGAAGCAGCTGAGGGACTGAACCTGCAAAAGAAATTCCCACAGGGAAAAGTCAAAATTCCCCTAGGTTCCATTTTTTGTATTATTTTTTTGTCGAAGGGAGAGATGTTTTTTTTTTTTTTCAAGGAATTCAAGACCATCTGCGCTTTCAAGAAAAAGTAAGTCCACACTACATGTACCAGATGTGCTTTTAGGCTCCACAGCCAACTCTCCATCAACAGCCTGCACTCTCCTTCCCCTGAGGGTGGCTGGCCAGCAGCATGCATAATGCCTGAGCTGTTTCAAGCAACAGGTAGCCTCAATTTCCATATTCACCCCCACAGCTTAGAAAAAAGCAATTCTGCAGATCTCTTACTGTGAACCGACCAACAGAGAAGAGTTTCTTCCCCCTACACCACCATTGTGACCGTGGCCATACCTCTTTTTACTGTAACAATGACCTGCCAATAAATGCACCACCTACCACCCCAGCCCCCACACCATCCTGACCTTAACCCATGCTGGGGTAAAGACACAAGCTTGTTTTCTTAACCCTAATGCAAGACAAATAGAACTCCCCGAGAAGGGATCTGGGGCCAAATTTGTCATTTAATCTTTTTGAAAAAGATCGCCAAGTAGAGTACACTGCCTGGAATGTTTGACTTCTTCTGTCTAAACCTGAGGGAGGAAGGTCAGACGCTAGTCTGGCAAAGACCAAGGATTTAGTGTCATTTACTCTTAGCCCCATTCTCTTCTTTCCATTAATCTGATGGCATCTGAACATTTTAGCTTCATGCCCGAATGAGCAACACGGTCGCTTTTCCATTACAGTCATGAGGACAAACATACTAGATCTGGACAAGAAAGATTTACGGAGATGCTTGGACCCACAGTAATAGATAAGCACACAAGATGACCTCTGAGTATGTCTTGAGTTGCCATGATGATCAAAAAGCTTTCCTTAAAAGCGAGCAATAACATAAAAACAAACAAACAAAAAAAGCTAACAGTGTTTTTAAGTTGCCATGTGAAGATGTTAGTGTGTGAGGCATCGTCCTTATTCCAAATCCAAGAAACAGCTTCCCCCGGAGCCTGTTTGCAAATGGTGGAAGCAGCAATTGTTTGCTGCAGGGTGCACACACACAAAAGAATGAATCGCTTCACTTGAATGACTGATGTCAATACTCACGAAGTACAAACAGTCTTTCAAAACTTATGACAAAACTCACAGCATGCTGTGGCTCTTTCAGTTAGTGTTGTATGTCCGAATCAAGCTGTGAATCACAAGGAAAAACAGCTCCAGCAACATGTCACAAACAATTTAAAAGCAAGTGATTCTGCAAAAATGACACTTTCTCTGATAAAATAAGTGACCTCCCAAGTGTTATGTTTTTTTTTCCATAGAGGCCAGTGAGCCTATCCAAGCTCACCCTGAAGCTGGTTAAATGTAGTGAAAGAAAAGTCCTGAGACAAACACTAACTTCAAACAAAGAAGGTATGGGGGAATCGGTGTTGAAGGAATGCGATTCCTCTTTCAACTGCTGGTATGCTCTTCTTGCAGTACCTCCTGTCAAGAGAAGAAAAATCCCAGGAAGAAACAAGCTGAAGAAATGCAAAACAACGCTAACCTCCTGCTGCCTGCTGACTGATTGATTAGGACTTGTCACATTTCTCTTGTTTTCAAATTGCTGAAGGAGAAAAAAAAATCAAAAGATGCTTTTGAGCAGTTTAAACTATGCATTTTTTATGGAATGCGATCTTTAATAGTTTTGCATTATTTAATTGCCTGTGCTGTATATTTTTCTTACTTGGGGGGAGGCATGAAGGATCTTTACTGTTTTAAATCTAATTTCATCTAAGGGTCAGTGTAATGAGACAGATTACCCAGAGTGAGCGGTTGCAGGGAAGTCAGCCGCAACTCCTCTGCTAGCTAACAAGCTTTACAGTGTATTACTGTGTAGAAGGACATTTCGCTGCTTCCTGGAGTGTGTATTCCTTTGCATCTAAAATATACCCCTTTGAGCCTTTTTTGCCTTATTTTTGGATAAGCAAATCTTTGCCTATTCTTTTACCCTTTAAAAAAACCTGCCAATCGAGCCAGTTGTTGGCTTGTTTGTTCTTCTCCTCTTGTTTTGCTTCCTTTCCTCAAGCTGCAAGTCTTTAGTCCGAGCTTTGCTTTGACAGGTGAAGATCACCCGCAGTCATCACTACTTTCAACCATGTGGGACTGAAGAGAAGAGGCGGTCATGGGGTCATTGGTAACAGAGTTATTTTATACCCATGCAATGACACACCCACTTGGGTCAGAGTTCACAACATACCTTTATTCTCTTCCTGCAAACAAACTGCAAAACTATTTCAGATTGAACTCCAAAGGCAAAAAGAGAAGCAGCCTCTCATTTTCCCTATGTTGGTACATCTCCTCTGTCAACAGGAAGTGTTGAATGTGATCAATTCTAATACCTGTGTTGCCTTAGGGTTAGACTTCCTGTCACACATGCCATTAGAAGACAACAGCTACCCTATTTTATCCTGTTTTCTCAGAAATGATCAGAGAGGAGCAGCTGAGCATTACTGACTTCCACTGCAGACTGGAGTGATTAAGCAGCAATCACATTTCTAATTATGATAATGTCAATTGAGCTTGTCAAGGATGAATAATTTCAGGGGAGACAGTAAAATATACCTAACAGGGCTTTTCTCAGCGGTAAACAGAGAGCTTTTAAAACTGTAATTAGCCCTTTAATGTCTAACACATGGCTTACAAACCATCCATGGGTCCAACTTCCCTTCCCTCAACCACTTTCACCTTCTCTCTGTAGGACACACTTTTCACATAGCTGGAAATCTAACCGCACAAATAGGAAGCCCTCCCTGTGGAGTGGGGGTGAGGCACAGACAGGCATATTTCAGCAATTGCGGGACAAATTGTTATTTTCCTGTGCCTAAAATAGGCACACACGAGATGCAAAATAACATTTTATCCTGGGCCTACCTTTAACTGCATACAGTAAATGAAATGTTACGCATTCCCCTCACTCTTGTGTGCTATTTTCCGTTAATTGGGAAGCTAAAGCAGATAGTAAACAGCTATTGGTTCAATGCAGTTTCTCTGAAACATTTGAGGCCGCAGACAAAAGACGAGAGCTGAAACTAACAAATGCATCATCTCTCCAACAACTGTCTCTTATTCCATCGCCAAACATCCACCCAAAGTATTCAAGAATTCCCCCTTTAGAGTCAGACATAGATAATTGGTCACAGATTTCTGTTGGCAGGTCACAAAAGGACCTTCTATTCACCCCTACACAGCTGTCTATTTCCCATTCTCCTGTCTCCGTTCCCCTACTTGTAGCATCCCCTCCAACGATTTCCCCACCAAGCAAGAGCTTAAGCACTGCTCATTTCGAAAACACAACCCCTTTCACTGCCACGGTAAACCCGCCGAGACACAGGCTTCTCATGACCCTGACCCAGAACCCCTTTCTAGCCTCCTTATACCCTCAGGGCTCAGTGACATCTCCAAGACCTTTGAAACTGTTATGAGTTCTCTATGATTAAAAAAACAGAAAGAAAAGTTCCAGTTTGGGAATCCAAAGGGTTTAATTAATGCTTCTGATGAATATTTTGTTAATTAAGAAAATGTAAATATATGTTTTGTTATTGTTTTGCAAGAGTACAAATATGTGAGATTTACTACTTTATAAAGGTGACTGCATTTTTATTTTCTGTTTATATTTCTGTTTGTGCTATTGTTGTCTTCTCTTTAGATTAGCAAGTTGGTGCCAACAAAGCAATTAACTTTACTATTAGGAATTTCCAGATAATGCAAAATAAATAATATTAAAATGTGAAATAGAAAAGCACATAAAAACCTGCCAGTTTACTACAATACAATCAGATATTTGAGAGTGTAATTAGGCACAGCAGTACTTTGGTCTACAATCCAATGTTGGCATGCTAGCATACACTTAACATTAACGTAGTTATCACCAAATTTAGCATATTTTGCATTTTAGCACATGTGTAATAAATAGTACTGACCATTAAAAAGCTGAGATTGATGAATTTCATCAGACCAAAGCAGTGAACTGAATGAATAAATTTAGTTTTCTGTAAATACGAACTGGTACTCGATCCAGTCGTTTTCTCTCATGAAGTATTGAGGTGTTGCTGATATGTGACTATTAACCAGTGGAAATTTAATTGTCAGCCATTCTGGATGTGCAACTATTATAACATCCTGAATGAGGCTCCAGTGACGTGGGCAAACTGACAACTAATGGACATAGATTAAAAGTGTGTATTACCTGACTGGTTTTTGATGAAGCACTCTCTTTGCAACCAGTTTCACACTGTGACACACCGCCACCTCTTACAAACTGCCACCAACCAGTCAGGCAACACACATTTTTTCCCTGAAGACTAGTGACTGTATCCTGTTTAACATGACAGCCAATTTTCAAACATTTGCAAATGCTGTCATGCAAGGAACCTCTATAATAGTTAAGGTAACAAAGAATGAAATATTCAAGGAACAAGTTATTTTTTCATCACTGTTCAATTTCTGTTGTACATCCTGGAAATATGATTATTTATATCTGATTATATGTAATCAGAGGGAAGATGTAACAAACTACAAATATGTTGCAGTTCAGCATTGGTTAGTTTGCAGCATTGCAGTGATGTTTGCAGTGATGCACGATACTGAAATGGTGCAGAGCAGCTGTGTTGTTCATGGTCAATGATTTGTTGCATCAAAGGTAGCAGACAGTGATATCTGTTTAAGCTAGTGATATTATTTATGCTCACTGAATTCTACATTTATACTAGAGGCTGGAAATCAGCTTTAGTTTGTATAATAGCTGCGTACATCTTGGTGAATTTACAAAGAGCAGCACAGCTCAGTCGATCACATCATGTACACAAACCGGATGTCTAAGTGATTGGGGTTCCCACACTTGTGAAATTTGTTTAGGTTTGAAGTACACTATAACCTTTTTTGTTTCACTCTGCTTGTGTTGTACATAATACTGTTCAAGTTCATTTTTTAGGATGAAAATTTTAGTTGACACAAAGACTGTATTCACCTGTATTAATATGGCTTTATTACTGTATTAATAAGGCAACGATGCACAAAAACACCTGTTAGAAGAGGTACTTATACTTCAAGTAGCTTTTCACTTTTACTAGAGTAAAGAAATTGAATCTGTACTTCAAGTTTAAACACAGTATTTTTTCAAATCTGTGCTTCAACTTAAATTAAGAATTTGGACTTTCACCACATTTTATACATATATTTTGGTATTGATGTGCAAAATTTTAAAAGTTGAAATTTTAACAATTATCTTACCAGATATTTTTTGTACAGTGTGGCGATCCTAATAAAAAAAAAAAAAACATAGTTAAATTGTCCAGTTAGACTTTGGGAAGACACAGAAATGATGTGCACATCCAGGAAAGTGGCGAAAGGAGAAAGTAGAGCAACACTCTGCACCCCTGGTTTCCTGTACTCTCTCCCTCCTCTAACTACCTTAATAGATTACATGTACAGAGCTGGTGTTGTGCTGAATTCCAAGAAGACTTAAACAGATATAGTGCCGAAAAAAAGAGGCATAAATACAATATGCCAAAAGAACAGAAGAAGAAGGAACATTGAGTATTTAGTTTGGAGAGGAAGAAGGCAAATAAGGTGATTATAATTCCAGTCACAGCTAGCACAGCAGTTTGTGCAGTGATCCTAGATTTCTTGTGCAACCTCACAACGTTGTTCCCAAGGGGCTCATGTGAAGGCATAGGTCAACCACCCCTTTCCTGACTCACCACATGTTAAAGGAATTTAGTGGTGCATTGTGGGATATGACACTGGTAACCCCTGCAACTTTTTCCAAATTACTAACACATACACTCTCAAACCTGTCTGCAGTTTCAGCAGTGGAAAAATGGCAAATGTTAAAATGAAATGGCAATATGTAATGTCCAGAAGCATGTCAATAATGGAACAAGTGTGTACTGAGAAAATAAAAATGGTACATGTTCAAGAATACGTTTATAATCAAGTAAGTTATATTACAAATCATGATTATTTCGTATTTTATTTAGTAGTTTCCATTAGATCTTAATTAGCCATAAACCTCAGTGTAAAATGACCTGTTTCCATATTTTCCTTCTTATCTGAGATTGCCTATGATAATGTCACTGGATGACTAAATAACACAAGCTGGATTTTAGGCTTTAGGCTTTAATTGTGTACCAGTCTCCTCCTAGTCTTATCCCTTTACCAAACAGAGACAGTACACACTATTGCAGCATAAAAGAAAAGATGAGGCAGACAAATACAATTCTTCATGAGAGGCAAATCTTTGTGATTTGCTTAATTTATTCATCACATACTATACTTCTCTTCTTCCCTCTCTTCTCTTCTCTTCTCTTCTTCCCTCTCTTCTCTTCTCTTCTCTTCTCTTCTCTTCTCTTCTCTTCTCTTCTCTTCTCTTCTGAAACTAATTACAGGTTATTAGTAATCAAACCTAAAGGTTATGGGCTGTAACTATCTGCCATCCTGCAGGAAATTGAATTAGGGAGATAAAGAATGAAACCTGAGCGGTGGATTTTTCTCAGTCAGGGACAGAAACCTGCCACGTGTCATTATTAGACCTATTAATGTTGTGAAAAGTTTCTGTTTACACTGTGTAGTTTGAAAACTAAATAAAACTGAGTGAGAGCGGAGTAATTTGAAATCATGTGGAACAAACTGTGACAATAAACATTTTCCAACTGTTGCTAGAAGGATTGTGGTAACTGAGTTCATTATTCAGATCCCCGTAATTATGGTAACAAATGTACGTGAAAAAAATGGCTTTATAAACATCATAAAGATCTTTACAGCAAGAATATGGGGTGTCCATTTACAGAGCCATGTTTCATAGAGCAGTAATTGCCAGTTTCTTGTCTCACTGTGGGGCCTGGAGCTGTGTTGGGTGAGAGCAAACTGTGGAGCTGATGGGCATCTGTCAGCCAGCCTCAAGTGAATGAAACAAATCCGCAAAAATGGCCCAAAATGGAGGGAAAGTTGTGTAGAAGGAGAAGAATAAACACTCCTCTGATCACTTAGTAAAATGTTTCTTTTGCATTACAGAACAAAAAAAAAAAAAAGATTGGTTTGTTGGGCCAAACATAACACATGGATCTATCCAGATGGGGGCGGGCTCTGTTTTAGCCTCACTATCTTTGTGCCTGTGAGCCCAGAGGGAATACTTGGAGCCACAACAGGCCTAAAGGAGGGCTTGGCCACAGGTGGTGTCCAGCAGCTGCTATGGCTTTGTATACCCAAACACACATAGCCTAAACTAATGCCCATTCCCTGAGTATGCCCTATCTGACATATGCCTAACTGTACGTATATATGTGTGTACTGCATACCAATGTAATTAGCAAAGAAAGACACAAAACAAAAACCTGCGCACACACATAAATGCATGGCAGCAACCTGCAAGCCCACAGAAATAGATTATAAGATATGGAGACATGTTTGTACATATATACACACATTCATAAACATGCCTAAGCAGTCACACAGATACTCCCTGCACTAGAATAATCCATCGCTAAGCCAAATGATGCATACTGTATACAGACACTCTTGCACCAGGCTATTATTTTAAATATTCTCCTCGCATCTGGCCTGCACACATCCCACATGCCAGCACAAAGACCGCCTGTCGCTCAGAACCAAAGAAAAAGAATTACACCCTCATGACACAATGCGATAAACACGCAAACGTATGCAAACACCACGCATAAGTCGGATGGACCGTTAGCCCTGCACAGCCGTAATCACACATGAAAGAAAAAGACAGGAAGTAAAAAAAAAAAAGCACCTCACACTCCAAAAAAAAAAAGAACGGTACCGTATGTTCATGTAAAGCCATTCCCACACCCACATAGATTCCTAAGAGAAAACTCCAGTGTTGCTGTCCATCTTTCAGCTGTAATGCTAGACACACACCCTTAGAAGGGAAAAACCACAACTTTACACTTTTACTGACTCTTGATTTATGACAATGTTCGCTGCCAACGTGTCTTTCTCTATGGCCACCTCAGTTTTCTTTAAATGTCAAGCCCTCATATGCTGAAATTTGTTTACTGTTTATGTTATGCTTTTATTTCTTGCACAAAGACAAATTTCCAGTGGTTTAAATGCTGAATGTAGTGATTTGATTTGGCATTCCGTTTTCCTTAACCATAAGCAGAATTATTCTGTTATGTAATCCTGCAAACTTGAATAAATATGGTAAATGCTCACCAAGGTTCCAAGAAGGCCTGCTCATTTTGTAAACAAGAGGAACAACAGTGGCAATTTATCCTGGATTCCAGAGCAATGAGGCAACAAATTAAAACAGGCATTAGTGGTGAATATGAGCCCTCTTAGGGAGTAACAAGACACATGACTGACAGAAACGTTATGCAAACTCTCCCACAATTGTCCCTTTCATCGATCCCAGGATACAGACTTTCTGCCTTCCAAACGAGTGACTCAAGTAGAGGGAGAGGACCAGGAAGGTGGGATTTATTTAAAAATCTATCTTAACTCCAAAACAACTAAGAACTCACATGCATTCCAGTTTCCAACCACCTCCATGTGTTTGCATAATTGCATCCAAGAGTTTCATGTGTCGCTGCACTCTACAGAATCAGTTTGCTTGTCTACTTGTGCGTCTAGATCACTGCGACTTGCAAAGTAGGCAAAAAATATAGCGTGATCAGGCCATACCTCTTTACCTCTGTCAACTGATTGACTATTTGCATAGAATGGTACACAAAAAAACAAGAAAACAAACAAACAAACAAACAAAAACAGATTTATCTGATGATGTTAAAAGGGGCAAAACAACAGGGCGGGACCTCAGAGGTCTACCAGCTGGGTTCAGGTGATCCTCTTCACAGTTCAGGGCCAGACTGTGTTGTTTGTCCAGGCTGTGTAGAAGAAGGGAGTGGAGTGAAGCTCATATTTGTACCTGGTCTCACAACACTCAAGCCGAACCCCCACCCCCGTTTTCCTGTCCCTTGAGCCGACGCATTTCACGGCTGCCGTAAAGAAAAGACACTGCCCTCAATTTCCTGCGAGAGAGGCCGTAACGGGGTAGAAAACGTATGAAGAAGGAGAGTAAGCAGCAAGAAAATACGCTGACAGCAATCTGAAGTGTACAGAGAAATTTAAACACCTTTTTTTAAATGATCCAAAGTGAGATAGATTGGTGGATTTACGGGATGTGGGATGTCGTCACTGTATTTGACTGTACAAACAAGAGTAAATCAATATGCTGTCCAATTTGATTAAGTAATGCTGATGCATGGAAGTTAGGCGGGCGATTATTTGTTAATACTACAGGCCTGGTCTTGCCCCTGTGTGTTCAGATCGTATATGTCTCGTCATGACTGTGCTGGAGGCAAAGTGTGCAGCAAGCATTCATGGGAGCCTGTGATTGTTGTGCTCTCTAACATTTGTCTTTCAGGAGACATGGGGGATAGTGGGGGATGGTGGGGGCTACTCTAAAATCTGACAAATTGCTGAAAATTGCCTTCACGCAGTCATTCCTGTTTGGACACACTTGGCACATCTGGTTGTGATCTGGCAACAAAAGTGCTGCGGCGGAGGGCTCGGCTCTCAGAGTGGTGCCACATATTATCCCCACTCTTCTCCGCCTCCTCCTCTCTTCTGGTTTGGCCTGCACACATACTGATGATCTTCACCCCCAGCCCACTCCCTTTTTCTGTGGGGCACTTGGAGCTGATGGTGTTGTGTGGTGATGCTTGGCAGTTGTCCTGGCGGAGCATTCCTGAGCACATCTCTGACTTTAAGGGTATCAGTGGGTTGTAACTGAGGCGTCTGCAGAGATGAACGCAGCGCTGTGATGCTGCAAGCGTGCATATTTTCAAAAAGGAAAGCTGCTCACAATGTGTGAACTTTAAACAAAGCTAATAAAAGTACTGACGTAATAAATTATCCATGTTTGGAACTGTTTAGCACATATGCCTCCTGTTCAATAGTGGTGCATAACAATCAGCAGAGTTCGTTTAGTTTTTTCTTTACATCAAATATATCAGTTGCATGCGTCACAGAAAGCCTCGTCTCAGTGTGCCGCTGTAGCTTTTACTAATCTCTCTACTCTGCTCAGCATCTGCGAGGATGACTGCATGTTTTCCATGTTAACACTGCTGCTGCAGAATGTCTCCACGGAAAAACACAACACGAACAAGAGGTAAGATACTCCACTGACTCAAGTTCTGTGGAATACGATGCCGAGCATAACTCAAAAAATAGGCTCTAAGCAATAGTTGACATACTCGTGCATGCAGCCACAAAGAAATATTGGATAGATTCAAATCTCTACTCTTTTGTAGCATGTGCATCAAATAAATATGCACTGGATTGTGAAGTAGAGGAGAGGTCGTGGGTAAATACTTGCAGCATTGTCGGTCCTGCAGCTGTGTAGCTGAGAGAGGAAAACTGAGTGCACAGCTGCAGACTGAGGCCTCAGCTTCTCAAATTGCTTGTGCCTCAGTTTCCTGCTCTTTCTACCCGAAAGGCCAAACCAGGCCCTTATTAGACCCACCCCCACCTTAATAATCCATGATGTCACCTCAGCATCACTTTTTTGCTTTGCTTGATATGTTTTTCATTACTCCTGCTGGTGCCACCCCCATTGTTAGTTAAATATTAACAGGTGTTTGAGCCGAAGAGGACAAGGAGGTGAAATGAATCCATTTGGCTCTTCTGTTCCTGTCCATCCGTCTATCTGTCCATCTACTGCTATCACCACATCTGCTTCAGTTTTTGCTTCCCCTGGTTTGTTTGTCCATCTGTATTTGTGCCCCACCTCCACCCCTCTCGTTCAGTGGAAGGAGGCTGAGGAATGATCAGTCAGGCTTTGATGCTGCTGGCCCCTGCCCTGGCTTTCCACAGCACATGAGCCCAGGCAATTATAAAAGTGCTCCTAGCTGCCTACTATTAGTCTGTAATGCCCCTGTCTGGAGCATGAGGAGGGCATAGAAAAGAGAGATGAAGAGTTGGAGAAAAATGAGAATGATGAGGAGAAAAAACAGGCTTGTAAAACTGACTGACAACTTTCTCACTTGCACCGCTTTGAGTAAAAGAAAGGATAAAGCGTACTATACATTTCTGGATGCTGTAGCACACATGTGGCAGGCAGGAAGTACTTTGGGGTGGGGGGTAGGGCAGGAGAGATGATGGCCCCTTTATTCCCAGCAATCATTAGACAAGACTCCAGAGGAAGTCAGAAATCAGCAAACCATATGATCCATACTTCCCGTCTTCCTAGAATATAGGATTTGTGCTTTTTAGACCATTCACTGTGTTGTCTACAGCTGGTTAAAGCTTCCATTCATTGTGCATAATGGTAAGTCTGTGTACCAGCCGTTAGAAATAAATCACTTTGGAGCATCACTTCAGCTAGGGACAGTCTGCTCTAACCAAGAGGAGGGTTTTTAATAAATACATCTTCTTTTTTAATTCAGCTCCAAGTTCAAATAGTTCAAATCAATTATGTACTGTGAAACTATGAAACTATCTGAGAAAAAATTAGCTCGATAATGCAAGTTCAGTAAACTAGTAAACTCACTTCACATTTTAAAAAGCTTGTTGTTCAAATATATGAACTCACAGCTCCAGATGCTAAAGTCATTTTGATCCCTTCAGTACAAAGACTGTAAACCTGCTCCCAGCGACTGCTCTCAGCTGCTCATTCAATCAGATTATTCGTTTGAATCCAACATCTCACATGCGTTTTAAGTCTGTAAAGGAAGAAGAAACACATTTTACATTCATTAAGTAGCAACAAGAATACCTTTATAATAAGTAGACTTCAATCTTGAACCATATACATGATCGACCACCAGTAGTTTAGGCTTACAGTATAAAATGAGAGGTTTCGGGTAACTTTCAGCCATAAATTATACATAATACATTGCATCTACAAGAGCTGGTAGCATCATAGATGTTTTCTTGTCTGAGGTGTGGAAAATAATTGATTTTTAAGCCTTTACTTCCCAAAAACATCGATTTCTCGTGTAATTCCTAAAAAGCTATTTTTATATCTTCATTCTTCATAGATGCATTTTTATCCACTTATATCCACCAGATTATGGCAACAACATGGATCATCAGCGCTTGAGATATCTGCAAGAAATCTAAGAAAACTCGCCTCCATCCAAGCTTAACAACATATCTCACGATTTTCGGAGAGTGGCCTCTAATCACACAATCCTCTGTACACTGCAGCAGATTGAAAATGCATATGCGTTTCTTTTTTTTTGCTTTTTTTTAATCCTATGCTGACAGACCTTTACCTTTTACTCAAAGTCATTATTCTACTTCTTACCACGGTTGATCTCTGCTTACGCTCAGACCAACACCATGTTGTGTGATGAGTTTAAACACAGTGAGAACTGGATTTACTCTGCGCCAGGGAAAGTAAAACTAATAACTCCCCAAAATGCACTTGTGCTATATCAAAAGACAAAAAAGAAGAGCCAAAGGCTGAATCCAATTAAATTTTCCAAATCAGTTCCAAAAGAGCGGACGCTTTTGAAACAATAGAAATGCTGTTCCAAAGACTGCGGATGATCCCGTCCCAACCCACCCAACCCAGCTCTGTCACACTCCCCCTCGCACCTGCTGTGTGCTGTGAGAGGAAAGAACAAATGGAGGGATAGACAATGTGTGTATGTGTGCATGTTTGGAAGAGAGAAGCACAAATGGACATGCAAGCTCTTGTACGAATGTGCGTGTTTACGTGTGCGCGGACATATAGGAATGCATCAGTGCTTGTGGCACAAGGCAGGGCCTCGGCTCGATTTAACCCTCTGCCGAATGCCGCCGTGACGCCAGTCTGACTTTGTGTGGCCGCATGCCTCCACTGAAGAAGCTATGGAAAAAATCTGTGGACCAGTAAGTCTTAGAGATTACATGGCTCCTCTCGTCTCTGGCCTCAATAATGCCTCAAATCCAGTGGTACCATGTCACTGCAATTTGGGGCTTTCCTCTTTAGAAAAAAAAAAATCTAATCTCCGTTCCATCTCAGATCTTCAGTCGCTGACACTCTTGACGGGCCTGCTCATGAGCATGTGCACATATGTGTGCTTAGAAAAGAGCTGGCTTGTGGATGTGTGTACATAAAAGAAAAAGGGGGATGCATGAGAAAGGAGATTACATGTTGAAATAGCAATGCATCAACTAAAACACAACATTGGCTTGATTTTTTTAATTGCCTCTCGGCTGCAATGAATGGCCAGTGCAGCTGTCTGCGTGAACAGCTGCTTGACTGAAAAGATTGGACAGAGCAGGCTCCGGGAGAGCGGAAAGAACAATGCAGGAAGAATCATATGGACTATGAGGTATTTTGTAATTTCACAACTCTGAAAAATGCAGGCAGGATTAGGAATCGTTTTTATTGAAAATTCACAGCTGTTCCAGGACATATTTCCCAGGGAACTTGCAATGACGTATTTTCTCTGCTGTCTGGAGAAAGCAGAAGCAGCAAGGTGTATTGGTGTATAAAATAAACTGAAGTTGTCATTGTTTCTTCTTCTTCGGGCTTTGTTTACGTGGAATCTTTGAGCCCACAAGTTGCAATTTACAACTGTGAAAGAACTAGGGGGTCTAAGAGATTCGATGGAGCAGTCTGTATGGATTTCCTGCAGAATATTTGTCAGACTTGAATTAAGTACTGTTGTTTTGCTCACTCCCTCTGTCTGCCTCAGCCCGAGGCCTTGTGGCTGACTACCCTACATCTATAAATCACCAGGAACGCATGCTTATGTCCTGAAGCAAGCACGCTGAGTCAGTCTGGCAAGGTTAATCACATTCACATCTCCTCAGCCTGTTTGCAGCAGCAACTGATAACCAAACACACGATACAGGGCATGATCCCTCTTGTTTGTGAATTCTGCTCATATTATCTTTTACCAGTGATGCCACATGAAAGAGTTTGATGTAGGTAAAGCCGTAGCTCCACTTTTTTGTTACCAATCACAAACTGCAGTGTCCCTAGTGAACAACACAAACATAACACATGCAGTATAGGTGTTAAAACAGAGATATGGAAGGCGGGGAGGGGCAGGGGTGGTAGTAGTAGTGGATAAAAAACGACCACAATAAGAGACAGGAGTCTCATTCACATTGCACACATTCTCAGCTTTCACTGGGGCCAATGGTCTGCCGCACTCATATCCTTATGTCTTTGTGTTTGATGGACTTTGGATTGTACGGGAAGCTTTCCAAGTTTGCCACATGGTTTAATGCCTATGAATATGTCTGAATATAGCTAGTATAAGTATATTATCAGCATGGGTGTGATTGCAAATGTGCATGTGATCGCGCTTCAGCCTTTCTGCTTCTTTTTTTATGCTTTAATGCTTTCATTTTTTCCTCTTCTCAGAAGTGCCCTACCCAGATATGTAGGAATTATGCCACATCGCTCACTACCATCCTGCTCTAATCAAAGTGCCGATTCTTGAAACAGACAGCTGTTGTCATGTGCCTCAGTTCCAATGGCTATATGTCCCTGTAGCTGCCCGAGTTCTTAGTTGGCCAGCTGAATTTGTAGGGGGAACGAGGGTTAACGGCATCCACCAGTTCAAATTCCTCACAATACCACAAACATACTGATCTAAGGTAAGTTTCTTTTTTCTCCTCTCTGGCATGTTCGTAGATTTCTAAAGATGCTATTCAACATTTTAGGAAAAAAAGAATTAACATTATAAGGGGTTGCGTTAGGTTGCTTTAAAAGTTCTTGTTTAAAATAAAATTCACTATAGTCGACAAAACCGTATGACTAGATCTTTTTGAGCCCACCGGAGCGTCGATAGGACTTTATAAACACAGTAGGTGGGTTTAGGTTGTGTCTTCCATGTACATGATGCCATATAGCCATATAAGGATTGGCTGAACTACAGACTAAATGTGAATGTGAGAAACATCTGCTGAAAAGCAGGGTGAGAAAAACAGCTGTATCAGTTTCCTTCCACTCCACTCACACTTTTCCCCACCTAACAAAGCAGTGTTCAAAGTACAGTGTGAGCAATGAGTCAGTCCAACTCGTTGCATGTTCATCCAAATTTTTCCGCCTTAAACCTGCTCAAACAGGAAGAAAAAATCTGTAAATGCCTTCTGGGATAAAAGACCATAGATCAGAAATGCTAAATGTATGCTCTAAATGGTTCTTGTCCATCTATTCCTGGTTTGAGGCAGTTATCTGGGAGGGCAAGAGCACAAATAATGCCAACAGCTGCAGTTAAACGTAGGGGTTTACTGCAAATGCAGATTAAGCTTTAGATGCAGAGAGGGAAAAAAACAAAACTAAAAATATGTAAAACATAAAATCTTGTAAAACATTATTACTGAAAACCTTCACAGACAAAACATTATTACATTAAAATAGGTATAACTGAATTAAATCACATTCACGAACCATCTACTTATTTATGGAAATTAAGATTAGAGAAAGTGTGATAAAAAAGAAAAGGTTGGATTTTTCCCCCCTCGTTTTAGGCATGAAAAATGCATTGATTAATTAAAAAAAATCATTCTGGTGCAAACTTGACTGGTTTAAACAAAAATGTTACATTTAGCATCTGAAATCGAGTGAAGTACTGCGCATTAAGCTGGACTGTGAATAGGCCTCTGAGAGCAAAGGAAGTCGTCATAACTCATCACAAAGCATCATCGCGTATCATGATGCAGGTAACTAGAAATGGGATGGTGTTCAAGATAAAAGACAGATGAGCCATGTTCAGACAAATGTATGCACTGGAAAAGGTAAAAGATTTTGCTGCTTTAAAAAAAAAAACACTGGAAAGGAACAAAAAGACTGAAAAATATTGGAAAATATAAATTTAGGCAGAAACAAACCCACACAAATAAGTAAGGCTGAGGTCAGAGAGGAAACTGCCCTGAACTCTCCCTTTAGGCTGAGGACATCACAGGTCCCTTTGTGTGCTGCTCTCCATTTACTTTACCCATCATCCCTCATCAGGCTGGGATGACCCTGTGACCCCAGAGCTAGGGTTACCTGTCAGTTGACTGTCCATTCTTGAGCATGGGGCTTGATGCTGTGTCAACATTTGTCCTAGAAAACAGGAGTGAGGAAAACAGAGGAGCTTGGTTCTGTGTGGAGAAGGGAAAAAATAGAATAGTTAGACAGAACAAGTCTAACTACAGAAACTGCTTCACATTCAGCTTAACTGGATAACTCTTCCTTCTTTTTCTCTTTCAAACTCGCAAGTTGAAGCTGTGCAGCGCCCTGACTAGTACACTCTGTGCGCAGATGACATGAATGTGTGATCATTCCTGTTTACTCAGAGACAGGGCGATTCAAAGAAACACAGTAAACACGCTCGCATGGATACCTACTGAGGGGTTCCTACAAAAACACTCCAAAAGCCCCCTTTGTGTGTGCTGTCAGCTATCAATCAATCGGGGTGCCGTAAGTGGGATCCTTGAGTGGAGATGCTATCAGCACTGCCACATATACACTCACACCACAGTTTCCCTTATCTTCGCAGAGATAACAGATCCCCTCTCACAGGGAGAGGCCTGAACCAGACACACTCGCTTTCTGCATCTCTCTCGCTATCTGTCTCAGCTGTGCCATAGGCCCCTTCATTTCAGATGGGGGGCCCTCAGAAAAAAAAAAAGTCAATTTGCTTTGGTTCCTGTTTAAAATTCAATAAGTGTGTCTCTTAAATTGCAGCCGCGTGGTGCTAGCGGAGGCTGCAGAGGGCACGTGCTGCTTTTGATTTCAATCTCTGATGCTATCAGCCTCCAGAAGAAACATGATACATGTCTCAGTTGACAAATCTAGACAGGCATGAAATTAAACAAAAATCAGAAGCATGAAACAATACCAATTTCCTGCAACTGTACTTTTTTTTTTATTATTTTGTAAACATCCCATTTCCGGGGAAACTAAAGCGTTTAAGGTTTGCGGTGTCTAACAATGAGTAAAGATGGTTCAGACTTGTGAAATTAAGTGGCTTTACAGGTTAAAGTGCAGGATGCGTGCATGTTTGAAGCTACATTTTTATGTACCCTGTTGCAGTTTATGTTTACACTGCTGAGCAGTAGATATGTGACATCAGCGGAGCCGTTTTCTTCTCTGGTTGGAGGACAGCGAGCTCAGGAGATGATTCTGAACTGGCAGCGTTTTGGGGCTTCCACCAGACCACAGCACGTTTGCCTAATAACAAAAACAAGCATCCTGGTGTGGAGCTGGTCCCACAGTGTGAGGACCTTAATGAGGAACATGTGGAGCTGCCCAGACACACTGTCAGAGGAAACCCAATCCTTCACTCCCTCTTTTTCTACCCCTTCCCCCTACTCTCCCATTCTTTCTTTCTCACTCTCTTTTGCCTCACTTTCCACATTCTGTCACAAAACCCGGGGTCTTTAGCACTTCTTTTAGATTGTTGAAATGTCAAATCTTTATTGTATTCTTTCTCGGGGGATAAAAGTTTCTTTTCTGGACTTTTTCTATTGTGCCACTATTTTAGAAGAAAAACCCTAGCCTTGATTTTTTTATATGATAGACACCTTTGTCATGTGCCCGCTCTCTCCAGTTTGTTTTAGAGAGAGTTGGTATTGTATACATAAGTGCTGGGTCATGCAATGCAATACGGCAATAAGGAAAGAAACGAATAAAGAGGTCTTTCTCCACCCATCAAGGCTGACAGGCGGTCTCTGAGTTTCTTTCATGTGCTGAATTCATCCTTACCATCCACCTGGATCAATTAACTGTTTGCTTCAGTGGCCATCAACCCCACAGTGTGGAACCTCAGCTCATTTAGTAGACAGGAGCTTTTTAAGTATAATTATTATATAATTATAACAATATATAAAATCAAGTATGATAGATTTTGTGGTTTTTAGAGACATGCAGATGTATGTATGGAGGTTTTTCATCTTCGGTGCTTATAAAAGGAAGTAAAAAAATGTGTTTTCTTTTCCCAGGAAATGTCATCGCACTCCTCTGAAGGCAAATTTTATAAGAGGTGAGACAAACCTGATCAGCAGATCTCTCTGTCATACTGAAGCAGTGCTCTCTGTCCAGGCTGTCACGGGGAAAACGAAGCGCAACCTGTTTAAGGGAATTTAAAATATGACCTAAAGCACAGCCATAAAGTAGATCAACTAAACAAACCTCCAAAATTAGCTGCGCAAACAGAGTAAGGTAGATCCCTCTGGGGGAATAAACTTGGCACAGTGGATCCAGTGTGACAGAGGCCCTTCTGGCAGCTCAGAACAATCCAAACGTTCCACTTCGGTGGAGCTGTCTTGCCCCCCTCCATTACAAAAACTACACAAACCCATACACACATATATATAATGCCCTATATATATATATATATATATATATATGTATATATATAGGCCTTGAAGACCTTTCGCTCGAATGACAGGCCACCTGAATCACACAGTTGTGTTGCTGGAGGAGCCTGCATGTGTACAGAAAAACCAGTGATCCAGTAAGCGTGTGGGTTCACTTCTCTCGCATAAAGTCTGGAGGGAGGTGCGCAGGAGACCCACATCTACAACCAGAAACATTCCAGTTGTGCTGAAACAAAGCCTCAACTTTTAATCAAACTGAAACTACACCAGTCTCCATTTTCTAAATATCAACATTTTATTCAGTAATGGGTCGGCGCATTAACATTCTTTATTTGCATGGCACAAAAACCGCAGAGTGTGTCACAGGCGAAAGGCTGAATCTGGTGAGTCTGCGTGCCTTGCAGATGGTCCGGCCTCACAGCAGCTGTGCAAATGAAAGACAGAGTGTCATTGAAGGAGTGAGAGAGATGGAAAGTTGGCCACGGAGGGAAAAGAGTAACACACAAGTTGCTAACTGAAAATGTAATGGAAAAAATAATAGCACGCTGAGATTTTGCTGAGAGAAAATGAATTTGTAGAGTATTTTCTCTGAATTTTGGAGAACAGTGTCAGTATTTGTGTCAAGTATGCCTATAATAATTTACACGTTAATGGTAAACTGCAAGCCATTGTCAGTCATTAAGGATTTTTCACTCAGTGCCAGCTAATGCCCTGCTCTGCTTTTAAAATGTTCACTTCATAATCTGAGAACTGTATCAAATGCTGTCAATCAATAGCCACCAAATCTGTAGTGGGGGAAAACAGCAGGTGACAGCATCCTGCTCCATGCTGAAAACACAAAAACATTTGCCCCTCGGCTGAGGGAGGGGGGGGGGGGTAAAAAGAACATTTGCCCGTTGGTGTTTGGAAGTGCAAAAAAAAAAGTCTGTTGCACAAGTTTATATCGTAATTCTGCATGACAAAATTGCATTACTTTTCACTTCTGGATACACTAAATGCTCCAAATTCTCATCTTATGTATCCGCACACAGTTTAACTACTATAAACAAGGCATGCTGTGATTCTTCGGTTATAATCGGGGCAATTATAGCTTCACACCGCCACGACTGTCGCTGAAGGCCCTTTTCCACTGTCCTCCCCCCCCCCCCCAGTAATTGCCACTACATGTAAATATCAAGTGGTTAGTGAATAATTAGTCTTTCATTGGCCAGCAATCACCTCTGGGCCCCGTCTACACTTTAGACCCCTCCCTCGTAGAGCCGCCCTGAAGACAGGGGCCCCTTTGAATGACAGCGCTTTGGAAGGAAGACGAATTTTTGTCTGATTTCTCGCAGCCGCAGCGTCGATGAGAAGCAGTCGAGGAACTCCATTCTAACTGAATGGATTGGTATGGGGAGAAGCGGACCTCAAACCACGGCTAAGCGGCAGCTTTGGGACTGTGTAACGTTGACGATGGTTTTACTTTCGCTGCTGTTTCGACCAGGTAAGTGTTGCTTTTCCAATCCGTGCTCCCCCACTCCTCCTAATGCCCTGCATGCAAAGCTGTGTCCCGGTAATGGAGGTGGATAGGGAAAAGTTTTCCTGCTGTTGTGTGGCTCAGATGTGACTCTTGTCAACTTTATGCTGTACTTGCATGCATTGTGCGGTAAGGGGTAATTAATGTGGGGTTGAACAGAGCGAGGAAAGCGGCCGTTGTTTAGCGGTGGTCGTCGGCTGCGGGGACAAAGTAGGTCCTGTCCTGCTGCTGCAGGATCCCAGCCTCCAGCGCTGCTAGCAGATCAGCACGAGTTAACTCGCTTTCTGGACTCATTTTAGGGTCAAACATTCCGCTTTTCTCTTTCCACACAGGGACACCAAACAATCTGCTCCTAACCGCTCAGTGGCCAGCACGTTTTGGCACGCCCGCATTACTTCACTTATCTTTTTACCAACTTGTGTAAAGTTACGACTTAGCTTCCCGTTAGCATAGCTCGCTAGCAGCTGGCGTCCAGCACCCACAATCAGCCCGAGAACAAAACCGCGGAGCTTTTCCCCCTTTTTCTTCTGCAGGCAGAAACACCGCAGACGGACACATTTCGTACTGTAGACAGCGCCCTGTCTTTCCTTTCACGTCTCAGTTGTTTGAGTTGTTGGAAAAACTAAGAAGGAGAGCATGTTAATTCACCTATTCATGCCTCATTTAGCTACCATGCATGGGGGTCCAACTTTTTGGCCTCTGAACGTGTTGGTGGCTGCTTTCTCCCAACCCGGGATCAAAGACCAGCTCGGCTCAGAGGCATTCTTCATTTGGATTGTAAAGTTTAAGTTTTGTTTCTCACACAGGCGATTTGTCTTGGTATGGAGATTTGTTTTAAACTCTGTCGGTGGTATTATTTGTTGTGTTTATATGAGAAAGTAACTAGTGCGCATGCTTGTAAGCACTATGATAAAATTAAGATATTGTTTGTTTGTTGTGTGGTTTTTTGTTTGTTTGTTTGTTTGTTTAACAGTAATGCACATTACTGATATATACGCTTATCATTTCAAAGGAAGTGTTCAATCATGATGCCAAAAGTAAACAACAGCCTTAGTGACTTTCAAAATAAAACCTCAGGTTCATCTTTGTTCAAGAGTCATGATGAGTCCACTAAACCCATCAGGAAGCTTAAGAGGTTATTATTGTAACCTATATGAGCCACCATATCTGTCTGTTTTTGCATTTATGGCATTATTGTGCTATTAAAAAAAAAGTTCACTGAGTTGGGCTCCGACAGAAACTCGTCGCGTCAGATACACTAATGCGTGATTTACTAATAGAACCACTCTTTGTGTGGTCGCTTTGCTTTTCTCACGCTTTAGTGCTTCCCACATGGTCCCCAAACTTGTTGGTAGCTTAACTAAGTGCTCGAACATAAAGAGCCTTTGGGGGGCTGTATGGCTGTTGATGGCAAGCGATTGTCAAAAAGTGTCAATCCCGGCAGACTCGGGTGACCTCTTAGCAAGGCGGGGGAAGGCCTGTTGGAATTCAGAGGAGGGATGCGTCTGACTTGACCTCTCGCACTCCATCTCGGATCAGCGCTGGTATTGAAGCGCGTTGGCTGTGAGAGGCATTAATCATCCGGTGCACCAGACTTCTGCATAAAGGAAGAAAGGGTGAAAAACAAAACCCTCAAAAACATAGTGTTTACCGATGTGAAATCTCTGCGCTTATCTTGTCTTTGTCCAGGCTGTTTTGGAGATTAGGTGCAGCTTTGGAGTAAATACAAGATTATTCTGTTGCAAACAGAGAGCAGTTTATTGCAGTTGATCTCACTCTTGCAGTAAAAGTATGTGTTGAGATTCTGGCTGATCCTGATCTGAGATGGAAATGTTTCTACCTTGCAGCAGGAATTACTATCCCGGTCAGCGTATGAGACACGATACCCAAAAGTAATGTGAACACTCTGAAAGGAAATTGACGAATAGCCACATTTTTTACTTCTCTCCCAGAAGTAGATGTAGGTCTTTGTTTTCCTTGATATTAAATAACCCACTGGTGGATCATTACTTAACTGGGAACCTTGAAACAGACCACCAAAAACTCAGGCCTCACAGCCTATACTGCTCTTCCCATACGTTGAGCCTCACTGTGCCATGCATTGTGGCCGGACTTCACTTACCTTCAGCAACAGCCAAAACCACATTCAACACCCTCTGCCAAACTAACACAGGTTGGTCGCCTCCTGCAGTGAGGCTACATGCTATTTCTGTGAGAGCTAGTTGGGGGAAATAAGTTTTGACTGACTTTGGAGCACAGTCTGGGATTAAGGCCTCGTGAGCTCACGCATTTGGGTTTTAATGGCTCTCCTGATTGAGCTAAACTTGATAGTGGAAAAGCTGTGTCTGCTGCCTCATGCACTGAGGTAATATGTCTGTAAATGTCAGATGGATGGTAGGGCGTTTTGGGAGATTTTGTTTTCTTCTGGTGCACATTAGTTGAACTTTTCAGGATTTTTTTTTTTTCTTTTTTCAGAGTGGGGATGAAGTGTTCTTACTCAAAAAGAGAAATTCCCCTCGCAACCGCCCCGATTGTAGTACAGTTTTGTGATCATCATGGGTTTTTTTTGTTTGTTTGTTTGTTTCTTTTAGCACACTGCCAGCAGTGTAGAATCCAGCGCTGTAATGCAGAATATGTGGCATCTACCTCACCGTCCAGTGGTCTGCAGGAGGACGTGGCTTTAGATGTGGACTACTGCATCGCCCTGCGGGCCTATGCCATGTGCACCCGCCGGCAGGCACGCAGCTGTAGGGGCGACCTGGTCTACCACTCGGCCGTCTTTCGCATTAAGGAGCTATTCTCTCAGCATAACTGTTCCAGCGATGGGCCGACCTCTTCCGACAAGGTCCCCAGCACGTCTCGGCCAGCTCTTTTAGAGCTCTGCAACTACGAGAATCGGGTCCTCGTGTCGGGCTCAGCCGGTCAGCAGAAGAAATACGCCCACTGTGGATTATTTGGAGACCCGCACCTACGGACTTTCAGAGATGAGTTTCAGACCTGCAAGGTCGAGGGGGCTTGGCCTCTGATCGATAACCGCTTCCTGTCTGTACAGGTGACCAATGTGCCTGTTGTCCTAGGCTCCAGCGCCACAGCAACTAGTAAGGTAAGGATAACCTCAGAACAGCTGTGCCCAGCTGGGTCTGCACAGCTTAAATCTAAGAAATGTCCTTTTTTTTTTCTCATGTCTTAACTTGTTTAAGTTGCTCTTTCGTGTGTGTTTATTCTAACACCAAAATATGCGAAACTGCTCACAATTTAATTAAAGAAAATTAAAGAGTAGAGCAAAATTTTACTAAAATATCCCCAAAAATGTCAATCTCACAAACCACTGGGGGAGGTGAAGCTCGCGTAGACACTCCAACTGGTCATGTTTAATCTGTGTAAAATGTCAAAAACTTCCTCCGGTCACCTATGTCCATGTTGGAGACGAACACTGATGCAATACTAAGTTTTAAACTAATGCCCTGCACATTAGGATGTTTTTTTTTTTTTTTTTGGGGCGTGAGCTCAAGTATTGCCATAAAGTATCAAACATGTGAAGTTAATCGTCATTCCATGGTGCCTCTCGAGTCTCCAGCATTCCTCATGTCTTGGAGCTCCTTCAGATCTATGAGGGGAGAAGAGAGAGGAGGGGAGTCCTTCAGCGGTGTTGAATCACAGACATGCATGAGCGCTCTACCTTTAACACATGGGTGGTCATATGGTAGTGATTAACGCTCACTCAAACATTTTCCTCCGCTGCCACGATCTGGAATGTTTTTTCACCCTCTGGTCAAATAATTAACTCACTGCTTTTTGTGTAAATATGGAATCATTTGGAAAAATAAAGGAATAATTGGCCAAGAGCAGAGGGTTTTTTTTTTTTAAATTCTTTTAATTAAATAGGATGGTCTTTCTGGCCTGATTGTGTTTTGTGTATGTGTGCACGTTTTCTCTCTGTTTACTACTTAATATTTAGCTCATGAAGCTGAGTTTTTAATATTAATGTTTTTTCTTCTTTGTCTTTTGCCCAGATAGTTAAAACAGGTCTCTCATTGATCAGGCATTACTCTAACTGTCCTAAGCTAATTTTAATTCTCCAAGCTAAACATAAACCAACAAACTATATGGTGTTGTGTAATAGGATTGCTCGTAAAACTCGTAGTGCGTCTTGGCTGCGCAGCCTGATGTAAGACTATAGTATTGGTGCATCTTTGCCAGCACCCACATGCCCCCATCATGTTTTCTGAGTTGTTTTCAGCTGCCAGACCCAAGACAGGAACTCATTCATCAAATAAAATACAACCTTTAAGTGTAAACGTACCCACAACCAGTGCTTTGTCAGGATCTTTTCATGAAACTGAGGTTAGGCCCCTTTTTGATGCTCAGAAGTGGAAGTGGAGGTTTTGGACAGTTATCTAATGCAACCTTTAGATATAACATCCATGGACAACTACTTGAGTTGTACTAGTTTAGCATCAGTTGTTTGCTTTTACATGGAAATAGATGGGTGATGATAGTGACACTTTGACCTCGATTAGCCCCATTATGTTGCCTGTTTTCTTATATGAAACAGATTTTGTAATCAATATGAATTAATTGGCTAAAGAGTACAACAGAGACAAATCATTCTTTAGCAAGCTGAGTGTGAACCACTAACACCCTATGCATGGAAATATTTGGTTTTCTGCTGCCACCTTGTGGCCCTAAGTGGTACTACTTATTGGGCATCTGTTATGATCAGTTAGAGGAGTGATATGACTTGGAGAACCAGCTGTAGATAGTTGATGGAGAAAAGTGTACAGTTTCAATCAGTCACTTGACACTAATTGAATGTTTTTGCCCTTATTTCAGATCACAGTGATCTTCAAGTCTTACCATGGCTGTACAGATCAGAAGGTGTACCAGGCCACCACTGAAGACCTACCCCTGGCTTTTCAGGATGGGACTCGCAGTGGCGGTGAAAGTGGCAGCCTGACCATCGCAGAGCGAGGTGGCTCCGGAGTCGGTCGGCAGGTGAGGATACAGGCCCGTTACATTGGCACCTCCATCATCATCCGGCGCGTGGGCAGCTACCTGACCTTTGCCATCCGCATGCCAGAAGACACCCTGGACTTTTCAGAAGACAGCGGCGGTCTACAGTTGTGCTTGCACGGCTGCCCACGCAACGAGCTCATCAAAGAGCACACCCTGGGCCATCAGAGCCAGCAGCCACACCTTCAAGGCACCAACACAGAGCTGGGCCCTCTGCGGCCTCCTCACCAGATCTACACAGTGGAGCGAGCCACTGCCAAGTGTAGAGAGACTCTGCAGGTGGAGGATGTGTACTTTCAGTCTTGTGTCTTTGACTTGCTCACCACAGGAGACCCCGAGTTCTCCATGGCTGCATATGGTGCTCTGGAGGATTTGAAGGCACTGCCACCCAGTAAACTGAAGCAGAACTCACCGAGGCCCACTCGCCTTCACAACCGAGGAGTGTCTCAGACTATCGCTGCTACTGCAACCAGCAGCTCATTGCTCTCACTCCTCATTCTGCTGCTTTTGTAAAAAACCACATAAATGAATATGAATGACATGGACGCAGATGGATCATGGAAGCATTACAAGCTTGAGGAATTTGTGAACTTTCTGTTGTCATTTGAAGGATTTCGCACTCCGAAAAGATTGCATTTCTTCCCCTTTTTTCCCTTCTGTGGACACATCATTTGAATGCGAACATGAATGCATAAATCTCACACAATTTGTGGTCTAGTACACGTTTTTATCACGTGAGCAGTTTGTCTACATTCAGTTTAAAAAGAAAAGTTAAGCTCACAGTTGTTCGTAAAGGTTTTTGTAAATATTTCATTCACATTCAGTAAGGAAGTGCACAACCTCTAAATGCTCCACCACATGGTTTCTAGATCCTCAGTGGTCCAGTATCGGTAGCACCTAACAGTTTAACTGCAAATATTGTGTATTTAATATCTTTCTATTTCATCTGTTGTTTTGAAAATTGATGTTCTAAATACACAGAATCCAACAACTGTTTGTAAAAACTACCTATCTCTTAAAACCTGATTCGTTGGTGTGATTTTTCACCAGTTCTGTTCTTTTCCTGTGAAGCGCTCCCTCTTCAAGCTGTTTGGCTTCCTGTTTTTAAAGGTTTAAAACACAAATCTTTATATAATAATATATTAAAAGAGTGTATATATGTGTTTTATATTATGTAAATTTGCCTGTGTATAGATGTTTTAACTGCAATATGTTTTCCATTTGTTGTGCTTAGTAGGTTATTTTGAGTCTTTGTAATTAAAGTAAACTAATAAGTGTTTTGTTGTATCTGTAATATTCTTTATTAAAGTGTTGGACACTCCAGACTAAGATTTGTTTTTTGTCTCTTCAGTCCTGTCTCAGCAGTTTTATTTGATATTTTATTTTTTCATTTCCTGTCATTACACAAATACTTAGGATGATGTGTAAACGTATCCGTCCGGGTGGAACCAACAGTTACTTCGAACATGGAGCCACATTTAGCAATTCCACGTCATGACAGCAGTGCTGCTTTACAAACGTGTGCCTGCAGTGCTTGTCCTCTCCTGGTGGTGTCCTCAGTCCATAAGTCCTGACGGCTCCTGGTATAAAGACAGTTTTGACAAGCTGGCTGTGTAGCTGTAGGGATCCACAGTATGTTCTCAGTCCCCTGTGTAAATGTTACCTCAGAGTGCTGAGTTGGCTGCTGGCTTTGCTTTTGTCTGCCAGAATGCTGCATGGCTCTAAATAGGATTTAGTCTGTGGTTAACACCAGGTTAGAGTCAACAACAACACGCGGTGCGTATATTTGTACTCTATATGAACAGTGAGTGCTGTGATGAGAGAGAGAGAGCTGCGATCAGTTTTTATTTCTATTAAAAATGCAATTAAGAAAGCCCGGGCACACTCCTTATGAAGACATTAAGAATTAATGCTCTATAATCAGTCTACATGGATGTAATTTATATCTTGAATTGAATTATAGGTAAGCTGACTGTAATTTTATAATACTGAGTGACAGCATGTTTCATCACACATGCAACCATACTTAATCTCTCCATGTCCCATTTCTTTAAATAAAGACAATGTGACATTTGCATGATGTGGGAGAAGACAGATGAAACCTGCCACGATTTTCTAATCTTTCACATGTGAATCACATTGCAGATGGCTGAATGTGATTCAGGTCTTTCTTGGCAGACTTCATCACCTCTTTCTCGGTGTTAGCGGGAAGGAAGGCGAGGATGGAGAATAGTACTGGCAGGAAAAATGTAGTTTTTGGGTGGTCCAGCAGTAGAAATAAGAACATTTTTTTTGAAGTATTCTACTGTAGCGTGATATTAATGTACTTGCACTTTTAGATTTAAATATGTTTCATATCCAAATAATTTCCCAAGCTGTTGTTTGTCATCCATATAAAGGAACAATTTCAGATTTAGACATTAAAAATGAACAGCTTACAAGATACTTCTCATGCAGTTTCCAAGAATTTCTTTAAAAATTGCTTTAACCAAAAATGTCCTATTTTCATTATTATGCTTTTTATTTTATTTTTTAAAAGATCAACAACACTACATGCCATTTATCCAACGACCCTTTGATGAAGCCTGACAACTATGATGGGAATCAAATCAAAATCCCAATACCTAACTATAAATGAAAACCATTTAGACCTGCAACAGGAAATTATTTCCTATGCAATGTATTGATATCAACAATCTATTAATGTCTTATACATGACATAAAGCACATGGCTAATATTGTGCAGGTCTCCCTAGTGTCTCTAAACAGCTCTGATTTGTCTGGACATGGACGAGGGAGCTCTGGGGGTATCTGTGCTGTTGGCGGTGGATTCTTTGGGTTGTGGGGTTGTGGGGTTTGACCTTTGAGGATTAAGCTTGCTCTGATGCATCCCAAGCATGCTTGTCTAAATTTGGATTTGGGGAGTTTGAGTCTGGATCAGCACCTTGGAGTCTTTGTCATGTTCCTTGAGCAATTCCTGAGCTGTTTCTGTGCTGTGGCAGAGTGTGAAGCCGCTGCTGACAGGGATGATCGTCGCTGTGAAGGGAGGTATGTGGTCGACAACAAGGCTCAAGTGGGTGGTATGTGTAAAAGTAACATCCACAGGGATGGCAGGACTCAAGGTCTTTAGGTCCTATAGATGATGGTTTTAATGCCATGACTGATTAATGCATGTGTCAGATACACATTGTGGAATAGAACATTGCTATTTTGGTACTTTTACTTTAGATCAGGGGTAGGCAACTCCAGGCCTCGGGTGCCGGTGTCCTGCAGGTTTTAGATGTGTCCTTGATTAAACACAGCTGATTCAAATGGTTAAATTACCTCCTCAACATGTCTTGAAGTTCTCCAGTGGTCTGGTAATGAATTAATCATTTGATTTAGGTGTGTTGACCCAGGGTGAGATCTAAAACCTGCAGGACACCGGCACTCGAGGCCTGGCGTTGCCTACCCCTGCTTTAGATAAAGACTTTGAATGCTTACCTTACAACTTTCTATCTAACATATCTTTTCCTCCAAATGATCTCGGCTTGGTTGAGATGATGGCATCGCACCGTGTTCCTTCCGGTTTGCTTTAGAATTTTAAAGTTAAAAAGCCACAAGTCTCGTGACCTCGCAGGACAGATTGGCACTATAGCTTAAATAATAACCCGATGCAAGAGCATCCTCTTATGCAGCCAGTTTAAAGGTGGTGAGCTCCTTGACATCTTTTGAACATTTAAAACATGAAACACACTTTTGATTGGCAGTAAAAACACACATTTTCTCAAAAACTGTAAATGAAAACTGTGTGAAATGTTCCACGCTCCACAGACTTCACAGGAATCCTGTCAGGGAATTAGCACAGTGGATGTAACATGTTGCCAGAGCCTGTAAAGATTGCTTGTCCACCCTCTTTGAGCCATGCTATCTTGACTTTCCCCTGTAAACAAGGACAATTACCAAGCTAATGAGTTGAGGAAAAACTGCTTGAGTGATTGATACTCTTAATGGGGAAATTAATTTGATATTAATAGAGCACTTGGCAAGATAAATAGATAGTGGTGTGTTAGTCCTCTCCTTGATTGATAATGGCTAGATTGATGGCTGTCTTAATGCAAGATGTGCCTTAGCCATAAATGAGGTGGTCTTGATGAGGAGAGATTTTTGTGTCATGAGATAATCAAACGTTGAGAGCACTAAGTGCTTATATTTATTTTGATACTGATTTTTAAGTACACAGGGACTCTGGAGGTCTTTTTAAATAAATTGGTTTTATCAAGAACAAGAACACAACGACTATAATAGAGAATAAACAGAGCTTACTGCATATGTAAATTTAAAAAAAGACACATCATTTATGCTAAATAATGCAAAAGATGTTGGTCAACCATTGCTGTAACTTCCCCCATCTGATCTTGTGAGATTCTGTTTGCTCCTTAAATAATCACCTTGCATCATTCCCGCAATTCCTGGTGACTCATAACCTTAACCTTCTGTTGCTGAAGCATTTTGCTTAATGACGCACTCACAGTCTGACTGTTGCACCCCGTAAATGGCACCTAACATACTCGTATATTGCACCCTGTTACATGGGTCAGCGCTGCAGAACAAAGAGTGAGAAGTTACTCATTTCTCAGGGAGTTTGCACCAGTGTGTGTGTGTGTGTGTGGTTTCTAGTTGCAGCGATTACACAGCTATCTCATACTGCAGGCTCCCTCATACCTGACCAACTCAATCTTTCTGTGTCTCCTCAATAATCAGAGTGACAGCGAGCAACTAGACATATCTCACCCGCTGGCTCACTGCAGAATGGGTATTGACCTACATATCAAATCATACACTTCTGGCTTGTGTGATAGAGATGGGGGAGGGGGTGGTGGTGGGGTGCCGTATGATTGACAGCGCCTTCTTTGGTAAACACGTTTCATCCCCCGGGTATCTCCCTCATCGTATGTATTTGTTATAGGCAAAAATCGCACGGCAAAGAGAAACGTCCCGCAAATCCTATAAGCTTGGAGTTAGAGCGGCTTCAGCACCTCCGCTACTGTAACAGTAGAGAACAGCTGAGAACACCTGGCTGTCGGGAGTGTGTATTTTTATTAACGAGCCTATGTCACCAAACTTTTAACAAATGGCCCCCCGGCACCCTGACGCCCTGAAAAACCCAGCTCGGAAATTAAGCATCTGCATCATAAATCTTGGAAAGTTACAATAATTTGCAATTCACTCCCTCATCAAAGGCAATATTACCCTAATTTATTATCTCCCGGCACGAGGGGTGCGCAAAGGCCGTGGAGATAAGAGTTTATCAGGAGGGGGATTGATTTTCATTAACTGATTGTAATAAAGATGAACTGCCTGCCGTGCACACTGACCAAGAGTCACACTTTATTGTAATTGGGACAATTTATTTCATGAGCCAGTGGCTCTACTTTTTTGTCCCTCCCCCTTTTTTCTTTCATATCTATCTCCGCTCTTCAAAATAGGAATCTAATGTCTCAGCTGTTCTGCTTCTTTTGTTACAGTGACTCCCGATGTATGAAGATGATCATTACAAGATGTATGTGGAGACAATTCAAATGTCAACAGATGTTACTTTAGATTTAGCTTCCGGCATCAAAACAGTGCCACGGTTTCCTAAACTTGACTGATGGTCCGTGCCTGCCTTATATCAACTTATTGCTTCCTGCTTGTCTGCATTGTAATGATATTTGTCCCCGTTATTCTCGTGAAGCGTTGCTATGACACCTCTTCACTGGGATTTATATATTTAGGGTTTTTTTTTTTGTATTTTGTTCCCATCAACCATTTCCTGAGAAGTACGCTCCAAAAACGGAGTGAAAGATAACCAAAACAGCTCTATATGTTGGACCATAGTTATCACATGAGAATAAAACGACTGGAATTCCAGTCATGATGAATTCCAGAGTCGACTCCCGATGATGTGAGAGCTGTAGAAAACGGCTTCATGTGAAAAGTGTTTAAAATGGTATTAAACAGCAGTCCTGAATCCATATAGGGCCGTTACGCAATCACCGCAGCTTCCTCACTCGGCGTCAGAGACGGCCTCTGAGGTGGTGAGCAACATCTACGTCCTGTAAAAGTTTCAAGCTCTTGGAAATGCCGAGGGGAGCGAGTGCTTGTGCAACAGCTCCCCCTCTCTTTGCGCCGCCGCGGTTCAGCGCTTCAATGCAAGTGTGAGAAACGAAACATCCAGTTTGAATTTTTATTGTAAAATTGGAAAAAAAGGAGAGAAAGAGAGAAAAGCCTCGATAAGCATTTCTTTTTTGATACATATCTTTATCTTACCATAACCGTAAAATCAAATAAATAAAACTGGCAAAATAAATAAGAAAAATAAATAAATAAATAAAATAAATAAACATCAAATTACATATTTGACCCGATAATTATAAAATTATTAAATCATCAGTCATTAATATGAAGTAATCTAAGCAGCAAGTATTAAGAAATTTCAACAGGGGAAAAATGTTTGGTTTCTCAGGCTAATACAGAACACATATTTTTTTTTCTTCATAATTTTATTTTTTATTTTTTTATAAAAAGATACTGCTTTCCCTGTCAGTTATTCCATGCTGTACTGACGCTGCCACAAAAACAGGTGGCGCTCTCCTTTTTTGTTTTTTTTTTTCTTCAATAAAAAAAGAAAAACGTTACTACCTGTAAACAGCATTTTCTCCTCCGGGTTAAAAGAATAATACTGAGATTCTTCTTTTTGCGCCCTGTATTTCAGTAAAGTCTACTCACAGACTCCATACTGCTGTTTCTATGCTTTTTGTATGCTTTGTGCTGAGAAACCAGAAAGTTAATATCTTTAGAAAGCGAAACCCTCCCCCCCCTCCCCTCACCCATTTCATTACCCAAACTGTACGTACCCAAAGAAAGGTCCTGTGCTGATTTTCCATAATTTACAGATTTCATATTTATAATAAGCTACTATCCTTAGCATTCAAACCATAGTTAAAGAATCATACTGTTAATATGAGTAGTACCATAATCATAATCTTTAACGCCCCCAAGCCCCCATTGAGCATGCTCAGAGATCAAAAAGGGCACAATGGCAACATGACAAATAAATAAATAAATGGATGCAAGAGTGAAAATAATGTAGAAGATTGACTTTAGCTTGACCACATGCACTCTAATTTCAAAACTACAGGGATAATTACTAATAATTAGTAACTTACATATTTTAAACAAATTATTGTTGGTGGGATTGCAGCCCCTTTCTCTTTTCTGAATCTATAGATATGTATATAGAGGCCTATGCACTACATATAAAACAGCACACTCATTGTAATTTAGTCAAATTTGTCTCTTTTCTTTTGGCCAAAAACGAGACGTTACGCGAGCTTCTGCGATGGCCAAGTCTATTTTCATTTTAATGACTCCATCTCCAGTAGAGATCTCCAGTAGAGATCCCATGAGAGAAGATATTTTGACTGGGTTCACATGGCCCAGTACCACCTGGGGAAAAGGGAGGGCATATATCACAGCTCCCTAAAGCTGTGAGAAGAGAATAAGAGTAACTTCTCAGGGGAAAGACGACGCCCTCAGGCAAATATATAAAAATCTAACCTTTTTACTGAAAATGTACATTATATATCACTACATCCTGAACTGATCCTCCCCCTACAATATTATACTACTTCACAAAATCAAATATTTTATTCGACTAAATATTTCCTGAAAATGACCATATTTATAAGAGTAGATTTAAAAAAAAAAGAAAAAAGAGTCTGGCACAAAGTTTTCAGTCAGGTGAGGAAATGTGGTGGTTAAACTTGCATAATTTGGCAATTCATGACGAGAAAAGGCATTTCAAAAAACTCCCTCCTAGCGCATCTAAATACTGCTTGCAACAGAATAAAACACACATAGTAACCGGGGATAACATTTACTCCTAGTCTACTGAAAATGATGCACCCTCCCCTTTTTTATAATACTGATCCAGTGAACTTTAATCACACAAATAAAAGAAAAAAAAGAAAGAATTGCTGGGTCAAAGTAACACTAAATGAACGTATGCAGACATCAGGATCTGGAGAGTCATTCTGGAGGATAAAATTGTTATTCCAGACTACAGAGGCATACGCAGTGGTCATGCTATCTGAAGACGCTTTAGTGTATGGGACAGTATTGTGATTACATGTCTGAAGCACTGATGTGTCTGAAGTTTAGAGCGATGATCAGAGTGCTGAGATCTCTCAGAGTCCTGAGGGGTACGATGCTTCAGAGTGTAAACTGAGTCAATGAATCTGATATTCAAATAAAGAATGTAAGTGTTACTCAACAAATCAAAGAGTGAAATAGAAAAAAAAACAACCCAAAAACAAACAGCGCATCAGATTTCATCTCGGACGCATTGAATGTGTGTCTCTTTGCAAAAACAGAAGCACAGATAACACAAGTTTGGTTATTTAATCGTATCTTCCAGGCTTGATGTGTCGTGACCACACTGCACAGGAGCCATGTGTGACCAGCACTAATGGTAAGCTGTCATCCTGTTGAAACAGCAGCAGCTGTAGCAGCTACACTTACAGGCCCGCTGCTGTCTAATTGATGGATCATTTTGCTCTTAATTTGACCTCCTAAGGCTGGTAATGCCAAGGCTTCTTCTCTCTTTGTAGAAGCTCGCACTGTGCTATTATACCCTTTCAGAAGAAAAATACAGTTGCTCTTCACTGAAGAACATGTACAATCTCCTCTAAGCACCATATACAGATCTCCATGCCTCCACCCTTTACCATAATGACACCGATCCAAGTGCCTTCAAAGTGTCCCACAGGACACGCTGCCGTTCTGCGTTTTGGGATTCCTTCAGGGACTCTGGATGACAACACGGGAGAAAAAGACTAACATCCAGCTACTGAGAGAGAAATGAACTCTGTCACTCAGTCAATTCACTCAAAATGCCAATGTGTAATTGATTGCACATCTCTCGCCCTGCGGTGCTGCTCCCCATCTAATCAATATTATCATTACCCTAATTATGCTGCGGGTTAGCTTTGGGGCACCCGTGAACCGATGGTCCCTATTAAGAGAGAGATATGCTGGCACTTGGAGGTGAGGAAAGAGAAGCAGGAGGGAGGAGGAGAAATAGGAGGGGAGTCTGCTCCCGCCTGCTGAGAGCAGCTGGAGGAGCTTGGCAGTGGAAGAGGGCACGACCCGGGAGGGACCACTGTGACACGCCGATGGAAATTTTTACAACTGCTGTCAGGCTCATTTGTATATTTTATTAAGCAGTTACAGATGCTGTGCTGTTTTACTGCTGCGTATCCAGCTCAGCCGGGTGGCACTTTTACCACAGTGCTTTATGGTCAGATTATCTGTACTATCAAGGCTTTAATGATGACATGGAATGAGTCGCAATGACGATCAATTATGGAACCGCAACACGCTGGCAAGAACAGAGGACAGCAACGCTTGGCTAAATACGCTCTGGTTCTTTTGATGTCTGCTTTGAGAAAAGGTTACTGTGTCACTTTTGGCACTAAAGGACTGCTTTCTTCTTCTTCTGACACAATAACACAGACGGATCACGCTTCCGAGATGAAATGCTGCGATGCGGATGACGTAACGAGAGGCAAAAGAATATATCTGAACATGCCCGAAACAATGTCTAACCCATGTATTCTACGGCACTAAAATAGTATAGCTTTACTTTTTTTTCATACATTTTTCTGTTTTGTTTTAATATTTTCAAACCCAGTAACTATAAATGTAAAAGGAAAAAAAAAAATCAAAAACCCTTGCTCTTTTTTTTTCAACCTGAAGCTAGTGTTTCTTCTTAAGTTTAACTTGTAATATTATTAGTAGTAGTTTGCAGTATTAGTATCATTAATACTATATATTACTGTTCAGAACAATAAAAATGTTTGGTCCTTTGGTCCCTTAGGGGTGAAAGATTTGCAGTCCTATTGTTGCTAATGGAAACCTCAGTGGCTGCACTTCTGCGCTTGCTGAGAGAGACGGGGAGAGAATAAGAGAAAGAGGGAAAGAGAAAGAAAGTCTGTCAGTGGACATATAGAATAGTTTCTTTTTTTCCACTGGTTTTTTTTTTTGATCTTCAAGTTTGAACCCTCATTTGTCCAGTACAGTAAAAGCCACAAGCGCCTCTTTCCTTATATATATATATGTGTGTATATAATATGTATATAGAAATCTATTTGTTGTTGCTGCTTTTCGTTTGTTAGTTTGTTGCTTAATTAACAATTCAAGTCTCAACAAGAAAAAGTTCTGTTGTTCAGTTTCATCACTTCTTTTTTTTCCAGTTTTTTTTCTTCTTCTCGTCTTTCTTGCACTGTGCCATCTGTTACTGTTAACGTCCCCCGGTGAAGCGCCTCCTCATTTCGCATCTTCCTCTTCTGCCGTAACCTACATCTTCATAAGTAAATGCTGATATGTCTTCAAAAATTCCATATGTGTTGATTTTTTTTTAAAACATATTTTGCTTTCAAAGAGAGAGAAAAAAAAAGTTGAACTCCTCCAAAGATAATATCTTCACGTGTCCTCTAAAACCTAGAAACGAAAAAAAAAAAAGAAAAAAGAAAAAAGAAAAGAAAAAGAAGAAAAAGGCCATTTCAAATCTCACTGCTCATTAAACTGTCAATCTAAAGATCAATTTCTTTAAACTTTGAGTAGTTCAGTATGGTTCTATTATATCAGTCTAATGGTCTGGAGAGAACTAACCCACGCTGCCACACCAATCAATCATCGTCAGTCACAGTGATGACAGATTTCTCCTTAATTAATATGCCTACAGTGCTGCACATCAAATCAACCCCTCTACATTTCTTCAAATATTCAAACTGTAGAAACCTTTAATGTTTAAGCTTTGCATTCGCAGAACATATAGCAACCCAATACTTATCAGTCTAACAATATTTACTTGCCAGGAACAGTCAGGTGGCATTATTTGAACCTTAGTTGCATCGTGAGCGTAAAAGGACAGAGTGGTGAAAATCAGTAATACTCTTATGGGCTCACCTGTGCTGCTGCGATGAATACTGAAGGTAGGCTGTGTCAGTAAGGGCGGCTGGCATCCTTCGGTCTCTTTAACTGAACTTTCAACCTCTTCATCCCAATCTGAAAGCCATTCATGGCTTGAATAGCTGCCTGTGCGCTAGCAGGGTTGTCGAAGCTCACAAAACCTGTGTAAGAAAAGCAAAACTTCATTTACACTAACTAAGAATAATGTAGGCTTCCTCATCACGTCCTGTGTACCTCTAACGGAAGTCTAGATGGTGTTGTTGATGCAGGAAGGACTGCGGTGCAGCCTAACAGCTGCTCAGAGCTGGTGACAGCCGGACACGAGGTGGCTTTTTAATGAAAAATAGGCCACAAAAAGTTTGGGGCTGTTACTGCCAAACGACATCGCTCTGCGCTCATGCTCTCTCCTAGTTGACTGTTTTGGGATTATATTTGGGAATATAATATTAAGCTGCATTCAGAGATGAAGACATGTCCAGGATTTGGATAAGAAGCATGCATTTGTTGATTTTGTGCAGTGTAATAAAATGACGAAACAGTGCAGAGAATCAATGACCCTAACTCGAAATAAATGTTATATTTTATAGCATGCAGACACTTTCTTTACAGCTGCCTGGATTTTGAACCTTCGAAATTTAATGACTGAGGGTTAACACGCCTACAAAGTTTCATTGACTCAGTGCTATTCTTTTAATTTTCTGACCTGTGAATGAGCAAAAGAGGAAAAAAAAAATCACTGAATAAATGAGTTTGATCAAAACAAGAGCAAACACAGAACGATGATCATAGGAGACAAATCTGCTGCAGACACACAAAACCTCCCCGAGATAAACCACCTCCTCAAACCTATGAACATCCTGTTTCCATCATGTGTAAAAATAAAGCCTCGAGAATTCAGTGACCAGAAATTTCAGTGGAGTGTGTCTCCGCTGATGCGCTCCGCTGTGTCTGTGGTGTCATTAGGAACAGCTGATGACCCATGAAAAAAACAGCAGGAGGCTCTCCACGTCCACCGCCACATGGGAGGGAGTCTACATGGTTTGGCCCATTACAGGGGAAAAGTTGGGCTACAAAGAGCCGAGCTGAACGGAAGTCTGAAGAAAGTATAGAGGCGGGAAAAGGAGGTGACCTCCTAACCCGCCATCAGCTTAATGCGTTCAGGCTAGAAACAGAGAGGAGATACCTGTTTAGAGGTCTAAGCTCAGTTTCTCTCTTTTACACCCCATCAATCTAAATTTATTCCCTCTTTCTCCTCTCTAGATTAATTACACACATGTGTTCCCTCCTTCCCCAGGCCTAACATTATGTTGTAAATGCATAGTGCATAAGTCAATACTGCAAATAGCTCCTCTTTCATGAATTTATATATTATTAAGTCCCCCAAGGGAGACGGAACTGGTGATCAATTTTGCCCAAGGTTCTTTGGTTCCCTGAAGTGAAAACAAAAGCTGATCTATAATTGTCCTTTTCCTTCCTTCCCCCTCAACCATCACTGCCTGCCTTTTTGTAAGCCCTGGGGTTGGACGCGCATGTAGGCTGCCAGAGCTAAATGGGACAAGAGGTGTGGAAATGTGTGAATCAGCCTCAGCGGTGAAGGTATTGACAGATATTGGGGTTACACAATGGTGATGAGGATGCTGATGCAGCACCTCAAGGTTTCCAGGTCACACAGCCGGCAAGCAGAAACAAGGACGTGCGGTCTGATTGACTACATCCCGCTTATTTTGGCTGCAATGTACTCTGCGCATTGCTTTAAAAGCGCCGGTGCCAAAACACAACAGTCATCAAGATGCAAAATTAGGTCAGTCTGTCAGGGGTAAGATCGCTCAGTCCTCCAGGTAGGTGAGCTGTCAAATGTCATCAGAGGCAATGGTATATACATTATATATATAACAAATTTAGTGTTATGTGTTTGAAAATAAAGAAAAGACAAACATTTTACTATTTAACCTGTATACACTAGGGCTGATTTATTATTATTAGATTTATTCAGAACCAAGTGTCTTTATCTCTCAAGCCGGGGTCGATACAAATTGACTTGATATAATTTCATATTATATCAAGTCGGTCTTGGACTGTGTGTGTGTTGCAGTGTAGGACTCACCAAAGCACTTGCTCTGGTTGGTTGCCCTGTCCATGAAGACCTTAGAGGAGATGACGGTACCGAAGGGCAGAAACATTTGCATGAGTTCATTGTCTCCAAACTCCTGTGGCAGGTGGTAGATGAACAGGTTACAACCCTCTGGACCTGGTTGCAGAGATGCAGCGAAAGTTTGATAGAAAAAGAGAGAAAAAGCAGTCAGTTTGTCTTTTTCAGACCTACATATCACCCAAAATAAATACAGAATATGTGCAAAGAGCTGTCTCAGACATATGTGGCACTACCCATCATACAAAAATAAATAAATGATTAATTAACATTGGTAGAATTAGACAGTACAGTCTGAAATGAGCATTCATGCATGAGCATCCATTCCTTCATATGTGGCCTTTAGATGTATCTTCACCGTTCCTGCACACACCTGGCACAGGCTCAAATCATAATTAAAATATACATTATGTGTTGCTATTTTATAAAAAAAATTAAATAAAAACGCAACACGAGTTTATTAAAATCATCACATTGCACGCTGAAAATCTTCAAATAAGCTGTCCCAATTTGCCTGCAACCATATTTTCATTGATGTTGTTTATATGTGTGTTTCATCCACACTTACTGTCACAGCTGGCTATTTTAACAGATATGCTACTACTTATCACTATTACTATATATTACTATAATACTGCTCTACATCAATCCCCATGTTTTATGTCGAGACGAGACCTGTTTACAGTCTCACACAGTCCGCTCTGTTTATCTATTAAACACAATGAAAATGATGTTAGAGTGTTTTTCTTCTCTCGCTGTACAACAACACTCAAAATGAAGTGTGTACAGTGTAAAAGCAAAGCAAGACTGGTCTCTCGTGCTCATCTCCCTGTTTAGCCATTACAAAGTATGAGGCATGTGAAGTGTAAAAGCAATAATGTTCTCTCACCCTCACCTTCTCTCTGCTGCTGCTGCTGCTGGATGACCTGTGCTGGTTGGGGCAGCGTTTGGCCAATGGGAGTCAGCGTAGTGGCCGGGTAGATCGCTGCGGACGCGAAGCAGTAGAACAAGGAAGGAAGGAGGGAATGTGAGAGAGATGAGTGTAAAATTGGGGATCCCACAGAGAACGGTGTCAAGGATGCTTAAGGTCGATCACACAAGCGTAACACGTAATCAAAGCCTCTCTGATGTTTCGTTCTAAGGCGCTGTCCTACACTATCTGAATACATACCACCTCACACTACTCACGCACCACATAGCCTGCAGTTATTGTCTCATAGCTGCTACTCATTTATAGTGTTTACACGCCAGTGCAAAACCTCAGAATAACAGAATTGTAAACAAAGCCGTTCTGTCTCCTACCTGTGTACTGCTGTACACCGGTGAAGGCTTGCTGGAGGGTGTCGGCAGCAGTGGGGCTCTGGGTGGAGTAGGGCGGCAGGCCGTTGGTGTAAACGGTCTCCACGGCAGGGTGTCCGTTGGGCTGATGAGGGATGCCGGTGAATCCGTTGACGATAGGCGTGACGATGCTGGGTACAGCGGAGGTGGTGATGTTGGCTGGTGGAGAACTGAGGCCTGCTGGGAAAAAGGTTGGCTGTTGAGCACTTCATCTGGATCTCTGCGCATAATACTACAAGAGTTGTACAGCACTCAGACTTACACTAGCAGGCAGACACGCTTTTTTCTCATAAAGTGCCGAGAAAAACAGTTCTCTGTACGCACACGCACACACTCGCGCATTAAACACACAAAACTCGTGACCACGAGCTACACTGTGTCTTCTCTCTAATGCAAGGACACGGGTGCAACGTGAATCTGTCACATATCCGCCGTTTGTCGTGACACATCCTGCAGGATAGCTGGGGAGTCAACCTGTGAAAAATGAGCCTGTCTGTAGTGTTTGTGCGATACCCTGCTGGCTTGTACTGCTCAAGATGATGAAACCACTATGCAACTTCTGAGAAAAAAAGAAAAAAGAAAAAGGCGAAACAGATCTAGACTAGATAGAAGCAGATTACAGGGGGAGATTTGCTTGAATGAGCAGGTAGCAAATACACAAAGATGTCTCGTACTTTTACACATCATAAAAAAAAAAGAAGACAAAAGAACAACAGTTGGCAGTTTGACAAATGGGTGGGTCGTAACATATATGGCGCACGCCTGAAAGGCAGCTGCAGAAGGGTTCATGAGTGGAATCAAAATTGGATGCTCCGTGTTCTCTGTCATTCAATGCATTTTAAAAAGGACCCTCCTTTAGAAAGTGCTTCCAATTATGGCGGGGACGTCAAAGTGCCCATTCTCAGCAGAATCTCACTTTGTGATGGTCTCTCTAAAAGCGCTTCTCTATGGCAAAGCATCCAAGCTCATTGAAGTACAGCTCCCCCGAGGACCACCTCTCAATCTCAAAGCCCTCACTCTGATTGGACAGAAAGCCCAGGTTGTCACAGAAACCCTTCAGCGTGCCATATTTCCACAATCTGGGACCTCAATAAGGGACTTCTTATGACTAGATTAGATAGCGTACACAATCACAACCAGCTCACGCAAATTGTACACTGAGATATGTGGCAGTGCAAACAAAAAGACGCAGTATCACCAGAGCTGGGGTCTTACTCAAAAGCATTACATCACCCCAAAACTACATTACAAGCTGAAACCCCCCTACTGCTGACTCCTATCATCTATGTTGGATTATTTTTATTGCTCTCTATCAATAATTGCCCCTTTGTCTTCACTCCTCACCTCTCCTACTCTGTTTTATTCTCCATCTTCTCTCCCTGTCTCAGCATTTAAACCACGAGGAAGCTGACAGTGGAGGAGGCAGATGCAGTGACCAGGGGAGTTGCCCCAGTCCAGCGAGAGCTGTTGTGTCTTTTGCACTGATTTTCTTTTACTTTTTTTTTTTTTTATCTTTTTTTTATGAAGCCTCCCCATGATTGCTTGTTTCCTGCAGAGCTGTGATGAATTAGACTGCAGCTTCAGCCCATTCTCCTACCAGGACCCAGGAGAGCGCCGCTCCTATTCTGAGGGCTAGAGACAGCCAGTCTGCTCAGGCCACACGCACTTTACTGTACCACCAGATAATGCACCCTCTCCATCATCAGGCAAATTCATTTTTCCAAGCCTTAGCCATAGTGTGGGAGCACACGCCTATGTATTTGCAGCAGTTGTGCAGTGATAGCAGGACTAGCAGCAGAAGTACTCGGTGGTAGCACGGACCCCTTATGTGCAATTTCATAAGTTCCGAGGTCAGCAATTACATATGACATCGGTACTGAAGGAGAACACACGAGAGAAGTCGCAGATTGGGGCCACTGAGTCCAGTCTGTTCATCATGTTGGAAATGCCACAGCAAGGAATGAACAGAAGTCTTATAAACACTACATTATCGCACCACAGTCAGTAAAGAGTGAAAAAGGGAAGTATTATTAAGTCTCCCGAACTAGATATTTTCATTTTATCCCTCAGTGGACACATAGTTCTTGCATTGTGAAAAACTGCATTCATAGCTTGTTTACAATGCGCACCCAAGAGTGCTGATATACATGTGGCTGTCAGGATGTTTTGCAACTATCAGGCTGTAATGACATGTTGTTCTTCACTCTGGCATGAGTGAATACAAAGCTGTAGGACAGAGGATTACATATTCCATACATTTTGCTCTGAACTATAAATTTACTGTGCTTTATGACTTCACCAAGGAACACTGCACTGCTAAACAGTATCCATATGTGTTTGTCCAATACATATACTTATGTTGTGGAAGCAAAATTACTCTCATCTTCTTGAAAGCTTCTTTTTAGAGGGAAAAACAGTTGATTTGCTCCTTGCTAAGGAGAAAAAGCCTTCATTCAAGTATTTATTATGCTAATTATATATTGAAATCAACAAGGAATGCTATACCCAAACTGGAGAGTGCAGTCATTACCGGCAGAAGGACCGTCTTTTGCCAGAGCAAGTAATAAGTACTCAAAACAGATGCTTTCATCTAACTGATTTAAAATGCGACGCATTTAGAGTCAAAGAGAAAATGTCTGTCTTCTGTGAATAACACTGTGAGGGTGGGGGTAGCTTTCAAAGTCCAGTTGTGATCCTAAAAAGAACTCTGACTTTCAATACTGCCCCTTAGATAAGGAATAAATATTTATAAAGCAAATCAAGTGTGACACAAAACAAATGCACTTCCAAATGAATGTGTTTTATTGTTACAGAGTTTGATATAATTTTTCATCTAGTGAATATTTCAAAGCACATAAGTAGTTTTCAGTCAGTACGCTAATTATTTGTGAAATCCTCCCCCTTGCTTGTCATCTCCACAGATCATTTAATAAATGGTTTTGAAAATGCAAGTGTACGCTGATGACTTAACTCTGATCAGCTGTGCCGCAACAGCTTTTCTGGCTTAAGTAGCAGTGAGCCCAAACAAATAACCAAATAATAGCCAGGGTAAAAAATAAATACTAGTAAAATTGCAGTGGACATAGCCACTATGGTTTCTGAACTTCCATTATGAAGTGACAACTTCATGTTGTCACTGGCATGTTGTATAGAGCACTTTGAGGAACAACATGTTGGCCATCAAAGACCCACATAGCAAGCAGGTCTGGCTCGGATCTGGTATCAAGCCGGCACTGCTGGCTGACTTCTGGCATGATGAGACGTATGTCATCCAGATATGGGCCAGGCCTGGAGTAGATGGTACTGTCTATGTGATGGCTTGATTATGGTTTGGCTTATGTGGCCCAGGCCCATAGAAAACAGGTCTGGCCCAGATCCAGCATCAAGCTGACACTTCTGACTGACTGGTGTCATAGCAGGGTGTATGTCAACCAGATGTGGCCAGGTCTGGCAATGATGGCACTATTTATGTTCCTATTTTCCTATCTTAGTAAGCAGACCCAAATGCCATGTTGCAATACTATACTGCTGTGCTAGCCAACGTTTCAAATACAGATTTGACAGGTTCGTGAGTGTAAACTTTATCGAAAACCTAGTGACGGTTTACTCATCTTTCCCTGTGGGTGGCCGTAGCTCAGGAGGTAGAGCAGGCCACCTACTGATAGGAAGGTTAGTGGTTCGAACCCAGTCTCTGCTAGAGTATGAATGTGGTTAGGAAGCACTCAGTTTAGAGAAAGTGTGTGATTGGGTAAATGTGGCATGTTGTAGAGGGCACTTTGAGTAATCCTGAAGAGTAGGAAAGTGCTATATAAGAATCAGTCCATTCACTGTCTGAATAGAGATTTGCCATGTTACTTTTGCACTGTTATGTTCCGCCACTTGTTGTTATTACATGGCTTGATTAAGGTACACATTAGGCTGACATCTGGGCCATCACAGGGCCAGCAGTGTGTCTGCAACTGGCCCATTTGTGGGCCACCTCTGGCAAACCAGATCTGGGCCACCAAAGGGCCGTTATTCTTTGCGATATGTGGGGACGTGTAAGCACATTGTGTGGGCCAGATTGGGGCCATACCATTTTTGCTATGTGGGGACATTCTGACTGAGAGTAACCATTGACTGTCTATTTTTGTTTATTCTAAAAACAATCATCTTCTTTACTAAATAAGACTTGAAGAATGGCGATTGAAAACATAAATTCAAGAAGAAAATGTGCAATGAGATTATAAACCAAGCGAGAAGCAGAGCAGCTCCTGCATTAAATTTTATACCAACTTTTTAAGTTAAGGCAAGTTTAAGGAACCTCAACATTAGCTCCACTTTACAGATCCTGGGGCTACTTTAGTTTTGTTATACTGAGTACATATGATACGTGATGAAATTCCAACAGAAGAAAGACTCAAACGCATGGAACTCCAAAAAAAAAAAGAAAAAATTCTTACTCATGGTAGATTTTTAGTACATAGAAAAAACACTGGAGGCAGCAGTATGGAAATAATGCAAGGAAAAGTTTGAAACGCAAGTTATGCAGAAAGAAAAATGCGTGGAACATTATTCACATAAGGAAGAAAGGCAGCATGAGTACAGAAGGTAAAAATATATGAAACAGCACAAGTGATATTTATAATAAAAACGGCAAATGAGAGCTAAACAAACAAGAAACCGAAAAAAATCCAACAGCAGACTGGGATCTAACACACAATACACCTGAGGAAAAGGATTCCAGCAAAGATTGAACTGCACTTTAATGGTGCCAGCATCTAGCATCTGTTGGGAACGAATCCCATAGCGTAAAAGTTCAAACACCTAATCAACATCTTCCTCATGGGGACAAACCAGTGGCCACAGCTTGAGCCACGGTCTGTAAATCGCATATCTATAGTGTCTTGGAGGGTGCTTCACTTACAGTCCTCACTTTGGCATGTTTGATAAAATGAATAAAAATGCAACTACTGAAAGGATCCCCTGACCATATGTTATATGCAATGCTAATCTATTTCCAGACTCATTTGCACTCTAGGCTCAGCAGCACCTTCTCGTACAGAATCTTCCTCCAAACTGCTATTCAAATATGAAACAAGTTCCCCAAGTACAGAGCTGGACAGATAACAGAGAGAGACCTCCAAGCCTTTCAGGCAAGCGTAAACACACACTTCTAGACCACACAATTTATTTCCCTGCACACTGCAATGAGCAAAGTGAGCCGCCAGAAAAATGATTCCAACCTCTAAATGTATAATCATGTGATATACAATCTTAATTTGCTTTAGTTTATACGAAAAAATATTATAACATATTTTTCAGCTGATATTAAAATGAGACTATGTGAAACTCGACAAATCATTTATTGCTAAATAAATATTAGATAATAAAACAAAAGCAAAAACCTTCCACACTACTAAGCCTCCAGTGCTTCCTGCTCTACTTCTGAAGCTCATATGCATTCAATACACTGACCAAAGCAATGTGCCTGGCTTTCAGATGCCTGAGCAGACCAGCTGGGCAGCTTGTGAAGCTCCACTGCCTGCGTGCACCGGAGATCAAATCTGGTCAAGGCAAGAGGAGTGCCTGTGGCCTCTGAACAAACTTGAAGGCAACAGAAAAAGGGCTACCTTTTGCTCACTTCTAATTTTGAGAAATGTCATTATTTTGATGCCAGAGTCATGGTTTAATCTAAAAGGCTGAGGAGAAGCATTTGCATTTAAGGAACAGTGGCAACTTATCCGTCAGAAAAAGTGTCATGAAAAACAAACCATTTTTTTTAAACCTTTGCCTGCACTGGAAAGACACCTCTACAGCCTTAAAGAAAGCAGTTAGAGTAAAAGCATATTTCAGACTAAGAAGGACTGAAAGCTCGAGGTCACACCATCACTTGGGACACACAGGTATTCATCTTTCCAGCTGTTTCCTTTGGCTCTGAACAGACCGTCGCTATCCTTGGATGTGATGTTTTGATCTAAACGTGAAGGATAGTTGATACTTTGTTCTAAATAAACATCTTAGCTTAACTGTCCTTTGATTGTTTGCGTTAGAATTAGTCCTTGCCAGTGCAAGGAAGCCATAGAGGACAGGTGGCATTAAGAAAGATCATCACGTCAAACAGCTCATTAGTTTCCCGGTGCTTTGTCACCACCGAAGTGTTCTGTATCCATGGTGTAGCCATGTTTGAATCCAGCAGGGATGTTGTGGCACATTCGGGCTGGCTCTAAGTGTAACGGGCTCATCTCTTGCTGTGGAGCATCTGCACTATACTTTGTGTAATATGCACTTGTGCATGCACATCTTCAGTGTAGAGCAGCGCCATGCAACAGAACATTAGAGCGACTTTGATTACACACTTCTCACATCCTAACAAAGCATTCTTGACACTGCGTGTTCCTCACCACATATACCCAGCGGGATTCACATCTCTCTCCATTTCTCCTTCCTCTCCTCCCTCACCCTCTTTATCTCCACCCCTCCACCCTCTTAATCCAGCTTTTCCTCTCTCTCCCTTCTTTTGTTTAACTTTTATTTCTTCTGCAGCACTCAGGGAGCGGCACCTGGTGAACATTATTTTCAAAAAGCATCATCATGCATCATTGTAAGGATACATGCTCTAATCAGCTGAACCATCTGGCAAACGGCTTATGCACCATCAAGCTTAAATGCTGTGCATCTGTTGATCAAATGGATGTCTCATTGTTTTCAGGGTAACACCCTTAACCTCGGAGCCTCTTTGTACTTAAGCCTGCTGTCAAACAAGGTTTGGTATGTTGCAGAGGTTATGGAGATCATTTAAATAAAAGACTAGTGTCACATCACACTTTTATCCCAAGATTGGGAAGGGTTTCCATCTATAAAACCATTATTGGAGCTTTATGTTAATGCAGAGCAGTATGTGTCACTCAGAAAGGCAGTAGTATGGCTATCAATAGGTAATAGCTCTCATTTCACAAAGAAAGGGGACATTAACCTTTCTACCTTTTATGCTTTTGTACACAACTGCCAAATGTCAGAATTTAATTAAGCTGATGAGACATCTTAATGCATAAATTAAACCTCTGTTGAAGCAGAGAAGCGCTGTGCTCCCAGACCCCAAAAAACAGATTCTGATATTACAATGAATAATTCCACTGACTCGTGGCAGACATCCTACAGTCTCTCAGTAGTGTCAGAGTCTCTTGGCCTACTTATACAGACAGCCTTGCCAGTAATGTTATGTATTCAATGAACTCTAAATAAGTCATAGCCACAAGTGTGAAAAGGGAGAGAGAAAATAGCTGTGTATACCAAAGCAGCACGTTAGTCTACCACTGCTGCAACTGCTGGCAACCACGCTCATAATAACCAATGAAGAAAGGGGAAATAAGATATTTCATATTAATGATAGTCCTTGGAACTTCACGAAATTGATGATTTCTCTCAGGGATTAAAAATGTATTACATGCAATAATAAAAGTTAATCAGTGAATGGAAGCTTGTATACACTGAAAAAATGGGAATTGGCAGGCTTTTGAATTTGCACAAATGAATTTAGTTAATGCTACACAAGCTTTTTATGTTTCTCTTATTTACATTATTGAATAAAGTACCATTTACATAATTATAAACAATACTGAAACTACTAATTTTTCTTGCATTGATATAAAATGACTAAATTAGTATACTAAAACCATTGTAATCATGTTTGACCACCAACGGAAATGATGTAATATATTCAAAGACAGCAACTAAATATGATTGGATAATCACATAAGCGCGGCCTTTATACAACAACATTATTCAAGGAGAGAGCAATTGACCGCCATATTCTGGAAGACTGTTAAGCCACATGCAACCTTTGGCACTGCGTTAGTGGGCATACTGAGAAGGTAAGTAAATTAAATACATTTGTTTTACTTGGGGATGTTTTCACAGAATTATTTGGTTGCGTGCTGGAAAAAAAGTTATCTGTAATGCTTTTCATACAGCATGCACCAAAATGCACTTGTTTTTTCCTTTTCTTTTTACACTGCTAGCTAGTGTTGGTATTAGCTACATGACGATAGCTGAAAAATAGTCTAACAAAGTGCACATAGTCGGGAGAAAGCGGCTGTTATCGGTCGGATTTGGAATGTGGCAGAGAACACTGGGTTGTTAGTGGCTTAACAAGCTCATGAAATCTCACCGAGAGAGCGCAGTAGTGTTTGTGTTACACTGCTAGTCATTGCTACAGTGGCTAATTGCTGTAACCGTCAGAGTTTAGCAAGCTGGGATTGCCACTGTGAGATATGTTAATTCTGGTGGCTGACACACAGCAAGTCATAACAAGAATCCGTCCACACGTACACAGATATTTTTGAAAATGGAGATTTCCCATTTTAGTTAAAAAAAAAAAAAAAAAAAAAATCCCATCCACACTGCAGTTTTGAAAAAAATTTCTCCGTCCACATGTAAACTCAAATGCTGTCAAGAACCAAATCCTAACAGTGTAGAAATGTTGGTTAATCAGAAGTCTAGAAGCCTGGGAGCGGAAGGAGTAAACAGTTTTGTATACTCACAAAACTTTGAGGTAATTCTGAAAAGTTTTTGTGTTTTTTTTTTAGAAAGGCAGCTAATTTTGTGTTACCTTTGAAATGATGAAGGCATTTGAAATGTTAATAACTAAAGACAGTATTTTGGATTTTGTGTCTCTCGCTCTCATAGCCAGGTTCACAACGCTATGAAATACGACTGGTGTAGACTCACAACTGGGGAATGCACAAAATTCATACAGCATACAGAAATTTAATAAAAATAAAATGTTTTCGCAAAACCGACTACAAAGTTGGTGTAGGTATTTAGGTTGTGAGAGCGTCCATGTTAAATGTATAAGTTCACCCTCACGCCTGTCTTTCTAAATGGAGGCACAGTAACTGCGTATGTATATGTAAGTGTGTAAAAACTGCAAACAGTAAGATTAACAGCAACAGTATTTTGTCAGTATCCGCTACTGAAGAAATTCATCTCACAGCGTGACGTCTAAAAAGGCGTTGCGTGAAAATCTCAGTTTTCAATGATACAAAGTCCCGTTTGTGTGGACGAAAGACCCAAATGCACAGAAAAAGCTGCGTTTTCAAAAATACCTGTGTGTGTGTGTGTGGATGTAGACTTAGACTTGGGTTTAAGAACCTTTGCCCATGAATGCGCAAATCATCTGTCATAGTCATTGTTTTAGGTGAAGTGCCCCTTACTTAACTATTATCTTAACTATTATCTGGGAGCATGCTCCATTTGTTCAATGGAGCATGCTTCCAGCACCCCAAGAAAAGCATGGTCAATAAACAGTGGTTCTAATTGTCTAATTAAGTTCTCGATTGTGAATTTTCCAATACTGTCCAAACAAAAGTTACAACCTTTCTGTTTTTGTTTGTTTGTTTTTTTTTGTTTGTGTGGAACATATGTGAGCTGCTTCTCAAAACATTATGTATAAATGAGCAAAAGATTGGCACTTTAATGTTCTGCTTGTTCGGAATAACTTTTTTAGTAGAAGTTAATGTTGTTTGTGATGGTGGCATTTTTTTACTTTTATGATTACACATGTCTGGAAAATGAGGTTATATTCTTGTTATGTGCAATAACATCAATGTTATTGTATACGTAGATTAGCATAAAGAAACAAAATAAATCGTGTGTGTGTGTGTGTGTGTGTGTGTGTGTGTGTGTGTGTGTGTGTGTGTGTGTGTGTGTGTGTGTGTGTGTGTGTGTGTGTGTGAGAGATCTCTGAATCTGACGTAATCCTCTGGATATTGAATGATCTGACTCTTGATTATCTGTGTCTTACAGGGTTGGGTGGTGCTGGGAATGTGGAGTTGTAAGGGGTGCACAGAAACGGTATCAAGTCGTTCCAAGCTTTTGCATCACTACAGATTAAAACATCCACATTTTGGACGTCGTTCTCACTTTCCATGTACATACCTGCATTGTCCATGCACCTTTAAAACGTGGAATGCCCTTATTGTCCATCAAAATAAAATCCACAGCACGGGGGTCACTACTAAAAAAAAGGCGATTTTCAGTTGCCACCTTTGCGAATGCAATGATTTAGCATCAGAGCGTGATTATTTTGCTCACATATATGCGCATCTTAAAAGAAATGAGACACTTACTTGTATGTTTCTAGGCTGCAACTTTAAAACAAACATTTACTGTACATTTAAATCACACAAAAACCGTAAACACAGACATTATACACCAGTTGATTTTAAACAAGGTATAGTTAGAACAGGATCCGCACCTACAAATGAATTTGAGGAAAATAGTCAGGAGTTTGTAGAGCAGTTGGATACTGTCATTCCTTCACATGGTCAGTGTGATAGTGAGGACTTGCAAAAAGTCATAGAGCAAAGATTTGCAACTACTCTGCTAAAGCTGGAGCATTTGGTCCATGTGCCAAGCACAGCTATTGATGTATTTTTAGAGGAACTCTATCATTTGATACGGTCGGCACCTGTACCATTATCCTGTGATATTGTGACGAATATCTTTAATCAAAGAAACCTCCCCATTGATAAAGATCTCATTACAGAAACTATTAACGCAGTTTTTTCAGGTAATCCTGTACTAAGGTCCATACAAAAGGGTGGTCCGCTAAGCACAGCATATCTGCGTAAGCAGTATTACAAGGAAAATTTCTGTGTTTTAGAACCAGTTGAATATATACTTGATGCTGAAAAGAAACACAGTTTCCAATATGTCCCATTACTGAAATTGTTACAGCAGCTGTTGAGTAGAACAGATGTTGTTGATGAAGTTGTGAAATGCCATAAAAAACAGGTGGGAACAGACTCTACTGGGTCATATCATTACAGGTCTTCAAGTGATGGTTCCCTATTTAAGGAAAACTTTTTCCTTTCTGGAGAAAATCTAAGGATTTCCCTACGTTTTTATGTGGATGACTTTGAAGTCTGTAACCCCCTTGGTACCTCACGGAAGAAACACAAGCTTTGTGCCATTTATTGGGTTTTGACTAACTTGCCTTCAGGATCTCATTCCTCCTTATCGTCCATCTACTTGTCAGTGTTGTGCAAAACCACTGACGTTAAAACCTATGGTTATGACAAAATCTTGGAACCTCTTCTACAGGATCTGAAAACTCTTGAAGAACATGGCGTTTATGTTCCACTATTAGGAGAGTCAGTTAAAGGTACAGTCGTAAGTGTAATCGCAGATAACCTTGGAGCACACAGTGTTGCAGGATTTATGCAAAGCTTTTCTGTAGAATACTATTGCAGATTTTGCACAGGGAAGAGCAGTGATATTCAGCTGTATTCTGTAGCGTCTGGTGCTTTCACACTAAGAAGCAAAGAGCTTCACCAGGTCCATGTCAAACAAGCCCAAGATACAGGTACAGGCTGTTGTGGAGTGAAAAGAGAATGTGTCTTCACCAAAAATCTGTCCCACTTTCATGTCATATTTGGTTATCCGCCTGATCTTGCTCACGATGTTTTTGAGGGTATAATCCCAGTAGAGTTGGCTCATTGCTTGACAGTTCTTATATCAAAGAAGTTTTTCACTTTAGCCGACTTAAACAATGCGATTCTGAAGTTCCCCTACAAATGGGAAGATAAGACAAACAGACCTCATGTAGTGTCACAAACTTTCTCTAGCACCAAAACAGTTGGAGGAAATGCGCATGAGAACTGGAGCTTGCTCCGGTTCTTGCCTTTTTTAGTTGGATCACTTGTGCCTGAAGATGAGCCTGCATGGCTTGTTCTCATGACTCTGAAGGATATCACAGAACTTGTCGTGTCCCCTGTGCATAGTGATGACTCTCTGGCTTTTTTGGAAAGCAAAATTATAGAGCACAGACAGCGATACCAGGCATTGTTTCCTGATGTTAAGCTACTACCAAAACACCATTATTTGGAGCACTATCCACAGATGATTAGGTTTTTTGGTCCAGTTGTTTGGCTGTGGACAATGCGTTTTGAGGCCAAACACAGCTTTTTCAAGCAGGTCATCAGACACACAAGCTGCTTTAAGAATGTGCCTCTCTCCTTAGCCTCAAAGCATCAGATGATGATAGCTTACCATCTAAGCTCCCCATCTCTTGGCAAGTCTGAACTAGAGGTCTCGGCTGTATCAACTTTTCCAGTGGATTTGCTTAAAGAGGAGATGGCTAGAGTCATTAGGCAAACATTCCCTGACATTCTAGAGATAAACCTTGCACAGTGTGTGACAATAAAGGGCATAACCTATAGGAAGGGAATGGTACTGGCCCACAGGGCAGCTGGTGGGTTGCCAGAATTCTGTGAAATAAACCACATCTGCATTGTAAACCAGAGCATATTCTACATTGTCAGAGAGATTGGTGGCTGGTACAGGGAGCACTACAGAGCTTTTGAGCTCAACCCAGTGTCTGCAAGAATATTCACTCTTGTTTCACTCCGTGAACTCCTTGACACTTATCCACTGGTTGACTACAAGATCGGATCAGTCCGCATGGTGACTTTAAAAAGGCATATAGAAATAAAAGGTGTGCAAATATTTGTAATAAGTTCAGTCACACGTATTTCACTAGATACGTTCTATCTTTTTTTTTTTTTTTTTTTTTCTGTATATCTGACCTTTTATAACTGACTGATATGTATGGGTAACTGTATGAAGACTAAACTGAAAAAAATTATTCTTTCTGGGTGTCTGATGTGTTGTTTTTTTTTTTGTCTACAGAATAGCTGCTTGAAATGGGGACCCCTGTGATCCTAAAGATCATCTTGACTGATGGAACCTGTCAAAGGCTCACTCTCTCCAATGGACCACCTGAATCAATTGAGGATCTCATTGTTGAAGTCAAGAGACAGTGTGGTCTTCAGGGCAATTTCAGACTTCAGTTTATGGATTCCTTGTTTGGGAATGAGTTCCTTAATCTTACCTCAGTTTCAGAAGTGGCAGACAGAGGGACTCTTAAAGTTATTGACATGTCAAGACCCACCACTATGCAGCATGAGGATTATATCATTCTTGAACCTGTCCAGGACTCCGAAGCCCTCAGCTGTTCCTCTGTTAACGATTCTTCGTACCTGTCTGGTGGATCTGTGGACACGGATGTGTTGTCATCAAGTGAGTCAACAAGCTCACGATCTTCTTGGCCTGCTGTCTTTTATGTGCCCAAGTTTTCGTATGATGCTGAATTACAACTTCAGCAGGCAAAAATTGCGTACAATCAGAATGGAACTGCACTTATTCCAGATCCCAAGTTGAAGTCAGCCATCCTTGACGGTTTGGTGCAGGAAATTGTGAAGTATAAAGTGTATGTCAGTGATAAAGAAATGGATCAAGTTGCTCAGAGTCTGATCAAGAAGCATCCCTGTCTAACTGAGACAGGCTCCAACACTGGATTTGGAGGATGGAAGACCAGTTTAAAATATAAACTCTCAAACTATCGCACCCAGCTACGAAAACTGGGCTGCCCAGAGGTGACTGTAAACTCTCTAAAGAACAAACCTGTTGGAAGATGCAGTGCAGCCTTTGGTGTCAAAAAAGCAAAGAGGGCAGAAGTTAACTTTTGCCCAACATACCCACCAGAAGAAACTGAGGAGAGCCTGGAGGCAATGCGGAAAACTTTACTCTTGGACATAAAGAAGAAGAACAACAGAGAGTTGGTGAAATTCAAGATGGAAAAGACTTTTGCCTACAGAAGACATGAAGTTGTTCGTGATGCACCAATGGTAGAGGCTTTCATGGCAAGATGGCCTGCTCTATTTGATGTCCATGAGGTAAAGTTTGACTCATACCGGGGGTTCTTGAAAGAGGTGTTAAGCTAAAATACTTTAGGCACATTTAACCGCCCATTTCTTCAGCATTGGTGATTGTGGCCTTCTTCCTGGTGTTAAACATTTGAAGCTCACTCTTTTGTGCTGATGTTTTCAGATCAATGCTGAGTTTAAAAGAATTACCACAATCCCCCTTCAATCAAAGTTCCTGTCTCAGATGGATCTCCACTTAGACAACCTGGTGAAGTTGTTCAAAAGAAGAGGAGGACAGCTTGGACAAAGACTGAAAAAAATTGTGGCACAAATGGATAATGTAAGTGATAAAGCCTTAACAAAACTATGACCCCTTTTGGACAAAACTTTTAATTGGTTAAAAATTGTAAATGTTTTTCCAATGATAAATGCTCTCATTTTGTACTACTTTTACATCTGCTTGTTTTTGTTTTAATCTTTACTTTGTCAATTTTATTAGTATGTGTGCCTTTACTTTGAAAGCATTCATGTAAAGTACAGTACTAAAACCTAAAATCAATGAGAAGGGCTGACTGAAAATACTAATCACACAAATTTCATTTCAGTGTGAAGATGTTGATCCTCGACGTGAGTGTGTCATTAAGGGAGTGTGTATCTACATGGGTGAAGATCCTGACAACCTTATCCGGGAGTATGTGGTAAGTACTTGGGGGTATTTTTTTTTTTTTGGGGGGGGGGTGACTTTCACCAGTACATCATATTGCTCACTTGCCATGGATTGAGTAACATGACTTCTTTTATTTTATTTATGTATTTTTTTACAGGACATGGATGAAGACGCCATCAATGAGGCCATTGAAGACACCACTGTTGGAATTTATCTTCTTAAAGAACAAGCTTCAGCAGATGAACAAGAAGACATTGGAGTTGTCCTTGAAGGCATCAGGGTGGTGAAGAATTTGGATAATGTAGCATTTGCTGTGGTAATGCTATTTGGACTCATGTATGCACTAAACCTTGCCTACCCTGCTGACCTCCGCTACACCTTTGAGGTTTTCCAGAAGGTTTTCATGGAACTGGATGGAGCTAAACTCTCCAACAAAGTTCTTGCTCTCAAAAACCGTCTGTTTCATTGAAGAGTCAAAGACTGCACTTCAGCAATTCTTTACTGAACACAAAACGAAAAACTGCAATGTTATACTGCTGATACTGTTTGTTTGGGGTTTTTTTTGTTGTTGTTGTTGTAGTTGTTTTTTCTCATGTGACTGCACTTCAAGGTGACACTTTTTTTTTCTCTTTTCTTCCTCTTGGTGGTATTGTATTGCGAGAAATGTTTACAGAGGTTTTTTAGCAATGTGCTCTGGGTCAACCCTTACATCCTGCTTATACGTTCAAAAGGAAGATTCCTTTAGGTGTTTGGTATTATGTGACAGTGTCATTTAAGCTTCAATTTAGTAAAAAAAATTCTGTACAGCTAAATACAAAATGTGATATGTATGAAGATATATCTTATCATTAATAGCAGCTTGCTGCCTCTTTGAGTTTTGGAAGACCAATTTAAGCAATTGTTAAGAAATTGTTCTACATATGTACAGACTTGATCATTTAAAGCAGCTTGCTGGTTTCTGTCTCTTAAACTCCAGGTAACAGGAGTTGTAGAAATGTTAAATGCAAAAAAAGTTATATTTGTGGAAGCCTGTTTGTTCATGGATGCTTTTTGATTCTTTTTTTAAGTAGGCTTAATTTAGTTTCAAACGTTTAATTGTGAAATTAAATACAAATATGTGTAAGATGACAGGATCATTAATAAGCACTTATTTGTAGCTTTCTTGTATTGCTGCTAAGGTCAGTTTTCAGGGGAAATATTTACAAATGTTTTAAATCTTTCTTTCAGTTATATCTGCAGGCAATCTCTAAAACTGTGTAACAAGTTTATATGCTTGCTGTTTTCACTGCTGTTAAAATAAAGGTGAACTTTTCAGCACTTTTTTTTGTGTGCCTTTTTTGTCAATAACATTTAGTTTATATTTACATTATTATATTGTACATAGGGAAGAAACCAAGGACTGAATTTTTATGAAGTTGACTTAAAATAATTAAGTAGGATTTAAAGCCATAATTTGTGTTGCAGGAACATAATTATAATGCCTTTATGTTACACAATTTCATTAAGTACCACTGACAATCAAAAATACGTTGGTGTTAAACTTTGAAATATATCAACATTACGTAATACATTGATATTTTGGTAACAGATAAACAGTATGTACATCGAACATGATTTTATAAAGTAATCTGATGTGAATGAAATACTTTGGCTTTACAAGTAATTATTACTTGTTGGAAAGTGGAAAATTAAGTCAGTCATACTTATTCATATTATGTGGGACCGATGTACACAATAAAATCAAGTAAATTGAAAGAACTTTTTTTTTCAGTGTAGAGGCATGGTCAAAATTACATAAATAGCACCACTTCATACACGTCAGGATCACGGGCTTAAAGACGCTTTTGATTCTCCTCTTATGCCACATGACCACAAATATCTTGCTCTCTACTGTTTTCCCAAGAACTGATAACTATCTATAACACTGAATGACAGACAAAAGCAAAATCAGCATTACTTCCTTTAGAGTTAGACACTGATTTTCAGTGCAGAAGAGAAGAGACTGGACAAAGCCCTCACACACACAGACACACACACAATGTGTTTTCATATCTTTGTGGGGGCATTTAATTGACATAATGCATTCCCTAGCCGCTTACCCTAACCATCAAAAATGAATGCCTAATCCTTACCCTCAGCCTAAACCTAACTGTAACCCAATTGTAACCCTGACACTAAAACCACATTTTGAGTCTGAAAAATGTCTTCAAACTCATGGGAAGGGCTGTTGGTCCCCACAAGCATCGTAAACTTCCAATTTCTGGTCCCCACAAAGCTATGTAAACATGGACACACACGCACACGCAGAGATAGGGGAAGATAGAAGGGCAGGGAGGCAGGGAGAGATGTTCCTAGCCTTTCAGTTGCACTGTCTTTCATCAGCACTATTGTGTTGCCAAATACAGGTATGCATGCTGAACACAAAGATGTGAATTCGAGCACTGTCAGAGGTATACGCATCAAAATATGAGTTTCTCAGCAACGCTTAGCTCCACATTTAATCACTGTCTCGGATTGATTACGACCACCCCAAAAGTGCACACACTGCACTGAAAACATCACTGTGCATTTTTGACAAATGGGTCTCCTCTCTGGATATATTTGCTGAAGGTGAAAATTATACGTTACACATACGGCATGTGTGCCCACTGCCATGTTCCATTCTTTCACTTTTTGTAAATGTATATAAATTGATTTTAAAGGGTGAATTTAATGGTTAAGAAGAGTCCCTAACATTTCATTTTCTCACTTATTAATCCAACTGACTGTTGGTTGTGTTAAGCTGGACGACAGAAAAATTGTAAATTAAAAAAAAATACCAACTTTTTTTTTTCCCCCCCCAAAGTAAACTGCAGTTCAGCGGGAATTTGATAAAGCGCAGCAATTTCTGCAGAAACGAGATTCTTATGATGCCTATAAAGAAAACCCTAAACTAGGCCTTGTTGTGCTGATGATGCTCACACTGACTGGTTTAAAGTTACCAAAGACATCACCTTAAAAACTCAATACTGCAGTGTTAGCAAAGTAGATGAGGGGAGCACAACAAAGACTTTGCTACTGTATTATTTATTTTGGCTCATGCTTTTGTTGAGTGGAGAATCTTGAAGTTCTCTCTGTCTCAAGAAAAATGAAACACTGCTGAATAAGCAAATGTTAGGCAGTAGGTAGGTGTTTCAAAGTCTTTCCCTTTCCTCTGTAATGGATCTGTATAGGAGGTGTTTGTTATGGAAAACAAAACCAAGTGCATGCAGATCATGCACAAGTGCTTCAAAGCACAAGGTCAAAATACTACGGGGAAATTAGCGGCTTATCTGTAAAGTTACTTATTGATATTCCTTCTTCTGCTGCTACTACACTAACCCCAAATATTGTTAGCATTCACAAACAACATAAACATGCAAATCACACTTTTATATTCATTTTTTCTCCCTCCAGAGGAATCATTTTGGATCACCAGAAATGAGGCACGCTTTCGTTTGGCTTGTGCACATAAAGGCTAACATGTAAATGCACATACAGGCATGTTCCATTCACTGGCCTGGTACAAAGAAACAAACATAAGCAAGAGGAAAGGGAATGAAACTGTGTGCTCACCCAGGGTTTGATGAAACTCACCCGACACCGGGGTCATGGGGGTGGGCGGGAGGCTGTTGATGTTGAGCGCCCCCATCTGGTGGATCTGTGTGGCGGGGAAAGCCACACTAGGCGTGAGGTAACCTCCGTGGCTTGCTGCCATGATGGCTGCCTGCTGCTGCATGAGCTAAAGAAGAGGGACACGGAGAGATGGGTGGAGGAAAGGATGGTCGGATGGGGTGCGTGAGACAGGAGGGAGCAGCAGGTAGAAGGGATGTAAGAAAGGTCAGGGGAGGACAGATGGTAATGAAAAATATAGTAAGTTGCAAAGTAGTCAAAAAATGACGGGAGAAGGAGAGCAAGAGAGAAACATAGCACGGGTAGAACAGAGGGGAGGGATGTATGTTGAGGTTGATGGATGGATAGTGCATGAAAAGTACAGAGAAAGTAGAGCGGAATAAAAGAAAGAGAAGAAAAAAGAAGCCTGTCAACCTATGTTTAGTGAATCTGTCTCTCCTCCCAGCTGGAAGCCTGTCACCAGCTGCAGAAACGATTTAATAGCTGTCTGTTGGGCTCACACAAATCAAGGCATTGACATGTGCACATTATCTCTGTACTCAGGGAACAGGCAAAGTTTGCCGAGTTGCAATGCTTTTTCCCCCCCTTACAATTGTCAAACTTCACAATACTGTTTGCTGTAGCTATAGAAATGCCACAGACGTCCCCTCCCCCTGCTCCTCGGACTCATTCCTAATTTCTGTGATGTATTTGTGATGATGTATCCTGACATTCATCCATATTTTAAGTTTCTCTTGTTTTTTAATTCAGGCAGAAACCAGTAACAAAACAAAAGGCGGAATATATTTGGGATTGGGATTTCAGTAAATGACCAAAGTCTTTGCCACTGAAAAGTTATTCATTGCCGAAAATGTTGTTTGACTCTGTTTTCAGACTGCGACTCATCAAACGAATGTTTTAATGTGAGCTTAGCGAGCAACTCGGGTTTCAGACTATGTTGGTAATATACAGTTAGTTGGTTAATAGCAGTCAATTTTCACCCACTGGCCGATCCCACAAAGAGATCAAATCAATAGTCTTTCATTCGCTCTGCATTTCTGCTTAGCATAAAGTAAGAAGTGAGCGCTGAAGCTATTTTCCATCAAACACAGAGTGCTTATTCATGTGCACAGGAAATGCTCACATGCACCGCTGCCTTGAAGTGCACCCACACATATACTCACCTGTTCACACAACATGCATGACAGAGAATATTCGTGCTTCTGCGCTTAACTTAAACTCTTCCTGTGCAAACCCCAAGCTGAATACTGAAATCAGAAGAAAATCCATCTTGGTACATTCATGTGTACAGTTTGTGAACCTGTGGGTTTATCTGGGAATTCAACAATCTTTTGCAGGCTGTGAAGCTTCCCATCAGACATGCAGAACTGTGCGGTATAGGAATACAAACGCAGCTGGACCAGCTTCTTGCCCTCACCTTTGCATCTGTTTAATACTGCATAGCTTGTATCTCTTTGGAGAGCCACCGATGGCCATGGCCTGAGACTCGTATGAGCAGAAATCAAACTCCTCCGCCACTGGGACTAATGCTAATGATGACATTGTGAGACAGCGAAGGTATAGAATGTCACTCTGCTTGTATTTGCATGTGGACTCTGCAACGGAAAAGCCAATTATTTTCCCTTAGTGCCCCTGTCAGGTAACCTGAAAGCAGCTGTCCTGCTGTAGAATGCCCAGTGCTGGCATCTCATCCATTAACCACATGCCTTGCCATTGCTATCTATTAACGCCTTTTGTCATTTGCATAATTTTATCAGCATGACAAATGGGGATCATCCATTTCTTTCCAAATAAGATGAATTGAGGCTTTAAGAGGATATAGCTGAAAGAGCCTGAAATGGAACAAGAAACTAAACAAAAGCAATGGCATAGAAACAAATAGGTCCAGAGGTTCTAGGGCTCACTTGCTTTGGCAATTTTGTGATTGCCCTCCTATTAGGACGTGAACAGGGTTGGACATCAGGAGGAAGAGTCTTATTGAAACACCACCTATTGTTTTTTTTAATTTATTTATTTAGTCTTGAGGTACCAGGGACTTTGGGATGACTCTAATAAGTTTGAACCCATTGGCAGCCCTGTGACCTTGTACAACCTGCAGGTCCGGATGCTGTAATAACGCAGTGGAAGTAAATATTGGCATGCCCAGAATACTATCTTCTCTCCCAAGGCATGTTTTAGATAATGCAATCCTTCATGCCGGCTGTCAGATTGTCATGGATAGCAGCTCTCGAATTAATTGATGCTTCAGCAAATCAATTCATACCAGCAAATTGGAAACTGAAGCATGTAGTTATGTTGGAATGCAGTGGTTATTACACTCTGGTCTTTAATAATAAATAAAATAAAGACCAGAGTGGTTATGTTGACTGAGATTTTCAAAGTCATTCCATTTTATGTTTCATATGTCTACGCTTTTCCCCCCGTCCTTTTTTGCAAAATTTCAAAGGCATTATATTCAAAAGCCATTCCTCTTCCTTTATTTATGCACTACCCAACAGATAGCAAATGTCTCTGGCAAAGAATGAGCACAACTGAGTCTTCATCATCACAGACTCAACCTTTTCTTCCATTTTTCTTTTCCTCTCGGAAGAGGAAAGAAACAGGCGGACAGAAACAACGGGGACAAAAGAGAAACGGGCGAGATGAAAGGGAGCAAAGAAAGTTGCCCAGGCTCCCGCAACATTCATTTAGTGTCAGACATCTGCTTTTTTATTGCAACCTGATGGCATTACTCTCCCCTGGTGCTAGCAGGCAATCACCTCTTTATCACATGGCAATTATCTCTGTAGCGCTGCTCTGTGACTCGCTGACTCTCAGCACTGTCACATGTGACCCCTTATAGCCCAACCAGCCAGTGACGGAGCGAGAGGGGAGGAGAGAGAGGGGGTGAAATAGGTTGGAGAAAAAAAAAAAATAAGTGAGCGAGAGAGACAGTGGGTCAATGAGGATAACTAAAAGACTGAAGGATAAAACTCAAGGGCCTCATTTGTTACCGCCATGCTCGAAGGCTGTATTTTCACAGAAAGATTATAATAGGTTCTTTCATCTCCGATGCACTTTGCCGTACCGTGCATGTGTGTGTGTCTAGACGCATGCAGGAGCTGTCCAAAGCCTGTCCTCACAGTGAAATCAGGCCACACACATGCTGGTGTATACGTGCGGGGGCAGTTTATAGTACAGCCAAATGATGCAGTAATCTGTAACCATCATTTCTCATGTGTGCCTTTTGAATGCGAGTCCCTCCAACAGGGGGAGATGTTTCCTAATGTGAGTTTATAGCCATCATTCTCCCTCTGATCCACCCACACACTGTCACTATTAGCACCAAGTTAAACCATTTGCTTTCCTCTAGTTTAGCTATCTCACGCTCTGTCTAATGCATCTTTGAGGGAGGCAAGGCGGCCAAAGTGCTGGAGGAAACTTCTCACTTTAACTCAAACACAGAGGAACCAGGGGAAGCTGAAACGGCCAGCCTCACAAAGAGACACCACTTAAGATGACGAGAGAAGAAAAGTGACTTTTGTCAAATGTCGCTGTGTGCCAATGTGATGTTTGCGTCGTGAAGGGAAAATACAAAAAGCAATAAAAGCTGGTTTTACCACTCGCATTCAGCGTTTCACGGGAGAACTATTATAACTCATCACTAACGCTGGACTGAAACATGGAATCTCGCTCTCGTTTTCCTTTGCCTTGTGTTTTATAAAATCACCTTTTGCAAATAGGATGTCTCCTGTCACAGCACACCGGTGTCTGTGTCGATCGTGAAAATGGCACATTTCTCATTTTTGGCATATGTTGTCAGTGTTGTACCCCCTCCAATTTGTGTTCAGAGCCCCCTCCTCCTCCTGGTTTGACTAAAATCCAATTTACTGGCTGTCAGCTCAACTCTATAATCCTATCCACTGGTGTAGTGGAGAGGTAGCTCTTTGAATTTACCATTTACTGTATTTGCTGGTTATGACTATATATACGAGCTCTCCCAATGTCTGTATTCCATACCGTGCCACCTCTTCTTCTCTTGGCTAGTGTATATGGAGAGTAGGAAAACGCATAGCGTGTCTTTAGAGATAAACTCTTTTTTTTTCTGTCACTGCAGCTTTTTGGTCTTTGGGGAATATATGTAGTTTATCTTGCAGCAAAGAAACATTCATCGTATCGTTTCAGCACCCTCCTTGTGGCTACAGGCGAAGCAAGGCTGCACGCCGCGTGGATTTAGTCAGGACCAGTGATCCAACTGTACTCATAACTGCTGCACACCTGCATGCAAGATAACTAATATTCCTCTTTATTCCACATTATTTCTTACCTAACAGACCCTACCAGTATTTAGATTCATTTAGTAAGGAAGATCTGAAAATAAGCGCCTTGCTGATAATCCATTGCTGTCTGTTGCACACTCATTACTTTATCAAAAGCTGGAATGAGTTTATCTCCAAGGTTGGCCTGCCTCAGCGTTTCTAAACCAACTTTCTTTATTTTGGCAAAGTGATTATGTGCTATTACATAGCATACATAATATAAAGGAGAATTTCACCTTCACTAACATCTTTCATGCTGTGTAATCTTTCTATCAAGAAACCATATATGTGCAATTTCTCCTTTAGATTTAATGGTAATTGATTCTCTCTAATGCCAAAGTATCCCCCGTGCCCTTGTTACGTTCACTCCGAACTCAATTTCCTCGCATCATCCTGCTGTTTGTCGTATTATATGTATATATGAGGGGGATGGGGAGGGGAGTGAGAAAGAGCATTTACTGCGCACTGTGCGTGAGTGTGTATACTCTTGTGTGTGCCTGTATGAGTCGACACGGGTCTGTGCCACAGTAAATAAGAGTCATGGCCAACCTGTGCGGGGCACAATGGTCTCCCTGCAGACCGCTACTGCCTCCACCACCCCTTAAACATTTGCATTTCTCCACATTTTCTGGGAAAGGGCTGCATTTCATGAATGGTAATGAAGGTGGGAGTTTTACTGGAGAGAGCACAAGAGATGGCCTTGCAATTACTCGGGGATGGTCAATTTGCACATTTCACAGTGGGTCCCATGGCTGTGATATGAAAATGAGGGAAATGGATAAGCCCCCAAGACCCGGCTAACATCAACAATTAATCCTAGCATTTAGAAATTGGAAAAAATATTTAACTTTAACAACCAAGTAAGTACAGGAGAAGATGATTTTGCACTGCTCCTTCTTTCTAAATTATATTTTCCACAGATGATCACGTCCATTTAGGCGACTAAAGCCCAGGTATTTATCACACAGTCGGACGGAAAGCATTTCATCCAACCCGATTCAATTGATTTTAGTTTTCTTCAAGTAGTTAGTGTGTCTGTGTGTGCATGCGGTGGCATATGCACTGAGGGGGTGCATGTGTGTGCTCTGCCTCAGCAGGAGAGAAGAAAGTTTGTGTGCAGATAAGTTGCCCATGGAATATTCTGAGTCAACTGTGTCCCCTGAAGCATCTCATGGGCCCAGAGGGAGGGACAGTGGGAGGGAGAGGGGAAGGGTAGAGAAGCAGTGTGATAGTGGGTAGAGGGGGCGATTGGTGAGAGGGGCTGCACAGGCTGTCTGAACTCATCAAAGAGCCGAGGTTCTGCTGTGTGCGTGTATGGTGCCATGCCCTGGGGGGGTGGGTGGGCGGTGGTGGGAGGGCAGAGTAAAGCTGATGAAGGGGTTGGAGGGTACAAGCTAACCAAATGTGTGCGTGTCTACGTGCTGAGAGTGCTGAAATCCAGGCACTAATGGAATGGCAGCACTGTTTAAGAGTAGAACAGCTGAAAGTGGTGTTGATGGCAGTGATGATAGTTTGCCAGGCTAATTTTCACCTACAACAATATCCGCTAAGTAAGGAAAAACAGGGGAAAAAAGCAGCGAACAAAGAGTCTGCGTGCAGTGAATTTGCTCAAAGACGTTTCACTGCAACAGCAGAATCTTCATTTAATTCTTTGCCTGTGTGACTGATGTAAATTCTAACACTTTGGTCAGTCATCATCCCAACATGGATTATTAAGTGAAAGACGTTAAAAAGCCTACTTTCAAACCACCGGCATGTTTCCCTTTTTTAGAACTTTGATTTCAGAATTTTTGTAGATTTATACTGGAAAAAATGGAGTCTGAGCCACATTAAAATCACACTATTTTGTTATTCTGCCTTCATACCTAAAATCTAATTGTTTTAAATGAAATGAGTTATGATGATGGCACAAGGGTATAAATTCTCCAGATGTTGGCTCCGAATATAAAATCTACCATCTGCAGCTTTCATTGGCTGTTGAATTCTTAAATTAAACAAGATTTCACATATCTTCTGGCCACTTGGGGGCAGTGTAAACAACTGCCCCCAATACAGAAGACACTGCGAGCGCAGCACTTTAATATATTGCCTTTCAGGTTAATAAGTCAAAAATAAATTAGCTTTATGTCTACTTGATAAAGAGTTAATGTCGCTTTGTATTAATCAAAAGCAGGATTTATGCTGGGCGTTTCCAGCAACCGATGAATGAGGCCCAATCGTAGTCACTCTGGTCTGCTGTTTACCACATTTCTGTCTTTTCAGCTGATAAATGTGCCACTATGTACGAGTTAAAAGCAAGTTAATTGCTAGGTTTTATCCAATGCCTGCTGTGGCTAAAAGTGATAAAATAAGAGTTTTAAAGCAAAACAGTTCCACCATGAGGGGAACGACATAGTCGCTGGACATCACATTGTGGTTGTTGATTTGTCGCTAGCAACTCCAGCTGCTTAGGTAACCCTGTAATATGTTTACTACCTCGTCAGATGTTGAAATACACCGTGGCTTGTTTGTTGTTGATAGTCGCTTCAACTGCCTCGATATTGAGAAAAATTTAAGTTGGAGCCACTTGGACTCGCTGAATGCTACTGACTTTCTACGATTTCCAGTCGCCACATCGCTTATTCCTTGCCTACAGATTCTGCATACTCAAATGCAAATACATGCTTATGGTGATTAATGATAGTACATAAAATATTTTTTAACATTTTTCTTCCAGTGTTAGGTACAGTATATCAAATCCTTTAAAATGTCATTGTTTGAGAGTGAAGATGTAAAACATTGCCAGAATATGAAACTCACTGCTACTAAAATTTTAAGTATGTGTTTAAGTAATAAGGTCCATTATCCATGCATAAAATTAAATATAATCTTATTGTTTCTCCCTTTAAAGTCTACTGTGTGTGCTACATATGCCTTTTCCAACTCACCGCATGTGCGTAAGAGCTGTAGGTGCTGAAGGGAAGGGCGATGGCTGGGTTAAAGATGCCAAACTGCCCAACCATCTGCTGCATACGTCTGATGGTGCGCTCCTTGTCTGTGTCGGCAAATTTGACCACCAAGCTAGAGGAAGCACCCTGAGTGAGTAAAAAGGAAAGAAAAAAAAGGGGAAGAAATCAGATGAGGGAACAAACAGCCACTTAACTGCATGTAGCCCTCACACTTACACTCAGCAAATGAACGTGGTACATACATATACGCAAAAGGCCTTGAGAAAATTTGCATTTATGATTAACTACACATTTAGAGACAGCTGTGAACCAACACTTAAAAAAACTGCATTAAGAACGTTAGTGGTTATTATTTCAAATTTCTTAGTCTGCCATGTTCATTTGCAACAACAACTGCTGTTAACATCGATACCTAGTGAGCATCTCTAATTGTGTGTCAGAGATTTGCTTTTCATTACTGCAGAAAATTGTGGCTGGCATACATAAACATGAAACGGACAGCTGCGTTAAGAATAAAATATTCTATTTATTGAGTGAAAAGCTCAGATATGCAGACAGGATCAGCCTGCTTTCTTTCAGTCAGAGAGAGACATACACAAAGTCACTCAGGGCAAAGCCGACTCACTGTTTATATCATAAATAGTTTATATCCCTCACGCCCTTCCAGGCTTTTCCCTATCCAGTACGGCACATATATGTAACATCAGAGCTACTTTGTTAAGGTTAAAAGATCTGCAATGCACAGCGGTTCCTACTGGCCTGGGTAGAAGTGCTCTTCAAAGAAAATTCTTCTTTTCAGGGCGATTTCTCTCCTTCTGCCCAGCTTCCGTTTGAGTCTCCTCCTCGTCTCTGTGTCTTTGGCAATTCATCCCTATATCAAAACTATTACCCCTTTTTGCAGCCCAATAATGAAACCAGCAGGTGTGTCTGCCACACACCCTTCATTAAAGAATCTTCAAATGATTTAGCGCTACAGTTGACCTTTTGTGTGCTCCGCCTCTCCTCCCCTCTGCGCCCCCAAACAGGCCAATCGATCCACATAAAAGGCCGAAATATTACTCTGATCTGACAGTGTAGAAAGGTTGTGTGTCAGTCACGATAAGAGGCTCCCTGAAATTGATGCAAGATTGTCAATAGCAGTGGTGACTGGTAAAGCGCCTGGACTGGGGTTATAGTTTTCAAACTTCTAAAGGCGGTAATGTTTTGGATCTGAGTCAAATATCGAAGAAGCTGTGTTGGACAACAGGTGCATAGTTACAAATGGCATCTGCATTAACAGGTTATTATTGCATAATTAATTTGACTTTATTATGCTCTTTTCTGTGTGTTTTCCCTTACTGAGGTATCGCTCTAATAAAGATATCTACAGACAGCAAAAAACGGTCAAAGACAGGCATTGGACCTTTTCGACTGTAGCATATGGATTTTATGTTCTTCCTTTCCCTTTCTCCCCACATTTCTCAATATTCCCACAAGCCCTCTCCTCCAGGCTAACTCACTGGTTGAATTACAGGCTTGCAGTACTATATGTCAATGGTCAGTTGGTTGGTCGGCTGTGTGACTAAAAGACTGACTGTATAGCTAGTTGAGTGACTGACTGACTGGCAGGCTAGTTGGCTAACAGACGAATTGAGCACTTACTGGCTCTGGCTAATGACAAATTAGCTTGTGCAGTGCTAATGCCATTCTATCAGATGGGAATAAGACGCCTTGCATTCATTCTGACTCGTACGATTCTATAACGAATACAGAAACAAGAGATAGAAAAACACAATACAAAAATTCTTAATGCTTCTCAATCTCTTAAGCAAAACCTCATATATTAACACTAAGCTGAGACACTTCAAGGTTGACAGTGACACAATTGCAAGTTTAGCGTTTGTTGTTGTCGAGCATTTTACTACCTGTACGATTAACCTTGCTATGAGGTTTAACTTTGGGGGTGTGCAGCAGAATACAGTCAAGATACTCTAGTATATATTGAATATTTTACCTCGCTTTCACAGTTAAAGAAGCTATTTAAGGTCGCTCTTTGGTAATGAGAACTACGAGTTTTTCCTCTGGTTAAGGAGATTAAGTTGGAACTTTGCAGTCAGCCCTTTGCCATCTAGAACTAAAGTGTCCCTTCTTGAGAAACAAAGTTTATTGGCCTGTCTTATTATACAAGGGCCTTGTGCCATTTGCTTTCATACGCTTGCATGTATGTCCCGCTCGCTGCAAAGCTTTTTTTCATGGTCTCTACACTGAGACTGCCCTCCCACTGTTTCTCCTAAGGACACGTAAATTTTATGGCTTGTCGGCTAAGCGTCCATTGCCACATTTGTTTATCTCAGAGGTTTTCCCATTTAGGCCTGTCAGGATATCAGCGAGCAGAATCTCCATTGCTATAAAGAGAAGAGGATGAAGTGTGAAGTGAAAGTCTCATTAAATTTTTAAGCTGCCAAGTGTGAGCAGAATCCCCCTGCCGGGTGTCTCCCAGCTGCCTAGAGAGCCACTGAAGAAGCGGGAGTTAAACAGGAAGGATAAAAAGCTACTACAGAGACTTAGAACCAAAAGGAAAGTCTGCCTCTTTATGGCTTCTTCTCGTTGCCAAGGATGGTTGTGTTGGTGTCTGCTCAAGCTGCACAAGCTGCAAACCCTCATGTGAATAAAGGAGATAAAGCCTCATACCTAGTGATATATATATTTCATATTCTTTTAACTTTAATGCCTGCTTGCATTTGATAACTTAGAAGGAAGATTGGTTCTCTGTCCAGTACTGGGAGATACAGTCGGTGTCTTGTCTCACAGTGAAGACCTTTATGGCGTTCCTGTCTTTTGGGGTCAGTCATGCTGTAACTGTGTTCGCACACCTATTAAGAAATACTTTAAAAAATTTTACAACACTCCAAATCAACATAATACAGTCAGAATGTTTTTCACATTTATTTTAAGAAGCTCTGCCATGGTCCAGCAACCTGTCCACAACAGGATGTCAGGAGTTTGAAGGTAACAGCTTCTGTTTATGTTGTTGTTGTTTTTTCAAATTTAACTGCAAACTGTGAGCTGAAAAAAACAAACAGATGGTGATAGTTCCACTCTCTCTGAGTCACTCTTTTACTTTCACTCTCATCATGTTTGGTCAGCAGGAAGCTCGAAGGATGTTGGTTTGGTGTAAGTTCTAATTATACTTGCAGTAACATAACTTGTTGTTGTGAAAGCAGCAACATGTATGTTAAATGTGATTGCATTTCAGCTGCCTCCTGTCAGCTCCGCACCCTCGTGAGGAGGAAAGGAGAAACTGCTGTGACTGTAAATGACAGCAGATTTCAGCAGACTAATGACTCTCGCGCTCATCTGAAATAAGACAGGTGCACATAAGTTAGATTTTTCATACCAACAATTCAGAAAATTTATATTCTTTGATGCATTTAATTATTTAATCCAAGTTAAGAATCTGCTGATGTTTCCTTATATGTAAAGTATAATTTAAAATTTCTTTCTCACAGTGAGGAAAACACACTAAACTTAAACACTGGTATCACATTGGTACTTGGTATTAACATATTTTCACAGCCAAGGCATCTCAGGATCAGAACATCCTAAGCCTCCTGTCCAGAGTTTCCAAACGCCGTGACAGGCTTCAGCTTGCTACAAACCATAATTCAGTGTGATGGAAAGATGGATATAAAAGAAAAGTGTATTAATGACACAAAACACTTTATTAATAGGAGTAAGTCAGAGTCTACGGAGAGCTTTAAATCTCTTTAATGCGAGTGCCAAAATCTGTCAAATTGCTAATTTTGTTACTCAGTTACTCGCAGCAGGTCATTCAGTCATTCATTCAACTTTTCAATCATTTCAAGACAAAGGACCTCAACTTAGAGAAACTAAAGATCTGAAAAATTTTAATTAGTAACATTGACTTGCTAATTTAATATATGCAATCTTTTAACAAAACTCAAAGAATATTTCAAAATATGCATACTGACTTTATGTAATTTGATTACATGTAAATTTTCTGTATAATCTTTCCTTTGTTTAGTTTTTATACAAGTACAGTGGCAGTCTGTTACAGGGCCTCACCATTGGCACCAGTCACACTCATATTCACACCTATGGCTGATTTACAATAACCAGTTAACACAATTTACACAATTTACGGCACTTTTAATAATATAGCGCCAAGTCATAATAACAGGTGCCTCATGGCACTTATGTTGTTATGTAGATGCCCTACAATAATAAAAAGAGACTAAAGGAAACCCAAACCATCTCCTGTGAGCGGTCGGGGGTGAAAGGAGGAAGACAGGACAGAGACACACTGTGAAAGAGAAGTGTAAAAACACAGAGTAAAAAAGGTGAATGAAGAAGAAACACTGGGAATCCCTCAGCAGCCTACACCTATGCAGCATAACTAAAGGAAGATTCAGGGTCACCTGATCCAGTCCTAACTATATTCTTTAGCAAAAAGGAAAGTTTTAAGCCTAATCTTAAAAGTAGAGATAGTGTCTGTCTCCTGAATCCAGGAGAAGGGTCTAAAAGTTGAAGGCTCTGCCTCCCATTCTACTTTTAAATACTCTATGCAAGCCTGCAGTCTGAGAGCGAAGTGCTCCATTGGGGTGATATGGTGCTATGAGATCTTTAAGATAAGATGGGGCCTGATTATTCAGGACCTTGTATGTGAGGAGCAGGATTTTAAATTTGATTCTGGATTTAACAGGGAGCCAGTGAAGGGAAGCCAATATAGGAGAAATATGCTCTCTCTTTCTAGTCTGTGTTTGTCTACCTTTGCTGCAGCTCAGTTAACCTAACATGGAGATCTTTGGACTGTAGGAGGAACCTGCAGAGAACACGAATGTCCAGGATCTCCGTGGTTTGTTCTAAATACACGGTGAAAGGCATTTCCTTCAGTCATGTTCAGAATTATACTAAAGCTGTATAAAGTACTCTTATATGATATAACTATTAATTTTTGGCATTTGCACGGTGCTACTCTATGGTTGTTTTTCCAGTGAGGCCAACCATTACACTACCCTAGCTAGCCATAGAAGGATAAATGGATTCCTATTCAAGCTTAGCTCTTAAAATAATGGATGACTGGGAACTTGTTTGGTTATTAGAATGTAAATTGAGTTGCTAGAAACAATACTGATTGAAATTAAAGACCTAACTTAAATAAAAGCAGAATGTTGTTTAGGGAGCAGCAACACAAAGATTAATCAACCCTGTGAAAGACTGACATTAACACTCCACATTTCATTGAGTACACAACAAGATTATTACTTATGCCAGTATTTATATGTATACCGCTGCATCGGCTGCCTCTTTCATTTCATTAAAAGACGTGCCTTATTGAGTATTAAATCCTGGCACTCGTAGCACTTGCATATGTACTCTGCTCTCTGTCTGAAGTAACTGACAAGATTCAGGAGATGGGGAATCACATTTAGATGAATTTTAAACGTCTTTTTTTTCTTCTCTTGCACTCTCAATCATCTAGCTCTCTCTTCTAAGCAAGCGTTACCTCATTTGCTTTCTTTTGTTGTGTGCTTATCCTTCCATCATCCTGCTCTGCTGCTTATATCTCAGTTCCTGTGTCAGCTGAAACTGCCTCGAACTCAGCTGATGCGCATACGGAGTGGAAAAAAAAAAAAATCAGCACGGCTCTGCGGACCTGACCCACACCCCCGTCATCTCTGTGTAATTTTGTCCTGAGACTTTCTTCCTACATCACCCTGCTGAATTCCAGCAATTTGCTCTACAGCGCTAGAATTTAAATGTTTAATTGAGGCACTCGTGGCCTGAACTTTGGTGGTGCGTGCACACCAGCGATAGCAGCTGGCGATCAAGGGATGGTGGCAGAGTATACGGGAGAAGAGATATTTATGCTTGAATTATGATGGGTTAGAGTGTGATCGGCCGCTGATGCCGGATGGGTAGTTCCAACAATGCAAGTGTATGTGCACTCACAATGGACTTCTAAGCATGCAACGGCCAGCACTCTTCGTGCAGTCTCTTGATGCAGATTTCGTTTTTCATTTCCAACTCACACACAGATTAATACATACAAAATGCCCACTCCTTCTCTACATGAATAACACAAATGTATTCAGCTCAAGTCCTCCGAGCTGGAAAATAAGATCAGTCAGGGAGCCTTTGACCCCAGTCCGTGGCTGGACGTGGATGTGGCAGTGAGCGGTATAGAACGAGTGTGCATGCATGTGCTCATGCAAATGTTTTACCCACAAAGTGCTTCTATTTGTAGATATTTATGCATGCGCACACATGCATTCGTGTACGTCTGTGTGCACACGCATAAAATCTAAGAAGCAAGTGTTCATGCTCTGGGGCGCTGGCGTTCATTTGCTGTAGTGTTAATATTCTGTGCGGTACACCTCAGCCACTGCTGCTATAGGTCTTTATTATTGTCATCTTTTTGACTGAAATATGAAGGAATGAGGGAATTGCTTCTTTGATTTGCCTGATAATAAATTCTCTGTCTCTTTGGCTGTCAGTGGCATTTTTTTCTTTGTTTGATTTCTTCACTTTTAATCCACCTCAACATTTGGTAAATAAATGCTTTTTTCATTCAGTTAACATGCTTGTACATGACTTCTTTTTGCAGTCGTGGCTTGACTGCAATCGAATCGATCTTAAATTAACACACAGGATGTGCGGCCCATGTTTTTTCCAGGATCTTTGCTACACTGACGAACACGCTGCTCTGAATAGAACTGTCCTGCTGAGGCATAATAGACCATCGGAGGTCCACTAATCTCAGCAAGGCAGGCGCACTGTGCCTGCTCCTCCAGCAGCCACAGGATATGAGATGCTGATCAGATTTCTATAATCAATTTACCAGAGCAGGAGGTATAAATCCTGTCCATTCACTCATTCTCTCTCTGCCCCCTCGCTCTCTGTCTCATTCTCCCTCTCTCTCCAAGTCTCCCCCCCTCATCCTTTCAGCACCCTGCTTATAGTTGGATGAATAATTCAGCAGCCAATGTGGTGAAAGGTGGAGTAAACAAGTCTATTGCCTAATATCCCGAGAGGCTGCCAAAGAGAGACGAGCGAGGGCAGAGAGGTAGCAGAGATAGGGGAATGGAGCAACACAGAAGGAGGGTATCTATGGAAAATGGACATCCAGAGTCTTTCCTCATGACCTGCAGTCATTTGCACTTAGATTGACTCAGAGGTTGCGCCAAAATGGCACAGCTGGCTTCAAGTGGTTCTCTCTGCTCCTCTCTCTCGAGCCACACATTGGCAACCATTAATAATGAAATCATACAGTGAAACACAACACCTGTGAGATAGGGTGGGAGGGAGTTCACTGTCCCAGCCTTTCTGAGACGAGAGCTGCCGAAACAAAAACGAGGATGAAAGCAAAGTGTACTTCAGGCTACTGTATAAAACAAGTCATGACTCTCTGTCCGCTCGCCGAATGTCATGGAGAATAACTCTATTCAGGTTTGAAGTGCAGAGTAAGTAGCTTTTATTTTGACACAATCAGGTATACAGGGACCCTGCTTAAACACGAGACACATACAAATGAGCAGTACAGCTTTTTGTGCTCGCGGTAAAGCTAGTGCGGAGAGAATTCAGAGGACACAGTGTGCTTACATAAGGAGCTAATGTAATCTCACACTGGGGTTCTATCCACTGATTATGCAAACAGAACTACTGATTGATGACTCATCCAAAATTCAATTATCACTCTAAACAGTTTTATCTGGAAATCAGATTAGGATTTTTTTTTCAAGCACCGTGTTAATTACAAAGACAGCAGAATATTTGTTTTTGGATCTTTTTTTAAAAATCTGCCATATTTATAAAGACGGATTCAGTTGATTCAAACGTCGAAGCTGAGAATTTACAGCTCCAAAGCAAGACGCGTGGACTGCAGCTATTGAAGTGTTGTGGATGTTACAGATGCTTTGTGGCCTGAGTGGGTTTCTGTGCTTTTATATGAGGGAGACAGCTGTACTCACTGGCATAGTCTGGCTGCCGTGGAGCGCGCTGATTGCAGACTGAGCCTCGGTGTGTGTGGAGAACTTAACGAAGGCGCAACCTGGAAGAAAGAGCAGATGCACACCGCACACAGGTAAACACACACAGACATACAAAGAAGTACATTTACACATGTATATATTAATATAGAGAGAAATATATTGTATATCCTGTACAGTGTTCACTCAAGTGAGCCTTTAACAGTGTACATCATATTAATAAATTAATAATAATAGTCGAATTATATTTGACACCACAGAAATCGCTGTGCAGTGAGAGCCTCTCATTGCACAGCAGGCTGCCCAACTCCAGGCATTAGGCAGGCAGACAAGCAGGCAGAAGCTGCAGGCAAGAGATTGCACTGATGAAGCAGAAAAGCATGCTATTTAGCACCACATGCCTGTCTGTGCATATTAAACACGAGCTAAACTGGCTAAACGTAACTAGCAAACCATCTAGGCTCTCAGAACAATTAATTGTTTCTACGACAAGATGTTCTGATCACTTCTTCTGATTTGAACAAGGCCCGAAACAATCAAACCTCTTTGCTGCACTGTCCTTAAAGAACTATGATTTTCTCTCTTTAGGGTCTGGCTATGATACATTTTTCTTTCAAAATCAACCAAGAAAGTACCCTTAGTAGAAATGATTGAAGGGGCAGAAACTAAAAGATGCATCACCATCTAATTCAAGACAAAAGAAAAAATGCATTCTCTGTGAAACTTGCAGTAACTGTCCAACCGACTGCTCTTGTAGGTCTCTGAGCTCAGTTTATTAAAACGTGAGAAAGCTAGAGCGAATAAAGATGCCCAGCGACTGACACAGAAACACATGCGGACTAAATCTGGGTCTGTTGTCTGAGCTAGCAGGACTATCCACTGAGCCACCGTGTCCTTTTATAATTACACCCCATCTCACCTAATTTAATTTTTTCATGTTAAGTTTCCTTTTTTAAAATTATTTAATCTGTCATACTGTCAGTCTCCTTATCATCTTCTCTGCTTGACCCAGTCACCCTGCCATTCTTCCTCTGTTAATGGGCTTACGCCTATGGACACCAGCCTATCACGCTGCCCATTCAGCTGTCAAAGCACTGCCCCCTATTGAGATAGGAATAGAACAGGGCTAGAGCTCGCGATGACCTGGACAAGGATTTTGCCACAGTAGTACAAACCATACATCAGTGTAATTATGCATTTAACACTTCCTGCACCTTTTTAAATAAACTAAAAAAAAACTGAACGTGTGAAGCGGTAAGGAAGCATAAAATATTCTCTACATGTCATTTTGTATCACAGGACTTTAAGATGCAACATGGTGATGAATTTTTTTTTCACTTGTTTAGGCCAGGCAGATATGATATAATTATACTACTAGTACTGCTACTGCTACTACTACTACTAATTATTACTATAAAAATACTTTCAAATGATACTCTCAGCCATTACCAGAAAAAAAGAATTGTGATGATGTAATGGGGGATAATGACTTGAGTGTTGACAGTTAACTTAGATGGAGCATAAATACTGCACAGCCACAAAGAAGAATGCAACTCGTTCCCATCCCCACAGTGGGGACACTTGAATCGTTTTGACATCCGTCTTTCTTTTCTCCTCCTCCAGCGTACTGCAGAGTCAGAATGTTCTTCAAACCCTTTGAGATATAATTCCATAACGATTTCCATAAGCGCCGGCTGGGGAATAGGCTTTAGAGACATGAAAAACCACTGGTCTCTTTGCTCTTTGTTGCATGGCTATCTCAGAAAGGGCTTCGGGATATCAACACTTCAGTACCTGCGTAAAGTCCAGCGGTACATTCAAAACAATAGACAGCAGCAGGATAATGACTGGGATTTTGTTATGCAGGAAATTCAGGTAAATACTGAAAAAGCGTTTGCAAAGTCAACAGGGTAATTTTAAAATCATTGCTGAATTTGGTGGGATCACAGCAAGATATCACATGTGGTGAGAGAGCTGGGTTTTCCAGGACTAGTAGCAAGACTAAAAGCAAAAACATTATCCTAATTAGAGTAACGATAAATTTAGATATGGCATCTTTTAGAAACTATTAGACTTTGACAATCCCGTGTCCCAAACAACATAACGTTAAATTTTTGACATCAATTAACCAGTCGGGCTACTTGACCTATATCTGATGGATGTGCCGCACAGATTTGAGACACCGCAGCTGACACACACACTCGGATGCACTGTCACTCCTTTGTCAGTGACCTAAATAATGCTGTCAGCTGTATCACGGCTCTTACCTTTGCTGTTTCCGTCAGGACCTCTTAGGACCGTGCACTCTTCGATGACTCCGTAAGGCTCGAAGAGGCGGTAGACATCCTCCTCGGTCTGTTGTTTGTTCAGCATCCCAACAAACAACTTCCTGTCTTCTGGAACAAAAACAAGAGTCAAAAGATTACATTACAACTTTGACCTCAATTATGAAACCAATTTAAGAGCATACAATAGTGAAATGTACAGTAGAGTCACCGTTGGTGGAACACAGACAGCAATTTAAAAGGGAAGTCTCATTTTCCGCAGGAACAAAGACACTTTCGCAGAGCCTCGGTACAGTAAAGTAACTGTCTAGTTTATTTAGTGCAGGTTGGCCTCGAGTCACATTGTATTATCTCTTTTCCCAGACTGATCATTTTAAATCTCCACTATAAGTGGGTTTAGTCCCATGTGGGCACATATACTATAGCAGCAGGGGGTAAGTGAGTGGTCAGGGGCTGGAAAGAAGAAAGGAGGGAAATGGTAGACTAATGAAGAGGTTTCTCACATGCTCACACACGCAGCCACAGAGACCCAAGACAATGAGAGAGTCTTTGGTCCTTTTAAAAGCAGGAAGGGGCTCCAGGCAGCTCTAACCTCCTACACACCACACTGTACTGGCTGAAAGCTCCAGTTCTCTCCCTCTTTCTCTTTCTTTTACTCACTCTTTCTCCTTCCCCTTTATTCATCTATCTCTTTCCTGCGTTCTTATTCTCTCGCTGATTCTACATTTTTCCCCTCATTCTTTTTCAACTGCCCGCCTCCCTCCCTTCCTCCCTTTATCTCTCTCTTACTCTACTAATTGCTGCTGATCCAGTGTTTTTTGTGCAGCCAGAGAAATATTTCAGTGTGCTCTTCAGTGAACAATGGCGTGTCTCTCCAGTGAGCAACGAAGGCTGGGAGACACGCCATGAATAACGCTGACTTTTCAACAGATAGCCCGTACGCCACCGAGTCCTGTTAAATGCTTTGGGATCTGATCTTTACCTTGACCTGACACGCTGTGTTTACTGATGTACTCTGGCCTTCCATGATTAATGCCACAGTGCAGCATGTCTCAGTTGGCAGCAGAAGCTCTAAAATCTTCCTTTTATACAGATTGTTTCTCCAACACTGACCTGTGCCATGACAGGAGACTGAGTGAGAGGCAGGACTAGCAGCTCGAGAGCAGCAAAAAAAATCGCCGCCAGGGGTATTGCCCGGTGTCGGGGTGACCTGCGACGGCTATCGATTGTGTCGTGCCGTTGCTGCTCTCTGACCCTGAGCCGAGCCGATACCCACATTCCTGCAGCGAGCACGGCAGAGAGTGTGTGTGGACGTGGCGCCCAGCTTCGGTTTCAGCGCTCAGCAACCCCAATGATGCACCTTTAAAATAATCACCCGTGTCAGAGCGTTGTCTAGGGAGGGGCATCCCTGGTGCTGGCTCCTTATTGCAAGTGGCAGGATCAGAGGCTATGTATCAAAATGGAAGTGATGCAATGTGACATCTGTCAGGGTGGATTGGAGAGCATTTATCTGCAAAAAAAGAAAAGCCCTGAACTGGAAAATGAAAGGCCAAGATGGTCCTTCCTTTTGCTGGAGGGAGAATATAAATTCTGAGGTTGGATCAGCGAGATGAGTCAAGAGTGGGGGATGGGGCTGGACTGCACATATTTCCCTGAATGCCGTCAGACCAAATCTTACATACGGTCCTGTGACAGAGAGGAGGCCATCTGAGCTCCTACTGTACCTACTTTGGCTGTAGGTAGTAGCTTATGTGGGTCTGAAAAGTACCAGTGCAGAACCTTTTAACAGTTCTGTGCCTTTCATTCTTTACTGTATCACAATATCAGTTCACAGTGAATTACACAAAAGGCTCACAGTGTTATTGTCTTTTAAAGTTGTGTTTATTCTAATTTATTTTTGCATTATGTGTGACAGAGGTATGGAGACATGTGCAGATGGCGACTGCAGAGTATCTGCTTCTTTTGTATTTAGCAGAAGTTCCTAATCTGCAGCTGCGAGGGAGAAAGAGATGGAGTACATGTTGTGGAACATAAATGTGCTTTGAAAACAAGCTAACAATGCATGAAAACAGATCATCTAGTAGATCTGTTCCACTGTCTAGGATTCTGCTCTGGCTGCTCTCAACTAAAACGCTCCCTTGGGAATTCAGGTCTTGTGTTCATTGCCAATAGAAACATTATCTCATTTATCTACAACGCTGCAGCACAGGCGGTGTGCAAACAGACACAAACAGAGTGAAAACACCTACAGTCATTTACAGATATCTGACAGGGGAGGAGAAAAAAAACGAACAAATGAGGGACAAAGGGAGGGAGAAAAAAATTAGACGCAGAAACAAGGATACCCTTGCGTCCCCTGATACAACGGATTAGAGATAACAGCTCTCCCCCCATGACCACACGCACAGTATACACATGAGTGCATGCCCCACTGTTAACTATCTTGTAACTACAGAGTATTGACATTTTCTCGGTAATCACCTTAACCCGCCTGAGTGCTGCCGACTGCTATTGCTGCTAACTTCCATCCGCTAACTGCGCTACAAAACTCTCACAGCACCCAAGGCTGCTGCTAATTGCAAAGCCGCTGCTAGCTGCAAGTGTAGTTAATACTTATCTCTTGTTTAATCACTGCTGTGTTACAAGCTGCAGCACATATTACAAATAATCTGCATTTTCACTGCAGTGCAAAGCTATATACATATGTCTGTTTGTGTGAATGATACTGATTTAAACAGAGGGGGGGGAAGGTTGTCTTTTCCTTTGGTTTCGTCAATACCTTGTTTCATTACACCGATTCTGAATCTGGATCTTTTAAAGAATCTGGACACATGGATATAAATTGGCAGAGCCTCTGTTACTTCTTTCCTTTACTGTTTGTTTTTTTGTATGCTCTTCTTTCATAAATCCCGAACTAATACGATGAAATACTCAATTTTTCCCTTTCTCCATTTCTTCTGGAGAGTATCTTTCTTTCATATTTAGTGTAAAAAAAAAGCTTGTGACAGAAACAGCGATCTACCAATTCATGGCTAAAGATGAGATTCAGAAGAGTGCCATGCTTATGCATGCTTTCATAAGTCTAATAAGAGGAATGTGTATTTATGCTTCTGCCTTTGTGCATACATAAAATAGTAGCCGTTTTTGCGCAGACCTTTATGCATCTGGTCCAGTACTTCCTGGACCATGTTCAGTTGATTTCAGTTGTCACAGTAATTCAGGAGCACCTCTGTGTATCCTTTATCTGAAAGAAACTAAATTCAATTTGTGATTCAGTGACAGCTTTTAATAGCTTTCTCAGGTAATGCTACTTGTAAGTGGACTGTATCTGACTGAGTACTGTTTTAACTGAATATTAGGTCACATACGACCGTAAAACAATGCAAAAGGCTAAAACTGCTAGCAACTAGCATTCCTCTTTCACTACCTTTAAAAACACATGCCTTAGCAATAGCTGTTCGAGGCTAGCAAATTGCTCCAACTGTGCAGTTTAACACAGAAAAACTGAGTAAAATAGTTGTATTGTGGTCTCCTTACATCATAATGCAACCTAGTCAAGTTGAATATCATATTAAATTAGAGAGACTCTGCGGGTCCTGTAGTTATTAAGAAGAAATATCATCACCTAAAGAATTCGGGGGTCCAATAACAACCAGCAAGTTCACTGTGAAAACTGTACTGCATGCTGGCATTAAGATGCATTTACAGCTCACTGTAGCAGAGTACTGTATTCAACTTCAGTGACACACCACTGATGTCCTGATATTCACCTCCCCATCATGTTTAATTTACTCTGAGTTACTAAACAGATGCTTGTTTGGAATAAATGCATTGGAAATTAAACTCCAGAATAATGAATTGGCAGTGTGCTGTCTCGTTATAAATATTGATTTCCTATAAGATTTATAGGTCTATTTGAAGCTGCTCTAATCAATATAAACTTTTCAGACTAAGCATGTTGGCCCTGCATGAACTCTTAGAGTTAACAGCACTAAAGCAAATTAAATCAGTAATATTTCATATCTCAATTTTTCATGCTGTTGCCTAACCATTAAAACTACGTGCATGACAAACAATAGCGCAGTAATCCCTTTCTCATGCATGTGTTCTCAAGTTCAAAAGCACAATACTTTCTTCTCTTTGTTTCCACTGGAAGTTTTTTTAAAAAAAAATCTCCTCCTCACAATAAACAAAAATACACCACATCTCCAGCACAGTCTAATATACTGTAGACTTATTGCGCTGCGTTTGATGATTACGCTACATTACTATGCAAGAATTTGACAGTGGATTGAGACTTTGTGAATAGCAATGGGGCAGAATGGGAGTTTTTGGAGCAACAAGATGAAAAGAAAAAAAGAGAGAAGCCGGGGAAGAAGAGATGCAGAGAGAGGGAGAGAGTAAATGTGTGGGAGAGTGAGAGTGATGAGCCCATACTGTAAGTTGCTGTGCATACAGTCCTGTAGTCCTTGATAAGCCAGGATGGATGAAAGAGGTAAACCATTGGAGTGGGTAAATCATTGTCAGCGGCGGGTAGGATGAAGGAAGCAAAGGGACGTGAGACAGGAAGGGAATGGGATGGAAATGGGAGTGAAGGGAGGAGGGAAAGCATACCAACAGCTTTAGGCGCTCCCTTGTTTTCAAATTTCCCTTTTCTAACTGTCTCTTTCTCAATTATTTGCAGCGGAAAGGCAGTAGTTATGGAGGGAGTGAGAGATATTGTGACAGAGGGAGAGCGTGCGCTATAGAGAAAAAGTACTTGTCGTAAGGATGGGGAGGTTGCTATGACAACTACTTATACAGCGGGCTGTCAGTCATGTTTCATTGGAGTTTGGAGAGGAGGAGATGAATGAAAGGAGCAGAGGAGTTGGGGAAGGAGGGGTTGGAAAAGGGTCATTTCTCCATCTGTCTGCTGAGCCCGAGTGTAAATTTGACTGTCAGGCTTGCAGATAAGGACAAATTATGAACAATATTAGCAGGCTGATAAAAGGGAACAATAATGAATGGATAAATATATTAAAACCAAATGAGATAGCATCCAGGCAGAAACAGGGGCCCTGAGAAGCCATCCAGGTTTTCTCATTTGAAGGGGAAGATAAGAGCCAGGGAGAGGCTATGAAGGGGAAGGATCTACCATATTAGAGTTAGCTACTGTAGCATACTTCCTTGTCAGAAGAAAGAAAGAACCAAAATCACCCTGTAGCAGGAATACCAAACACTCTCCCTCCTTCACAAGCCTATTATACTTCTCCAGTGAGCAGGATGCCACACAATAACAGTGTCAGCATGTGTTCAAGCATAAAAAACACAGACTGAATGGAATGAAATTAATTAACCCTAAGAGATCACAGTTCTTAGCCAGTGGAATTGAATCCAATTTATTACATATAGGGCTCTAACTAGGGTTGTGTTTGCATTAATGAGATGCGTGCATGGATGTGTGCAAGTACAGCACGTGTGCACTCTTGTGTATAGGTGTGCTGAGGGCATCCCTCCTACCCTGGGTATAGCAAGGACCACTGATAAGAATGGAGACCAATAAGGCAGCGAGCCTGAGGTTTGGCTCGGCCTCGAGGTGAGAAAACCCTGCCAAATTAACGTCTGAATAATGAGTCTTTTATGTGCTGCATTAATGCCACAGAGAGGATGGACACATTTTGTCATAATGTTGGAGCCACATCACACACAACCCAGTTAGCAGGTTCCACCAGCACACCTTTAACTAAGGAAGAAATATGGGTTGATGGAATAGTTTGTTTACCAATTTCTAAACTAAATTAGCACTCCTGTGTGTGTGCAGCTGTCTTTTGAAGTTTGCATGCTAACCCACTGAGTTGACAGCACAAACCGTAAGGCCTACCATGCGCCCGCCCTAATGAGGTAGCTTATTAGCGCTTTTTCCCTTACAACTTCAGATGTTGCTTGGAAACAGCACAGCAAAGAAAACAATAGTGTAGATCCAACCAAAAAGCCATCAAACCTGGAGCTCGCTGATGTGCAAATTCAACACATTGTTGAACCTCATATGACTGCATGAAGAATGAAAACTAGATTTACTGACTGAATTTAATTGTTTATGAATGCTAAACACGCTGTATTTTATTTTGATGCTCTACAGTCTACAGCACCGTCAACCATACATTAGGTCTACAATTCATTTTTGACACGTTAGCTTTAACAGGCGCTACAGACCTGCTTCTCTAACTCTTGCAGCGCCTGTGGTGACAATGGCTTGACTTCATGTCACAGTGTCATCATGTTGGTGTCGAGGCTTGTCATCGGCAGCCGCAGCCCGTAAAACCCATCAGTAAAAATGCCATACAGCGGTGCACACAAGGCCTTGATAGTAATTCTTCAGAAACAGTGCATCCCTCAGTAAGCACTCCTCTGGGACAGATTCCGCTTCACCGCTTTAAGATACATATAGGTATACGCTGCGAACATGCGGGAAGCAACACACAAAGTATGCAATTATCTAAACACACAGACACTCGCACGCACAGAACAGCAACTACATCAACAGGCACACTAAAAGAAACATTTACTATGCATGGTCCATGTATCGTATACACCGAGAGCCAAAAACACTGTACAAACAAACACGATCGCAATAAGTAGGAGGCTGCGGTTGGTAAGCGTTGCATCACAAGCCCTATAGCGTTTTAATCGGGCCAAAGAGCTTAAGATCAAACGGTAATGTGCTACCAAACAGCAGCCTCATAAGAAAAGAGAGCTTCTATATGCCACAAACATGTCCCCCACACACCAATCGAGTCTTCTCCATTTCTGAGGGGATTTGGAAACTAGTGATCATGAATTCTTTGTGTGCGCTGGCAGAAATAATGATGGATAGTATATATGACACCTAAAAGACTCACCCGTGAATCTACACATGCTCACACATGTTTGTACGCGCATATAAACACATAAAATGCACACACAGCAAAGATTGTACGCATTAATGCGATCTAATGGCTGCTTTGTTCGGTGCTGCTGGCTGGGGGATCCCAGCAGCATCTTGGCCCCCGCTGGAAGCCTCGAACATACAATTACAGGCCCCCGAATTGGTTCTCCCTCCTCTAAACGTTCCATCTAAGACCTCTGAGGTGTGTAAGTGTGAATGTTGGCGCGCACGGTTGTTTTGTGTGCTCTTGCTTTCGGTACAGTTACAGTCAGCTCATCCAGTTGACAGCCTACACTCCCACCTCAGAGGAGAGCAGCTGAAAGGAGAAGAATAGAAGCAGAAATTGCTTAAAATATTTTATCGCCGCCATATACGTCTCAGCAAATTTACACTCAATATGATAACAAATGTGAAATATTACTCACAGCTTTGTGTCGACTTCAGTGCATTAAGGCGCTGGTCATAAATCCTGAAACTGCTGTGCAACTTGCCTACGTAGCTACTGTATATAAACATTTACAATATGGCTCTGCTATTTATATTCTCTCCCTTCATAATGCCATCTGAAGGGCATTTTGGCATCCGTTATATTATGGATTTTTTTCTCCCACATTTTCTTCTATCCCATTTATTGCCATTCTTCTTTCCCGTCCAGATTGTATTTCTATACAGTAGAAGGCCTTTTACCTTTGGCAGTATTCAACACAGCGCTAGCCTGTTTCTTAATTATTTTCTCATCGCTCCACTGACACTGATTCATGAGGGTAACGGTGGACACACCCCCATGGCCAGCCCCCTCGCCCAGCCTCCTCCCCACCACCCCTTCACATAGTTTTTCTCTCTTTCCTACCTCTTCCTTACAGTAGAGTTGTTCTCAGCTTACAGATTCAATCATCTCCCGGACGTTATTTTTCTTTCTCTCTGGTCCCATTTTTGGCCCCTTTTGCCTCAGTATCTCCATGTCTTTTCCTTCTCTCACATTACCCTGTGATTATCTTGGCTGGCTAATGAGTTGCCATGAAGGTAACTCATTAGCCAGCCAAGATAATGCTTATTTTCAATTAATTCACTTTGTCTTATATGGAGAGAAAAAATGGACTTCATAAAGAGGTGACTAAGGACTTCACCATACATTGAATCAAACCAAGCTCCACAATCCCCCCTACGATGTGTCATATCAGTATCCTCTGACTTCTAGACCTCTCACCCCAACCAGTCACGGCAGATGGGTGCCCCTCCCTGAGCCTGGTTCTGCCGGAGGGTTTGTTCCTGTTAAAAGGGAGTTTTTCCTTCCCACTGTCGCCAAAGTGCTTGCTCAATTTTCGCAGTAACGCAAATCCGAACGAATATCTTAGAGAGCAACACAGTAAAGCAAGTAAAAGTGAATAGAAATGATGGGAAAATGGGCACATGAGTTTGCCAGAGAGAGAGAAATGAACCGAAGGAAGCTTAGGAGGAGAGAGCGAGGGGCCATGCCTAACTCCAGCTCAAGAGAGAGTGAGGACGTACCAGAATATGGGCTATCTCTCTGAAGCTTTGTCTGCAAGAGCAACTGAGCTGGCAGATGACTCTGCTGCACATGGACAAAAGAGGCTTACAGGCCACCCTGCATGTCAGCTTTCCCCAGCCAGAAGTGTGAGAGCTGTAGGGGAATATAAGGTGCACTCGTGCACTCACCTGACTAGACCTACAGAGACCTCGGTGAAAGTGGATTCAGATTTGCTCTATGACTATACAGAATGACATCAGCCAGCAACTTTGGTTTCCATAAATTGTAGTCTGGGGCAGAGCGTTTCTTTACTTGAAAAAAACAAACAAACTGCAGTGTTAACAGTTATAAGATGGGGGGGGGAATGATGTATGAGGCGAGGGTGCAAATACATAAGTAAATGCATAAGCTCTAAAGCACGTTACTGGCATATTTTTTATATTTTACTGTTTCCATATTATTAGCTGGAGCAGATTTTTCAGGAGGCAAGATGCTAAACTTGGAGGTGCTTTTTTGGGAACCTTTTCCCTACTTTTTCTCGTGTGTTTTTTGTATGCACAGCCTCTGTACTGCTGATATGACTGCAGGGGGAGGACCTAACACTGTCAGTCACATTGACAGCTAAGCTGCCTTATCTGCTCTCTGCTGGTGCACTTTTAATTGGCTAGAAGGTCAATCTGCACCTTTTAGAGGATGTAATTGCACCAAAAGCATTTCATAATCCAGGACAGCCGTACTGTTTTTTGGGCCTAAGGCGAGCATGTGCACGAGGCTTTCATATTCTTGTGATTTTTTTTTTTTTATCCCTACTTGTAAGAATAATCATTTCGGGGAGCTCTGCACCACTGTACTAATGAACTCCTGCAAAGGTTTTTATAGCAGAGCATTTATAGCAGAGAAATGTGTGTGATGACTGAAGGTATCTGCACGATTATTACTGTAGATACAGCACGAAGCTTACGTTGGAGGCTCCTGACACAAAAATTTGACGTGAGCTGCTTGCTGTTGAAAAAAAAGAAAGAAGCTGCGCCGGTTTGTGTTTTATCAACACGACAAAAATTGTTACAGGTTTGTAAGGAGCAGAACTATAAGAAAGGAAAGATGCATCGCCATCTTCATCAAAGCTAATGCTAGTGGATGAAACAACATCATACACCAGCCGAGCAGGGAGTTCTTTGCAGCATATTTGTAAGGATATTTCACTGGAGAGAAAAATAATACGCATTTGACAATATAACAATGTACTTGCTTTTCTCTTTCACTTGTATTTTCTCTGCCATCCCGGATAAAGGCATTTCAATTTTCTCAAAAAAAGCGACCGTACATGCTAAAAACACACTATTGTTGCAGGTGAGAGGCTGAGTGACATTACAAATCTTAGAACGTTGTGGCATGTTCCTTTTTTTGGGGGGGGGGGGGCTGGTATGGAGGATGGTCGATTGATATCAGAACTGAGAAAGATGAGTGTGGATATGCACATGTTTCGAAGCACACACTGAGACTTGTGCATGTGTGTAAATTTGTGTTTCTTCAGCTTGCACATTCGTTGGAATGGGCAGCTCTCTTTGTCTACCTCCCTAATTTTCCTGACAGCCCATTTGTTTTCATTTCGAGGATATTTTGCTTCATATATAATGAAATAAACATCTATATGTTGTGCAAATCATCAAGAGGAAAGCTGGCATTCCTCATCCGATGTCAGATACATGTTGGCATTGCTATTATACTTCATCCATCAGTTTTATTGGATTTGTTTATTGTCACAGCAAATCATCTAGTGTCCTGTATTAAAGGAAATTGCAAAGCCTACACCCTGTCTAAGAAACCAGTGAACTGTAAGACTACCATACTTTCCGATTTAGCGTGCAGAATGTGGATCTTGGAATAGGATTTTTTTTGAGGTAGTGCAAAAAATTTGAACCCGTCAAGATAGTACGTTACAGCATTACTTTGGAAAAGGACTGTCTTTTCTTTTTCATCAGCTTAGACCAAACTATCAGGCAGATGGCCTTTTCCTCTATCCCTCTCTCTTCTTTGCTTCCTCTCTCTCTTACTGACAAACCTTACAGTAAGCATTTTAATTCCCCCTGACCTTTACTGATCTCACCCAGGCAGTTTTGCCCATTGCTTAGGGCCAAAACAAAATGAAATTTGAATTTCCGCTCAGAATAATTTAAGAAGATCCTTTCTATGCAGGGAGTCTCAACTATTTTGTAGTTTGGGTGCTGCCAACTTACTAAATAGACTTTCCGTTAGAGCGCTCTCTCTCCCTCTATTTTTCTTTCGCCTGTGGGACTGGGGGATCACATATAGTGTGATTTGAGCGTGTGAGAATGGGAAAGACAGGGGAGACTGAGTGAGCACAACATCCCCAACCCAGGCCTCTGTTTCGCATGTATGTGTGCACAAGCACATAGCATACACACAAACACAGACGTGCTCCAACTCCAACTCCAGCACACTGAGCACCAGAGGGCTTTGTGTGCAAGGCTGAGAAATGCCATGTCAGCACGTACCACATGGAAGTTTAGAGGGGAGGGAAAAGCTAAATAGTATAAAAAAAAAGGGAGTGTGTGATGAAAAATGCATGGAGGGGAAAGGGGGACAGAGGCTCCCTGTACACAGCTGTCTACTAGGAAGCTCCTAAAGATCTTTACACTCTTTATCCAGTTGCCTCTACTGACAGTGCCCGCTTCCCTGACTGACCACACACCTCTAAAAGTGAAACTACATAAACGTATGCATCCTCAAACATGAAATATTTGTAGATATTGCAGCTGGAACACCAGCGGTTTACACTTAGTTCTGCAAAAGAAACAGTGAAGAACTGCAGTTAGCAGCTGAAAAACTATTTTAACTTTATTTCCATCCATAAATGCAAATGCACAGAGCTTTATCCGTGCAGCACGAAGTACTAAACCAAGGTGACTTTTTCTAAAAGCGTGCTCATGTGCAAAATTAGTTTGGAAGGAAAATAAAACATATTAATTATATACAAACAATTGATTCAGAATGTAATAAGTAATAATGCCTTTCTCCTGCTAAAAAAGGTTGCTTCAAAGCACGGCACAGCATAAAATAGATGCTCAAATACTCCTCCAACACATTTTCAGTTTAGTTGATTGCAAACCTTGTAAGCTGTCATGCCACAGTCTGGTGCCGGTTATAATCAAAGAAGTACGGTTCGGCTCTATTCTTCTCTATTCTCCCAGACAACCTTCACAAGTCTCCTTAATCACACTGTAGAGGTGATGTAAGGATAGAGAAACACTGGTAATTAGACACCTGCAGAACAACTCAATTAATCTGAAGACAACCAACTTGTCCAACCGTGCTCACATAAGAAAAAGGTGATTTGTCAACATATGTATTTATGCTATGGATATTCATTTTCCACTACAGGTATTTTGGTTAACTTTATCTTTTCCCACGGTGTTCATTTTTACTGCATAACTGCACGACAACGTTAATCTGCAAAAGACGCCCATGTTGACAAACCCAGTTATAGAGCTTTAGGGGGGAAAGGTTAGGTATCAACACAGAAACAGAATGTAAATCGGCAAAGCTCTTGTAAGACACACCTCGAATGAGCCTACTAGACCAAACCCTGCTCTTTCAAATTAATTCATCGTAGCTTGGGCATTTATGCACGCTAGTAATTGTGGTTCGTGCTTAAGGTAATGTCGCTGCGCACGTGTTATGTTCTGGGTGTTGTTATGACAGGTCATGCTTGTCAGACGGCACGCAGACATGTTGAGCTCGAATTTGATTTTAATCCTCTCAGTGCTTCATCAGCGCTTTATCAATCACGCCACCTGTTCTGGGAGGATTGGGTGTTAGCGAGTCAAAAGAGACGAGGGACGTCTGCATTTCAAAAATCAATCACCGCCCAGTTTATTGAAGGATTATCTGAAATTAGTTTAGTTAATTCATCATTTTAAAGGACAGTTGCTTTGCTCCTGATTAGTTATTGTACACACTTGTCAATTACAGATCCCTGGAGAGTCTGCGCTGTGAGGAAAAGAAAGAAAGGAGACAGTCTGGTAGAGGAGTCAGAGAAATAATTCGAGAATAAAATACAGAAGGAACAGACTCAGCCATCACCTCACTGAAATTAAAGATAAATATTTTTGTCTCCCTGCTAATACGTTGATATAGCTGCAGAGTAAATAAAAAAAAAAAATGAAGGCACTAAATATTTTTTCTGGTTTGTTTGTGGAGGTGGATGTTGTGTGGCGGATGCGGTTATAGATGTTGTGAATTAGAAGAATCAATGTGTGAGTCTTTGTACAAAGAGGCCAAGTGGAGACCATCGCATTGACCTCTCCGCAGGTTTCTATTCCCATAGTTACTGTTGCTACGATACTGGGCTCAGCTCACCACGATATAAATGGCTAAACAGAGAAACCCTGTCAAAACCCGGTCAGAGACAAACACTGAATGAGGACGTACAGTAACGTATTTAATGCAATTTCAAATGTACAGTTCATTTTTTCCCATTTATCATAAATGATATGACTAAATAACAAAGCAAGCAGTTTTTAAAAAATGAATGTGAGGTCAATATTGAAGTGTGAAAAACAGTATTTTAGGTTTATTTGACATTGAACAAGCATTTCACTGCATCCCGTTATTCACTTATGAAATGCTTTTCTGATTAATCTGGTAGCCCAGTGAAAAATGCAAGAGACAGCATGCTATTTTGTTCAACCATATATCATGAACACAATCTTAGTGGACACGATAGGTTTTTAAAGCAGAAAACATGTTTTAAAAGCACAAATCATCAGAGAAGGACAAAGAGAAAAATATAAACAAGTTTAAAATGTCCGCGGACAACAAGGACACTGTTCTTTCCAAACTCTGTTTTAAAATGATTTTAACTACCACACCCAAAATAATAATAGCTCAAATCTATTCATGCATTGTTTGCACCTGAACAACACAGGGACGACTGATTTTGCTTTACAGTTGCTGTTTGTCTTGTTTCAGTAACCCACAATATTCATTTCTCCTTTTTCTCTCGTCGATGTTACCATCTCGATGTAAATAACGGTGGGCAAAATATATCTGCCAACTCTCATCTAATAGCAAAACATTTTGACGACCTGCCCAATGTTGTATTCGTCCTCCTCTTAGTGCCAAAACAGCTCTGACCTATCGAGGCATGGGTAACTCGACCTCTTAAGCTGTGCTGTGTTATCTGCGCCAACATGTTAGCGACACATCCTTTAAATCTTGTAAGTTGTGAGGTTCCATGTATCGGAACTTGTTTGTCCAGCACATCCCACAGACGCTCGACTGGATTGAGATCTGGGAAATTTGGAGGCCGAGTCCAACTTATTTTTGTGCACCTCAAACCGTGACTAACACGTTTCTGTCTTGATGCTCATGTGCCCGTTGTTGCCACTTTCGGCGGCGGATAGAGGTCAGTGTGACTGGCACCCTGACTGCTCTGCTGCTATGCAGCCCCATACACAACAAACTGTAGTCTGACACCTTTCTGTCCGAATCAGCATTCAATTTTGGGGCAAAACGAGCTACAGTAACTCATCTAACATAACCACGAGGACAGAATGTTCATTCGCTCCCTAATATATCTCACCTGCTAACAGGTGCCACGATCAGTATTTTTCACCACACCTGTACATTTCTGCCAGCGCTGTAAGTACCTGTAAATATAGCTACAGGTATCACGCATCATTAAAACAACTCATTTTAATTGGCTGTTGAAAAATCCTGAGCCTCTTGCAGTCAGTAACAGGCACTACTTATACACCTCATAGACATCTCATACTAAACACCTGGGGCACACTGGGGCTTCCAGACAGAATATTATATAATGATCACTTTTAATAATCAGCAGCTCTCTATAGGAAGTCCAATTTCTTCTTCTAGAGTGTTGATTCATTTTACATGGAGGTTTTTGCATTACTATTTCAATACGTTTTGCAATTCAGCGCCAAAGTGAGAAATGACGTTAAGTGTGTGTCCCCGTCACTTCAATGCACATGTTTCATGGCGCATATCAAAGGAAGAAAGAAAATGGATCCTAAGGTAAGCTACATGGTTGGTTTCAGTGAGAGCTGGCGGGGAGCAGGGTTTCTATTGCAAACCAGCCCAGTTAGAAGTCAAAGCTCGTGTGAAATTAACAGAACATTGAATATACTGTGTTATGTCAACCCTGTCTGCCTCTTTCTACCTGGACTCCTCCAAACCACTTTCACTCAATTCACTATTGCTCTGGTACCTCGCCCCTTCCCCGAAGGTAAAATATCCCAGGAAGCAATCCAACAAAATTTGACCCAATGTTCTCCTTGTAAAAGCAAAACTAACCCCATGTGCACAGAGGCAGGGCAGAGAAAAGGGGAGAGGGCTTTCATAAATGCAAACCAGTGTGCTCTAAAACCACAGGGGTGAATATAACCTTTTGCATCAGAGGACAGAGTTATTAGCAAAGCCAAAGTCAGAGCAGTCATTTAACTGTCTTCACAGTAACTGCTTCTCCCATTTGTTTCAGTGGTGAATCCTAAAAAAAAAAAAAATACAAAGAAGGTAAGGAAAGTACAAATGCCAGAAAATGAAATAATGGAGTGTTTCTAAAATTTCCAATTCAATTTCCTCATGCTGACCTGCTGGTACAAGAGAAATCAATGCAGCTTGGAGTAAAGCATTCTGAAGTGAGGGATGGCAATAGTCTCCTTTTTTCTCGTAAAAGCAAAAGACCGTCTTTGTTTTGGAAGATCACTCGCTGAAAAAAATAAATCTCTCTAGAGTAAAATACTCGTACTTTGGCTGTCTGCAGGAGCAGGCGCTAACCTATGCGCTCTCTCCAGCTTTCAAGTGTGGCCATTACATCACAGCTTTTGAACTCCTACAATGTAATGTGCTCAGCGTTGTTTCGAATCGAAACAAGAAAAATTAGGCACACAGATGTACATATTTTGTCAGGATGAGGCAAAGAAAATACCATTAACCTCGAGTGTTTCATCAGGAGGATTCAGCGGCAGAGGGAATTAGCACAAATGTCAATAAAAAAAAAAAAAAAAAAACAGACAGCGATTCCCTAATACTTCTTGTCACACTCATGTGAAAAGGGAGCAAAGTGAGAGATATTTACCTTTCCCTCCGCCTAAGGCAAAACCCATCCATCACCCGTGTCGTCAACACAACAATGTGGCCTGCAGGATTGTGCTGTGTGCACCCTTTGCAGGCCTAAATTAAATCCTTGATCAGAGGTGTTACCTGGGATTAATTCAGGTGCCTCCTTTGAACACAGGAGGCTTAGACAAGAAATCCGGACCAGAATTACAGCCCTAACTTCACTCTATAGACATCAAAGACGCAGGGATAATAGAGGAACGAGAGGGAGAGAAAAGTACCGTCTCCATGGCAGCCGGTGATGGAGACCTCGCCTACTGGGACTGGCTGAACATCACATCTGCTGACTTGAATGAGAGAACAGACCTTCAGAAACACTACTCTCTAACTCGGAAGTAAGCTTTAAGGCGTGTCAGAAAAAGTAACGACTTTTTGCATTGGCACACAGACTGTATAAAAGAAAACGAATATATAGTTGAAATTTCAAGTCACTGTGGAAGTGCCTTAAACCAGAAATCAGTCATCTAGCCAGCAGATGGTTGCTAAAGAAGTGCAGTTTTACAGAAGTCATTCAGAAGATCATCCTATCACCCAAGACGACTGTGGTTAGAATGCTAAAGCTGAGGGTTTAAAATGCAAATTCATGAACCAAAGGGTGACAGTGGTAGCATCCATCATTTATATACAGGCCATACAATGGCCTGTATATAAATGTTCTTTGTTGCATAATTTGTGTTGTGCTTATGCAGTGAAAGTGAATGAGCATGACGCTTGTCTCGCTCACACTTTCTCTGTGTGTCGGACGAATCAAAAGACACTTTATGGTTAAAAATACTGGGCCGCCTACGCATTACGCCTACAGAAGCTACTCGCCCATGAGCAGCTGGCAGCTTGCAAAGGTGGCATCCTATTACATGCTTGAATTCAATAAGCTCTTTAGAGCGACCCATTCTTTCACAAATATTTGGAAAGGCCAACTACATGCCTAGGTGTTGATTTCACACACCTGGGCTAACGGGGACTGAAAACACCTGAATTCAAACATCAAGAAGTGCACCTCAATAATTCGGTTTATATAGGGTACAGCCAATACAACAAAAGAACGACCAGCCTCCTCTTACAGTCCAAATAAATGCATCCCAGGTAAAGTGGGGATTATAAATTGACTGCGTGGATATCTCTGCGCAATAGAACCACACTTCTAAAATCCACTTTAAGTGACGAAATATTAAGGAACTATACTTTATTTATATTTACACCGAGCTACATATTGTACAGAACACACCATATTAACAGGTGCACCTATGAGTGTAACAGTTTAGTGGCTAAGTGCAGCAACAAGCAGAAACAGTGTATCTAGTCAAAAACAAGAGTATGTTATAAAGAAAAATTCAATCAAATGAATTGGGAATAGTTCATGAAACTCGTTGTACCGGCCACAGATGAAATAAACACATTACACTACACTCGTGTCTGAACTCCGACCTGGCCATGTAAATCAATCAAGTTCCAAAGGTCTTTATTTTGCTGCTTATTCTTGTCAAAATATGGAAACACTGAGAGATAGAGACCTTTCTTGTATTTGAAAGAAAACAGAGGACGCCGACTGACTGGCCAGAATAAAAAGCCACATAACTGTTTAAGCATGAATGTCTGAAAATGTTCTTTTCCTCTTCCTTTTGGAGCAAAGGAAGCTTTCAAGGTCCAGAGATTGTGAAATGTTATTTTTCATCTGCCTTTGCTGAGGCAAAAGAAACCCTGAAAAGCCATGGTTACAGCAGTTTAGTAACCATCCTATTTCAAAATTGAGGTCTTTTCAGATGTTGTGTGCCATTCAGACCTCCTGGGACTCTCTGCAGTGTGCTGCACAAGTCCTACCATGCCTACTGGATAAAATTGTGGAAATCTTTTCTTCCCCCCCCCCCCCCCCCCCCCCCCCCCCCCAATACACTATACCATCACATATTTCTTCCTTACCAGTTCACAGTTTCCCTGGAACCATGCAGAGTAGCAATGGCGCTAATGTGTTCTGGTGTAAATGAGTGCTCCATTTGTTCAGCCTTACTCACTTTTGTTTTTGTGCCCTAAACTTGTAATTCAATGCACAATCATTGCATATCTCTTGCATCAATTTGTGTATATTGCCAAAGTCTGTAGTTGCCTATGTTCTGCTCTCTCTGGTTGGTAATTTCCGAGCTCCGATTCATGCAATCGGCGTTTGGGCTCTGAGATGCCTTATCTGCTGTGACAAATAACTGTTGAGCAGCAACAACAACAGCAGATTATCATGCAGAACAGAGCCTTTAATGCAGCGGCGATACAAAATGAAAAAGCTGCGAAGAGGCATGATGTTATAAACCACTCACTTAATTTGCTGCAGAACAGTTTCCTTCTATCACATTAGAGCTGTTAAACAGGACCGAGTGCTGCACAGAGATGTTTTGTCCCCACTATATGAAAACTCATCTTCTCATCAGTAGCGCCTCCCAAGACTATTGTCTTCACTCATCAGTAGATGAACAATAAACTTGTTGTGCTCCAGATATCCTTGATAGTTATCTTCAAAAAAATGCCACCGGGATTAGGCCTAAGAAGAAGTGTATGAAATATACACCATGGTAATGCAACTATCAGAAAAATAATAATATTTCTTGATTTTTACTTAACCCTATTCCCCACCTCGCCCATCTCCAGCTCCAACAGACAATTTAGGCTTGTCCTTGGCTCAAAGGCAGTACCGCTTGAAGTGCCTTTATATTTGGTGCAGACACACACATCAAAGAGACCAGGAGCTTATTTTCAAGTATTTTGCACCCTGAGGCTAGGAACTACTTCTAAGGCCGCTGTATTCACTGTAAATAGCTTGGTTTTCTGTTCAAGCAAAGCACCATCTACCAGACAGCTGTGGGCATGGGCTTCCGTGCTCTCCTATCAGAGGTAAGATGGAAAAATAACTGTGCATAATAGTTCTGATGATTGCTTTCCTAAGGTGTTGATCGGTAACGCTCACAACAGCTAAAGCAAGTCAGCCAGGGGAAAGGCATCCAGACTATGTTCTGCCTCTCACCTTTGAAAGATCAAACTTCTAGTTGTGTATTTGATGGTGCGGCCCAGTGATGCACTACAAGTTTCTAAGCATTCCAGGTCTCTTTTATCCAGTGTTAGTCTTGCGAGGATGTAAACGCGTTTGACATCATGGGACTGGATATAAAGAGCGTGCAACTCGGGGCAGATTTTATAGGAAGTCTGCGCATTTTAAGCTGTTATTTTGCAGATTGACATTAAACACAAAAAGGTTAGGGGTTTGTGTTCAAGGCATGACAGGTGAAAAGCAAAAATGAGTAATGATAAAATGAGATATGACTTGGCGCATCCCGACGCCAGGTTGAATAAACGGAGGTTAAATTTGATAGGATACGACATGAATTTTACCATCGGATACTGTCAAACTAACAAATCAAATATAAACGTGGCGTAGCATTTGTCATATAAATGTTTAGCACAGTTGTGGTTGCATTGCTTAGTCAGATTGAGAACAATAAATAAATACAGTTTCATAATCTTATGCAGATTGTATGTATTGTGTCTCTCCCGAGTTAAACCGCACAGAGGTAAATTGGTGAGATTCAGCTCAGGTACTCAGTAGACTGAGGAAAATAAGCCGAAAGAACAGAAAAACAGGCCAAGAATTGAATGTCAGAAGCTATCTTTTCCCTCCCTCTTTCAAATAGCATCAATCAACATTAAAGATAATGGTATCGTCTTCACTTGGTAGTAGAAGCGTGCCCTTTAAAGAGAGCTGTTTCAGTTTGCTGTATCTATTGCTTTGTCTAAGAGCATCCCCTTTATAGTGATGCCTTTCTGTTTTTGTAACGACTTCTGTCAGACAGCAATTCTGATGCCTCCGAGTGCTTAACATCATTCAGACTTCTTCCTGTGATTAGCCCCATGCCTTCAACCTTATATGAAAATTCATTCTAAATGTCCTCTACAACCTATAAAACATCCATACTGACTTACGGCTGCCAAGCTGCAGGGTGTTGCTAATCAGTTCCCTCTATGGTCCATTTAGCCTCTGTGTCATTAAAGATAATACAAATAAAATAACAGTTAACATGAAGGCACTTTGAATCATTCCCCTAAAAAAAGCAAAATCTGCCTCCTTCACCAACTGTCAACGATTTGCACTGGAAGAATATTTTATTTTATTTTTTACTTTCCTAGTCTTGCCGTTCGTTTGTGCTGAACAGATTCCAGTTAATTACAAGGCAAATGGTACAAAATGTGCTCTGTGACCATTACAATCCTGTTTGCCACGCTCAGCAACGATGCATCGCTCATCACACCCACACGAGCGCTGTGCGCAGATAAACGAAAACACATAAAGACCCCAGTTAACACACATATGTGCACTTCTGTAAAGCATCCATGAGCATGGGTGTCTGTCTTTCCTGATTAGACACATGCATCGTTTCAGCTTCACACAGATGCAGGATTTCAACACTTTGCTCTACCCTCTCTTGACTTTGACCAATATTGTGAAATAGTGGTATTCAGCAATGGAACTTTAATGAAAGGTTTTGCAACGAGGAATAGACGCTTGGTTGATCTAATGAGATCCCTAACTGTTTCTGCCATCTGCCAGACCCAAGTCATGACATTAACTATGCAGCCATGCTAAGCTTTAAACCTCTTTTAGATGAAGCAGCCCTCTTTGCTTTATGCAAAGTGCTGATGGACAAACAAATGCACACATATCTACTTCCAATAAAACAGTAAGTGCACTGCAGTCATTGTATGCTCACAAAGAAAAACGACCCGCTTGCCTCTGTGCAAAGCAAACTTTCTATCTTATTTCACTTTTGTAGTAGTATTAATGTATCCCACGTATGACGCCTTGCTTTAAGCTATACTCATCTGCAGTATTCAAGGGTGCCATTGTTCCACCTGGTTGGGGAGAGGTCACTGCAAGGGAGGGGAATAAATGCTTAGTGATTGACTAGTCTCTGTTGGAGAAATGAGTTCTCCATTCAGTCCCAGGCTTCCAGAGGTGAAATGTCCTTCACAAAAGCAAACACAATCTGACAGGGCCCTGCAACAGACTCAAAGGCGCAGCATGGCACACGAGTATGAAGGCTCCACGATCCTATCCCTTTCCTGCGACCTGTCTCCAATTTGCACACTCACTTAGGAATCTGAAAAAATTAATATGATCATTTGGGGACTTTTCCACGAGCGTACAGATATGTGTAATGTTCATATCAAGCTTAGATTTGTCTTTGAAATATAAATGGAGCGCATTTATCTAAAGAGACAGACTGATCGTTAATTTTCGGTAGAGTATACAGTATCACGGCAGTTCTCACAGGCTACTGCTGTTCCAGGTTGGGCCAGATCTGGGGTCCCTCCTGGAAAGTAAATTAAAACCCGGAGCGCCCATCAGAGACTAGTTTTCCCTTCCATGCTTTAATTGCAGTAATCGCTGCTGCAGATCACATCTGCAACTAACTGATGGATTTGCCAGTAGACCTGAGAATGGCTCGGCTCAACTGTGAGCTTCCGTTCATGTTCAGAAGGCAGCGGCTTTAACCCTTCTGTGGCTGGCGCTAGTAAGAATCGAAGGCCATTGAATCTTGAAGGCTAGTCCTAACATTCGCCCACAAAGTCTGCTTAATTAGAGAAAAAGATGTGCCTGGGTTTCTGTTATACATTGGTTTTGCATGAATAATTCAAGGCACACGAGGCTCACCGTTGTTTTTCAGGCCCCCTTTTGCTATTCACGTTACAGAAGAAGCTCCAGCGGAATAAAGCAGAATAAAGGAGAGTTTCATTCTTTCAAAGCACAAAAGAAAAATAAAATGCTTACATGAAAAATCAGCACAGTCATGAAAGTTTAACTCATGGCTACTAGCTTGTAAAGGCTCGTCAGTAGTCAGAAATGTTCTCTTATTTCTTGTGAAGATAGAGACAAGTCCCTTTAGTCGCAGACATGCAGCGTAATAGAGCAAGGCTTGTTTAGGAGGCCAAACTACAGAACTAGCAACAAATTATCTCTGTATAAAAAGGAAAAAGAAGAGTAAATACAGTGTGTCTTCATGTATATGAAAGAGAAAAATAAGCGAAAGACACGTTTGCACACGTGCAAAACAGTTGCACAAAAAAGGCATACGCTATGCATGTGTTTGGAGATGTGCTGTGTGTTGTGGTTGAGGCAAGCAGTGATCTATTCTTTCCCATTACCCTACTGCATACGTGTGGTTCATTTACATTCATGGTTATCCAGATAATGAAGCTTTCAATCCGGGGGATCCTGTGGTGAGAACAATGAACCCAATTACCTCCCGCCGCTTGTGAGATGGGATGGCAGACTCTGAGACAGATGGGAGAGGCTACACTCGGCCGGCAATCCAATCACATTCATCTTGCCTGCTTCCCGTTTCCCCCGTTCATGTGTTCTTCAGCAACTTATCAACAGGCAGGGGCCAGAGAACCTGGGATCATTACATCACACGCAACAATTCTGCAAACACACACGTGCACGAACGAATTCCCCGGGGTCCACTCGAGCCTCCGCAGCCTCGCTCTCCATGCCCCACTGCTGTCATGCACATCAGGGTTCTCGCTTCCTTCGAACACAGCGCTTCGCAATGATCTGTGATGAGTTTGCATCCTTCACTTGCCGTAGGAGGAGGAGAAGGAGGTAGGATAAAGGTTTTGTGGGCGAGGTAATATCTACCTCAATCTTGATCTCCTTATCAGTCAGCCAGGGTATGACTAAGAATATTCCTAATGAATAATGCAATATACTCAACTTTCCTTTTTCTAGCGTAAAATATGCTCCGACTGTATAATCATATGCTCTGCCTGACATATTTCAATGATCCACTCAGCAAAAATTACTCACTGTAACGTCAGCCCTCGCCTGTGTGTGCAGCATCATGGCAGATAATGGATAAAGTGTAAACAAGAAGTTAAACAAGCTTAATGAGCAACGATTTTCATTGTGTCTCTGATGCCCTCCCAATAAATAAAACACTGTTGAATGTGTTTATTTACTAAAGACTTTCTATGTAAAAATATAAAACTACATATATATAATAATAAAAACAAAACATAAACGTCTGGCCGCTTATGTGATTTTATTCAGCTAGAAAGTTTGCCTACTTTTTATGCATCTTCCCGAAGTTTCCGAGCTAAGAAAAAGTCTAATATAGCTCCTCTAAGAGAGGGCTTGACATTCAACAGTAGCCAATGATACAGACTGTGCCTGGACTTAGACGATGCTTGAGGGAATGTATTCCACTACTAGATAATTAGCTGGTGATTGCATGAAAGCTGATACCGATTCTGCATAATACTCCAATATTTTCTGCATGCGTCATGCAAAATATACCCTTATCTCATATTCTTAACCCCCTTTGGCCCCTAATTTTGACACTGTGATCAATAGTAATTGACTTTTTGATCAATGTGTCTCTTGAAGTTTTCCATGAGTACTGCCACCACTTATGTCCACACTGGTGTAGGGCAGTGTATGGTTTGCTAGTGAAGATGTGCATGTTAATGTTTATAGCAGTGACACAGATGTGGCGTATAGGTGATGAGGTGACGATGAGAGTTGTTGTCTCGTGTGCGCATTTACACACCCACATCTCTGCCCAGGCACGCCTATGTGTTTCTACATGCGCACGCACACCAGACACACAAAGGCAGACAAAGACTGCGCATCCACTGAACCCTTGGATGCATTATTGATAAGCTACTAATTACGCTTGTTGCAATTTCAGCTGACCTTTCCCGGGAACATCCAGGATCATTAGAAGCTGAATTCTCCCTTGAAATTGCAAAGGTAATCTACAGTCCAGCTTCCTCGTTCTCCTTTTACCCCCAAAACTACCACAATCCTTGCTTCCAGAGATTCACTGCAGGATGAAGACGTGCTCTTCCATCTCAAAACAGTAACGGAAAAGATTGGAGAAAAAGCGATGAACGGCAGGCAATGGAATGAAGGAGAACAGTGGGAACACTACAGTACATCGCTGAGTTAATCTTAAACTTCTACACTCCTACACTTTAGGGTTATAATGATACATAGCGTTACAGACTTCGATTATGACAACTTGTTAATGTAAGGATCTTTTAAAAAAGATTAAATACCTGCAAAGTTCGGTGGACAAACAAATTGCAAATCTAATAACCCTGGTGTAACATATTCAGTTCAGTTCAATTAAATTTTAATTATAGTGCCAAATTGCAACAATAGTCACCTCAAGGGATTTAATATTGTAAGGTGAAGACCCTGCTGTCAGATGACTGCCTATGAGCAAGCACTTGGCGACAGTGGGAAGAAAAAAAGCTCCCTTTAAACAGGAAGAAACCTCCGGCAGAACCAGCTTCAGCGAGGGGGAGGCGTCTGCAGTGACCGATTGGGGGTGAGGGGAGGGAGACAGGACAGAAGACAAGCTATAGAAGAGAGCCAGAGATTAATAAAAACTAATGATTAAATGTAAAGTGGTGTATTATCACATATTGAGCGAAAAGAGATGAGTGAAGAAGAAGCACTCAATGCATCATGAGAAGCCGCCAGCAGCCTGGGCCTATTGCAGTGGGGGGGGGGGATTCAGGGTCACGCGATCCAGGCGTTGCTATACGCTTCATCACTGGAGGTGATTCCACAGAAGAGGGGCCTGAAAGCTGAAGGCTCTGCTTCCTAATCCACTTCTAAATACCCTTGGAAGCACATGTAGGCCTGCAGTCCATTAGTGAAGTGCTCATATTGAAATATGAGGTATTTAAGACAAGATGGGTCCTGATTATTCAAGACCTTGTATGTGAGGAGAAAGATTTTAATTTTTTTTCTGGATTTAATAGGGAGCCAATCAAGAGAAGCTAGTATGGGAGAAATATGCTCTCTATTTCTAGTTCCTGACATAAACAAACAAATCAGATAATGAAGTAAATCAAAGGAGCTTGCAAAGAAAAGCGTCTGGACTTCTTTAAGTTACTTGAAGACGTTTCACCTCTCATCCGAGAAGCTTCTTCAGTTCTAAGGTCAAATGGTGGAGAGTCCCAGATTTAAACCTAGTGGGAGTATCCCCCCACAGAAGGACAAAAGGACCCCCTGATGATCCTCTAATCGTCTGAGCCAAGGTGTGAAACTGGGTGTGGGTCCCAATCAACCAGGGTTTCGGGTGAGCTCATTGTGAAACCTGGCCCCACCTTATCATGCGAATTCCTGAATTCCTTGACCTTAGAACTGAAGAAGCTTCTTGGATGAGAGGTGAAACGTCTTCAAGCAACTTAAAGAAGTCCAGACGCTTTTCTTTGCAAGCTCCTTTGACTACGATGACCTGGATGACTGAGAACCTTCACAGACATAATGAAGTAAAGTTTTTGGGCTGAAATGTGCCATCAGGACAGCTTCAATATATCTAGCAGTAAAAAAAAAGTTCTTCCAAAAAGTTATTCCTTCATTTCATGTTTCGATGGCACTGCCTAACACATCCGTCAAAAGGTCCCATAGGTGTTCAACTGGGTTGGCATCTGGGGACTGCAAAGGTCAGAGCGTTTGGTCCACATACTTTCATCCTCATTAACGCATCTTGTGAACTTTCATACTCCATGGATAAGGCACTGTGTCATAGAATGAAATCATCAGGATAGATATGATTCATAAAAAGAAATAGTTGACCACCCAGAAACACTTTGTATTAATATGGAGTGATAAGTGGACCTAAACCATCCTAACAAAATGCTGACCTAAATCTCCTGGCTGTAGGGGAAGGTTACATTTCCCCAGTTTTTCCTTTAATTTGTCTTTACAAGTTCCGTTTTAGAAGCCAAAGCAAGATCAATCCCAAAAAATAGGACAGGCAGGAAAATTAGACAATGCCCAATGTGTCAACACTAATGCTGATTTTTTTAAGCAGAAGCCAAAACCTACAACAATCACATTCTTCAAAAAAAAAAAATGGCTTTCTCTGATGATAAAGCGTAAGAAACAAAGAGTAGTAGCAAACAGCAATAAATCCTGCTACTGACTGGGTGTTATCTGCTATTATCTTTAATGAATAAATGCATGTACAAGTACTGTATCCTTGACGAATCATCTAAATACATACGATAATCCTCCTGCCTCCTAAAAGACGCAGGAGTTCAGAGGAATGTTATTCACATTTTTACAGAAAGAAAATATATCGAAACATTTCCAGTATGTCTGACAAACAACATATATTTTATTTTTCTATATTCAAGTTAAAAAAAGTGCATGTGGAAGTGCATGTTGAACATTTTAAAAGCTCACAACAGTACTCAAAGATCAAAGATCATTTCAGCGGTTGCAAACCTACCAAATAGCCTCCCACATGTGGGCGTCCAGTAAAATGTCAATATCCACTGAGTGACCCTCCCCTGCTGCCTGATCTCACAATCTATTTCTTTTGTTTCAGTTCTTTGAATGTGCCTGTGGGAGACATTCTCTCTCATTGCTTGAAACAGTCTTGTCTGTCCCAGATCAGATTCAGATTCCTTTATCAGTCAGTGCATCGCAGATGTGTTGCCGAACGAAATCACGAACACAGAAAAATATACAAAAAAAACCAATAACTGTATTCTGTTATAAGGTTGGATATCTCTTTGAAAAGAAAACAATGTATATGAAGTAATGAGGTTAAAGCAGAGAGCTTCAAGGCACTGTGAGTTTGCCTCATCTAAAACACACAAACATACACAGACTTAAAAAAAACAACAACAAAAAAAAAACCACACATAAACACGCCAATGCTACCCATAAGAAGCAAGCATACCTAAAGAATTATTTTACTCTTCTACTGCAATCAGATTTTGTTGGTGATGGGAACTGACTCGGAACCAAAATAAATAGATAGTAAGCAAAAAGGGCTGGGAACAGCAGTTTGCTGGCAGCGCTCTGAACCAGGTGAGCTGGTGCAGGCAGGGACGACACCAGCCAAAGGATTAATGGTCTCAGGGGAAGCCAAGGTAAGCCTGCTGCTCCTGCTTGACATCTTTGTACTTGTAAGAGCACAGAAATTAGCCAGGCAATGCAGTGAGTAATGGCCAGGGTGCTTCCATCAGTCCCATTTAACAATGCATGCAAAGCCAACAGAGGAAAATGCAGGGGGAGAGAGAAAGAAGTAAATGCTCTCTCGGGCATGTGTGCAGAGTTGCATTTAGCACTTTATCACATAATATATAGCGCTGTAAATGCAACAGAAATATTACACTTTCCCCCCGCCTATTAGGATACATACATCAAATTTCAGACTTATAGAACAGGATTTATTTTCATATATCACTTTTAGTAGAATTCTCTCATTTTGGTTCCGTCGAAGACAAAAGAACGTGTGAAAAATGAATAAACAACAACACACTAAACGATTACCTACAGCACGTTCTGTAGCTTTAATGTAATTTAGTGATTAAGATAAAACGATTTTTGAAATTAATATTACACTTTTGAGCCGATTTAGCAGCGTCTTCGTGTTTGAGGAACTCTATGATGGGATGATGTTTGAACATTACGATACTTTTGGAGTCGTTCAGTGATGTACAATCATCCGCCATAATGACTCACACTGGAAAAAATATCAAAACGCCCACATAGACTTCTAAAACCATTCCTGCAGCACAATCCACTTATCCACTATCCATCTGTTTGTTTGCTCCACTCATCATTTGTCAGTACTTTATCTGACATGAAGTCAACCCGACCTCAGTCACTGCTGTCTGCAGAGAAAAAGTTGCCCCGGGGCCTTAAATGATGCTCAATAACGGCTCATTTTAAGAACTTTGTATAATCATAGATTTGGCATCTTCTTCTCCTCGTTACAGTTTTAAATACATTTTGATTATATGTCCTTTTCACAATTTGTGAGTTTTTCAAGCTAAAACACTGCTCATTGTCTAACTGTTCTCTGTATGCTCTTTAAACAAGTATCTACATACGAACACGCAAAATCTGCAGGAAAGACACACTATTTTAAGTACTATAAGGTACACTTGTAGTCTGGGTTCTATTGGCCAATCACCAGTGTTGGGCAAGTTACTTTGAAAAAGTAATTAATTATAGTTACTAGTTACTTCTTCAAAAAAAGTAACTGAGTTAGTAACTGAGTTAAAAGATTCTAAAAGTAATTAATTACTTGAAAAGTAACTATTGCGTTACTTTATTAAAAAATTGTTTAACCCTCTGGGGTCCAGGGTATAATTGGCCATTTTTAACTACTTTTGATTTTCCCTCTACATTTCACCTTTAAAAACTATTTACTTTGGCTTGTTTGGTATCATTCTTTTCAGCACAACCTCACGTGTCTGAATTTACAGTTATGTTTTCATTTTGACATACTGTATTAACACAATTGATCTGAAATCAGACAAAAAACATAAAATCCGAGTAGAAAAAGTTATGTTTGTTACTGTAACAACCACAAACATGTTTATTGAATCATATTTCGTAACTTTAAATGCAAATATAAATTGTCAGTTTTAAAATCATATGTACAAGTTTTGCAAACAACAAAGTTATTTGCAGCCATTTAGCTTTTACCCTTTTTTATAACGATTTCAAACTATTTACAGAACAATCAGGTGTTCTGCATTCAATAAGATGCTGCACAAATTATTTGTGCCACTCCAAATATTTCTGTCCACTATAAAGGAGAACATCACAGCCTGATACCTGCAGGTCTGACAGCAGGTGCATCACTCCTGTTTCTACCTGGAGACAGCAGTCGCCTCATTGTTCTGACACGCAACACAAAACTATCCACAACACTACACACTAACTACACAAGAAAACACATTAACTACATACTCCAAACACGCAAAACATCACAAATCACTCACATCTCAAAAATCTCTCTCTCTTTCTCTCTCACCCTCACTCCTAAAACTTCCCCCTCTTCCTAAACAACCAAATGTCATGTTGCCATATCGTTTTTGATTGGTCGACATGGTGCATTTTTCCACCAACACGAATGGGCTCTTTTTTTCTTTTTCTTTTTTTGCTCATAAGCAGAGAGTGCTTGCTGCACTGTCCTTAGACGTTAAACGTGACGAAACTTTTGAGGAAAAAACACCGCGTATATATCGTTTATCATGACTCTGGTTTTACGTGGCCTATCAGCACAATTTAAAAACTGGTATATATCACCTTGTTGCTTTGTCATCTTGAAGTGGTCATGTGATTGGCTTACCACGACTACTTTATTCTTCCTCAGTCAAACAGCAGCACTGGTGCGATTGTTTTGCCCCCTTAGCTCAAGGTGTTGTGTCAAAAAGTGATCATCGGGCAGAAAGTGATTGCCGTCCACGGGAGCGCGCGTAGCAGCTTAAAGCTGTAGCGCCCAGATTACTTACAGCTACTTCCATGCAGCTGATATAATATGCGGTAAGCTGAAGACAGCTTCAACCGTCTGTTTGTTGAAAAATAGTAACGCGACCGCACTGCATTTTCTTGTTAGTAACTGTAACGGCGTTGTAACGATAGAAAAAGTAATTAGTTAGATTACTCGTTACTGAAAAAAGTAACGCCGTTATTTCCATCACTGCCAATCACACACGAGGCTTTGGACGCATGCATAGCAACAGAAGAAAACAGGCATTGCATTTGCTTAGGTGCCATATTGAAACTAGGCCCTGTTCTCCGATCTCAAATCTTTTCTATCATCTAAACTTCATCTGCATGAGTAAAGAGTTTGTTTACACAAATAAATACTTGATATTTATTTCAGCTATAATACATTTATTAAAATTTGAGTAGGCTGCTTTTCACTTCGTCCATATGTACAATGTCTGTACTGTGAAAACGGGGACAACATATTATGGTGAGTTCTGACAGCAGTCCAGACCTATGTGGTGCTTAGGCCCCTCCAGATGTTCAGATATTGTATCATACTCACACTCCTCAGAGACTTATGTCCCTGTACACACCAAATGTCAGTGACTCGCGACGTGCTCAGAATTGCGCACACTCATATACACAAGATAACCAAAAATCTTGCGCACTACTTACATTTTCTCAAGCACACTCAGCTGGGTATCAATGTATCTACCAATTTTGTTATTTTACACACAACTTTGGTTGCTTTGAAAACAAATTCTATCCAATCGTATCCACAAAAAAAATCACAAAAACCCACACTGTGGTTAGGCTTGGAAGCAGATTTTTGTCATCATTTGTTAAATCTAACCAAGGCATTGGCAACAGAATAAAACGGTCCTTGGTTTCATAATTGCTTTCACAATGTGGACATTTTTGTAGTCACAAATTTTGAAGCACCATGCTAAACAATTGGACCACAATATCTATCTGAACAAACAGATTTTCAGACATTCTTAAGCCTTCCTAGAAAAACATTGTCCTCTTGCACATTTTATTTCCTTCTGTATTTATTACTATAAACCTGCTTCTCACAGAGCACCAGCTAAACTGTTTCCAGTTGCCTCCAAAAGGCTAGTAAATATTTCTTTTGCAATAGAAGTTTTGCCAATGTTATGTCTTGTAGCACTTTGACTTTCTCTCGTGCAATATTTTGACTAAATTTCCACTCAGTTCTTTTAATTGTGTCATAGTAGACACGTGTGAATATAATACAAAACAACCAAAACCGGTTTTCCTTATTCATTTCCATATGGGTTAGTACTTCCACACTCGCCTTTCCTACTTTTCGTGCGAGGAAATCAAGAATGCAGAATCCTCCATGGACAAGAATGGATGAATGAATAGATGGAGAAATGAAGGGATGAGGTTTGGTCTCCCAGCTGTATAAGGCTTAGGTTTACCCCAGCACGCTGGTTCCTACTAATGACCAGAGGCCCTGAATTCCTCTGGCTCCCCTGGGAAAACAGCTGCTGCCATCCCCAGCTTCTCCACAGGCTTTGAAGGAAACATGGCAGTAGTTGAGCGGGCTACACTCCTGCCAAGCAGAGCAGCAACTCAGGGATGGGGACAGACAGGCTTGTTGTGCCAGCAGGGTGGCTAAGCCTGCTGAAACCCTATCCAGCCAATTACTCCCTCCGAATGCCAAGCTAGCTCTCTAATGGAGAAACCGGGGACCACACGCTGTTCGGTCCCCTCGCAGGTTTGCAGGTTTTACAGGCAGGTGTTACCTAAGAGGCAGTAGCACTCCCTCTTCGGGTCATTTTTTTTCTGCCCTTTCCGACAGGTAAAACTGAACAGAAAATAAGTTTAGTATGAGTCTCTCCAAACCACTTTGTTTAAAATGACAAATTCTTTTTTAGATCTCTTGTTTCAGTTTGCCATCCACTCACACATGGCCCCTGGTTGAGCTTACCCTTTAGACCATTTGCAGAGAAAAAGAAACTGCTTTACAGAAAAGTAGTGAAAATGGCCAGGCCAGAGGGGGTGGACGCCTATGGTTAGACTACCTAATCATTCTGTCCACGTTCCTACTGTTCAGATAAGCAGCACAGTGCCTCCAGTGAGCCTTTCCTCCATTGAAGGCATACATATACTTTAACACAGCTAATTTGTGCAAGTCTTGCAGCACTTGCACACCATTTAGAGATACACTTCAGATTTCACTAGAGAGCCAGTGGACCGTATGGCGGGATGGGGGTCAGAATAAATAGAGCTGCTACAACACGGGATGAATAAATTCCAAATAAGTATTGTTTCTCCAACCATTGTTCTCTGTCAAAGCTGTTGAAGTAGCAATCAATGCTACTGTTATTGTAAATGTTTTCTAGCAGCTGTCGGTAGACTTTAAATTGGGAATTGTTTAGCTGGAGTTACTTTTAATTAGGTTTGGATTGTTTAATCACAAAGAAATACCTGTGCTTTTCTGTAAAATTGTTAAAAACAACCAATCACGCTGAAGAGAAATATGGAATTACACTGGCGAGAAATTAATTTTATTACACGTGGCAGCTTCTAGACTGTTCCTTTTCCCTCTGTGTTTAGAAAACAATTTGGGAGAGTCCGCTGTAACAACTTTCCTCTAACAATGTGTTATCAGACTGAGAAAAACAAGAGAGAATCAATAGGACCTGTGGTCATGTATAATTTGCAGGACAAGCACTTGACTGCCAACAAATAAAGATTTTTTCCCCCCCACTCTTTTCTGCACGTTGCATTCAAGGATATTTGTAATAGGTGGCTATTTTCACCAAGATCCTGCCTGCAAGTCAGCTGAAATGACGGAATTCCAGTGAGCATCGCTGTCCTCGTGTAACCAGGAGGCCTGAACGTGTTCTTCACTCCTGTGTTTATATCCATGCACAAGCTCAGCTGAGACACACTGACAAGCTGCACTTTGCACAGCTCCTAGCCAAACCACACTGGCAGCCCAAAAAAAGAGAAATCTTTTTAATTGCATGGAGAGTAGTGTGCAATTCCCAGCAATTTTTTTGCGCCGTGGAAAATCTTTGTCTAACCACAGCATGATGTTGTTTGTGTTTGCGAGTGTGCGAGTGTGCGTGCGTGCGTGTCAGGTTGGTTGGCAGGCTGTAAGGCTGCCTTGGCTAGTCAGAGAGCTCTTCTGCCTGAACCAGCTGGGCCCTCCTGTCTCCCTCCAAAGCAGTCAGTGCAGACCACATGGTCTCACCCCACTCTGAAAGGTGCCACTGAGCCTCACACAGCTAGACACACACACACAAACAGGATGACACATAGAGTGCAAGCCCTAAGGCCGACATATTCCAAGGAATACCTTCTGCTGTCTACACACTGCAACCTGACCTGTTCAGCTGAGCCATCCATTCACAATTATTTGGATAAAACAAGCCAGACAAACACATGTATGAGAGCACCAACAGTATGACACGAACCAACATGAACAGAGTACAAGCCTGAATATTTCTGGTAACTTTACAATTTCTTTGATACGGAATTGGATATAAACAAATTTCTGAGTATTTGCTATTTACTGAATCACTTCTACATCTTCACATTTTATTTTTTACGTTTGATTTTAGGTTATATGAAGATATTTCGGTAGCTTAATTTTTTGCCTTCTTTAGCCATCCTTAAAAAGTCAGTCCGTATAAATAGATAATCATGTCCTAGTTCTTATATTCAGAAACAGGGATGAATCACTGGTATTTATCTGTGATTCTTTATTGTTGAGTCTTCATGCATCTTTCACTCTGTGCGACTACAAATGTCCTCGGGTGATTTTTATGTATAGAAAAACACCCTATTTATACTTTGCTTTGTCAACTGTGTTATTCTACAACAAGGCTGAGCTTTTGAACTGACCCTTGTTTGATGGAGAAGCTATTTGCTCTTCAGAGGTTCATTTTATCAGTCTCTCTGGATGAGGTCACTAAGGTGGATAAAGATAAAGAGACTCGTTGTCTAGAAAAAAAAGCATGAAGAGGAGAAGAACAGCAAAAGCTAGATGCCGGGAGGTCCGTGTCACATGGTCGACCCGGGACCTCGCGGTGGAGGAAGTGCGCTTCCCCTGAGCCTTTTTTACCCTTTAGCTGCAGTCAGGCTGAGGGGACAGAGGTAGGTGGGGGGGAGTGTAAGGGGAAGAGGGAACGGCAGAAAAAGCAAGACGAGTGAGCCGAAGAGAGAAATGTTGCATTGAATCCTAATGTCAGATCAGAGCTGAGCTGAACGTTGAGGAGATCTCTCCTGCCGGCAGCGTAAGAATAGGCATCTGTATCAAGGGTAAAAAATATTGTGATCTCTGATTATTCCCTGTTTCACCTTTCATTAATATCATCCAGATAGAAGGCAGAGCAGCTTGACATCCACACACAAGCGGGGAAACATATTTTGCAGGCACGCTAGCGAGATAGCAGAGGATTCTGACAGAAGCCTTTGTTTTCTGTGAGCTGCCGCTGTACATTACTTCTCTGCAGTTGTAGGTCACATTCGTTTCATACTGAGCTTTCTGTTGACTGCTTTCAGCTTTTCATGTTCTGTTTGTGGGCTCGTGTGATAAGAATGGAAAAGGGCAATTTGCACGGCGGTGAAGAGAGCTCAACCCACCGCCACTTAAGGCAACGCGAAGAAAAAAAAAAAAGCATATTAAGGAAACATCTTCATCAGTTTGAAAACACGTGCTGCAAATGTGCACGAGTCAAGCAACAAAGACGCACAGCCAAAAACAGAAATGCGTAGACCCAACACATGTGACACGTAGCACGCTTCACAAACTTAAAAGGCCACAAAGGATTGAACAACGAGCATTTCCCAGCTGGGTTTCGCACTTTTTCTGTCGTGTGCAAGCATGTCTGTTGCTGTATTTGCCTATTAACAGGAGAGTTTGCATGCAATTTCCTCATGCAATACACAGTAAATATAACCATGTATGAATATATGAATGAATCGTATTAAAATACTGCAAAAGTGGCCACTTTAACGAGTAAATCATGCTACAAACAATATAAGGTATAAACACTATGGCAAATATTGTTTTTTTGATTTTTATTTAAAGGCAGGCTCACTTTGTTTATATTTTAATTAGATGGCACAAATAAAATCCTGTTTCCACTGTCATGCAGGGATCCCATTTCTCCATATAAATAATTCAGATTGTACACGCTGGCAGGCCAAGAATAGATTCCTAAAATAACACAAGGCAGGAGGGATGGAGGAAGGTGGGTTGTAGAAAGGAGTAAGGCCGAAGGGGCTGACAGTCAGTGAGCCTGGGACCTTGGCATCCCTGAGCACCTCAACCTCCACTCCTTCCTTGACCTGAGAAAGGAGGCAGCTGTTGATATAATTACTGTATTAGCCATAACTACACCCACCATGGAACCAAAAGATGCCATCTTCCTGTCTCATACCCGGATTTAACATGTTCACCTTGCCATCCCCTGCTCCCCTCGCTGTCAGGCTGGTCTTGCTAAACAGAGCTGTCATATATTAAGAGACCCTTTCAGATTAGGATGCCAAATAGCCTTGCAAAACATCTCTTGCTCCAACAGTCAAAGTAGTGCTTCAAGGTTTCACTTTAACATTCAGGAATCAATCCATGCTTCCAATCCAGCATATTAGGCTGATGTGTGCCAGCAGTCCATGCAGGCAGCTGCCCAGAGCCGTACCTTTCCCTAAAGCACATTGTGCCTGCACTGCTTCCCGATTCCCTGATAACATTAATGCCAGACAGATGTCGCTGAACTAGTCCAGACATTTTCTTAATATCAGAGTTGGAGGCTGGCCTCCTTTCTTAGCCCCTGCTGAATTTCCTGAAAATCTCCCATGGCTTTTAAGAGCACTACAGTATTGACCCACAATATTTTCCACATCAACAACAGTCGAGCCATTCCTCTCCCTAATGGTAAGAAAATCAATAGGTGACGAATGGATTTATTTGTATTTCAAGCAAGTTTTTGTCATATTTTTCTTTTGTTTTTCTGACAAGTTTATTGCTGCAGGGGATGCGGAGCACAGGAGGATAGGGTTTGCAATATAGTCATGAACAAAAAAAGAGAAGGAAACAGATCTGTGGACCTCTATCAGCTGTTGTCATTCGACAACCGGTAACATCAGTTCCAGATGGGATCTCTTCCTTATCACAACACTGCTTTGCTTCTGTCATTAGCCCAACTCAGAAGCTAATCTAGAATGAAAAGACAGTTTGACCGTCAGATCTCGCCCAATAACCCTCTCCACCATCAAAGCGTTCTTTGAAGTTCACATTCCCTAAAATTGGTGTCAGGTCAGAGCTTTAGCAGCCAAAGGTAGAGCAATCATATGAAAGCTTGTTCCTCTCTCTGCTCACAGCGTTCACTAGCGCAGCCTTTAGAAAGGGGCGTTCTTCACGTTTATTGCAAAAAGGCAATCAGGATGGCCTGGATTTGGATTTGGCCACAGGATGAACCAAAGTCTCTGGGGCTATGTTCAAGAACTTTTTTTATATGGAGTCCCATTCGCCAGTCATCCCTGACAATGCCAGTTCGCCTGATAGACTCATCATTGAGCTGGGGCCAGGGGAGAAGTCAAAAGAGTGTGGAAGAAGAAGGCTAAAGGGAAGAAAAGGAAAACAAAGCACACTTTGGGGGATAGTATAAACCTTGTACAAATATCAGTGCAAGATCTAAGGGATCAAGTGAGAGAAGAGAAATATAGTAAGGGTTTTGTTTTTTGTGTGTTTTTATCTCCTTTATTTATTTATTTTGAAGAAATAAAGGAGAAAAAACCCAACTCTTACATGATGAGCTGCCACGGTCAGGCCATGGCAGTTTGAGCATAACCACGTGTACACTTAAGGCAGCGGTGTCGAATACACACATGAATACTTATGAATAATGTTAAAACACCTTCTTCCTCGGCGTATCAAACCAAAGGTTACCCCAATCATCTTTTCAGCTGTTGCGGTTTTACAGCCCCAGAATGACTTCTTCTCTCTCCATTAGCTCTGCACTTGTTTGACTGGCACATGGGTGGGAAGAGGGTGAATAGAGAGTGGGCGGGTGGGTAATCACACGACTGTGTGTCACAGTGCGTGCATGCTCACTATTTGTCGTTTCAGCAGGTGAAACGGGAAAGGCAGGTGAGATGTGGCTGGGCCTAATTTAAAAGCCTCTTTACGGTGCCCACTGAACCAATGTTGGCATTCACTAATGGTGCATCACAAGCATGTTATCCAATGTGATTCCTCCTTGTCCTTATGTCCTGTGTCCTTGTCTGATGTTGCTGCTTTAATAGCTCCCAGAGCTGAAGTCACAGACAATATAGGCATAACAAAACAGTAATGAATTTTATGCTAATTTAATATTCCACTAAAAACTGTATTTTTTGACCTAATCGCGCTTTAATCCACTGCGCCCGTATCCGTGCCTGAATCATTTGGTTGGAGCAAGTGTCCTTTCCAGTCTAGTGGTACCATGGCGCAGTGATTTAAGTGAAGTGACTGACAGTGAGAGAGACAGAGGGTGCTGCGAGAGGCTAATGGAGTTAAAATACTGAGATGAAGAGATAGAGGGAACGAGCGGCTGGAGGGACAGACGTGGAAAGCTAGCTGAGTTACAGGTATTGTAATGAAGATCTAATTTGGTTTTCTCAGTAACTTTGTTTCATGTTTTGCTAACTTTATGAACCTGCGTCTGGTTTATACTTTGCAGAGTCTAAACATCCTCCAAAATCGAATCTTGTTTTCACACATTAAGCCTAATGTGTAAAACTTTGATTTTAGATTTAAAAAAAAAAAAAATTTAAATACTTGAGCTGACATTTTTATTCATCTGGAAGTGGCATATTGTTACATTCAATTTCCCCACGCAAAAGTGCTCGTCTAACGCTCTCAGAGTGAAATTGTACTGATGTACAATTAGAGTGACAGGACTGCATATATTTTGACTTCTCTTTAATACTGACTGAAAAGGCATTTTCTTTGTGTTCATATCCTGAGGTAGAAGATGCTCTTGTTTTCTTGTTTCCTGTCTCTTTCTTTGTCATCACTTTTTTTCTTTTTTTGCCTTGGCATTTTTCTCTTATGCGCTCCCATTTTCTTTGTCACTCCTATTTTTTTTGACAGGTTACTGACAATGTATAATAACCTATAATAAAAAATAAATATGTCCTACATACAAAGCACATTTGAAAATAATGCAAATGTGTAAACACTTCATGAATGTAAACAGGTTAATTTAGACCAAATCATCTATTGGCATTTAACGCTTAAGAAATGTAATGTAAAATATGATTTGTGTCCAACTATTTATTTGTACACTTGCGGTTTGTGTGGATTTAAATGGGCCAATTTCTGTTGCTCATACACAATCGTTGTTTCCCTTCTTTCTTTACGGCAAAGCTCCTAATAGGCTTTTTCCTCTCTCAGTGAACAAACAGGACATTTTCTTTCCACATGGAGTGCATGGGAGCAAAGGTCTCACAAAATTGGGGCACCGAATTCAGGGCTGGGAAGAGGCCAGCCTGCGAAGAAAGGAGAGCAAATCTTACTCCACTGTCGGGGAGAAAAATATCAAAACATCTAGCGCTACCCCAAAAATCTTCTGCTAAAAGCAATCGCACGTCTGCTGTTGGGTTGTGTACCGACTTGTTTACTTCAGTCCACATCGTAACTAACTCAATTTAACTCAAAACAAACCGGACAGCAAAACCTGCATCCGTGATGTATTAGTGTTACGTGCGCAAATGTGAACAAATTTCCCTCCATGCATTCGTCTCCGGTCTGCTTTAATCTCCTCCCATCTGCTAGTGGACCTCCTCTCCCTGTTCGGAGGCCTGCCGCGCCCCCGCCTGATCTGCCAAGTCTGACCTCACTGTGTATATGTGTACGTGTAGGTGACTGTGTGAGCGAGAGTGTGTGTGGGTTACTTGATGAGCCCGATTCCTTATGAAGTGGTGTCATTAAAGCCGAGAGAAGAAGCAAACGGGTGATTGCAGTGATTTGGCAAAGGTTGCAAAGACTCTGCCGTCCAATCAGAGCCTTTGCCTGGCCTCCTCCAGCTCCACTGCAATCACAGAGCAGCGAGTCCGCGGAGAGCAGGCACACACTTATGCTCACACAAATCGACACATCAGTTTATCAGCCGCAGGTACGGGCTTGGCATTGCTATTATCAGCTTAAACTGTGGAAGACAGACTATACAACCAGAAGATCTCACATCAGGTGTTCATAGAGATCTCCTAATAGGGAATATGTTTGGTCATACCTGTTAAAATGTAATGTAATGATAAACAGGTTAATGCAGAATGTTCTTAGGTGAAAGGAAGTGAAATGATGAGGTCTAAATGAGGCAAACCCTAAAAAAGTCAGTTTTCTTATTTGAGTTTGTGTCACTGAAAGTGTTTGCCTTGCAAGCCTTGTTAAGCTAGTGTGTAAGCATGCATGAGCTTCCACAAAGACCTAATTTATCAAAATCCACATTTAGAGTATAGTGCAATGAGAAAGAATCAAATTTGCGCATAAGTCTTGCAAGAAATCGTGCAAAATGATGTTGTGTCCAGATGAAATTTTTCTGAATAATTTAAAGTTAAGTATTGCTAAAGATCATCTTTTATTCTTTTTTAGTGACAGTGACACAAAGGATTATGGTATGTATTATACTTTAAAAAAATATTGACCCTGAACTGTTGTATATTATCTAGAGTTCCAGTGTTTTCAAAGGGCACTGAGGGAAAAGAACACAGAAGAAGGAGGGGCGTCAAAGGGAGAGAAAAAAGGGAGAATGAAATACAAAGTGTAGAGAATTGAGTACTAAATTGACCTGGGGTCTGCCTGTCCCCAAAGAGGTGGAGTTGCTGTAATGAGAATGGCATACCAGATGCATACGAGGGCCGTCTCTTCCCTCTCCTCATCCCTCTCTCAAAGAAGACAAGTTTGTTTCTCAAGGTGATTGTTGCAGTGATAAGGGAGAGGGTGTTATTAAGGGTGACAGCGAAGGGGCTGAGAGGCAGTGGCTGACTGGATAACCTTGTCCCCATCCCCGCCTCGCTTCCTTCTTCATGAGCATCTCCACCACCGGCCTGCCTGCCTGCCTGCCTGCTCGTCTGAACGCAATCTGCTGGCTGGAATTACCTCCCGGCCCCAGGAAAACTAAACATGATTTCTGACCTTTCCTTTCTGTGTTCAACAGTAACCTTTGCTGATCCGCCCACGCTACAAGACCATTGCAACGAGCAAAGGACGAAAAGGAGGGGATTTTTTTTTTTTTTTTTTTTTTAAGGAGCGCAAGGATGAATGTGTGTTTAGCTGAATTTATGTATGCATGAATATTTATGGGCAAGTACAAAGTGTAGACGAAATACCTGAAGCATGAAACACTTGTACAATCAAAAAACACTGCAGTAAAAATTACTAAGGTGTTTCAGTGTTCACGTTCTCTTTTTTTTTTAAGTTTGCAATGTGTTATACTGCAAAAGTCTTCCTGGTATTTTGTCCACTGTCTGTACGCTGATGCTGCTTCTGCGTATGCTGACCGAGTATCACAGAAGCTGCCACAATAGTGTGTTTGCCTCGGAAAAAAACAGAGCACAAGCTAGTGTGTTTGCAGAAATACTGTATCTTTCAACTGGCTGAATTCATTACATCATCACTCTGAGCTCTTGTTGTTCTTTGCCTTGTCAGCAAGTTTTGCATTGGTATTATCATTAGTAGTTTGTAAGATAAGGCTAATTGATCTCCACCTACCCAGTGTATTAGTGAATTGTTGTGCTTCTCCTTCCACTGACTCTGCATAACTCCTACAGCCTCAGCACAATCTGACCCACAGGAGCAAAGCACATCCCTATAGAAATTATTTCATCATCTCTCTCTCTCTGTTGCTCTCCTGCCTTCTCTCTCCTGCCTTCTCTCTCCTTGTCTGTCATTCGTAAACCCAATTCACCCCACCCCTCCCCTTCAAAACAGCCCAGTTCGTGCTGATGTGAGGGTAAATGTAAGAGCTTACGGGCAGAGTGACCTGAACATCCCAGGCAGATTCGGTGGAGTTAGCTGACTGAACTCTTGGTGAGCAAAGGCCTGTGTATCAGTATTGTTTGTGTAAGAGCACCAGAGGGGATTTGGACAAGGAGTTTGAGCTCTGAATGTGTGACCCAGAGCTGGCTTTACTATTGGATTAGCTCACCCTGATCCCCACAACCTCTGAACATACTCCCTACTATTTCAAGATCTCTCCATTTATGCCCAGCCAAGCACATTGTGACCAGTAATCTATAGTTTTCGTCTCTCCAAAGGGAGAAGATATACTGTTCAGCTTTTTTGCTTTGCCCCTATCGTTCCTCCCTCCATCTCACTGGTTTAGCCATACTTTTCTCTATTTTGCACGGTCTGTGTTTGTGTGTCTCTCCCACTTTCTATATCTCAGAACAAATTCCTATTGTCCACCTCTCTATTTTTGCTGTTTCTTTTTTTTTTTTTCCAACCGATTGCTCTTGCTCTAACTACCTCTTTCTCCTTCATTCCTCCTCGCTTTTCTAAAGGGGATCAGTAGAGCTTAGAGGCCTTCCTGTTGGTTCATTACTAAGCTCCTCTGACACAGAGAACTTGTCTCTCTAGTAAAACGGGAGAAGAAGAAGAGCACAGACCACTGTGTTGTCTTTTATACCACATAAAAAAAAAAACCTGAGCACAGAACAGCAACGTTGCACGTACCCTGCAGTCTCAATCTAGATTTCTAATCTTTCTCCGCACCCCCTTATCTTCACTTTCCATTTTACTTATTTCCTCTTGTTCTGGTTCTATCCTCCTCTCTCTTCTTGTTCCGTCACATCTCAGTGACCTGCAGCAAACCTTTTCATTGTCCTTCAGTTTGAGTAAACATAAAAACGAAATGCAATGCTGCTGCTGGGCCCACAATATAAAACACAGCTCATGAAAGGAAAACAGACCCGTGCCACTCAGCATATGCGCACACCGTATGAGTCTACGTGTAAATATGTAACCTATAGTGGGCATGTCTCTTTGTGTGCGTATGTGTTCCTATTATCATCCAAATCCGACTTCCCACTGAGTGTGTGCTCGCGTGACAGAGAAAGTGTGTATGTGTGTTAGAGCTGCATGGGTATGTATGAATTCGCCTGTTTGTCCTCTCTGTGTGGGTGTGCGTGTGGGCGGCAGGCCTGCCTTGAAAATGCCAGAGCCTGTTTCTAATCCAGGCCTCCTCAGTGGGCTGTAGCTCTAGCTGTGCCAGGCAGGCCTGCTGCAACACCAACAGAGCCCCAGCTGACAGCTCGCCTGCTCCTCTTTCTGCTTTCTGGACAATATTTGAGCTTAAAACTTTAACAGTAGGTTAAGCTGGAAAATACAAAGAGCCACGGAGGAATACAAAAATGCAGCACTTGCACAGAAATATCATTTAGCCCGTGAGCAGAATGGATCTTTTAAAAAAAGCCTGATACAAAAGACAAAATCAAATGAAATGACAGTCTACAAAGGAAGGAAACACTAAGGGGCAGGCGGTAATGACGGAACGCTAAAAGACGAGCTGCTGGTAAAAGGTTTAGGATGAAATCAAAGTGGTTAAAGCTGATTTATCTTGCCTAAGAACGCCAAACTCTCTAAGGAGGGACTGAACAGCCTTTCAAAAATGAAATATCAGCAGCAGACAGTGCCAGTCATCAGTGCCATGTGTGATGGAAAATCAATCTATTTCATATCAGAGACCTGCGAGGAGAAAATGAGAGAGACAGGTCCCTGCTGCCTCCTTGCTGTGCCTCTTTAAACGTCTCCCCAACAGAAACATCCCAGAACGATCTGCGTCATCGGTGACGGAGACGTTCACAGCGCTGGTGGCTCAATGTGTAACGGCTGCTGTTCTGCTAGATTAGGTAGGTGATTGGCCATTAATATTCATTTCACAGTGTGTCTTTGTTAGGCGGCAGCAGGGGCTGACAGTGTTTGGATGGATTTACTCTACCATATATATTTCCTTTAGTTCTATAGTGCAGTGCAGTTTCCTGATATGGATTCTGTCAAGCTACCTATTGGCCGAGTCTTCTCCAATTCTCATAAATTTGCTCTAAATATCAAACAAAAGTGAACGCTCCGTAGAAAGGTAAAAGAGGAAATGCTCGGTTTTGCTCAGGTATCCAAGAGTCATCAAATATTTAGTGGAATTAGGAGAATATGTTCTACCTTATTCCTGTGTGAGGTCATTACAGTTTTTACTGCAATAATAATCAGGGATAGTGCGCTGTGCTCGCCTGGGCCTGTCTGGGCTTAATAACAGCAGAGAGTTGCTCCCACTGAAGCGGAGGTCCAGCAGGCATAAAACCACAGTAACAGGTCTTTCCCTCATGGATGGAAACCTAGTGCAGGTGATCTGAACTGTCCTCCTCATAATGAGATTAAGGGACTAATTAGGATGACTGTGTGTTTTAGTGTGACTGTGTGCACTGAGGAATATATGCCCCCTATCGGACTAGCGGCGTGGCCCCTGAGAGAGCAGGCCACGCTGAGTCTGTCCCTCATGTCCCTCCCTCCACTGCACTAAGAGGCTAATTAATATTTTTGCATCCGCTCTGCAGTACACTGGGTTGATTTATACTCTAGAAGTTACTGATCTGGACGGTGAAGGCAGGCAGATAAGCACAAAAAACAAATAATAATAATATTATAGTTAGTTAAATTTAGCAGTGATTACTGAGAATCATCAGAATTACAGCGAATAAGACGCTAAAGCTTGTGAAAGTAGGACATAACACAGGCTATTAGCTAACATAAATTATCTTTGCCAGTAATTACAAAGGAAAGAATTCAGGACAGCAGACTAGAAGAAGAACAGCAGATTTTAAAATGACAGTCAGATCGTTCCCCTCCCCACAAACTACGTCTCCCCGCTTTCACTTCTGTCCTAACCTGTTAAAGTCACGCTTGTGTTTGATTGCCCCTGTGGTGGCACTCTGACCTGTTCATTTAAGATGATGTGCGACTCTCAGGTCTGTTCCAGCACTCATTTGTTCCTCAGCGGGGTCCCCACGGCCAGCCACTAAGAAGACCCCATACTGACCAAAGTGCCCTGGGAGCTCTAAACCCAGCTACTCACAACCAAGTAAAGAGACAGCTGAGTGTCATTGTTAATGTGGACACACAGCACCACAATGGCAAAATCAATGGAGCTATAGGGGACATCAATCTTGACAGCACAAGACCCTTGTGCTTGTCTCACCACTCCTGTAAATGTTTTAGAGAAAGAGGGAGGATGGCATAGAAAGAAAGAAAGAAAGAAAGAAAGAAAGAAAGACAGAAAGACAGAAAGAAAGAACGAACAATGAAAGCATGGGGGACTGACAGTGATCTTTATTGGCCTTTCCTCCATTCATCTCAAGGGGTTATGCTGTCCTTTGAAGATTGTGCATGTGACAGGCAGCCAAGTGACCAGCAATCCTAATTCACCCAAAACAGGCAGGGGTTTTTAGGTAAAGCCTCAGAAGTGCTGCACAGCAGCTGCACACATTTGGCATCATTTTTTCATTTTCTCTGCCTCTGTTTTAACCATCCAAACCTCTCTCTTTGCACCAGGATGACAAATACTGAACAGCATCCCTCCTTTAAATAACAAAAAGGAACTTGCTTTGTTACGTGGTGACACGAGATGAGATGCACACCAAATAATAACAGTGAGGTTTTGTTGTTTCTGCCACTGACTTGAAGGATGCCTCTGCATCCCATTAACATATATGCAGAGAGACAGTGAGTACATAAAAGCCTCCAAATATGGGAGAGATCAAAGAGGACAGAATTAAGGCCAAATAATGAGGATCTTGGCAAGATCCCTGCACATTTATTGATTGTTTGGCAAGCTGAACAAGCTTCTGCTCCATTTTTCCTGTCTATACAATTTAGTCTTGTGATTCAAATGCACAAGATCAAGCAGTGTGGGTTTTAACTGGATCTTTGCAATGGCTACGGTTCCAGTACTGATTCTAATAACTATCTAAATTACAGTGTAATAATAATGTGTTCACAACAGGAAACAGGGAAAGAGAGATGGGCAGAGCTCACCACATCAGTGAAACATTCTTTAATCAAAAAAAGCGTACGCATGAGAGATTAATCCATAAATCCAGTATTTGAATTACCATCAGTAAAAAAAACAACAAAAAATTACAAATTGCTGCAAACCTGGTGACATGCAGTCAAGTCAAGATTACATCAAACTTCCCGTTTGATGTCACCCAGTCTTTTAAATCTACATTCACATAATTCGGTTACGTTTTGTTCAAATTGCTCCCATACTGAATAGAAGTGCAACAACAAGAAGGAAAGGGAAGTGGGATAGGACAAAAGAAGAGTGTTATTATTATTGCATTTAGAGCAGTGGAACAGATGAGATCAGAGGGGAAGAAATGAAGAGAATTAGCCTAGATAAGGCAGATGAAAAAGAAGGATGTGAATAAATGATGAAGAAAAGAAGACAACTACCTCCACGGCTCTCGCTGTCAGCTGGTTTCACCTGGATGGGGCGAGTCATCTGGAAGAGAGAAAAGAAAGAGTGTCAGCGAGGTTAGAGGTGGCGACTTGGGCCGGCGTTGCTACAACAGAAGGCCACAAACCAGGGATGTCAAGCTCCCATATGAATAGCTACTCTGCAATACTGATCAAAGTGCCGTGGCTGCGGAGGCAAGCTAAACACCATCATACAGCTGAGTCAACTTGATACTGTAGTGTTTCTGGAGCTGGCTACTTAGTGAAAACAAAACAATCTAAGCTCCCATTTACACACACACAAACACACACACACACACACACAATCCTATTTGGGATTTTTCATGGCGGCTGCATGGAGAAGTTGAAGGGCTGCATATGTGTGTCTAAGTGAGAGAGACCAAGGCAGTCCTAATAAAAGTGAATCCAGCCACAGGAGGAGAGAGATCAATGCAGGCCTATTGATCCAGGCCCTTGGGCTGTGGAGAGTGTCTGGCTGGGAAGGATTCTCTGGTTAGAAGGCTCACTCTAATCCACTGGACCCTGATAAGAATGGCATTGCCTGGATTAGATGCCTCTGTCATCACAGCCTTTGTGTCACGCTCTCCTCCTTCCCCAATCTTACCTCCTTCTTTTTTCATTATTGTTGTTCAAGCTGAACAGTTTTGCCCGACTTTGGCAGATTTGTTTGGAAGAAGGGTGAAAGATGGAACTATGATTCCCAAAATGTTTGTTACAGCAGCAGCTGTTTTTAAATTGAATATATGAGTCTTACGTGCTGGTTATACACCCACCTGTGCATATAATGTGTATATGTACGGCAGCAGAGCGTAAAGCTCATAAGATGATTTATCTGCATACGTCAAAATGCCAGCATCACACCCTACTTTGACTGAGGCAACAACTGTGAGAACAAAAAGACTGGATTAAAAAAATGAGACCACAAATAGCCCAAACGTGTAACAAGATTACTGGAATATAAAAGCAACCTCTTGAACCATTTGTAGCTGCTATTTAAGACCACTTGTCATTCCCGGTGTTGCAGTCAAATGACTAAGAAACCGCCATGTGCTGATATTTTTATAGCCAGATATGTATATTTTGAACCATCGTCCCGTCATGTATCTTTTTTCCTTCCCGTTCAATTCCAGAACAGGGCTGAAAAGGTCAGATTTAAAGACAGGGCAGTCCAATAAAAGCATGACATGTTCAAGGAGAAACACCATAATGGGATTTTAAAATGTCTTAATAACATGCTGATATATGGGGCAGAGGCCCAGGCCCGATTCATTAAGTGCTAAACGTATCCATTTTCACCTTGAGGAACTGAGTAACCTTCCCTAGCTGAAATTATTCCATAAATTTACCCATCGTAAATAATAACTAGAACTAGCTAAGACTTTGTAGGAAAACAGAGAGGATGTTATCCTTGTGAAGGTTGTGGTTTCAGCTCCTCGTGTCTTGGGTGGCTCCTCTCTCTCTCTCCCTATCCATCTACAAGTGCTTTCTTTTCCTTGTATAACACAAGCAAAGTAGCACTACGGTATGCTAATGCCAAGCCACGGGGTGCACTGCTCCACAGCGTGTTCGGATAGATTACAGAGTCAACCGCAATACTATCGCGCACGTTCAAAGCAACCTCCGAGACAGAAACACCTCTGAAACGGGGAAAGAAACAGCCGCAAGACAAATTCGCAGATAACTTAACAACCCTCGGCTCCTTCGCAACAACACAGGAAATCTTTGAATTTGCCTTTGACGTGTCAAACGGACAAAAGACGCTTCGATCTTGCCAGTTGATTTTTGTTCAAATGCATGATGGAGGAGGCCAAATCCACGGCTGTGGCTCTACAATGCTATGATCTCAGCCATCTCTACAGGGTGCCTGTGTGTGGGAGGCAGTTCTCTAAAGCTAGTTACTGTTCAGCCTCCAACATGCCAGCTTAATGGTCTATTTATTTGCCCGAGAGCAATGCATTATGGTCCAGAACAGTCACAGCTGATGGCTCTCAGTTTGTTAAATTTCCCTTGAACACATAAAGAAAATCGTGTAATTCCAGCAGAAATTAAGTGCAAATTGTACACCCGTACTATTAGCGTGCTCACACATGCACAGACAAGGTAACTTAAGTAAAATTTATTAAGTACTGGTGTTGCCAAGGAAACCATTAATTAACTCGGCTACTTTAGGGCATCTTTTCTCACTATGCCCTTTAACGACTGGAGCTCGCAGATTATTGACATGCTAATAAAGAATGAAACAGTAACTGATTCTTTTCTCTCTTTTATCTATTAATAAATATTTGGGAATGATCAAGTTAGAGCCTCGAATGAAAATAAAAAAAATAAAATAGGTGAGATTTTGGAAAACGACAAGAAGAAATGGAGAAAGTCGTAAGAGAAGCACAGCGCCAAAGGGAGAAAGAGAGTGAAGGAAAAAGATGCCTGCAGCTCTTAGATAAGATTGCCTCTCTGCTGAGTGCCATTTCTGCTGCTCTGACTCCACTTTCCTGCCTTTCACTTTCAAACACACAGTGAAAAAACCCCAAAAAAGACAAAACAAAGAGGTAAAAAAAAAAGCACCTGCATTATACAAACACTGTATATTTACAGCACAAATTAACCACCTGCCTCCCTAGACTACCCTCTGCTCAAATGTACTGTTTGCATATTTGTGGGACATCGATTATAATTGGCAAAACGATGAAAATGCATTTTGAATGTGACTAAATACTGGGAGAGAAACTCGCTATATCTATATGTCTGATATTGTGGAGCACAAATAATTTGTCTCTTATATTCTTTTTTTTTTTTTCTAAATTTGTTCATTATTATTTGCATCACAGGATCTACAAGGGGAACCAACCACATACTGCATTAATCAAGATTTTTGATTTATTTAATGGGTTTTGTATCTCCCACAGAATCGTTGTTAAATAAAAGTTTGATGCATGTGCCTTCTGTCCTAAACATGTTTTTTAAACTGTGTGGAAGAAAAGATGGGGACTTTCTTCTTTCTTTACATTACTTATTCTGAATCTTAGAGGTTATTACAAGGAGATTGTGAAAGTAAACTGATCGTGTTTGACTGAAGCCAATAAATAAGCTTCAATCAGTTGCTTCACGATCTTCAAACTAGCTAACATTCTTTGAATTCCACCTCGAGCGAAAAGAGTTTCTGGTTTTCCCAGTAAGCGCCCTGGTCTTTCTCCATTTCCTATTCCACACACTGTGTTGCTCTAAGGGCTTTGACAAATCTATATGCTTTCATTGAACCGCCTCATTTGCCCAGTTAAGCCCGCAGTCAGTTGAATTAACGCTTTTAACACTAGTATGTTGCTGTTTTATGAGAAGGGTCAGATGGAAACCCCGGGGCTTGCAGAACATAATGTAGTGTGCACTATGCCTGGAATATACACACTTAGCCAGCTGGTTTGTCTCTGTTCATTAGTCTACAGGACTGATGGTCAGCTATCTCTTTACATATACTGTTACAAAGTGATACACATATCTAAGTACCATATCACACTTTTTTAACCTGGTAAAATGGCACCTAAGACAGGTGCGGTTTCTATTTAAGCAATCCCTATTCACCTCTGGGATCGAGCCATTCGAGTGTCTGATTTTATATTTCACCACAAAAGTCAAAGGATGTATAGTTGAGATTTTGTCAGCCAGGTGTGTGGTGGATTTCAAGTCTACTGCTGGCACTATCTGTGACAGGAGGAAGTTCATAACTAGAGTTTAGCAGGATTGAGCAGTACAAAGTCCCATTCTTTAAATGGTGAAACCCCAGAGACGGCCAGTGGAGAGACAATAACGCAAGACCTGGTGCGATTCCAAGCCGCAAACAATGCAAATTTTGAACTTTCATATTTATGAAAAGAGATACACGAAAACATGAACAGTAAACAGAAATAAAACTGCAGTAAATCCCGTCTTGTTTTTTAAAAAGCCAATTCCTCAGTAGAAGCAGTCCTTTAGAAACAGTTATCCAACAGCTCTTACTTACAGGGCTGCAATAAAATAACTCTAACAGCCATATAATATGTGTGATGTCTTCTGGCTTTCGTTCCAGTTTAATATAGAGTAATGTTTGTTCTGGGATCATTAATACGCATTAGTGGGCCATCAGAGCTCATACTGCTGCACTGCTCAGTAACAGGAGCATAAACAGCCCCCTTCCGACTAGGCCGTCTCAGCTGATATAATTAATATTTCCAATTATTGATCTGAGGGAGTGCTGAGTGGTGACTGTCCGGGGGCCCCGGCTCTAGCTAATAAATCTGTACTGTATACAGTAGGAAGGAGAGCGTAGAGAGGAAGAGAGCATGACAGCAGAGAGCCTTTGTGTAATGTTTTACACTTTAAAAGTGCTTCGTTGCAATCACAATAGTAATAAATTCCGTGCATTTTTGTTTTGGTTAAGTTTTGTTTTTATGCTGTAGCATTCTTGGGGGAAGCACTTTGTCATGTTTATCTTGAAAGGTGTAATACAAATTAGATTTTACTTATTAAAAAAGTGAAAGCCCTGCTTGTTGTCACCAACCATTAGCACAAGTTCTTGATATATTCCCATTACCGTGGGCCTATAACACAATGTATGTGATTTCAAATACATTAGATGTTGGATGTTAGCAAGTATGGTCCCAAATATAAAGTTCAGGAGTGTAGCAAACAAAATGAATATTTGAATGAAATATAAGAATCACTTATTAAGTCCAGGAACAAAACAATACAAAGACACCAGAGATAGTCACAGAAAGAACACAAGGGCAAAAAGCCAGACTGCCAGCTGACAGAGACAACACTACCTACATACAAAAATGTGATTGGGTGCAGGCGAAAACAGCCAAACGCAGGGGAAACTCATTACCAAAATAAAACAGGAAATGAACTCAGTCATCAAGCATAGCAATCCGGTTGTAAAGGATGACGTGACGAATCCTACTTCCGGGCCTATAGTAGTCTGTGTTTAATATGGCTTTTGTGTTGTTAACATGTTTAATGTTTTGTATTTTCTTCTATTTAATCTCAAAAAGCTCCTAAAAACAGTCAGTGATCACTGTTGACCTCCCTCTGCTTTTATTACTGCTAATCGTTTATTTAAGCTCAGTTTTTAAAACCTTAGGATGTAACTACAGCCCAGCCCATGCAGCAGTATATGAATGACTAACCTCGTATTGTGGATGGATTATCTCAGTTGTTCTCCTGGCTGACGTTTGGTCCTTTTACAGCATCCTGCCATGCGATTACATTTGTTCCTGACCACCGAGAACACTCACGTTAACTTTTATCGAGTGAAAAAAAGTTAGCTTGTTTAGATTATGCTAACATAGCTGTGTCGCTAGCGGTCACGTAGCACATCATTAAATACCAGCTAGCCAAACTTCAGTAACCCTACAAACGTCACTGCTGTTTAGTTTTCTGTCTTCATTTATGTTGGAAGCGATACAGAGCTGTACGTTTTAGTTTGTTTCCAAAACCCCGCAGTCAGGACATGCATTGTATTTAGATAGAAGCTAGCGAGCTAACTTCCTGCTAACTTCTAACTCCGTTAAATGTCATAAATTCCGTTTTCATGGATGCCTGGATGTTAAACTCAATTGTTACACTTGGTACAGCAGAACGCTGATCATTTTATTAAAGATGAAAGACTTTAGACAGTTTTTCAACTCTCAGTAATGCCATAGTGATCGTTTGATATATGGACCTGCAGCGGAATTTAGGCCCAGACATGACTAGTGACGTCAGACAGGATTAAATAAAAACAGTTAAATAAACACAATTTCATGCATGGGTTTATATTCATGTGCATTTAACTAATAACTACACTTCTGAATGAATGAGGCGTTGCTGCCTACACTATACTCATCCTGTACTGCTTGTGCATGCATGCTCACATGTGTTTGAATGCATGAGGGAGAATGTTTGTGCAAATGATTTATAATTTAGCCATATGTGGAAATGTGCTGGCAGCAGCAGTGTGGTGGTCCTGATAAGAAGCATCAGTCAGTGCTGAGAAGATGGCAGCCACTATAAGCTTTGGGATTCCTATCAGAAGCAAAAGGATTTGAAGCTCGAGGCACTGACATGGACTGACAGACACCTGCAGACCTCAGCTAGTCAGTATCAGATTTGTAAGCAAGAAAAGTTCTACTCCATAAATCTACATTCACTTTGAATAGAAATAAGACACAGGCTTTATTATGATTTTCTTGCAGGATTTCATTTGTGGAGGTGCACTGAAAGATAAACATGTATACTGCTGCCCAGGGTGCAATTTGTTTTTACTCTGTACTTATGCTGTATGATTAAGTGTTACTTTTTTTACAAAGGCTGAACAACTTATATTGGAACAAAATTGTTAATATCCATCTGTTACACTGAATGCTTCTTCTTGTAATACACCAATTAGCAATGAAGCCACAGCTAACTCACGAACATGTGCAATCTGTAGTACCATAACCACTAGCACCACTACAACATCTCTGATTAAGACCATTAGACCTTCTGTTGTCTGATGCCATCCAAGTTCCTGTTTATTTCTTCCCCCAAAACACTAACTGCCTCCCAGAAACAGCCTGAAGTCCATCTACCGAATGCTTTCCAAAAGACTTTCCAACCCTCTCTATTATCATAGCTTTAGTAGCTGAAGTGGTTGGCCAGCTGTCTGCCTGCTACAGCCCTCATTACACAGACAACAGAACTCGGCTCTCATCAAGATTTCATGAAGGTGAATGCCACACATCAGAACTACCTCATTTGTGGCGCCCCATGACTCAGCAGACACGCATGGCGTGGATGTGTTGGTTCTGATCGGACTCTTTATTACTTCTGTAAAGAGTCTAATTAGCCCAAAATACCATATAAAAATCTCACCATCCACCTCTGAGTTTCCTTATTACTATTCAAACCCTCTGCACAGGCATGCTCGCTTTCACACCACGCTTGTCCATCTAGTTGATTATGTCTTCCTGCCTTGTGGAGTATAAGCTCTCTAACAGTATTTGTATGAGAGACTCTGAGTCCTACAAGACTTGTGCACTGGACTTGGGTATGTGGGTGATAGAAACAGTGTGCAATCATGAGGGGGAGTAGATAGGGGGATTGAGCTAATGCCTAAATCCTGTCCTACTGAGCCTGTAGCGGGGCGTCCAAGAGATAAAGAGAAACAGAAGGGGAGAAAAGTAAGAGACCCAGGGAGATGGAAAGACAGGGGGAGGAAAAGGATCTTAGAGAAGTGACAGAAAAGCAAAAACGAATGAAAAGATGAGTGAGAAGATGGAGAGATTGCGAGAGAAGAGCGGGGCGAGGGCTGGGTGTTTAAAAACAGAAAAGAGAAACATTTTTTTCATGTCCCACCCCGCCTTCTCCTACACGTCCTGACTTATGAGCCACACTTTGGTTATCAGGGGAAGGGCATCACTCCCAGACATCTTTGGCATGGCTGCTTTTCTAGCCCAGAGAGCTATTGACATGGTGTGTTACTGTAATGCGTGAAGCAGTGGGAGACTCATTGTAAATCTGTGTCAACAAATGCTGGAGCAGCAGCAAGCTCAATCTCTCCCTCTCTCGCTCGCTCGCTCTCTCTCTCTGCCTTGCTTTGCCTCTCTCTTGCATTTACCAACCTATCTAATGAATCTTATCTGCGCAGCACACTGGAGGCTTAAGCTTTTGGTGGGCTCACATCTCTCCCACACACACAGACAGAATCCCTCTCTTTTTTATTCTGCTCGCTGTTTCATGTGGTTTACTCTCTTCAGTTCATTTTGAGGAACTGTCCTTAGAAAGATAAGATCGCGACGACAGACCCAACCCGGTGGCTTCAGAAGGGCGACATCATGCCAATCCCAGCATGCGCCACAGAAAGGGTCCGGAGTGAGCAGGAAGTAGTGGAATGATGGAGGATATGTGCCGTGACAGAATTACAGATCCGGACTTGTGTGAGGCTTTAATGCTTAAAGGTGCCCTTATGCACCGATGCCATGTTTCCTATCTGGCCACAGCTTTGATATTTGCTTTGAAGATTACATCTTTCCTGACCATCAGTGAGTTACAGCTAAGGTAGTGATGTAGATAATCACATCCTGGATGCTCACATGCAAGCACACTACTACACATGCACTTCAATTTAGATCATATGGTGTTACGTCCAGCAGAATTTTCATTAATAACAATAAAAAAACAAAATAACTGTCTTGTTCGTTCTTTCATTTAATTAGGTGTTATTGATTATTATGTTATTGATTTATTGATATGGAGAGATAGCAAAAACTACTTGAAGCAGCCCCGGTCATGTGTTGGATTTGCTGCTGTTACTTCTCCCTCAGCCCTGTCCCTGCTTTATAGCGTTTGGCATGTCTGTGCTATGTTTCAGGCAATGAAACAGACACTGAATATCTGCTCTTGAAGCCATGACTTTATTCTGAAAACATTTAGGTTTGTTAATGGAAGCCTAAATGTACCAAATATGTTATGGCATCTGTGTTCTGCAAATCTCGCAAATGCTCCTATCCATCCAATTGCACGCACACACATGCACACACACATCCTGAGCTGCATGTTTCCTGCATGTTTCCTTTACCCTCTGTGTTGAGCCCAGAATGCTCCTGCTGCTGTCACAGCAACTCCAGGATTGTGACAGATTACGGCCTGCTGCTCTGACCAATAGGTGCCAAAAAGTGTTGTCTGCCCACTGACTCATAATTCTTGGCATACCTATGCCGAGTTGACGTTTCTTTAATGGTCCCAAGACCTCCAGTAGGAATCTTGTCCTGAGCACTATGATTGCCTATTAGAAATTCACCGGCACCTGCATTTTTCCTCCACTCCCTATGCTACCCTTCACAGAAAAAGAGGGGAACAGCAGAAGGTGAAGCCAGAGGAGGATAGAGATAGATGGAAGGAGGGACTTAGACAGGGACAGCGCCAAGCATGTTGGCTTTGCTTTGGAGAAAGGTGTGAGAGGAGCCAGAAACAGTGAGACAGGCTAAAAAAATAGAACCTGGAAATGAAACAGACCAATGAACGAACCCAATCTACAAATGAAGAGAGCTTAACAAGACTTTCTTTAACTGATTTTGTTTTCAGAAGAATCTTAGTACATCCTCCTTTAACTCCGATTCTCCCTTCCTTTCAGTATAAATGCCCTCCTGCCTGAATCCCGAGGGTTTCTCTGATGAACCATAGTAAGTCTCCGCTGGTCTTCTCGCAGTATGACACAATGGTTATTAACGATAGAATGATCAACCATTTGCAACTGAATAGGATTCTTATCAAGTTGGTAAAATCTCAACTGGGCACAGTTGCCTGGTACATGTGTATGTTTTTGTGTTAGTCCATCAAAGGCCGGATTGTGACAAGGAGCCAGAACTCACAGGATCGACATAGATCCAGCCTGCTCTGTCCATCTGCTCCAAGCTTCATTCCCAGCATATCAATACCCCGTGTTTCACACACACGCATGCACACACACAGCACTCTGTCACCTGCGACTTCTCCTGGTCCCATCACTCTCCCACCACTCCAGCCCTTGGCTGCAAAGCCTGCTTATGTTTCATCCTGACACTTAGAGAAAATCCTTGCTTGTCTATAAGCGCATTCAGCGCCACACAAAGGGAACGGGCCTGTCTTCTAGCCTCTCTCGCCTCCTCCTCCTTTCCCTCCTCCCCTCAAGTCTGAGGCTACAACACGGTGAAATTGTTTGCTAAATAAACACAAAGACCCCTCTCACTGTGTCAGCTTCAACCTTGAACTGCACAGAACCCGGGGGCCAGGCAAGCAGCACACTGGCCTGACCTCTCGCCATTTCTCCAAATCTGCAGCAAACACACTCTGACGAAGTGAGAACAAGAAGCACTGGAGCGGAAAACACATTGGAAGTGTCTTTGCCAACTCCCACTCCTCACTGCCTCCTAAGGCCTTGTGTGGCTTATTTCAATGGTAAGGTTTGAAGTGGGTGAGTAAATGGAGTTTGGGGCAGTGTTCAGCATGTGTGCCTGCGTCTAAATTCTGTCAAAATTTTGGACGCTGTGGGAATAAGGGAAATTTTGTCATGTTCTGTACACAGTTTAGAAAGAGGCATAGATTCAGGTTTAAAGACAAGAAGGTGCTGCAGGGAAAAGTTGCACTGCAGAGTGAGCTGTGGCTTGGAACCGAGGATGAGGGATTTGTGTTTTCCAACACATAGACGAATATGTTCTTTGAGGCTATGGGTAGTTATCACAACAGCTAAAGAACTAAATTACAAAAAAGTGACGAGGGCTCCAAGTGTTTTTTTTTGTCCAGACTGGCCCGGTGCATTATATTCATTCTTTGGGTATTGCTTTTGTTCTTTCGTTTCCTTAAACTGCACTGAAACCCAGTGAAAGACCTATGAAACAAAGCACACATGTCTGAGCATTGCACATTATTTCATAATATCATTAACCCCAATCTCCAATGCAAACAACTGTGAAGGATTTGCCCCAGAATCACAAGAACTGTAAATTCTGCCAAAGATTCGAGCTAAACTGACACAGGTATTTAGGGTTTTCTTTCCAGCCACGAGTACACCTTCCAAACAGCTAGATGCTGCCTGAGGTGTGACACCTAGACAATTCCTCCTTTGGTGGAGGGTCACCAAAAATCTCCCTTTCTTTTCTCCTTCCCCTGGTCTGCCCCCCTACTCTGTGCTGCCCTGTGTGGGGGAGTCTTCCCTGCAGGTTCGCTGCCGTGTCCCTGCCCCTAGTTCTCTGGGGTGGGGTGGGTGCAACTTAATCTTCCAGGGTTGGTGCGGGTGCTAGGGGTAGGGATTGCTGTGTGACTGGTTGTCCTGTGCCACTGGGGGTGTGCATCTAGGTTGTGCTAGCTGGTGTCCTTTTTGGGCTCTGATTCTAAAAATAGCAATGCAGAGTGTCTAACTGGCCATTAAATGACCAGGGTAAATAAGAAAAAAAAAAGCATATGTTAGCTTTGATAATATTTCATGGTAGAGACAGTTCTCTTTCACATCTACAGAGGTGTAAGGGAATTAAGCTTCAGTGAGAGATTCAGTTGTCCAGTTACGATGCCTTACCTTGAGCATCGAAATGCTACGCATCTTCCCCCCTGCCACCCCCACCGCTAACCTCATAACGTATCCTCCTCCATTTTTACAGCAGCATCTACAGACCATGACTTCACTTGCTTCTCATGCCTCCCTCCGCCCAGGGATTTTTGTATGCGTGCATGTATTCATGAGCAGGTATTAAATTTGAATATGTTTTTTTTTTACAGTCAACAGTCACTGATATACAGCTCTTGCAGGCCAAGAGGAGGGAGAGGTGCGGAGAGAGAGGGCAAGGGAGAAAGGGAGACATTCAGTGCACTCTGCATGAACTGGAGAAAAAGAACAGAAGCCTCCTACGCTTTTCTTCCTTGTTGGTTTAACGTTCATCAATTACTATATTGTTCACTGGTGTTGTGTTTATCTGCACGCATCTGTCTAAAAAAAATTAGACACTTAAATATTTACCACTGTTCAGTATCTAATGTTTAAATCATAAAAAAATATACTTTAGATTTGAGCCGCATTCTCTTTTCTTCTCTCACCTTCCTGCTCTTGTAACGTGGACGATGTGTCAAGCCATTAGGTCAGCATTGTTTTTCTCACTTCTTTCTTTTTAATGCCAGTCCTGTGAGCACTAAGACTAGTTCACATGCCGCTTTGCATTTGTTCTTGAGTGTTAATACCAAGGGACAATGTCACTCAGAGAGCGATCTAAAAGCACTTAAGGATGTAACCTACATACACTCAAGCATGGGCAGAAAATGAATGCAAAGATACTCACAAGTGAACCTAAAGCACAGACACACACACGTCGGGTATTCATATCTTGTGGGCACATCCAATTGACATAATGCTTTCCCTAGCCACTTACCTTAACCATAAACATAAAAAATGAATGCCTAACCCTTACCCTATACCTAACCATAACCCAATTGGAACCCAGACAGAAAAAAACACATTTTGAGTCTCAAAAACGACTTTAAACTTGTGGGGATTTTGGTCCCCATAAGTACAGTAAATGTCCAATTTTTGGTCCCACAAAGATATGAAAACACGCTCACACACACACACACACACACACACAAACACATCAAGACGAGGGTTGGAGCGTGGGCTCGTAACTCATGGCAGTGGTGGAGTTGAGTGGGGCGGGGGTCCACAGAGGCGACACTTTATTTGCGCTCATAGCACCCACAGTCCTCAGCCAATATGGTTTACAGTGCTTATTCCAAAGTAACGAGGACAGAGAAAAAAAGAAAGCAATAGGAGAGAGGAGAGTGCACAGAAAATGGAAAGGGCCAAAGAAGTGATTTTACCTCATAGTTCATCTTCATCTGGGCGCCCCATCCCAACCCCCAGTTCATGAAATAAGTCCTGCTGAAAATCAATGGCAGTCCGAGCCGTGTAAAGGTCAGCCATTCAGCAGCACTGGCCTTGGTGGACCAGTCAAGCCCAGGCTTGTACTGTGAAGCTCAGCTAAGTAGAATTAATGGGGGGATCGATTATTCTGCGCACAACTTAAATTGAACTAAGCAGAGAATCATTTTAAGGCAGGAACTGTACCATGACGTAGAATGAGATGCATTTGCCACATAGCCGACCCCAGGACTCATTTTGCAAGCACAAAGTAAACGGGTGGAATAAAAAAAGAGATTTTTAAATAAAGGAGTCTCTTTCCACTTCTGTTCCCTTCTTTTTGAGTCTCTCTTGATAATACCCTAGCACCACCTGGGACCCGACTCATAGATTTGATACATAGAAACACTTTCCTCTTTTCTCTTTCTTGTTCTTCTTCCCCCCCCTCCCTCCCTTTTCCCCTTTTCACTTTTTATTTTATTTTTTTCCCATTTCACGTCACCTTTGGCACCTCATTCTTCTTGTATTTTTCCCTTGTTTAAAACAAAATCAATATGGAACCGGAGGAGACAAATCAACGTATGGTGGCACCGCAGGGGGAGGCCGGGCAGGCTCCCACCTCTCCGGTCACATGTTCTGTGCTCACTTGCTTGTTCCATGGTACGGGGGGAGGGGAGGCACAAGTGAAAGAAGGAAGGGTGGATGAGTGGAAGTAAAGACGTAAGATTTGACTTATGGAAGGATAAAATGATAAGAGACCAAAGGGCTGGAGAGGGATGAAAGGAAACTGGTGAGGGATGAAACAATGTTCCAATGGGAGGGCATATGGAAGGAGAAATGAATGGAGAGAGAGTGAAATGAGAGAAAGAGAGGAGAGGAGTGGGCGGCAGTGGCGGTGGTGTCGGTGGGGGTGCATATCATGGAAAATTCTGCTCCAGTGACTGGTGTGCAGAATGGGAGCCCTCATCTATAATGTATATCATGGATCCGTGAGAGATTTTCATACATATAAAATGGAGCAGCACCAGGAAGTGTCTCGCTGCCACAGCACACACGAGCATCGCCCGTGGGGGCAATTTCAATATTCTGTTCTGTTTGTACTTTCACACTGTTAATTCACATACACCCCTGTGTTCCTCAGTGTTGCTTCATATTGTGTGAGTCAAAAAGGATTAAAAGACTCTATGACTATATGTAAACACATTTTATTCAAGATTATTCAAACAGCTCCTCTCCGGCATATTAAACCTCCATCCACACTTAAAGAGAACATGCTCGATCCTACCACGCTAAAGCAGCGGTTTAGAAAAGTTACGAGCAGAAGTTTATGAACCATCATGACACGGTATGGCGCTTATACGTTGTTCATCAGCTACGTCTCTCCCTCTTGTCTTGCTTTTCTTTTTAAACAGCTTGGACAGTAAACATCGGCATCATGTGGGAAACTGGAAAAATGAAATAAATAAACATGACAAGTGGCCACTTAGCCGCAGCCTCCCTCATTGAAACCTGATGAGGGCCGTGTCTAGGCTAACTTCAACAAACGCTAAGTGACATGCTTAAGTGGGTTCAGGTTGCGCATCCGGGGTAATTCAGTAAAAATACAAATGAGGCTGGCTGGGAAAGCAGATCACTATGCACTCATTCAAAACAGAAGGCTAGAAAGAGCAAAGGAAAGAGAAAAGACTTTCTTTTCTTCGTCCGTCCTTCAGAAGGTTCGCTTGGCCTCACATCGACCCCCCCGCCCTGCCGAACACACACATACACTGCCCAGCCATAAACAGCGTTATATAGACCTGGTGATTTCCCTCATTGGGAATCGATAACAAATAACCTCACTTTTCACTGGCCATTATGGTCCGTGTCGACCATACCAAGTGGTCTTTATCTGCACACCGATGTCACGCCTGACCTTGAGCTCTCTGCTCCTCTCTCCCTCCGCTCCCCAGGTAGATTTCAAGCAGAGGGTTCAGTCCTGGGTTTTGGAAAGGTTCAAATTGAGCCCTATGGGAGTGGGGAGCGGAGAGCAGCCATCTCCCATGACAGATCAATGGTAGGTCTTACCACAGGGCAGGGGGCCAGCACCTTGCACAACCTGCTAATAGAATCCCAATGTCATTGCTGACACTACATCGCCAGGGCTGCTGGAGGTTAGCCTGCAGGACAGTAGGACAGCCATGGTTTAAAATGCCTTCAAGGTCTTCATGTTATACATTCTTCTGCTACCAGTTTGTGTCTGTGTCTTTGTGTGTGTCTACTGATAAATACATGAGAACAATGAAAGAACAAAAGTCTGAATATGCATTTACAAGCAGAGTGGTGCATCTTAGTTTTAAAGTACAGATCATTATGGAGTGTTGCTACACACCTTCCTTTAACTTCCTTAATCTTCCTCCAAACTATTTGGTTCCTTGCAGTCTTTGTGTCACTTTAAAACTGTACTCATGCTTTTGCATTTTGTAAATGATCTTCTTCTCACTCTCAGTTCAAAGATCGATACAACTTAAGGCCTTCTTTAACACCACAGACATCCGTCCACATCGTACAGTAGCAAAACCATTGATTCGTAGGAGAAACTTTTTCATCTATGAATTTGTGTGCCTACATATTCACACTCACGCCATGAGTTCAGAAGAAGAATTGGTTACCAGAGCAAGCATGTCTGAGAGGATCTTAAGCCACCCACTTTCACTCCATCAATGCTTATACGTCATCTTGAGGACACATTTTTCAGAAAACCTACCACTGGCGCTGAAGCTTGACTTTTGTCGTGTGGCTATCCATTACGGATCCTGGCCAAGAGTGTGACTGGCATTACTGTCAGGATTAAATATGAAGATGTTTAAACAGTGTCAACAGTTGAGATTTAGTTCATTTTCTACACTAACTTTAATTACTCATTGGCCCATCAAGGCTCATCCTCTTCCTCTTGTCACTGTGAGTCATGACATTTATATAGCATGTCAGCCCCTGGGGGTCGACTGGAGATCCTCAGAAAACAGCTACTGTACGTTAATTAATTACCATCGACTCCAAGAATCATCTTTTTAAGTGGCTGCATCCATTACGCTTACCATCAATTTTTCAGTGACTTTACTGAGACCCATGTGCCGCTACAGTATATTTTACAAGTTGTTAATGTTTACATGGTAAAGGACAAAGGCAGATGGACAGTTAAGATATCTAAACACATCAACGCAGCCACTGAAGTAGTGAATGGCTCAGCCTGGCCAGATACTGAGCTTTTGAGCCTCATACCCATAAAAAGGAAAACAAAATCCTGATTAAACTGCTGTTTGAACTCAGTAGCATCAGTCCCACGCAGGCAGTTTAGAAAACACCATCAGTAACGCCGTCCCTGTTTCAGGTCACAAGATCTCCTCATTAATGTATGTTTCTATCTTAAAGTAATTCTTAGTAAGCTATGAGAAAGACTTGAGTTTAATCTGCCGGGATTACTGACAAGAAGCGCTGGGAAGAGACCAAAAATGCAGCAAACTTAGAAGACGTGTGCCACATAAGGTCAGCAGATGTTCCCTAACCTATTATAATAGAAAAACATTCACTTAACACAAATTTAGCTTTGTCTGTCAACTCGTTCAGCAAAAGTAAATTGTATTTTTTAATTGGATGCAGCCCTGTAAAATCACCTATCTACACTCGCGTAGCAAGTGAATGAGCTCCACAGTGGAGTGATCTCATGCAGAATAATATCCATCTCAACAAGTGAATCTAGATAGGTATGGTTGGCTGGCTCATTTTAGTCTTCAATGATGTAAACAAATTCGAACATAAACTGAGGCCCACACACACGCATGCATTCGCAAACCAACACACTGACACTTATTTCCGGACCAGGCAAGCAGAGAGGAGTTGCGTGCGCTTCTCCCTGCATTAATTCTGTTAATGATCAGAGAGGGTCAGCCTGCCTGTGATCCCTGTCCTACCATTAAACAAATAAAAACAACACTGATTACCAGGATGTTCACTGGATGCATCAATCTTGGGTAATTAGAGAGTGGTGTTTTGACTCTCTTCCCTTTTCTTTTCCTCCTTTTTTCCCTTTCCCTTGCTTATACCAAAGTCAGGCAGAAGCGGCAGACTCCTTTTAATGAACTAATAAGGTTGCGTGCTTGGCTAGCCAAGAATGAGACAGGAAAGAGACAAATAAGTTGGAGGAGAGGCTGCTTTACCAGCTAAATAATGCCGCTACAAGTACTAGCTTTTCCTGCCTTCCTACAGCAAGGTTCATCACTCTCGTTTTCAGAGTAGAAGAAAATAGCACCGTCCTATGTGTGGAGATAGCCAGAGTGTATGTGTGTGAGTGGGCTGCAGCCCGGGAAAGGACACAGCTGTCACATTAAGATCATCCAGGCCTCTAGCATTAATCTGTCTTGTAAAACCTTGAGACTGTGGTACTTTGAGCGAATGTGTGCATGTGTGTGCCTGCGTGCGTGTTTGAACATTTGCGTCGTTTCATGTGTAAGGAAGGAGTGAGATAGAGATGCTAATAGGGCATATGGTTCAGGATTCAAATCCAGATGCTCACGCAAACTAATGACATACGAATGTAATACAGGAAGAGAAAATGATTGAGCGAGAGAAGCAAAATGTGGGAGGATGAAAGACACACTGAAAACTGGGCTTGAAATAGGAATTGTAATTGAAAATAAAGGAAATAATGAATACCTGAGAGATCTTTGCCAGTAAAAATAATAAAAGTGTATGACAGATAAACACACAGGATGCTACATCCCGCATAAATTTGTGCTCGATGAGCTGAGTTGTCGCTTATATAGTGTTGTACTGTACTGCGCTATGCTGAGCTCTGTTATTCCTGCACTGTGATGTGCAAACTTTGCTGTTTGTGTGCAATGCTAACCTGACTGTGTTGTTTCTGCGCTATGCTGTTCAATGCTGTGGCATGCTGTGATACGCTGGCTATGTTGTTTCTTTGCTGTGCTGTCCTGGGTGGTGACAGCCTCAGCCACTGACAGGTCCTTTAAATTCACCAGTGCCAATTAGAGTCACTCCAGACCTGGTGGTGGGTACATGCGGGAGAAGGGAGCAGTGGAAAAAAAGTGACTGGGACGCGATGGTTACAGGCCTGACGGGGCTGATGTAGAGATGGAAATGTGGTAATTTGGAGTAATTCGGCAACTCGCTGGCGCTTGCCTTGCCTGCCCGTCTGTCTGTCCACTGAAATAAATGGGGTCAGCAGCGTGTGATCGGCAACTTTCATTTATATGTAAATGACCCCATCGTTGCAGCAGCAGCTGCTGTGGAAGCTGCTGCTAAGTCTGTACACACAGTCAAATGCTGGACGAGAGTTAGAAAGCATGCCAGCCTGGCTGACTCCTGTCTCTGCTTCTCTATTCCTCTATCTCTGTGCTTGCTCTAGATTTTTTCTCTCTTTATTTATCTCATTTTGTTTCCGGGTTTTTTCTGCATACAATAAACTAACAATAATTAAGACATACCCTCAGAATGCTCCTTAACTGTATTTCTCTCCTGATAAACTTTTTACATTTATTTGGTCATTAAATATTTCAAAGCTCTAACTGTATGAATTTATATAATCAGGGCTTTTTAAACCCAAGAAGGAGGTTTAATCAAATATATAAGTCATAAACATTTTACTGTAAGCATGCTTTTGCTGTTTGGATCCTTTACCTATTTTTAAAATGGTGTGCTTCATGTAAAAAAACAAATTATAGGGTCACAAAATACACGCCCAATAAATGAACAGCGATTTTATTTCAACATCTCTGTGCTTCTAACGATATTTAAATTATTTGTAAATTCACCGCAGGTCACCCGATCTTAAAGTCATATAAAACAAAATGAAAAAATAATTTGCAGTTAATTTGAAATTTTTTTTCGAAAGCTGCAACAAGCAAATACTTGCAATTTTGTTTCCAATCTGTTATCAAAGACGTACGTCTTTACTTGTTTTCCAGTGAACTTTCATTATTATAACTATAATTATTATTTTGTACACTGTAATCATAAAGCAAATACAAGTACAAGCAAGTCATCACCTACTAGCTACACCCTGCACACCATTCCTGAGATACTGCAATAGTAAGAAACAGTGTAGCAAAAAGCAACACTAAAAACAGTGGTGCAGATCAGATAGTGTATTGTAGGGCCTGGAGGTGTGTTCGCTTCATTACCTAGCTAGCCATTGTGCTGATGCAGAACCGGGGTCCTGTAAATTCCTGCCTGCTTGTGACACCATAGATAATTACACTTCCATAAATAATGGAGTGTGCCTTTCCCACTTCCTATAGAACTCTCCTAATGAGATTAATATACAGGGAGCAGCTGAAAACACTTGATAGGTAAATCTTTTTTTCTTCTTCATTGTAGTTTCAGAAATCCAACCCCCCAAAAAAAGTTCTGAACAGCTGCTGACTATGTGTTGTCAACTCCAAAACCAATTTCCATGCAATTTTGTCTACTGCAAATTAGATTACACGAAAATACCACAAAGAGGACAACTCATGCTCATTTATAATTCAGATTAAAAGGTTAACAAGCAGCTCGATTTAGGTAAATATGGTCACCAATTCTCCTTATATAAGGTTTACCTATTCTTAAAGACAATTGGCTAAATGCTGACAGCGCACCATCAAGCGTGGGGTTTCTTCACAGCTACAACAATGTTCAATGAGAGAAAAGTTTTCAGCTTTCATCAGTGGGTATGCACAGGTTTGAGTGTCAGTCCCTCAGAATAAAAGCACAAAGGATATTTTCCCAGGCTCAGTCTTTTGCACTGATACTCAGAAATAATAGAGAGAGAGGCGGTACACTTTGAATCAGCGGGTTTCTTTTTCTTACTTTTTCCACTGGCACTAACAGACTGGTGCGATTGCTTTTTTCGTCTGCATGAAAAAAAAAATGGAGCTATGTTTCTTTTAAGTGTCTCATAAACAACAAACAACCCCCAACTCCCTTCATCAAATCTTTAAAAAAAAATGTTTATTCTTCCTCTAACTGACAGTCCTGAACATGTTAAAGAGAGCTTTTATATACATCGCTGCACTGCATTTACTTTGCAATGCCTGTGTATCATGTTTATTGGCCATAACTAATTCATGAAAGCGATGCCTTTGATGATGCACTGATTTCATTATCAAAATCAGTATCTTTAAGTTATCTTTCATCTAGAGCATCGCTCTTATATATGCTTAATCTTAAAAGCTCAAATATGTGGGAACGTCTAATTTGGTTTTCTGGACCCAACTGTTTTGGATTAAAGCTGAGTAAATAATTGATGTGTTCAAATAGTTCCATCTGCTATACATATGGAGGATGGCAACAATTTATATGCGAATCTCACGTACTGTATTTGTTGTGAAAATGAAATACCGTTTTAATAAACTTGTTTCTTCTGCTTGCTGTCCCTTTCAAGGTAGGGATCTTAACATGCCCTAAAGTTTGTTCAAAGTAGAGGATAATCCCACAGGACAAGTTTCAAAGAAACATTTTAAAAACTTTGGGTTAGTGTGTCATCAATAATGGCCCTGCACAAGTTTTAAGGCTTACTATTGAAAAAATGTATCATTTTTGTGGTTCAGACCCTAAAGTACCATTCTGTAGTTCCTGAAAATATCTGAAAATGCACACAAAGACACAAAGATATTCATTGAAACATTAGTCATTTGAAAAAGAAAGTACGAAAGAGTTTTGTAACAGGATGTACTAAAAACAAATAATCATCTGGTCCTTGGGAGGTTTTAAAATCCAGAAAATATCAGTGGTCAAACATGGTGGTGGAGGCATGACGGTGTGGGTTTGTTTTGTAGCCAAAGAACCTGAACACGTTGCAGTTTTTGAGTCGACCATGAACTCCTCTGTATACCAAAGTATTCTAGAATCAAATGTACTGCAAGGCCATTTGTCCAACAGCTAAAGTTCTTTTCGAGTACTCTGGCTTCCACCCACAGGCCAAAGACGTGCAATTAATGGGGTTGGGTTAATTGGTAATTCTAAATTGCTCACAGGTGTGAATGTGAGTGTGAATGGTTGTCTGTCTCTCTGTGTTAGGCCTGCGTCAGGCTGGCAACCTGTCCAGGGTGTACTCTGCCTCTTGCCCTATGAGGCCTGGGATAGGCTTCAGCCCCCCTGCTGTTCATATGAGGTCGATGCTAATATGTAAAACCTTAAAATTAAAAAAATGAGTGCACTTGCTTTTCAACATGACTGTAAACACAAAACGCTGCATTACCATTCTCATAGTTTCCTCACAGATATATTTGCTCTGCTCTCCAATCTCCTCCTAACTGCCAAGCCAATAAAATCACATCACACTGGAACAGTGGCTAATAAATTTGATTTGTTTGGGTACACATACACATCCATACAAGCTGTTAGCAGTGAAAATCTTCAATTCTGTGGGTATTTTAAAAATGCATACTGCCAAGGTCCATGGTGCAATTAACACCAGCTAAAACCAATAAATATGCACGTGCATTTGTGTTCTTAAATTGGACTATTGATGAAGCAACCGTGCTTGAAGGGCATCCAAGAAGTCCAAAAGTAAAGAACTGCTTAATTACATCAATGTTTAAATCCAAGAAATGGTCTGTATAACATTATGTAGTCCACATTAAATTGGTCATTGGCCAAGTCCAACTCTTTTCAAACAAACTGACATTTAATTAGAGTGAAATTTGTGAAACTGGAGAGTTGAAATAGGATGAAAGGCTAAAACGAACCTACATCAACAAACACGGAGTCAAAGAACAATGTTTGTCGTGATGCTTTCCTGACGGGAATCGTGTTAGCATGAACTATTCTACATTTTCACTTTTAAAAGGTGATGCTGATGTGGACACTTTTGTGTGTTAACGTGCACATTTCCATGTAAACTGAATATAGCACACTGTTGTGCACTCGACATACTCCACAATGACGCCGCGCTGTAGAACTATTAACACAGTAAATCACGTGCGCTTTAAAGAGGATGGGGACTGAGTGAGGCAGGTGATAAGAGAGTGCGGGGAAAAGGCTGCTTCCTTTAAACGCAAACCCACAGCTCCCCACTATCCCATCACAGGCTTGGGTTTTATTGAGGGAAAAAATAGTTCCACTGACTGCCTGAATACTCAACCACAATGTCTGGCTGTGGAGGAGAAATAAAGAGAGAGCTTAATTAAAATTTCAGAGTTACCAGCTGGGTGTCTGATCCCACCCATCCCCTTCCCCCCACCATCCACCAGTGTCCTTGTATCTGAATTGAGACACACTCACCTTGATTTCTTCATTTATTAACCTTGACAGAAGTAAATAAGCATCACGACTCACAGTGCCACAAAGCTCGAAAATTTGGGAAGCATAAAAACAAATGTGAAGCTTTACACTCGTGTATGTACGTCCACATTGGTATGCACGTGCAAGATCGGCAAACCATATTTTGACACACACGAATGCTTGCAAGTATGTCCACAGTAGGGATGGGTATCGAAAACCGGTTCTTGTTGAGAACCGGTTCCCACTGTTTCAATTCCTTGGAATCGTTTGCCATTTTTGCAAACGATTCCCTTATCGATTCCAGTCGCCCCGAATGACGTCACCACGTTGCGGAGCGTCATTTACCTGGCAGGAAACATGGCGGCTCAAACGCTAAAACGTTTGGTTATACTTTACGAGAACGGATGACAACAGGGCAACTTGCAATACTTGCAAAGTAGATATTTCATTTAAGGGAGGAAACACTACGAATATGCAAAAGCATTTGCTCAGAAAACGCGCGATAACCTTAAATAAATGTCATGTTTTTAATTCCGCTCCGGACTCGTGAATCTCAACCCAGCAGCAGCGGTAACATTTGCACGTCCTCTCCCGTTAATGCGGCAGGTAAATAATCAACTAACAGTGCAGATTATGTTAGCGCGATCTGCCTCATTACAAAACCTGCCATTACTGTGCATTTAGGTGACCATGATGAGAGAGACAGAGTCTGGCTCAGATGCTGGCAGTTCTCGCTGCAGTCTACCGGTAGCGTCTCCTTTCAGGCAGGATAGACGAATGTCAGCGAGCAGAGACTCAGTTTGTGGTAAAAGGCTTGCACCCATTTGCCACAGCAGATGCCCCCGATTTTCGGTAAGTGAATGTGTTTAATTGTAGGCAGGGACATTATAGGATATTCTTGTGTAATTGCTACAGAAGAATATTTATTTTATTATTTTACATTCACAATTTTTTTTCCTGGGGACCCTGTGACACCCCATTGAAGAGCCGTAGGTTGGATCTGTTAAGATCTCACTGTTGGGTTTGTAAGGCCATGTTACTCCTAAATTTCTATCTTGTTCAAAGAGAAGATATAAAACAAAGATCTAAGCTAATTGACCTTAGTGTTCTCCTTTTTTTTAAAAAAAAAATAATCGATAAGAGAATCGATAAAGAATCGAATCGTTAAACAGAATCGAAAATGGAATCGGAATCGTGAAAATCTTATCAATACCCATCCCTAGTCCACAGACACATACATTTGATACTATAATGTACCTGTTTGCACATGCACACACACACATATACACACACACAGACCCTCTGGGCCCAGACAAGGCCGCTCTTTAATGAACAGCTAATGGGCAAAGGAAGATACAACAAAGCCGTCTAGCAGGACTGTTTGTAGTTAAGTGATCAAATACACTCAGAAATGATATCCTTAGCATGAATAGCTATAACGTTACACGCAGAAGAATATGAAATCAGGTTCATTTTCACCAAATTGAAACATCATTCTCCCACCAGTGACAGGCTGATCAATTGGAAAGCTTATTTTTGATCATTTATCCACTATGAAATATGCAGGTGAAATAAGACTTTCTTTAGCATCACTTAGCATTTTGATTTAGTTTTGTGCTCGACTGATATTTCACATTTTCTCTGTCTATATGTGGAAAAAGAGTTTAATTTCATGATTGGGAGTTCATGCATTTTCTCTTTTTCAAAGTAATTATTCAGAAAGGAGTATAATATGCATCTATATGTTCATGCATCTGTGTGGATATATGTCTATGGTGTTCCCCTGAGAGTTGCTAAATTGAGGGCCGCATCTCCGTGTGGCCTGCCGGATGGCGACCTTGCAGCCCTGTCTCTGTGTGCTTTGTGACTGCGTAATGAAGACTTCAGGGCCAGACAAACAAATTGTAATAAAGTGCCGTGCTGTGACTGAAAAGTAGGTGTTCTGACACACATACCCAAATACAGGAAAACACATAATAAATACACTCAGTGTGCACACACACACACACACACACAGATGCATATTGTATATTCATTGAATATTAGACTTTGCATTGATTATCATCACATTTGAAAGGACTGCATCCATAAAAATACAAATTTTAAAAAGAAACAGCTTCCCTATTGGCTATTTTTGTAATCTGCAGATTCCCCAAAGTAGCTACCCTTTGCTTTGTTGACAGTGCTGCAAACCCTTCTCTCCATGAGCTTCATGATGTTGTCACCTGAAATGGTTTCACTTCACAGGTGTGTCTCATCAGGTTCATTTGTGGAATTTCTTCCCTTCTTAATGGGGTTGGGACCATCAATTGTGTTGTGCAGAAATCAGGTTGGTACACAGCTAAAAACCCTATTTGACAGCTGTTAGAATTCAAATTATGGCAAGAACCAATCAGCAAAGTAAAGAGAAACAGCAATCCATCATTACTTTAAGAACTGAAGGTCAGTCTGGAAAATTGCTAAAACTTTAATGGTCTCCCCAAGAGCAGTCGCAAAAAGCATCAAGCGCTACGACGAAACTGGCTCACGTAAAGACCGCCCCAGGAAAGGAAGACCAAGAGTCACCTCTGCTGCTGAGATAAATTCCTCCGAGTCACCAGTCTCAGAAATCGCAAGTTAACAGCACCTCAGATTAGAGCCCAGATAAATGCCAAACAGAGATCCAGTAGCAGACACAGCTCTACATCAACTCCTCAGAGAAGACTGTGTGAATCAGGCCTTTATGGCCAAATGGCTGCTATTAAACCACAACTAAGGAAAAGCAACAAGCAGAGGAGATTTGTTTGGGCCAAGAAACACAAGGAGTGGATATTAGACCAGTGGAAATCTGTGCTTTGATGAGTCAAAATGTGTGATCTTTGGTTCCACCCTGTGACAAAGTGGTAAGCTTGAACTTATTTATCCCATGTTATTTTACAGTTGACCATGATGCTTTAGTTTAGACATTGCTGGTGTAACTTTACTCTACATACTATCCCGGGTTTGTTCGTCGTAGTATTATGTTACAGTTTACATCCATGCATATGCTTTTAAAGCAAATACTACTTAACCATCAGGTGATTTGAATGTTCTTCTGTTGACAGGTGCATTTCTGGTCAATTATGTTTGCTAATGTTGCTTTGGATATATTTACCTCTGTTTGTTCCTTTGTTCTTGTCCTATATCCAAAACAGGTGTGCAGGAGGGGCCGTCATGTCATTGATTGCATTGATTGCATCTCTGGGTTCAACCAAATGAAGGGTTTTTCATTTTGTATAGTATTGTTTATTTTCTTTAAAGTAACCTTTTGAGTTATACTGTATGGAGTGTTTTACTTTTCAAACCATTTAGGTGTGTAAATGAGTTTGTCAATTGGATGAATAATCGTATTCCTGTTTCTTTGTTTAGATTGTATTGCTTGGTCTAACCTATTCTTAATGGTAGAGACGAAAGGTAGAGGTGTGTGTAAAAATTCTGTATAAAACGAGTGAGATTTTGACAACCAGGGTTGTTTTAATATGGTAGAATAGAGATGCCAGGAAATAAAATACACTTAAAAGAAATTTGACCAGTATGCTGATGCTGTCTACTTATCACTTTCCTATACACTACCTCACACACCCGCGATGTCTTTGTGCAATGCAGAAAAGGTGAAATGATGGTCTCTACATGCATGAGTCCTACCGTGAAGCACGGAGGAGGAGGTGAGATGGTGTGGGGGTGCTTTGCTGGTGACACTGTTGGGGATTTATTCAAAACTGAAGGCACAGTGAGCCAACATCCTGCAGCGACATGCCATCCCATCTGGTTTGGACCATCATTTATTTTTCAAAGCAGGACAATGACCCTAAACACACCTCCAGGCTGTGTAAGGGCTAACTGACTAAGAAGGAAAGTGATGGATTGCTGCACTAGATGGCCTGCCCTCCACAGTCACCTGACCTAAACCCAATCAAAATGGTTTGGGATGACAGCAGAGTGAAGGCAAAAGGGCCAACAAGTGCTCAGCATCTCTGGGAACTCCTTGAAGACTGTTGGAAAACCATTTCAGGAAACTACCTCATGAAGCTTAGTGAGAGAATGCCAAGAGTGCACAAAGCAAAGGGTGGCTATTTTGAAGAATCTAAAAAATAAAACATGTTTTGAGTTATTTCAAACTTTTTTTGTTTGCCACATAATTCCATGTGTGTTCATTCATAGTTTTCAGTGAGAATCTACAATGTAAATAGTCATTAAATTAAAGAAAACCCATTAAATGAGAAGGCGTGTCCAGACTGGTGTAGGGTGGAACTATCCACACTGGAACACTCCAAAATGAATTTCCTAAAGGTATAAAACAGTATGTTCATCCAAACAGCACGCGCAAGTTAAAGTAAAAAAACAAGTACTTAAAAACTGTCCCAGACGTGATTCCAGTCTTGTGGTGAAAGTCAAGTCTGCTAGTGCCAGTATCACTATCATCAATAACACCTGCGTCCTGATGTGCACTTCCACACTCTTTCAAAGCTGAAGCACTCCGATATGCCTACATGGATTTTTTTCAGATGGGAGCGGTTCTGCAAATGCCTTCTGTGCCAGAGCTGCTGCTTTCTCATAAACAAACTTCTCTAATGGAAGACCTCACATGAAATACAAAAAGAGATGCACTGTAGTGGAAGAAAGGGCGACAAAAAAAGTGGAAGATTATATATTTGTAAGAGTTTAACCTGAATGTTTGTTTTTCTGCAAAATGTCCATGTGTGTACTCGATGTAATAGTCACCACAGAATTGTCTGACCTTTAACGGTGTTCCAAAGTTAGGTGAAGTTGTCTTTCTTCTTCACCTAAAGTGGAGTGACATTTAATAGTTCCCACAGGTCAAAGAGGGTAACAAACACCAAATAAAGGCTGTCAGATGCCTAAAAAAAGGACAACCCTCACTCTGTAGTTGAGTGAATGAGTTTGTCTCCGTGTGTGAGCGTGTATTCATATCTTTGTGGGGACCAAAAATTGGAAGTTTACTATATGTGGGGACCAGGATTTTGGTCCCCACAAGTTTGAAGGCATTTTGAGACTCAAAATGTGGTTTTAGTGACAGGGTTACAATTGGGTTATGGTTCAGTATTAGGAGATTGTGGCTTAGTTATACTTGTTTGAAGCTTAGGTGCATGATCCAAGCGGCCGACTGGACCCTTATTCTCCCTTCAGTCTCTCAGTGTGACTTATGTACTCCTTTGTTTGCGTCTAGGGTAAGGGTTAGGGTAAGCGGCTTGTTCCATGTCAATTAGATGTCCCCAGAAGATGTGAATATCCGATATGTGTGTGTATGTGTGCGCGTATGTGTGTGTGCAACCCCCATTTCAATAATACTTTTACTCCACACTTTGCTGAACTCTTTTTCAGTCTGTCTTGTTACCTCTTTTCTAACCTTTTCTCTTGTGGACAAACACTTCTCTACTGCAACACATCTTCTCCAGACTCGGAGGCAATTAAATGTTAGTGCTGGAGGGGTGGGAGGGAGGAGTGATGGCCCATGGTGTGTCACACACGCCAGCAGATAGACACTGTTGCCACTGGCCACTGTAACAGATCCATGTCTCTGGAGTTTTAAATGATTCAAACATCTGCCCTTCGCTGTTCTTGCGGTGGACAAAGGATGTTCCTTTTCTTCTCTCCAATTCTCACTCTTCCTCCTCTTCCTCTCTCTGTCCCCCTTTGTTACCCCCGAGCTTCTCAGACAAATCCATCAGTTAAGACTGCCGTATTTGTAACTTTAGGGAATCCAGTGTCTGCCCGGTTTAGTAAACTACTGCTATTCTATTTCCTCTGCCAGAATGAGCGCTTAGACAAGGTATTTCTGATCCTGTCTGTCAGCAAGCAAAAGCTACCAAGCGGAATTGCATGAAAGCTGTTAGAAAGATAAACAATGGGCCAGGAAAGACCCTTTCATTTTTTTTTAGTGTGAATCTGGACGAGTTCCTGCACCATTCTAGTTTTCATTTTTCATTAAAGGTTTAGTTGTTTTTGCCAAAAGTCTTTTAGCTTTAGGGCAGCATTGTTAAAGCAATTTGCTGATCGAAGCCTCCATCCAGAACAGTAAAAATAAGTTGCTACAGGTAGAATTTTTAATAGCCCAAAGAATAAATGAACCCTTACCCACTGTTTTCAGTACACGTTAGAGCTAATAAGCATTTGTACATTTACATATGCATTTATACAGTCTTCGGTGCGGGCAAAAGCTTATTAAAATCCTAATTCAATATAAACTGGAGGCAAAGTGGCTATTAACTCTAAAATACAGGTGGCCATAAAGAATAAAAAATAACATAAAATAAAAATAAAAATCAATTTCTTGATTCCTGGAACAGAAAGACATGCATTTGGATATAAATGCCAGACTTTACTCAGTTCTTGGCAAGTGGACTAAATGTGAGACAGAACAGACAGAGCTCCAGAGAGATATGGTTCATTCTTCACAACTCTGCAGTGGAGGTGAGCAGATGAGAGGAAACCAGGGGTGCAGGGGGCAATCAGCAACACAGAAGCCAACAAAACTCCCAAGCCCTAACAACTGACAGACAAGAGCAGATGAGCTTGCAGTAAATGCATTAATTACACAGACCAAGGTTGAGCAGAGCACAAGTCGAGCCAGGCTGAGCTGAGCTGGGCTGGGTTGTTTCTCGCAAAGCTGATTTAGGCCTCTGTGCGGGGTTATTGGTGGAGGATGCTGGCTCTCTGCAGAGCATGCTTTGCAATCCCCAGGCCTCATTAGGGATGCAGAGAGGTTCTGACTCCCATCACCTGTGAGCTTTTTATATCTGGCATAATCTCTTAGTAGATATTTCTTACATCCAATAATGAGCAAGTTATTACTCCATACAACAGAAACTGGAAGCAGAGAGGGGATCAGGGGAAAAGGAGAGATGGGAGGAGGGAAGGAAGGGAGGAAAAAGGAAATAAACTGTAAGCAAATACACAGACAGCTAAAATACAGAGAGATTGGAAATCCATGCAGATTTAAAAGGCGGCAAAGACAGGGAGGCATCCAAATTCGCTTTGGTTAACATCAGCAGTGTTTATAGCATCATGATTGTGGTAAAAACAAACAACTTGACAGCCCCCAACCTCCAGCCTATTTGGACCTTGGAGGGAGCATACCAGTTTAATAAATACATAAATAAGTGCATATATTAACAGAGCATTAGACTGACATGGCAGTGACAGCACCTGAAGCACTAGAAGACAAGTCATCCTTCTCCTCTCTCTTTCTCTTCTCTTTGCTGTCTGCACTGATTGATGTGAAGGAGGCGGATCAAAGGCTGCTGAACGGCGGTACTCAGGAAGATGGAGAGATAGATAGAAAGGGAGGAGAATGAAGGCAAAGGAGGCATGGGGGTGTAGGGCTAAAGTTGGAGCAGATAGAGAAGTTCCTGGCACTGCTGCCTGTCACTCAGCTCCATGAAATGACCCTCTAACTACAGGGCTAAGTCAGACATTAAAGCCTCCAGAGTCAGAGGATTCACTCATTCTCATTCACCCTCTCCTTCTCCGTTCACCTACCTCTCATTCTCTCTCCCTCTCTATCCTTTATCTTTTCTCCTCTATGTCCCATCCCGAAGAGGAGGAGCAGGCCAAGCACCATTAATCTCCTATCTAATAACACTGGTAATGTTACACATTATTGGAAAGAGATGGGCAAAATGAACCAATAAGTTATCTGATATGGGTCTCCCTTCTCCACGCACGCTCCAATCCCAAGGACATTTAGGCAAAAGAAGAGACACAGATGTACTGACAGAACAAGACAGAGAAAAGAAGAAAGGAGGCAAGGAGAGAAGGAGAGAGAAGGAGAATCAGCGACGGAAAAAGGGTGGGCAATGTGAAATATTTCCTGCTATCGACCTGTTGGCCAGGGACATGCATAGATTTCTGTATGTGGAAGATAAGTGTCTTTGATAAAGTAGGTTAGCATTGATTAATCCATGAAATCTTGGGGCTGTGGACTTGAAGTTAATGAGTAAGGTTTTCTATTTTCTCTGCAATCTCTCACGACATACGTGCTCAGCACAGCCCGGGGACCCGTGGCTGCAGTACACCACCCACCCCCCTTATTTTAGATGTCTGTTATTTTGGGTGAAGATAGCCAATCAATGAAGTTGACATTTGTTACTGTGAAGGATTCACAATGCAATCATGGGATAAGAGTTGTAAAGGGCTGCTCAGTGCATACAGACGGGGTGGAAAGGTCACGGCTAATCTAAAGAGAACAGAAGTTATTTATCCATACATGGCAGAATAAAAAGAAGGTGGGTAACAGATCTATACATACAGCCCTTGGGGGCAGGGTTATGGAGAAACTGCACACACACACACACACACACACACACACACATACATACACAGGCAAATCGAATTTCCTATGACCTGCAAGATAATTTCCCTCCAGAAAAAGAAAAAAACAGAAAAACATATCTTCCAGTACATAGCTGAGGTTTGTAGATTGTTCTGTTAAGCTGAATACCCCGCTAAACAGTCACCCTGCTTGAAATGTCCACCTGCATTGTTCGAGCTGTGTTTTTGCCGTATTTAATGGTGTATGATGGTTTCTTTGCATGCAGTCATAGTGAAGGAAAGCAAAGCAAACAGCATGTTGGCTACATCAGTCACATTTAGAACAACCTTGAAACAAATAGCACTATGGACGCATCCTCAGGCAACGAGCGCTGGGAGAAAGAAATCAAGGGAGACAGACAGGCGGGCATTGCAGGCAGGCAAACAGGCAGCTTTCTCTTTCTCCCTCTTCCTATCTCTCTTACCGACTGTACATCAACACCTCTGTTGCCCACACTCTTTCACATTCTAGTTTCTCCCTCCTCTCACTCACATTAATCCATCTCTCTCTCCGTTGTAAATCATCCCTCTCTTCCTCAACCTCAGCAGCAGCTGCGCGGAGGAGGTAGAGTGGATGTCAAAATATTTGGCAGCCATCTCTAGTGCCGGTGTAGCATTTTAACCTCCGTGGTTATTACACATATACAGGTTTGTCTGACATCCCCCCAGGCATTAGCCTTGAAATCTCTCTCTCTTTTCTCCCACTCTCTCCCTCTTTCTCTTCATTCATCACATCATTATCATTACAGCAGGGATACACAAACAACAAGCTCTTCCCCGCCCTGACCGCTCGATGCTCTGTGAATGACTGAAGCTTTGCTCCAAATGTTGGTGCTTTGCATGTCACGAGAAAATCGGAAAACCACTGAACGGTCACCCCGGACACAGCACACCCTTAATCCACCAGAGTTAAAAGCAGGGGCCTTTTCACCTTTTCAGCTCACTGCAACCACTCAACTTTGAGCTGGATGGACTCGCAGCACGCATGCAGTCGTATTAAGTCACGCGTGCTTTTGCACCATATTTCCAACTGCACACAAACAAACGCTGCTTTCTCCCTTAAACATGTGCAGATATTTCAGTCGCTAATTATTTAACTCCTTCTCTAAATGCGGGTCCCTTTTTATTTTAGTGCTTTTATTCTTTTTATGTAATATATTTATTGGGGGGTGGGGCGAGAGGGTTTTCCCAGGATAGAAAGACCCAAAAGGCTCTTGACAGCGTGTGTAAATCAAGATGTCATAAGAAGATCTACTGGTGCTATGTTGGCCTGATATACACTGTTGTATTGTGATGACAGATGCATGCACCCTATGTAGCATGCACAGAGGTTTCAGATATGCATGTTCTGATTTTTCGGTTTTCTTTTTCTCGTTATTTTTTTCCTTTTTCTAAAAAACGAGTACAGCTCCAAATATTTATCTCTAGTCCACCAGTAATAGTTTATCTTGGAAAAGCACAAGAAAAATCCTCCACTGAACTGGGGTAATGAATTTGTATTTTTACTGCAGCTCTACTCGTTTCAAGGATTCTCCGGAGATAATACTAGCGTGAAGTCCAATCAAAATTACCATTTGATTCAATATACATAAACAATATATGCTGATTTGCACCAAAAGTGGCAATTATTTCACAAAGGCTTCCCTGTTTAAGGGCAGCAGGTCAGTAAAATGCATCTCTGTTGTTGCAATGAGCTGCATGTGCTCACACATAGCCGCCGCAAACACACGTACAAGAAGAAGGATTTTAAAAAATGCACTCGTCTCCCATGTTTGTGTATTTTGTTTCGCTATGGTGGATCAAGGAGAATACAGGAGGACTGAAGCCACTGTTGTGGTTAAAATACACAAACAAACAAATCTCCTCCTTTCTGCCCCATTAAAACCTGTTCTCCTCTCCTGTGCCCTATTATCGCTGATCCTCCTCTGTTCTTCTGTGTACCATCAAAGATATTTCCCTGCAGTGCATAACAGACTAACTAACCATAAAAAAACACTTGTTAGCATGCTTCTTAGTATACTGTGACACTATCTCAACACATTAACAGTAAAGCTAAAAACAGGATTTGCCGCTTTAGAGAATGTGCTGTGCAACAATTTTGTATTTTACTGGAATTTTTAAAATGTACATACATACATACATACAGTCGGGGTCAGGCCTACACTGATTTATCATGACAAATGTCATAGTAATTTTGGTGAAATTTAATCACTTAAATGTAATTACTTTTACCAAAAAAATACAACTTTATTCAAAAAAATATAGATACAGACACAAATAAGTACATATACTCACTTACTTAGATATCTCAGCGCTTTGCCAAGGTCCCAAAGAAGACCCAAACCTGACCATCAGTTGATAGGAAATTGATTAGGATGTTCAGGAACAACGCAGGAACCACCAAAACTCAAGCCTGTCATGAACTGGAAACTGCTGCAACACCAGCATCCACAGCGAGGCCAGTTTTACATCTTCATGATGAAAGAGTGCTGACCAAGAAGGAAGCCTCTGCTCCAATATCAACACCTTCAATCTTGGCTGAGATTTGCAGCTGCTCACAAGGATGAGCCAAATGCCTTGTGGAGAAAGGATTGATGGACAGACAAGACAAAGACTGAGGTATTTGGCCACAGCGACGACAGATTTGTTTGAAGGTGAAAGGTGAGGCCTTTGAACCTAAGAACACTGTACGAGCTGTCAAACGTGGCGGTTGCAGCATCATGCTCGGGGGCTGTTTTCCTTCCAGTGATACTGGTACAAAAAGTAGGTGGAAAAATAAAGAACTACCTCTGAATTCTTCATCTTCACTTCAAATCAACAGCTAGACAATTGAAACCTGGACGAGGCTTAGTCCAAAATTGACCTGCTGGGTGTTCCGACACGACAAAGGTTCCCAGCACACTTCAAAGCTAGTTTTTGATTGGATAAAGAAGGCTTCTGGAATGGCTTTCCCAAAAGCCCAACCTCAACATTATTAAAAATCTGTGAGCTGCATTAAAAGCCAGAAAAAAGCCAGATCTGTGCCAGAAAACCAACCATGTCTGAAAATATGTGAGCACAACTGTACATACTGAATAACGGTAAGAGCAAAAGGTTAGGTTGAACTATTGATTGAGATGTAGTTTAATGCAACATGAAGGACACTGAATATAAATCCCACTATGATCTATTTTACATATGCCAAGGTCTCCCAGTATCAATGCCACTGCCTCAGATGTCTTTTTCAGTTTTTTTATGTTCGCTCACAACTAAAATTGGGAAATACAGGCAGTGTTAAATTGTATATGAGGTGCCAATTAACAACAATAATGATAAGAGGTTTTCATGAACTAGACATCAACTGTGAGACTATTGAGATTTTGAAGCTTATGGGTTCAGAAGTACATGGCTACTGCTGTGAGTTAAATTTATAATTTTCCCCATCTGCCTGATGCATACTTATGCACATCATGCTTCGGTCTGACAACTGATCTGACAGAGAAACCAAGCACAGAACATGATGTCCTGTAGGCTCACCACCCCAAGCATAAATATTAATAGAGAAGTCAGGAGGCCAAGGAGAGTCATTATAACCTTGCATAGACCTACGCAAAGCATCCATAAGTCAGATATCTTATGTTTTACCACCATCACCACAGTAGGTAATGTTACAGGAGCCATTTCAAAGGCATATTATGTTAGAAGAACAATTAAAGACAAGAAAGCATCTTGTTAAAAGCGTGATGACCACAGTAGAAGCTTAGGACAACGTTCAAAGGGGAACAAGCCCCGCCAAAAGAAAGAGTGAGTGTTTGAGATGAAATGGTTGGGAGTGGGGGGGAAGGGGGGGGGGGGGTGTGGATGATGATGAAGTGTGAGTATATAGAGTTGGTCTGAGAGACAGAAGTGGATGCAGAAAGCAGCTTACTCACACTGTGGTGAATCATTGTGCCCTGCCTGATAAGCTCTGACTCACTGAGAGAAGGGGAAAACAGCAGAAAAAGCAGCGAGTGTAGGTGGAAAACGAGCTGAATGCGTATGCATGAGAACGCGTGCGTGCACGTGGTGTGTGCCCATGTGTTCGCCACATGTAATTCTGGCCACATACTGCTCCCCGCTATGGCTGCAAGAACGCGGACCCATGTTAGTGCACAGCTCTGCAGCGTGCGTGGCTCTGAGGTGTGTACGTGTCTGCAAAGTGTGTGTCGTTCCCGCAGTGGTGACAGTGAAGGTCAGCAGCGTGGGTGTGTCTCGGGCCTCCCAGCTGTGGCCCGGGGCTAAGGAGCCATCACTGTCACATCTCTGTCTTGCTGCTGGGTGCTGCTGGCCCCGCAGCACAGCAGCACACAGGAATGACTCACGCGTACGCGCACATCTGAGTCCTGTGGCTCAGATACACACACACACACACACACATACACAACACGTGCTCACAGACACAGCACACAACACTAACCTCAGGACACATAAGCACATAAGCAGAGAATCACATATAAGCCCACAGAGTGAGATGTCACACAGGCATAGTACACATGCTCTATCTACATCAACCTCAATTTAGCTCCAGCATGTAACAACCCCACGCACACACACACACACACACACACACGCATACATCACTGAAACGGTCCTTTACATTCCTGAGATGGAAAGCATAATGCACGTCCCTTCTCTAATACAGTATGTGAACTTGATGACCTTGTCCACACTCATTCAATCACCAGTGGAGTGAGCACAATTAATCCAGCAGTCTGCTTCGTAGTCTCTGCTGTATCGCCTCAGCCTTGCGCTCTGCTGTATTCAGCAAATATGTACAAAGAATCTTGTCTGGAAGTTTTGTGCCTCTACAAGCACAAAGTCATGCAGAGTGAAGGTTTAGAGGGGAACATGATCTACTCTAATGATACTTCAGCTCTGTGTCTGTGCTGGTAGCATCACCGTTAGAGAGTTCTTTGCAAGTAAAACTTTTCCCGCTTAATGTCTTCTATTAACATGTCAGTTCAGACAGATCACAATACGGAAACCTTGACTCTTTCTCGACCCGTAGATTTATTCAACTGGAAGCAAATTTGATATTAGAAAAGAAACAACGCATTTGAAATATTAGTGGCAGTAAAGTATAGCTCATTATCTTAGATTGATACTGCAGTTAAGAGTGAAATGTGCACACGGGCAGTTAAAGTGGCTGCCTCTTTCATGAGACCTTTTGGAGAAATACGGCTGAGAGTTTGGCTCCTGCTACTTCCCTTGAAAAAATAAATATATATGACCTCTGGTTATAGTGTAGCCCTGAAATGGGCTGATGCTACAGCACAAACCCCAGTGTCCCCCTCTCCCAGTCATCATCACGCTGGCCTCTTTATAGTGCAATGCATGGCACATTAAAAAGGGGAGCACATTGCGCAATTACCGTCTAATTAACCGGCCGATATTTTATGTGGTCAGTGAGCCCGCAGACAGACTGCAGATTATTTGCCAAGATTTGAGAGGATGTATGTCTTACTGCATGGTTTCTTAGGCAGATTTACTGCCCTCCACTGCTAATTTGTGTCTGCGTTTGCCTACACGTGAGCTTGCTTTAATAAAAATAAGGCACATATTATATGTCTCTGGAAAGGGAAGGTTATTTGTTTGATTTGTCTGAGTCATGCCTTATTCCCTACGCTGCCCCCCGCTCTCCTCCCCTTTCCTCCTTCCATCTCCGCCTCCCTGAGCCCTTAACAGCAGCAGGTTTGCATTGGGATTTGAGGTGTAATTAAATTCAATAAATAGGCGAAGGTGAAGAAATAAATCAAGCAGAAACTGATGAACAACAGGAGATTAAATGCCACTGAGCCGTGCAAACAAATATTTCAATAGAATTTTCAACAGAGGGCACCCAGGGCCCCCTGAAAACCTCAAAAAGTTTTTAAACTGAAAGTTGGGTCTCCCAAGCTGCCACTGCTATAACTATGCTTGATGCCATTGTCCTCGTTGACATCATAATATGGCACATGATAAGGAAATAAATAACCATTTGAAGGACAGATTGTAGGAGATGACAGGCTATGTTCCGTGCCCTCTGTCTTTCACATACCTCATCATCCTCCTGCATCATCGCTTATTCAGAGGCCAGCCAACGCTTTATTAATGACTACTGAAGTACCAATTAATGCTGCATAATACATGAACTACAGCTGTGCAAATCTGAATAACGTCTGATTAGGTACTAAAAAGGATAGGGGAAATACTGCTGGTGCATATTAATGCTATCGGGGCTGCGGTGGGTGGGGGGCGTTGGGGTCAACGGGGGTCTGGTTTTGTGCCAGATCGCCCTGAAGAATCCGACAAAAAAGCCTCACAGCCAGTTCTAAAAGTCACAGCTAGTCAGTAGCAAAGACCACAGCATGCTCCCATTCAGTTTTACGCAGTGTGAGTCAAAGTGGTTTGGTTCACACACTGATTTGCTTGCTTTACTCCATACAGCACCATACTGCCCTCCAGGGCATAACAGGCCTAAGTGCTTTAAGTCCCCAGAATGGAAATGAGGTCTTTTTTTTTTTTTTTAACGGCATCATTCAAGGCTACACCTGATGCACTGAAAGCACCCAGGTCCACTGCTCCATGAATTAATGAAGGAAACCTAGCAGCAGGGAGGTCAACCTTTGACCCTCACTACTCATTCACACAACTTGGATCAGGTACAAGAAAACTGCCAAGCCTCTGGGGTTGGTGGAGGTTGGAGGGGGGCGGAGGGTTATTTGTGTGCCTGCATGATTGTTCGCCCTCCATCATCTAAACTGAGACGTGTTGCTCAATTCTGAATTAAAATGACAAGGACAAAAGTGTTTCCAATTAGGCCTTTTGAAAAGATCGCCCATGTTCACTCCTCTCTTGGATTCCCTCTCTCTTTGCTCGTGCTCTTCTGCCACTCAATAAATCTTTAGTTCCTAAAAAAAAAACCCACAGTCTTGTCTTCCTGCAGTATCGCTCTCACTTTCTCTGCCATTCCCTCCTTCTGTTTTGTCTTTGCCTCTTGTCCTCTTTTGAACAGCTGCACTGCCTTTATTATGTTGCGCTCCCTCTCTCCCTGTCTGGCCTTTCACGCTAATCCTCCATTGGCCTTTCACATGCACAAAATTCCCCCCTGAGCCCCCATTCCTCTGACAGGCTTTCACATACTGTATTAGATTAGGCTTAGCTGTGTTTATTTATTTATTTATTTCGTCTTTTGTCTCTAAAACTTTCGGAAACCAAATCCAGACCCCCACTCTCTCCCCCCCCCCCCCCCCCCCACCCCCACCCCCAAACAAACCCTGCTAACTGCAATTTTCAGCTTGCTTCCCTTTTTTTTTCCAGCAGCAACATTCTGTTACATATCAATTTGGCTCTTGTGTCCTCTACTGCAAACATTCTTTGGTGCTAGTTTTTGGCAGCGAACATGGCAGCACTAACTGAGAGTTTTAGAACAGGCTGTCTAATGGAGGCTCACAGCATTTTGTGGTTTCCAATCATTTGGCGCTAAAAGAAACACACAGTAGCAAATGGGCTGAGCAGTCACCCATTAAGCTGGCCACCAGCACCTCAGCTTAATTGTGGTAATGAAGTCCAGGCTGACCCTATAATGCGAGGTCCACGCGTGCTGCCATGCTGATGATTTTATAGACCTGACCTGAGTTATGACCCAAACCCTGATAGGCTAGTAGATAGAAATATGGAAGCATGGTGGGAGGAGAAAATAAAGTAGCGTGTGAGAGTACAATAGAGAGCAATGGACAGCTAAAAAGTGAAGCAATGAGAGATGGATAGAAGGAGGAAATTCCAGTAAATCATTTTAATGAAATGAGTACTTTATCTAAAGGATAGTTCAGCTTCAAGGAACTGTTTTTGAAGAACTCTTTTCTTGCCTAGTCCTACCATTCAGCACTACCCTCCTGGCCCATTAGCCCTGGGGCTGGCCTTTCATCTCTCTAACCTCTCTAGTGAGCAAGTCCAATCAGGAATCAATATCCATGTCACAGGGAACACATGCTGCTTTGACACCAGTGGATATGACAAAAAAAGTCTATTACACAGCAGTTATCTCCATTACTGCTGAGCAACTCGGTCTCTAAAAGTCACAGAATGGAGGATGGCGGGCTGAGAAAAGCAGGGAGGAAGTGTGGTGGTGACACATTGTGAAACTCTAATTCGGAGCAACATGTCTGATTAACCTACATTTCTCCTTTGGGACCAAAAAAACCCCAAAACAAGACATGATCAAAATGGGCAATATCACCTCCACACACATTCACAAGTATATAACAACATCTAACTTCTGTAGGTCACTGCTGTTCATGTATCTGTTTCGATCATGTGCACATTATTTTCCTAATTTAGCCTACTTTAGGTGGAATTTGAAGGAGCTTTTGGTTTCTGGAGTTCCATATTTCCTCAAATCAAAGCTGTAGTCATAAAAATTTGGCAACCAGATTAAAGCTGGAAAAAGAACAATCCCGCACAACTGTTGTCAGTAAATGTTTCACAATAACAGCCTTATTAAGAAATGAAGGGTTTTTGTCCAGTGAAAGACTAGGACTTTTAATTGGATAGTTTAATTAGGCCAGGCAAACATGTTGGGGAGGTTCTACTCTAAATTTGTAAAAGCATATTTTAGGCATGTTCTGTGTTCTGTGATAATGAATAGCTTTGTAGTTTGTTCCTTTATGTTTAAAGGTAAGCTGTGGACATCATGTGTAGTTTTTGTTAGTGCTCTACTTTATAGTTGTCTGTCTGTCTGTGCCCTTGTAGCTGCAGTCTGAGCACTGACAACAAATTGCAGGGTATGAATATGTCCAGGGTATTAATATGCATGAACCCATGATGAAGAAATGTATGGGAGTTGAACTCCATTGACTCTTGAGTCACACAGGCATATTTAAGTGCAGTGTGTTGAACAGGGAGAACAGCAGAAGATTTAAACAAGCCTTCATACTTCAATGTTATCAATTATACTCACTGAACAGGTAATCAGAGATAAAAGCCTGCCTGCTTCAAATAAAGGCTTAAAGTAAGAAAAATCAGCATTAGTCACGATTCTAAACTACAACTTCCCTATGTCTGAAACAGCTCTTTGCAGCTATACATATACAGTAAGAGTCATTTTACCGAAACACAAAAGTAGGTCATTTGTCAGCGTCAGAAAGTGCCACAGTCATATGAACCTTCTGATCCATCACCCACAAGCTTAGCATTGTTAAACTGAAGAGTCAACCGATATGGACACCAAAAGACTTTTTAATCATAAATCCTGCACATCAGTGTTCTGGCATATCTGGCCTTCTGTAATACAGGGTGGGCCATTTATATGGATACGCCTTAATAACATGGGAATGGTTGGTGATATTAAAGTCCTGTTTGTGGCACATTAGTATATATGAGGGGGCAAACTCCTCAAGATGGGTTGTGACCATGGTGGCCATTTAGAAGTCGGCCATCTTGGATACAACTTTTGTTTTTTTCAATAGGAAGGGGGCCATGTGACACATCAAACTTATTGGTAATGTTACAAGAAAAACAATGGTGTGCTTGTTTTTAACGTAACTTTATTCTTTCATGAGTTATTTACAAGTTTCTGACCACTTATTAAATGTGTTCAATGTGCTGCCCATTGTGTTGGATTGTCAATGCAACCCTCTTCTCCCACTCTTCACACACTGATAGCAACACCGCAGGAGAAATGCCAGCACAGGCATCTAGTATCCGTAGTTTCAGGTGCTGCACATCTCGTATCTTCACACCATAGACAATTGCCTTCAGATGACCTCAAAGATAAAAGTCTAAGGGGGTCAGATCGGGAGACCTTGGGGCCCATTCAACTGGCCCACGACGACCAATCCACTTTCCAGGAAACTGTTCATCTAGGAATGCTCGGACCTGGCACCCATAATGTGTTGGTGCACCATCTTGCTGGATAAACTCAGGGAACATGCCAGCTTCAGTGCATAAAGAGGGAAACACATCATCATGTAGCAATTTCAAATATCCAGTGGCCTTGAGGTTTCCATTGATGAAGAATGGACCCACTATCGTTGTACCCCATATACCACACCAAACCATCACTTTTGTTGTTCCAACAGCCTTGGAGGGATCCATCCAATGTGGGTTAGTGTCAGACTAATAGCGGTGGTTTTGTTTGTTAACTTCACCATTCACATAAAAGTTTGCCTCATCACTGAACAAAATCTTCTGCATGAACTGAGGGTCCTGTTCCAATTTTTGTTTTGCCCATTCTGCAAATTCTGTGCGCCGATCTGGGTCATCTCGTTGAGATGCTGCAGTAGCTGGAGTTTGTAAGAGTGCCATTTGTGAGTAGCTAATATCCGCCGAAGGAATGTTCGACTAATGCCACTCTCCAGTGACATGCGGCGAGTGCTACGCTGTGGGCTCTTGCTGAATGAAGCTAGGACAGCTGCTGATGTTTCTTCATTAGTGACAGTTTTCTTGCGTCCACATTTTGGCAAATCCAACACTGAACCAGTTTCACGAAACTTAGCAAGTAGTTTGCTAACTGTAGCATGGGAGATGGGTGGTCTCGTAGGGTGTCTTGCATTGAAATCTGCTGCAATGACCCGGTTACTGCGTTCACCAGATATCAACACAATTTCGATCCGCTCCTCACTTGTTAACCTCTTTGACATTTCAATGGCTGTGAACAAAAAGAAACTTATAAATAACTCATGAAAGAATAAAGTTACGTTGAAACAAAGCACACCATTGTTTTTCTTGTGACATTACCAATAGTTTGATGTGTCACATGGTCCTCTTCCTATTGAAAAAACAAAAGTTGTATCCAAGATGGTGACTTCTAAATGGCCACCATTGTCACCACCCATCTTGAGGAGTCTGCCCAATCACATATACTAATGTGCGACAAACAGGACTTTAATATCACCAACCAATGTTATTTTGGTGTATTCATATAAATGGCCCACCCTGTATATAAACAATGCACAGGGTTTCACAATTGTGCTATGTATCCTTCCATCCATCCCAGTCTCTCACACAGACATTTATAATGGTAAAAGGCTAGCATGAATCAGAACAGCAGCGTTACTTTTCTTGTAGAAAAGAAATTTAAACATGTTTTGTATTAAAAACAGCAAAGATGACAGCTGCACTTGCTCCATGACCACACAACGTCAATTACCAGAAGTACACAAGTGTAGGCAAAGTAATGTTGACACTTTTAATGTAGAGAGTGCATTAGTGCACTTTAGACTCCACACCGATGTAGACCTGTGTGACTGGAACTACAAAGCAATGTGACACTGATCATGTGGCTTCACCTTGGCCCAGTAACCTTGATCGGTCAGGTCATCAGTCAATTTTTAATTGCTCAAATGTTGTATGGGACATGGGTGGCGGAGTGGGCTTGCGTATTCCCCAAGGATGAGACTCTTCACTCGGTGGGTTTTCTTCTGCGCCGTACTCTGCTACAACCCCCCACAACACCCCATCCAGCCGCACTTTGCCTCTGGCTCGCTTTATGACATTCATTTGCCTGATTAGCTAAACAAATGCTGAATGTTCCCTCGCTCGCTTTCGGAAACACACTTAAAATGAACAATGTGTGTGCTGAAAATTATCAGCTGTAAAACTGCTCATAAATCATGGCAAGGTCTGAATCAGCAAACAGTTGCATTAATCAGCGGATTTAGCACCGATACTGTACAATTAATGCAATCTATTTATCTTCATTTAATATGTGTGGGATGAGCAACTGTACAAGTGCCACACTTATAATGTATGATGGGTTTAGAATGGAATAAAAAGAATTCAGTAATATTTTTATCGAGCACTTTGCGCACACGGCATAAGGTATGCAAATGACCATTCAGACCCTCCCACTGTCGAAGAATCAAAACATAACAAATACAGCCTGTGATGCACAGACCGTCAGCGGTAATGAAAGCATAAGGTTTCTGTTAGTGGAGATTGCTTTTCCAGAGCTTCATTTTACAGCTTTGTGTTGAATACACTCCTCTAGCAACTCCTCTTGAATGTTTCATCACAGACCAGATCCCAGGGGTTGATGCAACGCGCTCATCACACATACACACTCACTATGAGGAATCTTCGCATCATGCATGTGGAGGATATGAGAGTCAACTGGATGCCATTTCATCTGCTGGGGGAGCAATTTTATTGCATATTCAATGTGGGAGGATACAAACATGATAGAATGTCAAGACAGGCAGCTATAGAAGCTATAGTAGCAGTGGTAGCTTTTTTCCACGTGTCAGATTATCCCTTCTCATCTGTGATGTGCAGCTTCAAATGCAGAGTTTAGTGGGTAACAAACATGTGGCAATGTATTTAAAAACATGCCCAAAAAAACCCCTTATAAAAGCAATTATTCTGCAGTCTTAGTGGCTTTGTGTTCGCTACCGTGGTTTTTCTAGTTGACTCAATCTGGTTAGAATGGTCTCAGAAAACAACACGCTTTTTTACTTGCCGAACAATCAGTCATGCAATCGGAATATAATTATGCTGTCCATAAACAGTAGCCGTAGCCAAGAAGATGCCAGATGGCTTATTGAGGGATTGTGATTGACGCATCTCAGTACAAAAACAGAGTGATTCTCTTCGACTCAGTAGTTCAACAAAACTATACACTACATCTGTCTCCTTGAACAGAGAGACAAGACAAGAATGAAAGAGAGCCGTGGAGCCTGGTCTTTGAAGAATGTCGGGACTGTGTCTAGATTGAACCCACCTACCAGGGGAAAGCATGTAAGTGTGTTTCCAGGTGTGTGTGCGCTCAAACTTGCTTGTCCACGTGCATTGGAGCTCAGGATCTTTTCGATCGCTTTGCACAAATTTGCACAAGAGGCATTTACTTTAGTGAGCTTAAAGAATGTGCATGCCGCTGCCTCTGAACTGGTCTTCAAAGACATGCTAGGCTGACGCGTCCATTGTACTGAACGCCATGCAACGACTATAACTCAGAGGCATGAAAACACACGCACACATGAACACAGACAAACATGTGAGAATTAGCGTTCATATGCAGAGAAAGCCCTTAAGAATGGATTTACATGTTTCTTTATTGTCTTTCCAGTGTTTTGAGGAAGTCCGCTTGCAGAACAAAGATATATATACGTTCAGTTTCTTTTATGATTAAAATATCATAGACTTGAAAAGCATATCCTCTGGAATAATATCCTTTTATTAGACTGTTAGACATCCCAGGCTGCTTCTTGGTTTTTCAGTTTTTAATAGAAGCTTTTTTTCTCTGAGAAAAAAGGAAAAAGTCAAAGCCATATTGTCGTGTACTCATGCTGACACAGAAACTGATGTGGACGCTGCTGCCATGGCTGGAATTGAACACACTGCACTCCACAAGCTGCCTGCAATTAAATCCATTCACCAACACACAAGCTCTAAACAAAACAAAGAGAAAATGAGTATACTCTCATCTTGCTTGACGTGTCTATTTGTATATACTCAGCATATCTATGTGCGCATATATTGGGGGCATATTAAATGAAAAGGAAAAGAATAAAGAAAATGGGTCTGATGCTTCAAACACAAGCGCACAATAAGGGCGAAAGCATTCAGCTTTTAATTAACATTAGCCATATCAGCACGGAGTAATTTGAAATTGTCTTTAGGACTTCAGAGAGACAGACTGAGAGACAGAGACTTTAAACCATTACGCTCAGCTGATAAACCAGTCATACCGGTGGAGTCACTATCTCTTGCAATAATTTGATCTCTTTCTCTTTGTATTTTGCTTCTGTTTTAGAAACACATGGTGCTTTCCTTCCTTCCTCCCCCTTATCCTTTTGATCCAACCTCCTTTTCTTTCCACACTTCTCTTCCTCCAAGCTTCATCTTTTTTTTCCCCATGTTCTTTATTTCTTCTTGCTCTCAGCTTTTCTCTTGCTTTTATCTCCACTTCATACAGAATAACTGTGCAGCTTGGTGAGTGTAATGAGGCTGTTCCTCTACAACTTCAAACCTTCCCTTCACCCGTTTGCCAGGGTTCTAAAACAAACCCGGAACAAATATTTTGACATTCAGACACAAGGGAAGACGTGTGCAATGATTCCAAGCATTCTGATTCATCTTTTACAAAAACAAAGGAAAAATAAAAAAAAAGTAATAAGGAGAAAAACCCTTTAAAATAGTGTACCGTAAATGAGAACGAGAGACCAATCAAATGCTTATGTTGTTTCTTTTCTTTTCTTTTTTTTCACTGTAGTGAGTTCTTTGATCCCGATATTAGCTGTCAACTGTGAAAATTGTAAGCATGATATTGGAGCTTATTTAGAGTGAGAGCAATTAAAGCCAAGAACAGGCTCTATACATTATGCTGTAAATGATTTAGCAGGCCAGCAGTGTACCACATTGTCATGGATCACAGTAAATTGGCCCGGGCAGCTTATTGCAGATTCACAGTCACTGTAGCACGTTTATAACAGTAATTGCTACGAATGAAACGCCCATGGTACTGCATGGCATGCCACTCTACAATAAACTTGATTATTATGGTAATTATATAAGTATAAAACATTTGACATGAGTGCATAGATTTATCATCACAATTGCTTTAAGCGCATTTACAGAGCTGGGAATTGGGACTGGCTATTCAAAGGCCAAACCGTTGAGTCGATGGGAGTTTAGCAAAATTAGAAATCCATCCAGAGAAAAGGCAACTTTCTTGCCATTGTGATCATAATCATTTTTCTTGTACTACTATTGATTTAGGTAAAAATGCTCTGTTTGCTTTCTGCTCATAAGAACAGTGGGGGAAAGGAGTGGTTAAAATAGGATGGAAAAAATAGTGGGGTGCTGGGTAAAGGGGACAGAGAAGGAGGGTCGGTGATGAGTCCTGAGCCGCCCTGAGCAGTAATGAGGAAGCAGTAAAAATGAGACGGCATTGTGTTGTACTTTAAGGTAGTTCATCTTTAAAATGAATTGTCCCTGAAGGGCCAGGTGGTTAATGCCATTTATTAATAGACAGACAGGGCCAGCAGTTTGGGCTCTGGCCCTCAGAGAGCATTTAGTTACGATGGAGAGTGTGTGTGAGTGACTACAATAAAAAAGGAAGGGTGTGGAGTCAGGGCTGCAACTGAGCAAATGAAGGACAGAACGGATGTGTGGATTCCTCCTGCTTTTTGCAAGCTATAATAAGTGTTATTGTTCACAGCTGCCAGTAGAGAAAAACGGGACAAAAAGTGGCGCAATTAAAAGTGCAATCATCTCCATTGCAAGATAATCCCTAGAAAAGCTTTTCATCCCAGTCCTTTGGGCCAAGGTCACGGGACATAGGTCAAGGTTTAGGTCGCACAATGATTTTTTTTTTCTAGGTGCAGAAATGGCAAAAATACACTCTGCAATGTCAGTGAGGTATTTTTACATCCATGCATGCATTTATATGTGCATATATCCGTCCATCAGCCTCGGAACAAGGAGCATGGAGTAGCCAACGCCTGGTCCTGGGCCCACAGTGACCTGGCCTACTAATGAACCAACAGGCATTACCTCCCTGTTAGCCTGCTCGGTGCCCCACCATTTGTCATAAACCGGGGGGGAGGGCTGTCACAGGAGAGCTGGAGACTGTGGAGACACACCACACAACGGCAGCAGCACTAAAGCAGCCCGAGCCAGGCGCTGAGCTGTTTTCACCATTAGCCAGAGCGTCTTTAGCTCCCTCCCAGCACGCCACACAGCGACAGCTCTTGCCAAATAGCTTTCATTACACGGGAAGTATCAGTCTTGATAAAAGATCCAAACAAAGAACAAGAGGTGGATTTACTGTGCTACTCCACCCGGGCTGTGATAATATTGTTGGTGTCTGAAGTAAAATATCACTGCTGCTATTTGCACGTATCTAAATCTTTGAGTGTAGACAGTGCCGGTGCGTAGCTAGCTATGGGCCATATTACTATTGATTGGTGGAATGATAAAACAATTTCTTACCTGATGTTGGAGATGCACCAGAGACGATGGCATGGGGGAGAGAAAAAGAGAGAATTTGATTAGTGATGGCCTTGTACTGTCTACAGTACATGCTCAACACAGAAGTACTAAGGGAGCCGAGCACACTCCATTATTGCTGTCAAAGTCTGCACGAATCCGCCCTGAAAATTACTGCAACATTTCCTATGTGGTAGTATCAGTTTCATGGATTTAAAAACACCTTGAGCTTTACAAACTCAAAAACATTATTTTAAGATCGTAAAAGCTTTTTGAAAGACTTTTTGTAAATCAAGAGCCCAAACACAAGTTAAAACCCAAGACACTTTTTTTAACCATCCATGTAATTATTTGCTAAAAAAAAGGATTTATGGTGACAATTTATGTGATAATAAAGCACATTATGTTCACATTAGTCATAATATAGTAATGTTGTTTTCTCTTCTACCTCAAATTTCGTAGTATTAAAATTCTCCAATAAAGGAAGGCTTCCCACTCACACTTCCAGAACATACGTTCACGTTCAAGTTTCAGCGATAAAGACAAAGACATTTTAAGCCATAAAGCCAGGTGAATAGGAATCCTCATCCCCCTAAGCCACACTCCAATGCCCGTTACAGGCCCCTGACACTCGCTGAGGCTCTGAGTGAAATTCTTGTTCTCATATCCACAGGAGCCTCCCACCACAAATGTGCTTTAAACACATAAATATTCATTGGCTTTACACATAAACCCTATCCATACGCCAGCCGAAGCAGCCATCTGCATTAACGGGAATCAAGCTGTGAGCTCGGCTCCATCCGCCACCCTTCTTCGTATGTATATACATCAGTGAGAGCCAAGGCAAAGCCAAATCCCAGCACCCGATTCCAAAGCAACCTACACTTGGCAGGTGAGATGGTGCAAAGTACAGCTCGACTATTGATGCTACAGTAACCCTCTGCCATATATAGCTGTTCCACATGATCTTAGTTTGGAGTGTTTAGTGGGCGAGTGTTACTTTTATGCTACTTTTTGAAATACCTCCGCACAGAACTGTAGCTGAAAAATACAAGGCTTGGTCGGTTTGTGTACTTGCTGCTTGTTTGCAATATAAAAAGAGTTTAAACTCGTGTTTCTCCATCTGCATCACCTCAAACTATATATACTAACCCCATAATATACTTCTGGCTGCAATGTTTGGATCCAGCGTAATAGTCAGCGTTTTCAACGCCTCAGTAAATGCTGTATAAGAATGCGGGGAGAACTCATCTGCACCAAAAACAGTGAAAAAATGAGAAATTATGAAATTTTCCAGCCAATGCTCAGCCACATAGAAACCTAACCTCTGATCTCTATAAACTCTTCAGCAGGGATCATCCTCTTTTTTCAGACTTTGTCACTTAGAGAGCTCTCAGCTGACAGATTCCTTTTACAGATAAAGCCTGGGGATCTTCAAGCAGATACTCTGTCACTAGAAAGCTGTTTTTCCCACAGATTACATCAGACTTGGTTTTAAACAGCCAGCCAAACAGACATAAAGGGACACGCATGAGATGAAGGCTTAACCTATTGGGAGTATCCTTTAAGAAGGTATAAACCAATGAGTGGTGAAAGGGTTAAATTTCACTGAGCCCTAGCTTCCCATTCAGCCGCTCTTGAAGACTTTTCTGTGTAATTATTTAAAGGCCTTGTACTGCAGTCTACAACGGGAGAGAGCAGAAACAGGGAGGGAGAGATGGAGGGACGGGTGAATGGATAGAAGGAGGGATCAGTCTCCTGCTGAGAGAAGTAAAGCCTTTAAAGTTAGTCCTGTGCACAAAGATGTTGAGGTAACTTATATTATGTGTTCCTCCATGTTGCCTCGCTGTAAGGCTGCCGATGTCTACAGCCATCAGCTGGCTCCTGGGATCAGCTACAGGGATGAACTAATTCCCTGTGAAATCACGAACGAACCAACAGCACCGCTCCACACGCATGCGCACGCACACATATTTGTTGGTGCTAGTCAGCCTGCTAATGCTGATGCAACAACCTGGAGCAAGAATGCTCCAATGGTGATAAACAAACAACATTTTGGATGGGGAGGGACGGATGGAGGGCTGGATCGAGAGAGAGGGAGGGAAGGAGGGAGTGTGGCAGTGCTGGGCAAATAAGACTCAGGGGCTTCTTCTTTTTTTCAAACATGAGATAGTTTCGGTTCTTTTAAAATGTATGTTTGAAGTTGGGGTTCAGCTGAACACAAGCTGTTTGAAAAAGACTGATGCAAGAGTGGCGCAGGAGATGAGAGAGAGGCCACAGAGAGGCAGAGGGGAAGGGGTGGAGGGGAGAGAGAAAAGGATCCATGAGAAAATTACGCATAAACTCAGAGAGAGGAATGTATGGAACGAGCATGAGGTTATAAGGCAAGACAAGGAACTAGACAGAGAAAGAAAAACAGAGAGGAGGCCTCCAGTGGTCCAAACTAGTTGCTGCAGTAGGTATTTAATATGCAATAAAAATGAGACTGAAAAAAGGGACATTATTGTTAAAAAAAAAAAGCACATGGGAGAAGTTTAACACAATCCAGGAACACATACAATCTAGATTCAGTAGATTTTACATCAATTCTGATTTTCTGAACGGGTATTCTGAAGAAGGAAGGTCAATTTTTGTTTCTTTCTTTACCCTCCAAAGCCTTTCTACTGCCCAAGACACACACACACACACACACACACACACACACACACACACACACACACACGTCGACACAGAGGCACACATATTTCTGCGGCACTTTAATCAGAGCGTGGCATGCTCTCAGTCCAGACAAAGCCCAATCAGGGCGGTGATAATTTGGCCTCTCCTTCAATCAGCACCAACGTAATTGCATCAGTCACAATCTCCATTTCATCTCTCATCTCTGTGTCAGGGTGGCAGACAGAAGGACACTCTGAGGCACGGACCTATCATTAAAACAGACATCCAGCAAATCCAGGGGAACAGTCAAGGAGAACAATACAACAAATTCTTGTCATTTCAATGAGTCTCGCTCACGTCCTCCCCAGAATTAGCTCTGATGATGGTGAAAATCGTTGGATTTTTGTGTCTTTTCTAAGTTAATCTAAAGGGACATGGAGGTCACAGGTGAAACCGAGGAGATGGGGATTTAATGTGGAGGATGCTGGGACAACTTTAATTTTGGAAATAGTTTTACACCAAACTAGAATAAGAAGTGGAAGTTTATATCTTTATATTGCACGTTGTCTTGAAATCAAAACTATGACACCTCTAACACTCTTTTTGGATAGACATTCGATTAAATGAGTAATTCCTTAACTGCAATAAGTACAATAAGTTGAAAATCTTCTTTTCTATATGTCATGTATTAAAAATTAGGCCAGACTCACAGGAATGAGGCGGGAGTCATACATTAATCAAAGTCAAACATTAATTCATGGTAAAACTGCAAATTATTTGTGTCAAAAATCATCCCAACTAGGACAAAAAACTACTGAGTCTTTTGCCACATCAGCCCTTTCCCTCCCTCAATGTCTCAAGTAGACTGTCCTTAGCCACCTTGAAGTACATGAAGTTATTTGTTTAGTTAAAAAAGAGTAATAAAAAAGCCCCTCTCTGATTAATAATTACATCTGCTAGCATTCATGCCGAACCCACACATGAATACACACAGCACAAATACATCTGTTCTCTCATGTCCATACATAACCAAATACACGAGTAGCATGTCTCACACTTCAGACTAATGGATCCATGCTGGGCAGCAAAGATGAAAGAAGACAGAAGGATCAATTTCGATGATCTATGAAAGTTATTAGTAATGACATTTATGAATATTTTATGGAAGGTAGAGAATGTCATCATAAATTTTTATATAAGGAAATGAGGGAGGAATATAAAACAAACAGCATTAAACATTGAACGTGGCCCCCATGTCAAAAGGATTGTGTCTGGAATAATGGGCTCGTTACCAGGACAGAAGAGGTGAGATGAAAAGAGAGACGACAACCAGACGTCCCGAGTAATTCTGCTTCTCTGCAGAGACGGAAAGGTTGAGCAACCCAAGAAAATGCTGCCACGCCGGAGCGCTTTGTGAGTATTCAGGGGTTCCTCGAAAGTAAAGAGCCATCATCATTTATTCATTTATTGATCCGGTTTGTCCCCACCACTTGTGTTGTTCCTCTTAATGTACTGTGTTCAAAATAAAAGCCAGCAAAATGGTTTATGTTCAGTATGCCTCGTTGTGACATTGCCGTGCATTTGCAGCAATTTCATGTGCAGACGGGGTGAGAGAGGAGCCAGACAGCTCTGCCTCAAATACCCAGGATACACTCAACCACACGGAGACAAGGGACACTGAATCCACCAACTTGCCTATACCACACTGACTGTGCATGCAACTATTGTTTGTGCATGTTCTACAAATACTGGCTCCGCGGAGGAAGTCTGTTCGTTCCTAAAAAACATTGGTACTGATGCTGCCGAAGGCTTTCCACAGTGCTCTCTGTTTTCTCCTCATCTTTTGCTCACCTTCTTCCGTATTTACATAACAGTGAGTGGGCCAGCGTGTACCCTCCTGTGTACCTCTGTCAAGTCAGGTGAGGTCTATAAGAAGTGTGTTGAAAAGTTGATCCCCAGTGGCCAGGCAAAGCTAGAAATAAAGAGATATTGCTCATTTTCATTGGGATGGCACTCAAGCAAAGGCGGTGAAATGGACTATAAATACAGGTACAGGAGCTGACATTTTTATTCCATACCATAGTCACCGTGCAGCAGCTGAGGTAGTACGTACTGATGTCCTTGCTTCTGTTAGTGTATATCACTTTAAAGAGGCTATATTTTGCCATTTAGCGCTGACGTGAGCAGATTTCGTAGGGACAGGGGAGGCATGGAGCATCTGGATAGCATTTAGGCTGTTTATAAAGACAGGAAGTCCTCGCTGACCTGTTTTTCACACTTCATTTAATGCCATGGATTGATGTCAAACCTGTGCATGTGCCTGTGTGTGCAGACTAGGCTCAGTAACACGTACTACCATAAGTAGGAAAGGCTGCCGTGACATAATCCACACATATGTCCTATACGCACTCGACAGCGGCTTTACATTTTAACTACTCTTGACATCCCACAAGTTAACATCTCCAGGCGGCCTGATTATTGTCCACATGCATGCAGCTCTGAAGGACTGTGCAGCTTTGGAGTGTCTTTCCTTCTGCCAGTGACAGTTGGTTTGTCAGAGGCCAGGCAGAAGAATAGCATGTGGCCAGGGGGAGGGGATTAGCATTCACATGGCACCTGTTGCCAGCCAGTGTGCCCATGCAGGCCACAGATAATTACAGTGATTTTGTGGAGGAGAGGAGTGCAGGGGTAATTGTAGTTTTGGCAGAGCAGAGGGAAGAGGGAGAAAAAGGAGGACAGCACTTTCGCTATCTTACAGCACAGAGCTGTTGACGAACACGCCCGCTTACGTGCGCGCTAACACACACAAACTGATATAATAATGACTAAAGCTGAGGGCGACGTGCGCACGCACGCTCCCATACACACGCATACACATGTACAAATATCACAATTAAGTCTGAGTTTCCATGGCAACTCCTAGCTGGATGGATGATGGCGTTAGGCTACGGAGGCACAAATATTTAGAATGGTAATCAGAAGACCTAATGGCACTGATGTCTGCACGACTGGCATAAGTAGACCTGCCAGGATTCTCGGCACTTCTCCATAGATCTGCTTTAATAAAAAAAAAATAATAATAATAAAAAAAAAACTCTCAGCCATAAAACGCTTGCTTCTGCTCACTCACTTAGGAGGCCTGTTGTGCCATCACTTCAGCCATTACAAATTATGTTATTTAGTAAACGTCTGCCGCGGCACCCGAGGGATGGCAGCGGGGGTGGGAGCGGGGGTGGATGAAGGGAACATATAATATTACATAAAGCTTTAGCACGGTGTAAAGCTTCAATGATTGGTGTTAAGGTTTTCATTACACAAAATGAGTAATTGCTTGTCATTTGGAGCTGGCATATCCCACAATCATCCTCACTTCTGTGCCATCAATCAAGCGTTTAAGTGCTGATGACTCGGCTCACATTTAAAGCAGGGCAGCCGAGCCACAATGCACTGGGGAAACTCATTGTTTGCTTCGTTACTCCTCAGAGCTCGGCTACTGCGCGCGCGCGCGCGTGTGCGTTCCTGTATTTGTATGTGTGGCTTTTGTCTGCGTGTGTAGTTAAGTGCGTTTATGTGTATAGAGGAGAAACAAGATCAGGATGTGGTCTTGCTTTTCTAAGTAGCACTTCATTCCTCAGTCCATAATATGTCAGGCGGTGCTGTGAAGTAGCTCACAGAGCATACCTAGGGGCATAGACAATAAACTCTACTGTAGACTGATAATGCATCATTTATATGTCTTTGTGTGCATGTGTGGGCTCGTGTTTTTGTGTGGTCTTTGCACAAGAACCAAAGGAAAATTTACTGGGACTAACTTTAAAATTTCATAAGCTCCTCATTGACTATAAAGTAGGACAGTTTCCACACACAAACAGCAACATTTACAGACGCACTTCATTCGATGATGTTGCTCGAGTGAGGCCACATAATAGCCCCATCTGCACCCATACAGCTCAGCGATCCGGGCGCTGTGGTGAGTTATCGTTGCTTATAACCCCGCTCGTGATCAGCGGGACATGGGGGGAAACAGCTACTCACACCGCCGTACACGCACCTTACTCTTCACTCCAGAGGAGATGGCAGAGGGGCACAGAAGATGGGAGGATGGGATGTGTGTGTAGAGGTGGGTGGGGGTAGAGTGAGGGGGATTTGCTCTGTAAAGTTAAACTCAAGTGGAACAACAGCGAACTCTCTCTTTCTCACTCGCTCCCCCTCACCCCGTCTCCCCCCTCTCTCATATCCCTTTTACTCCCAATTCCTACCAAATCTCAAGCTTGGTTTGACAGCAATAAAGTTTGTTGCCCAGGCACAGAGAGCCAGTAATGTACCTTTCTCATACAGATAATTTTGAACTGAGATATAGCCAAAGGCAGAAGATGAATATAGTACAAAGGAATGGCAGAGAATGACTCACAAACTACAGAGAAAGCCAAAGACGGTGACTTTTTTTAAGAACACATGAAATCCTTTAAGGTAGTGTGAGAATAAGGCTACACGTATGAATACTTTATTCAGTGATCAAACCAAAATGCTTTGAATTATGACCATTTAGACCCAGACAGTGACGGTGCAGAGCTGGTACCACAGCGGTGTAGTGCTGTTGCCTCACAAGGTTCTGGGTTTGAGCCTACTGGTCAGCTGGGGCCTTTCTGGATGCTGTTCTGGATGCATGTTAAGTTATGTGTAGATGGGAGTGTGAATCACTGTTTTCTTTCTGTGTTTTAGGCCTACTCTGTCCTTTGCCCTATTTCAGTTGGGTTAGGCATCACCATGACCACCACCATGGGGTTGGATAAGTGATTAGGAAGAAGAATTGGATGATGTCAGAAGTGCAACTGCCTTTTTTTTTTGGATTAACCAGCCACCATCATCTCGTCTTTGTTACGCAGGGGGCAGGCTGCTTCTCTTGTTTAAACACTGAGCATTGAGAGACGTTTGAAAAGTTATTCTGCAAGATTGGCAAATAGTTGGGCAGACGGACGGGGCAGCATGAAACTGAGCTAGCGCCCAGGGCCAGGGTAAAGTAAAGAGGTATTCATAGCTAGTACAGAGCCAAAGCTGAGGGGGAGAGATCAATAGCTTAATGGAATTAGCCTGGCTTTGAAACATGGCTGCCAATCATATTTACTGAAGGCTGTTTATGTTTACTGTAGAGGCTGACTCAATATTTTAAAGCGAGGCATAGAAACAGAGACGACAACAGGAAAGACAAAAACTTCACTGGTTCTTCAACACAGGAGAAGCTGTCTGCAGTCGTTTAGCTCAGGAAAAAAAAAAAGCAATAAGATACAAGGCCATATTAAGTCCACAGACACATGCAAGGCTGTTTTGATTGGATTTTTCTGATCCTCACGTAGTTTCATGTTCTATCTGCGGTACCAACAAAGAGCTTTACATTTAATTAAATTCAATCCACAGCCTGGATCAAATATTCTAGCACCACTAGAAATACTGATGATGTTTACTGATGTTGAAGCAGCAGATTTTAAAAAACTTGCATACCCTAATGAGAATGACCACACATGGTAACCCACGTCTCTGTTTTCATGTTGTGTGATGACTCCCAGTTGACTCTCAGGAGTCTTTATGGTCACCAGATTTTGTTGCTCCTGCTTGACACAGTCTCACATTTTCCTGGAGTTGGAGTTAAAGATGATTTTGATTTTGTGGCATTAGGGTGAATAAACCTCCTGCACCGCTATTCCTAATCTTCTGCATGTGAAACCAAGCTGCAACAAGGGAGTAAATCCCCCCTACCCCTGACTGGAGGCAGCACAGGGGTGACACACCTAGACACACATACTGTACACAGATATAAATACATCCTTCCACACATCCACACGCAAACAAGCACACACAGACACGCACACAAAGCCAAGCTCACCACAGGGATGGCGGGTGCGGCAAGCGATTAAGGGCATGGAACAGATGCCCACCTGCTCCCTCTGAACCTGGCCATGCCTCAGCTATGCCAGGGTGCCCAGGGTTGCCCCTGGGTGCCTTAATACACTGTTTCCATCTGTTGCCTGGAAAGTGAAGGGCAGAGATGTCCAAGTGTATGGGCATTACCCCCTCCCTCTCACACTCTCACTCTTTCTCTGTCAGCCCTCCCTCTTTTAGCCTGCCATCTCTGTTGCATCAACCTACCAATCTGCTGTGAGAGGAAAATTGTACATTATTGGAATAACACAATGTCTGACTCTTCCTTTCAAGGCTGCACACCAACTAAGCCGAGTCCCCAGCTTTCAGCTGACAGACCAGTTCTGTACATTTAGCATAATGATGGCAGGGAGGGAAGAGATGAAGAAAGCTGCCCAGCATGTCTTCTTTGATTTAGCTCAATCTCATCCATTTATCAAAGAAAGGCTTGTATTTGAACACAGAACAAAACAGCAGCGGGATGAAAAAAGGTCTGCCCATGTGTAGAGTGCAGTGGTGTTTACAAGTAGGATAAAACACTGATAACTACATATAGTGTGCCTGTCTATCAAATAATAGTGAGTTTGGATTTTTTTTTTCCTGTCCTTACTGCAGTTGTAAATGATTATTATCTGAACAAAGCCTGCCTTTATTCTAATTACCTTGTAAATAAACTTGCTTGTCATTACTTTTCAAACCAATTACAGGCTGCCTAATGGAAGTGCTTAATTAGCAGACACTCTACCAGAAAAAAAGAAGGGGGGGGGGGGGGGGGAGAGAAAAGGAATGAAAAGGAAAAACAACAAAAAAAATGCTGGTGGGGGAGGGACTGTATTCACTGTGTAATTATACAGTCATCAGATGTGGGTTTTTTTCATCTCCGCTGCTGTTTTGCAACGGTGCCACAATAGAGGTTGGACCTCTCTCTCCCCTCTCTGTCTGTTAAGCAGGCAGCTGACAATGGAGCACTCCGCAGGCGGTGACCCGGACCCCCTAATAGTGCTGTGGCAGCCGTGGCCCTCGCAGCTGGAGAACAGGAAAACGAAGAATCCTGCGTGATGGCCAGTCCGCCTGCCCAACTACCACCCCACACATCGTCCAAACTGCAGCTCCCTGCAAATATCCCATACACCCTTCTTCACACCCTATCATCAGTCCTATTCACACCGACGCCATGCCAGCTACTAAACATATTCTTCCTGTATAATAATGTCATCAGGTTCATCTGAATACCAGCCCGGCTTTGTCCGATTTCAGTACAAGAATAGTTATTTTCTTTTACATCAAAATTTGGGAGTGGGATTTTACGTTGCTTTGTGTGTGTTAGCACGCTCCAAAAATCTTTAAAACTGCCCGGCATTGCACAAGCGTAACAAAATAAAACACATTTGTCCTCTGATATTGATACTGCCATGTTTGGAATAATGGCAGGCCGTTTCTATTGACTGTCACAGCTAGTCACCATTATAATTAGACTCCATTTTCCTTGACAGAGAGCTTTGGGAAAGGGGAATGCCCCTCTGTCATTAGCAGAAAATGTTCCAGCCCCAGTAACTGCCTCCTGAAAGGGTCATGACTAAGTGACTAGGGGAGCGACTGTCGAGTATTTCCATAGAATTCCTTGAGCCTTTCCTAATAAATAAGGCAGAAGGTAAGGCAATATAAATATAATGGGGAAAAAATGGAATATGGCACCACACACATAATGTTGGTGGGCCAGGAAATGGAAGACACAAAATAATGTGCGCGGCTGTTAACTGTGACATGTATTCCCCCATTACCGCCTCAAAGATGCTCAGAGTAAGTGTGAAATGCATTAAGGTAGAAAGAGGAAAACAGCTGTAACTATCTCCAAGCTGACAGGAGTGCTGGCCTATTCCACGGAGGGGGGAAAAAAATGTTTCTTCACTGCTGCCGTTATCAGCCACAGTCCATCTGACTAAGAGAGGGTGGGGAGAAATGGGGGTAAGGGGTGTGATTACAGCCATGTTAAGACCTGAGAGAGAGATCTGTACCCACAGAGATTAGACACTCGTCATTCACAGTAAGGTAGGGACGGAAGGATAGAGGGATGAGGGGTGGAGGACTGGCAGCGGTGGTGGCAGCAGTGTTATACTGGTGTTTGGGTTTAATACAAGAATTCTGCCAGCATAATTGCGTTTCGCCCCTTATCCTCTGCTGCATCAGGCCTCGTTTGGCAACAGTTTCGAGTTCCTTATCTGCTGCCATTCTCTCCCTATCTGGACCCAATCAAATTTGCTCCAGCTAGCTAGGGACAGGCAGAGAAGGGAGGAATACAGCAATGATAGCGAGGGCATGGGTGGGGTGGGGGTGGGAGGGACTTGTATTTTTTATGTGCGAGGGGATCTTTTTTTTTTGTTATTTGAAATGAACAGTTTGCTTGGCATGCTTATCTTGCTTTCATTAGTGGGCTGTCATACTGTGACGGCAGCCACAGTGTAAGGCAGGAGTGCAGGCAGGCATTGGAGAATGAAACAGGCAGGCAGGCTGTTAGACTAGTAGGGAGTCACGCAGGTGAGAAAGGAGGAGGGGAAGGGAAAGGCAGACTCAGTGCAGACAGAAATGGAGACAGATAGAAGAAATAATGTGAGACCTACAGTGTAACATATCCATTGTTTTGGAATAAGAGCTTCTTTGGAATGACTCACAAACCAAATGATGAGGTTGACATGAGATGGCCCTTAAGAAATTTTATACTACGAATCCAATTTTCATGCCTTTTGCCATCATTTCTGTTCTCAGTGATAACAATGAAAATAATTGCTGAGGTCTGAAAACATGGTAACTTCGCTCCAAGAGACACAAATGTTTCTAAGGGCAGTGATGAGAGAATCAAACAGTTCAGTTGCCATGCCAACTTGACCAGAACGTGTTAAAAGTTTGCACTGGACTTACCTGACAGGCACTGACAGGAAAAGTACGTTTTGCTTATTAAAGTATCCCTAATGGTCAAATCACTCAACTTTATTTTGATTACTTTGAAAAACCTCAAGGAGTGATGCTTTGTCCAAAAACTAAAGCCCAATTCCAGTCTGGCCCGTGCACCCTAACTTGAGGTGATCTTAAGTCTTCCAACACACAAACTGCACTGATGCAGGCTTATTAACAACACCTGTGCAGCACCTGTTTTGTGCCTTGTGTCTTCAAACTTCTCCTTTTTTAAGGCTCCAGGCTATTATATCAGGACTGTTTCAGTAATAGAAAAATGAAATTTTGCACCTATGAGTGCATGTCTTGTGTTTGTTTGGGGAAAGCGCTTCATAATAGAAAGAAAAAGAAGAAGAAAATAATGAGAAGTTAGAGAATTCTGTAAATGTTGTAAACCTAATAAGGCAAGTGAAGCTGAATAATTCATCCATCTGATAATATTGGTATTACTGCTAAAGATCCTGATTCAAATTTCTAATAGAGAACCATTTTTATAAATTACAAAATACATTAATGTTATTTACTTAGGTTGATATGAAATTATGACATATTAATCATTATAATTTACAAAACTTTATTAGGGAAAAAAACATTTCTGGCTTCTTGCAGCATTCTCTAATGGTCAAATTGCATAATTGTTGTATGTGTTTCCACAAAAATGGGTGCCGGGGTCATGTAGCACATTAGGTTTTGATAGATTTAACTTCCTCTTAGCCAACTTTGAAAACAAAGATATGTCTGGTAACTTCCATGAGGCTTTGTTTGGATCTTCAGTCAAATATGGCTATCGAATTTTGGTATACCTGCAAAATGGTTCAGAAAAAACACCAAAAACCTTGGCCTAATTTGTGGTGTTACACTGAAAAAAAGGGATTGGCCAGCTCTTGGATTTACGTAAGCATCTTGCGTGTATTTAACACAATTGCCTCATGCTTTAAAGTTAAGTGTAACTATATAGTGTAGAAACTACATGATATGCAGAGAGGGTAGATTAAATTGTTCATATCATGTTCAAGTGAAGTAAGTCAATAATATAGCAATGTTAAATCCCGCGACACTGCATGGGATTTCAGTCTCGCACTCTTTGGATCGTGGTTTCAGGAAGGCATCCATCTCAGTCAAGTCGAGCAGCCACCTCTACTTTTTTTGGTATACCAAAAAAAGTAAATTGGGTGGTTGTTACATTAAAAAAGTCTACCTTGTAATTTGAACACAATAATTTCATGTTTCTATGAACGTAATTAAATCATGTAGGATTTGCATGGAATTCAAAAACTTAATTTGTTCTTGTTGAGATGACAGGATACAATCTAGTAAGAGTGGTGAGTTGCTGAACTCATGAAATTCACAAGATCGCACAAGATTTCAAACTGCAGGAAAATCAGTGGAGTTATAAGAGGCAGAGAACTACACACACACCACGTGCATGTTATTGCTATTTATTGTGGATTAACCTGTCGAGGACAAAAACAAAAAAATTCTGCATCAAATACAGGGAATCATAGCTTTCCTGTATTTCCTAGATTGTTGGCATGGTGGTTAGTGCTGTTGCTTCACAGTAAGAAGGTCCTGGGTTCAAATCCACATTCTGGCTAGTTTGCAGTGGCTTCTCTCTGGGTATTCTGGTTTCCTCCCACAGTTAAAAGTCATGCAGTTATTAGAGTTAGGGTTAACTGGTGATTCTAAATTACCCGTGAATGTAAGTGCACGTGGTTGTTTGTTTCTATGTGATAGACTGGTGAGCTGTCCAGGGTGTACCCTGCCTCGTAACCTATCACTTCAGGGTTATTTCCCAGCCCTCCTGCAACCCGGAGGATGGTAGTCATTGTAAATCCATTCAATTATTATGGTAACCAGACTGTAGATTTTGTTGAACATTATGTAATATGAAGACAGCATGTAGTATTTAAGTGACCAAGTAGTATTGGGGTAAAAGTTATTGAATAGAGTTGAAATAAAATGACAAAATTGTGAAGGATTAAAATATTCCAAGAGCTCAACTTACTTCATCTGAACATGTTTCAACCGTGTTTTATGAACACAAAATGCACAGGTTTACTGAATATGAAAAAGTTGTGTTGATTTAACTCAGTTGTTTAGGTTTCTGCCAAAGCAAAACATTTGTGTGCAACAAATGTCCACTATTGAATCAAGTAAATCCAACATGGCCTTTTTTTCAGTGTAGAGTGCAGGACACAAAGACATGCAAAGAATCAGTTGTGTGTCCCCGTTATCATATTCTGAAAGACTCTGAAGTTGGACAATGGAGAGGAAGATAAAAACACTACTGCTGGTTTGCTCTAAGTAAAGTCGGAGTACTTTGGTGAAAGTTGGGTCACTATTTTCGTCTTTCTCATACATACATTTGGCAAACCCACTTGTCAGTGTGTTCGTTTCACTAAACGCATATTTTAATACTAATTTTATTTGTACCTTTAGGACCAAGGATATATGATATCATAAGACATACACATTTATTATAATAATATGTATTTCAGTGGGTTAAAAAAATTTCCACTGAGGTAAATTGCAATGATGCCTGCTGTCTTTTAACAGTCATAATCTGATGTATCAGCCACCTACGAGAGGGCTGGAGCAGCACGTGCTCATGCACCCACACAACACATGTGCGCACACGTACACACATGTGTTACAAGGGTGCTATTGTGTAGGAGGCCCATGCAATTTATACTTTAAAATGTATTCTTCTTGGACCATAAAAATGTCTGCTGCATGCTCCAAAATATTCCCTATCATTTCCATAGCATTAGTCACGGTCCCATCCAAAAGAAAGGGATGAGGAAACTGCATAGGGTGGCAATGTATAAATGCTGAATCTATTGCATGACTGTACATGTCTGTGACAAGCAGGTACATGCGTGCCGCTCGACTTCCTACACAGACCAAGCAAGCTCTTTTCCTGTTGTGGTAAAATTATTTATTTGAATAGGAATGGGGAAAAAAACCCTTTGAACAGGAAAATTAAATAAGCACACACAGATAAACTTTGAAAGTAAGGAGAAACCCTCAGGGCACAGAGATGGATTTGAATTTTAAGGTTAATTTGTGCAAAAGAAATACACAAAAACACAATTACGCTGGCCTTAGAAAAAACATGTGCTCTTAGATGTGCCGTAATAAGAGAGAAAATATTTGACAAATATCAGGTGAATCCCATCATCGTGATCTTCGACTTCAATCGGCTTCGTTGATTGCAAGTAAGGTGGTGTTTGCATGTGTACATGCTTCCATTGCAGATGAAATGGATTTCTATCTGCAACAGATTATTAACTCTGAAATTAATCTAACATGAAAAAACGGTTTCATCGTGCCGATGGTACAGAAAATATCTCAAAATGAAATCGTAACTTGCAAAGCTACTCTTACTTTACCTCGACGTGTGGTATGCACTAATAGCACGGTAGAAGGATCGAAAGACTATGCAATGTTATAATCAGCAGCCGTGCACTCTGAACAACTTTTATAGCTTTCCGAGTGAAGTGCGCGAGTTGATGCAAGAGCAGGTCTACAAATAAAAGGTGGAAAAAAAATGTGCATGGCATGTTATCAACAGTGTGTCAGGGGGCAAATGTAGCAAAGATTACAGAATGAATTAAAATGAGATGAAATGAGCATGAAGTACATTTTTGTTCCTAGCCTGCAGTTTGTCTATATTTGGGCACGAGAACATTTAATAATGCAATCACGTTATGCAGTTGCACTTCAAAGTATTTACTGAATCATCGCCCGGGGTTAGGATTTAAATTCTGAATAAATGTGTTTATGGATGAGGCAGGTAGCGGTGGATTCAATCTGACAGATTGGAACAGAAGAGAAGAATGTATTCTCGAACCAGGTGAAGGTTAGCATAGCTCCACGAGGCATCAATCTCCAAGACAGAACACGACAGACAGATGGAAAGCAAGTGAGGCCAGAGATGGAGAGAGTAACTAAAGAGAGACTGATAGAGGGTGGAAAAGTGAGAGCGAAGTGAGAGTGAAGGCGAATGTAAAAGGAGATGAGGGCTGGCTAGATCAATAGAGAAGTGTTGCCATGGCAACAGGTCATCGAGAGCCATCATTGTCATGTTCTTTTTCTCCTCTTTTTTAGCACCATCTTCACAAAACATAATACAGAAACAAAATATAAATAAGATGTGTCATTTCAAAACGAAAATGGACGCTCGAATACAGATACAGTGAACGCACAACTCTCGCAGCCTGAAGTAACATCACAGACCTTTATTTGAGCATGTCTGATTGTAGGACTAGAAGCCATTTTCTTGTAACAATGTGTCTAGGCTTAAAGTGAGATTGCTGTTAGCAAATGAAAAGGTGGACGGATTAGGGTGAACAATGTCCAATCAGACTAAAGAGGCCTAGGCTGCAGGTTTAAAGGGAAATATCTGTATGCAGTAATCACGCCTCAGACCCTGACAGCTAAACCACGCGTAAACACCAACAGAAATGAAACCGTACGCACGCAAACAGTTTCCGCATATATCAAAATATATACATTCTCTAAAATCATGGCACCTTCATGATTGTGGGTACAGACTTATCTCTAATAGCTAGTTATTAGCTGCTAGAATTCATTCTAAGTAGGTCCCGTACAGCTGATCCTCTAATCGCCCTGGATCTTTGCTATCCATTTTTCAGCTGGAGAGAAGCTGCCGTCTTCTCTGGGCCCAGATGGTGTCATTACTGTGGTAAGGCTGAGTGATTATACACTGCTCACACTGGGAGAAACAATAGTTGAGAATTCTATAGGCATCTTTACTGACACCCTCAGCCACCGAGCCCCCATCCCCACTCTCGTCTCCTTGCTTTTTTCACTCTGTCTTCTCTACTTTTTCTGCTATTCATTACCGTCACAGTTTCTTTATTTTATGATGCCTGTGATTCTAAATTTTTGCCCATTTTCTTGCCTCTTTCTCCCACATCGACTGAGAATTAAAAGAGTGTCTCAGAGGTTACACTCCCACACATAAATATGAACTTGCCCACACACATGCACACTCACAGCCCAATCTCAACTTGGTGGCAGATCGAGATAGGGGCAGCTGACTGGGAGCCGACAGGGTGGCACGGTCACAGCGCATCAGCAGGAGCTTTTGTTGCCAGGCAATCTTGTCAATCCTAGCTGGCAAGGAGGAACTGTGAGTCGAGTCATTTCTAAGACAAAGGTCAACAAGTTGAGAGAGTGATGGAGAGAGCCGTGACACACCTGTCACACCTCTGACAGACCAAGAGTCAAGATGGAAGGGGCTGCGAGGACAGAGGAGAGAGGAAAGACAGAAGGAGGGGGGGGGTGTAACAGTAAAGGCAGTGAAGGAAAACATTACCTAAGATAGAACGCCCCCCTCCCAAAAAATAAAAAATAAAATGAAACAAAATAAAAGATAAAGGGAAGCAAAGGGAGTCAGTGGTTTGAAACACAAAGGAATGGAGTGAAGAGTGGGCTAGATCTGCAGTCTGTGATCTGCTGGGAATTGAGGAGTGGGGCGGGAGGGGGGGGTCAGATTTTGTTATTTTTCCTTTTCATGGTCTATTTGGTTTGCCAGACCATGCAGCTTAAATACCTTCCTCCTTCCTTTTGCAAGTGCTAGTGCAATACGTATGTCTGAACTCAAAAGCACACATGCACACGTAGCAGGATACACGCATGCATATGATGTGCGCATATCGAGGACTCCAGATGCTTCTGCTTTTGAGTATCGTAGGGCATGTAAATTATTAATAAAACAATGGAGTCATGTGTAGCATGTCTTGAGTGGCTCTGAACATCCTTTCGTACAAGGGCACACTTACAAGATGCAGCACAAGCACATACATGCCACATGTAATAGTCTGAACAAGCACATTCCCAGTTTTCCTTCTAAGCCATGTAATCCCCCCATCGACCCACTCGCTTTTAGGGACTCTGGTGATCTTATAGCTTCTTTACTTTCTTCCCTGAGTAGCTGCACACATCACTCTACAGTCTCTCCACCTTTGGCTAGTTTCTCATCCACACAGGAAGCTCAAGCCTGTCTCTCCATAACACCTCGCGCCTTTGACGCCGTCCTTCTCATGTTTTGTTCGACATTTCTTTATGCGCTTCTCAATATCCTTGTCAGTTTTTGTCCACATCTTTTTATTGCCCCTTTCTTTATTCTCCTTCCCCTCTCCTGGTGACAGAAAGCTGTCCTTGTCTCAAGCAGATGCCCACAGTTCCCCGGCAGCATCATCTGCTTATGTAACTCAGTTAGCCTGTTTATTTTAGATGCTGGTTTTCTCCTGGTTTCCCTCGTTTCTGTTCTTTGTTGTTCTTTGTCTTGTGTCTCCCTGTCTCGGTTGCTCCCATCCTCTGTGCACTTGAACGCCACACTTTTGCAGGCTTTCTCATTTTAGTGTCATTTTGTATTACAATTGTCTCTTTCTCTTCTCCCTCCACCACATCTCTTAACTTCCTCGCTCGCCACCCCCACCCATTTGCTGTCTGCACTCATTTTCATTCTCTCTTGTTCGTCTCCACCCTCACTCTATTCCTTGTCACACTCACTCCTTTTCCCTTTTCTTTCCTGTTTTCACCCCTTCTTGCTCACATGCTCTCCTCTCTCACACCTCCCTCTGCACGTGGAGATCGCACAACTCCAGTGAGGAGAGGAGGACGGCACGGTGCCATTTCTACATAGTATTCACACTTGCTTAAAATTTAATTTTCGGATGCACTAGTTTGCATCCTAAAATCCAAAGTTTCACTTCCACAAGCACTCCAAATACTTTACAAAACAATCAAAGCCATAATTAGGTGCCATCAAGAATGTAGCATTGCTGAGAAGACGGCACCTCTGTCTCTACACGCAAACATGGCAAAATGCCTAGACTTCTCATAAGGATGTGAGAAGTGAGGAACAGCACAGGGAGAAAGAAGAGAGAGAGAGAAGGGTAGAGAATTGGTAATGCTCTCCCCCAGCATACAACGAGCCGCATGGAGGAGCCAGATAAGACACCCTGGCCCCTGCTCTGACTGCTGGAGTAAAGCCTCTCCACCAACGCAAGCAATGACTGCAAGGCTTTGGCCGACGCTTCGCTCCATCCATCTATAGCCCAGTGATGCCTCTATTACAATGGCTGCCCCACAGCTACGTGGGCCCGCGCCAGCTGCACAGGATTATAATTAGAGGGACCATGAAGTGCCCTGGACACTGGCAATTGATCTGACTGACAGTCCAATATTTCCACCAGGGAAATAAACCTTGGTTTGCCACTGAGGCAAAAGTGGGAGAGGAGTTCGGGGGTGGGAGTGTTATGGATGCAGTGTGAAACGAGGGTAGAAAGTGGAATGGTAGAAAACTGGAGGGGGCATATGGAGAAAATTCTCCCTGCTGCAGTCTTTGTGTTTTATACTCTTACTGTAGGTTTCCAACAGAAATGTAAGGCTGATTGAGTGTATAGGAGCAGATTTGTGCACCAGACTGTGCATGCATGTCAGTGTGATTTCCGTGAGTGGGGATGCACTTTGGTGCGCTATGATTCACGCTGACTTCTGTTCCCTCTTTACATTCATGCAGCACGTCCCATTTCACTTAAAGAGGAAGATCTTGTTTGTTGTCACGAGTTATTCCTGCTCTTAACGATGTCTAGTCTCGGCATGGGTCTTCTAGCAGACATGTGAGCAGGCACAGCTGCATCCGAAGAGGGGAGCTACACTAAACAATGTCAAACCCATCTGCTTTTCTATCTCTCAAAAAGCAATATGTTGTGTGGTGACAGTTTCTGTGGTAAGACTGAGTGCTGTTTTAAGTAAATCCAGGTCAGCCTGACAAATACACAGGTTTTTGTCGACATTGGGGGTTGTTCTAATGTTTCCTTCTGTTATTTCCTCTGAGGCTCCAGGGAGACTTTCAGCTTGACAGCATCACTACAGTTCCCACAAGTCTACTGCTAGGTCACATGCCCAGAGAGACACAGAGAGAGAGACAGCTGGAGAGTGAAAATCAGAGAGTGAGAGAGCAGCAACTCCCGACGAAAATGGAGGACGATGAGAACTTACAAAATGTTTTGAGACGTGAAATGCTTAAGAAATATACAATGGCCTTAGAAACCAAGCACATATATACATACATATATACACATGTGTATATGTATGTATATATAAACACATGTGTATATGTGTATATATATATATATATATATATATATATATATATATATATATACACACACACACATGTGTATATGTATATATATATATATATATACACACATGTGTTTATGTATATACATATATATACACATGTGTATATATATATATACATATACACATATACATATACACATATATATACACACACATATATATACATATACATACATACATATATATATACATACATATATATACATACATACATATATACATACATATATATATTACACACACACACACACATATATACATATATATATAAATAATAAAGTTCATATTTTAGTTGGGGTTTCTTTGGAGGATATTTAAGCACTAAAAAGTTCACGTCAAAAAGGAGCTGCATTTTGATTCCGTTTCATTCTAGTTGTTCTCTCAATACTTAAAAACTGATATAAAATTTGCAGTGTGACGATTCAGGATAGTAAAGTATGAATGCAGGCAGATGGGAGGAGACACTCTTGGAACAGGCTAAAACCATGGCATGTTGTCAATGAACCTGCTGCAGTGTAACATTACAATATTAAATAATAATTGTGAATTGTGTATGTGAACTAGAAGAATTCAAGTGTTCTTTGGACATCTGTTACACATATGAATGCATAGGGCTGTTCGATATAACGATATATATCGGATGACGATATAAAAACGTCTATCGTTTCATTTTACGCTATCGTTTGTTTCGTGGTGTCGCAAAATAAACTGTTTATGGCAATTTTTTTTTTTTTTTTACCGTTTTGATGGTCACTGTAGTGGCTATATTAATTTCTTAAAGTTCTCTCTTTCTCTTATATTTAATATAACCACACTACAGACGGACAAGCGCCTGTTTTTATGTGATTAGCAACAACGACAGTTGCTAGCAAGCGTGTCCGCTTGTTTATGTTCCACATAAACCTTTCACAATAAAGCTCAAGATCCTGTTGAGACTTTTCAAAATAAACTGTATCACGTGAAAGAGCAGATTATTTACGGACGAGAAGTAAAAAAGAGCGGCCAGGTGCTAAAAATAAACCTTAGACTCAAACGTTAGAACAGGCTTTTCCCCGCAGCACGCCGTGTAATAAATACTCACAAAGAAAACGGCGGCTGTTACAACTTATGTCTAAAAATGTATCGTTTCATGCATCGGTTAAAACACTCGACTCCAGCTACATGACGTGCAGCTGGAAACACTTCCCGCAAGTCGAAATTCACAGAATTTACAAAAAATGTTACATTTTTGTGATTTATATCGTTATCGGGACGATAGAATTCTTATATCGGGATATGAGATTTTGGTCATATCGCACAGCCCTATGAATGCATGTAATCCAACATTTGGATAAAAGTCATAAGACTCTAAGGCATTCTCTTGTCAGTATTCAAATTTCCTTTATCGTCCTGAATCCTATTTATTTATTTACACTGCTCCTACTGAAACGTAGCGTTTTGGAGTCTCCTAGGACATACAGACCATGTGCATATGTTCTGTATGTGACCCTATCTTGCTTTCAATCAGCCAATCCAAGTGAAGACTGCAGTAAAAAATTCAGCACTATTCTTCTTTTACTTGCTTTCTGTGGAAGTCGAATCATACAAGTAATATTGAGATTTTCCTGCAACGGCTTTTGTGGATTTCTTTGCTTTCGCATACATTGTGTCTTTTTTTGCATTTACTCGAATCTCCTTTTCCTTCCCAAAATTACCATTTAATCAAACCTAATTTTTCATCTCTCACCACATCACCTACGTTTCTTTCCACATTTCTTTCTCAATTTGTTGGTGTGCATTTTCCATCTGCTTCCCCTACCATTAAGGTTATTCAAAGCAAGCACCCAGCGAGAGCTTCATGTGTCATCTGCCAAGGTGACAGTAATGCACTATTTCTTTTCATCTTCAAGCAATGCCTGCATTATCAGTATATAAAATGAATTGCGAGACAGTCTCTTTCACCTGTGCCAAATGAAAGAGGCCTCAGCAAAACAAACAATCCGCTGTTTTCTCTCAAGGCAACTGAGCAGGTATATCAAAGGAGAGTAAAAAATGACCATTATGTGTGCTGTTTGTCTCTGCTAGGTCATGAGAGAGATGGCTTTCTGCTGCAAGAGCGCAGCGAGTGAGTTTGCTCACAGTCTCAGCTTTACTCTAGTCGAGCAGGAGCCGCCGTTGAATTGTGACTGTGCTGCATGGAGCCTCGAATGAGAACTGACACTATATAAGATGATAAAAGCTTAGAGCGATGCTTAGCAAGTATCAAAAGGCTCAAGCAAAGCGGTGTGTGATGCTGACAATGCAGAATATTAATAAGATAAGTAATAAAATCAATTGAATCCTAAGATTTTGTATTACTGTGCATTGAATCATCATACAGTATATCACCAGTGTCAGCATTATGCATTCCCTGCTCAGTCAGAATCCAGAGCTATTCAGAAGCCATCTTTATTAGTATTACAAGAATCTGGAGCTTACTAAAGGCAGTGACCAGAAGGCTTGTGCTTGTAGCACCTGACTGTGGAGGGCTCAGGGTCAGTTTGTCAGGAACTCAGGGGTAAAGGACAGAGCTGTCACTGCAATAAAAGAAAATGTACAGGAACAGAGCTTTCCACATGAATGACTGGGTGCACACTGATTTCATTTCCTATGCAATGTAGTGGTTTGAGAAAAAAATAGGCTCAAAAGACAAATAAAAGAAAAAGCTCAGTTGATATTGAGGCGTGGGACCCTACTGGCTAATTATAAAGTGTAAGCTTAATTGGAAACCAAAACAGTTGTTTCATATCCAAAATCCGGCGAATGCATTTTATCTGTTTTTTTCTATCATCTCTATTTATGCACATCTAGATTTTAATGAGCCTCTCTTAAAAATTATGCAGAAAGAGCAAGCCAGTCTGATGGAGAATAGGTTAGGAAAAGTGCATTAATAAATTACTCCCCCTGTCTCTATTCATTTTGGTCAGGATCTGCTTTATTCTCACTGAACCTGTGCTATCACTCTGACTCGGAATAAGGTTTAAACGGGGGGGTGCAGTAGATTAAATCCCCTTTTACTGTATTTATTAGACATGGACATTTTAATAAAATCAGTTTATTGGAAAGCCAATGCTGTATTCAGATGTTTATAATGCTCTCACGCAGTGGTAATGTATGTAAGGGCTATTTGCTGCTGAAGAGATATATTACAGCCGGAGATACCTCCCAAGCAAGTTATTAAAAACACTAAACCATTAGTTGGCGAAGCCGGGGCTCAGTCCTTCTTCACTCTCCTGATCTCCTCGCTGCTCTCTTCTCCCGAGAGACTAAAATTAGACAAAACATCCCTGACACACACTACAACACAGTAGCCAGGATGCATGCATGCCCCCCACCCACACACACACACACACACACACACACACACACACACACACACACAACTATTTATAGCACATTACCATAACAGTGACCTATTTGTTTGGTTCTAAACTGTCTGGGCACCGCATTTTATACCGCACACACTGCATGCCAACTCGAGATGAAATTAGAGACTGCATCATGAAGGACATGTCATTTCGGGAATTTTATTTTACAATCAAAGGTTCTTTTTTTTTGGGGGGGGGGGGGGGGGGGGGGATTAAAGGCTACAAACTGCAGACTGCTACACTGGTCTACCTTGACATTGGATACATTGTCAACCACCTATTACTACCGAATATTGGGTGACTGTACTTTATTTAAGCAGGACTAATATAAAGGAGTCCTGTCTGGTCTCGGACAGAGTATTTGTAGGCTACGTTTTTGCTCCAGGGAACCCTGCGGCACTCTAGCACCAATGGTCCCAAGAGAAGTGCCACCACGGCTGAGTAAGGAGAAACATGGCTTTGAGATACAGAGATGGAACAATGTAGAAAAGACAGAATGACACACAGCGAGTGGGAAATAAAAAAGGTAAGAGAGAGTAAGGAAGAAAAGCACAAAGACAGAAAACTGAGGACAGCATTGTGCATTCAGATAAGCACTTGAAATATTTCCATCCAAAACTTAAATATGAGGACAGACTCATACAGTAGCAAATCCATTGTTATTTATAGCACTGAGAAGGGCAATATGATGCATCCGCAATTATAAAACACATTCATTTGCCTATGAACGTAAAAAAAAGCTCACGTGTACTAAAAGTGTTAACTCCACTGAGGGTTTCGGGAGAGCTGAAAAATACTGCTACAGCCAGGGCCCACGTGGGTTCAGGTAATTCAAAGGAGTTTGGCAGCATGACAAAAGACATAAATCAAAGGTACGCATTTTGGTTTATACAAAGGCTGAGCTAAAATTACAGGTCAGAAAAGCAATTACACTTTTCTGAGGCTGTCAAATCGAATAAGAAATGTGTTTTAGACAAAAGACGGAAAGCAGTCTGCTAGATGGGTGTCATAACACACTGCAGTTTTGCCCCGGGGTGGTAGGAATTGTTTTGCCTCGCAAAAAGTATTTTCTTTAATGTGCAATTTTCAGCCACCACTGGATAGCATCAGTACTACTACTGCAAACAGCCATACTGTTACAAAAAAAAAACAGCATCCAAATTCATATTACCAGATGAATTAAGGATATTTAGCATTTAAATTTAAGAGATAAGCTTGTACATAGTAGTAGAAGAAAGTAGTAGCGGCTGGAGGAAACTGTTTTAGTGATTTGGTGCCGTGTAAATTGAATTGAATTGAATTATTAGCCATTTAGGACCATGGACAGCACCACACGCTGCCAAAAAAGTGAATCTTGCAGTGCAGCAGGATTTGCTGATTGTACAGTACGAAACTTCAAGCTGCTAAACATGTCATCCCTGATCAGTTGTGACATTAAAACAGCACTGACAATTAAAATATTGTGTCAGATGTCACATATATCGGATTAGCACTTAAAACCTGTAGCTGACAACATAATTGCAGCTCTGCTTGTCTGCATACCCTGTAATTATCCTGCTGGAAAAACAACACATAAGCAAACAAACAAACAAGCAAACAAATTAAAATAGGAGGCTACAAAAGCATATAGCCCTGATTTTGGAAGCTAACACTCCAGTTAAAACCTCCATCTGTTGAAATCCATTCCCGAGGTGCTCCTGGAAACTGTAAACGCCCACACACAGAAAACTCTGCCAGGAGAACAAAGACAAACATTTCAGAACTCCCGTGCACCTCTCGCACCACAGCGCACGGAGAAGACAAAAATCTTTCCCCCTGCTAAATATATGGGCTTGACGTGGGAGCGTGTGGGCTGGTGAAAAGCTCAAGATGCAATGCTTTACTTCAACAAAGCTCTGCAATATTAAGACAGCCTTATCTCTCATCATTTCCCTTACTCTGAACAGTACATTCCCACAACACATAGCCTAGTTTAGCAGGACACATTTATCTCGTAATATTTCGGGAGGAACGATGTGAAACGTGATGCCATGAATGATATCATTAACGTTCTAATATCTTTGTTAAAGTAGAGTACAAAGATGTGCCTAGATCTCGTGGTGCGCTGTTTTCCCCTGCTGTCAGTGCTCCTCTCCATAAACACTCACAAACAAGTCCAAAAAAAGATTTCTATACAATAATACCCACAGCCCATTCATATTTATAGCCAACATCAAAGGGAAGAAGAAATGCATTAGAGCACATTTTGGCTCAAGGGAAGAAGAAGAAGAAGAAGACATTCCATAGTTACTCAACTACAGCGTTAAACTAGCATCATCTACTCAAAGACATTTCATTTGAACCAGTGATGTTAAATGATTAAGCAATAATTCAGCAAGCAGGTCTCAATCAGAGGTCCAGAGGACCAGTGCATCCCCCGAGGGCAAAGAGCACATGTTCCTCTCCATGCTGACTTTACATTTATGCCACTGCTGCAACGTTATATACGCACGAAACGTTGCAACAACATAAGGGTCGGCTTACTTTTCTATAATGCCTTATATACATATATATATACATATAACCACAACAGTATGCAGCTTAAAACCCTTCACTAGATGCATATGATGTTTTTAGGCCAAAACCAAGTGCAAGTGTACAAAACAGCGGTACAGTTTTAAAAGCACATTGCTCACTGAATATTCATTTGATTTGGCTTATTTGTTTATTGCATAAGTGAGCTGATAAACTAAAACCATTCTTTTTCTAATATTTTTAAGACCCACGCTTTATTTTTGAAGTCTTATATTGCTATTATTTTGGCTTAACTATTAAGGCAAGTACCTGAGCACTGCTATGTATTGCATACTATATTAAAGCCTCTCCCCAAATGCAGAACAAGTTCTATAACAAATTCACTTGCATCCAATGCTAGCACATATACATCTTCAATAACAAGACACACTTGTGAAGAAAACACTCTGCACTTAATCCAAGTTCAGTGTAAAACCATAATAAAGCCGCATCAAAGGCCACAAATGAGACCGATTCAATTTTGCTTTTTTTACGTGCTCGTCTTTAGACGTATTTTCAAAGATCATCGGAATAATTTTTGTCTCCAATATGTCAGGCCAGGACATCACAACAACATGCTCACAGATGAAAACCTCCTATTAACCTTGGTCCATCCATCACTGAGGATGCTAACAACAGAATAACAGTCACTTAAAAAGCACGAGGACATCCATTTCCTTCATTGTGTTTGCAATTCACATGGTGACACTAAGAGAACCCATCCACTTCTCTGTCAGAAGAAATCCATTAGTCAAACCAAACACTGACACTTAGAATGTCAAACACACAGGTAGCACATAATTTGTTTTACAACAGTGTGATAGCTGGAAATGGGGGCTGGTGAATAATATCTGCCAACTGCGGAAAAATGCACAATCTGAAATTACCAGAGGGGGGATATTTAAATGTTTGTGTCATTTTAAATCTTGGGAACAGTTTATGCCTTTGGTCATGACTATTTTGTACGCCATCCACTATGGGTTTGTGTGAGTAAGACTGCAGCCACAATGGATAATCTTGTTCTATTGAAAAAGTAACCGTTAAAAAAAATGAAAAGAACTACATTCAAGACTTTATATGTTGATGACATAATGTGTAATACATGGAAACTATAAACGTATTCCTATTTAGATGTTTAAATCGTTGCTTTTGAACGCCCTTGTTTCTGTGTCAGTCAGAAAACATCCTGTCGCTTCCTGTCTTCCGGGCAATAAGAGAGCATGCGGCACACAGGGCTTTGTTGTTCTCCCTAATGTGAGTTAATCTGGATGCTGTCACATCAAACGCAGGGACATCTTAGGTGTTATGTAGATAGTCTTAATAGAAACTTAGCCTGGCTCTGTCCCTTTGGGCCCCTCTCTTGCCTTTCCATTTGGTTGGAGGCAGAGAGATTGGCCATCTTCAAAGCCCTCTGTGTGTTTCTGTATCGACCGTGCTCCTCCGCGGCCCCAGAGGCTTCCTATTAGAAAGGATTTGTCTTACAAGCTCTGTGTGGTGCCACTCTCAAAAAATAAAAAAAAATGAAGAAAAAATGAAAAACATGTTACTAGTGGAGCTCTTCTGCTGTAGCCACTTCACTTCAAAACACTTTGATCTCATTCCCTAATTTTAAATCAGCCCAAACTGTTCATCCTAACACACTCTGCGCCTATAGAGCAACGTCTGGCATACGCAGATATCAGTCTCACCAGCAAATGCAGATATCAAGCGCGTACCCTTTCATCATACAGATCCATTCACGTTGCACCGGGAAATGTGTCACTGAGGCGATAGCTTTTTAGTTTGCGGCAGAAATAAGCCTGGATTCACAGACGGGGGCTGGGCTGAGCAGGGCCAACGTTTTATGAGATATACAATTTTTTTTTTTCATTTCTTTGCTTTTGCCAGGGCTCCATGTTGATCCATAGATAACCTGTCATCTCATCTTCTCCCCTGCCTTTATTACTGTATGCATTTCGGTAAGCTAACGGCAGAGCAGACGGCTTTCGACCAACTTCCAATAAGGGGGCCGGGCTGAGAAGAACAGCAGTATTTCCAGAGAAAGGAGGTGTGAGAGAGGGTGAAAAAGCCAGAGAGAGGGAGATGGGTAGGGCAGTTTTTATTTTGTAGTCTTCACTACAAACTGAAATATACTCAGGCAGTGTAACTATAGATGGCCAGACTATACCCACAGGGCTCTCAGTATGTAGGGACACAATAATAAATCCAGCATTATCAGATCCCAGTCATTCAGCAGACGCAGCCTAAGTGCTTTTAGATGTGTCAGAGGACATGACAGACTTTCATTGCTCCGCTGATGACTTCCCATTCATCCTTTGTAAAATTACTTAACAGTTCCCTGTAGAGCCTTAAATGTTCACTTTTGTGGTTTTGTTTATATACAGCATTTTTCACCAAAGCAGTCTGTGTGTCTTTGAGACCTAACGACGACACGAATGCATTTCCCACTTCACAAAACTTTTGCAAAGCCATTGTTCTTGCCTTCTCGCTTTTTAGTGGCAAACTAATAAGACATTACAGCCTGCTTCAGAAATCTTTGCTTTGCAGTGCCACTTGTGGTCATAAGCCCGAGAAAGTACACTTAAAGCATGTCGACCAGCAAATACTAGAATACTAGACTAGTAATAGTGGGTAGAAAGACGTAGTCCTCTCTTCCACGATAGAAAAGCAGGCAAAGAAGTGAGCTGGACAACACGCTCTGCCCTTTCCCAATCTTGAAAGGGGGGGGGGGGGGGGGGGGGGCACGGGAGAGTAGCCTTTCAAGAATATATTAATAACACTGCAGTAAAAAGCACACCGGTGAGGTGGGGACAAGCTGAACCCATCAAATTAATCTGAGATAAATTTGCAAGTCATCATCATAATTTAAAATGTTTTAGAGACAGAATAAATGATCAAAGAATAAAAGGAACTAGACTGACAAAGATGTACGATGGAAAGTGAGGAGAGGCAGAAAAGAGAGAAATGAAGTGAGAAAAAGAGACAGCAGACATATTTTGATGGACAAAGAAGTAGCCTTACAAGGGCAGATAGGCAGACAGAACCCATAAGCTGGCAGAGGAAACAGACAGGACAAGCAGCCAGTCAAAATCTATATGCTGCGGTGATGTCGTACAGACTGATAGATTCATAAATAATGAGTCAAGAAAAAACAGATAAAATAAATTCTGTAAATAAATGTGCCGCCTTGTGTCCTCTGCCCCAATCGCCTAATGGATTTCGCTTGCGTGTGTACGTAATTTAAATGCGTCGCAGCCCACGCTGCCATGGTAATCATTTGCCTCAGCCCCCATTACTGATGTGTGATGATGATGAGCGACAGCTTTACCCTACCTTATAGAAACACACAAACGGCTACACGATCATCGCCACATGTATCAGTGAGCTTTTTATGAGCGCTCATAATCAAAATCTATAACAACTGAAATGTCCTACCAGATTCCGCAGGCTGCATTATACGCTGCCACATGCGTTTCTAAAACAAAGTGGAAATTAATTAACGAGAAGGAAAGTTCAAGATAATTCAACCCTAAACTTCAAAATGAAAGATTACCACCAGTATAATTCTGCAATTCACATCCAGACTGAGCTTCATCACCTGTAACAGCTGTGCACAATCAAACAGTCAAATTGGAGAGGTTATTATTTCCCAGTAAGTAATTTGAGTGAGCCTGGCTCTCCCTGATTAAAACAAACAAAATCACAGAATGAAGTACTCATATCCTCAACTTCCCAACGCATTCAAATATACTGTATTAACTTCTCTACTTTTCTGTAATGATTTTGCCAACAGCACTGCAAATGCATGCAACACCGAAACAATTTCAAAAGACATTCTTGTTTAGATTCAACGCACTTAATGTTCTCTCACATACTACACATCTACTGCTATAACTAGTCCTTTTGCTAATAATGTGAGCAAATGCATTAAATTCGGTGCACAACGGCAGCACAGAGGTAAAAGTATGGTGCTTAGGGTGAGTCTTTTGCAGAGAGAATTGTTGTGAAAGGTTTAATGGCATGATCAATATCAGATATTAATATAGCATACCATCACATGGATTATCCATCAAATATACAGGGATTGAAGCTGTGGGATTGCTTTGGCTCTTAAGTCTTTTGTTCACTTGATTCTCCTCCCTGCTTTTATCATTTTTTTTTCCTTTAGCCGATCCTTATGAAAATCTGAGACGTAGCTCATATTCAGACAGCGAAAACCACACTGAAAACCTAATGACTGCCTCTGGGATGCCTTTGGACTTCTCCACAGGATTCAAAATAGGAAGGACCACGGCTATGCTGCTTTTTTCAGACTGATACAGTACAGGTTAAAGCTTGGAGTCCTGATCAGGCAAGGAGGCCCTCCATCAATAACCTCCCACTCTCCATTTCCCTCTATCTCACGCCCTCCATCTCATTTCTTAATCTTTACAACTCAGTGATTCAAATGCCTTTCCTCCTACTTCTCATTCCATTTCACAGTCTCCAAGTCTTCTTTTTGACCCATGCCTACCTACTCCTCTCGCTCTCCCTCCATTTCTCTCTCTCATCCACACATCTTCATCATTTTCTCCCCTTTTCCATTTTCTCGCTCTTTTTTTGCCTCCAATCTCACTTCACAGACCCGCCTCCTGTCTGAGAACTTGGAGAAAGCACATTAAAGGATGCATACTGGCTAAACCTGCCGAGCTGCGTGACTCTAAATTGGATCCTCTAAAACTTGCCTCTTGCATGTGTGCCGCAGCTGCGCAGGGAACCCCAAGGCCTGACAAGAGTTAAAGACCAAGCGTTCTCTATCCACAGCACAGCACAAGTCACTTTGTCTCGCACGCAGACACGCACAGAAATGTAAAGCTCTTCAGTGTGCCGACAAACTCTGTAAACAACAACACAACCCAATGTGTCCCTACGAGCCCTTCGCAGGTTTATGATACAGCCCTGCAATGGTTTTGGGGGCTGTGGTGGAAGTGGGATGTTGAGGGGAATTTAGTGTTTCACCTAAATGTGAGCTTGCTGCCTGGAAGACATCGAGTATACTGTTTTACTCTGAATTATTAAAAGCTGCCTGTTATTGCAGCTTGGACTGAAATAGTTTAGATGCCACAGACTACAGCTGTTGGCATAAAACTATATAATTTATATTCCCAGCTATTCTGCAGCCATCCAGCTTATTGCTATTTTTCTATATGAAAGGCTATACAACTGCCATGATGGACAAAACATGACTACTTTAAATAAGTGTCAGGTGAAACCCCCCCCCCAAAAAAATAACTGTCAGAATCCCAGCAAAAAGAATATGCCTACATGCTTGATCTCGCCTCTGCAAGCTCAGCTATATCCAGTGTCCGGGTATTCTGTGGGGCAGACGACAGAAGCCTTCACCGGCAGCGATCACCCTGACACTGGCTCCCTGAGCGAGCTCTACTGACAACCTTCCTCTGCAATGCAAATAACCACTTCCACATGAGCAGAACCATCACTAGCACTCCCCGTACACTTGTATTCCATGTCATTATCCCTGGGGACTCGCACGCCGTTCCTCTCGTCTACCCTATGCCTCATGCTGCTACCCTTATCTGTGACGAGAAGGGGGCTGGGGCTTAAAACAAATCGGTCTGGCTCATGCATTCACAGCCATGATAGAGGGCTGCCACGGGCTTTTTTTTCTACTCATACCTCCTGTCAGTCACACTTGCCCTCCAGCCATGTGTACTGTATATCATTAGTCCTGATTTTTTTGCTGACAAACGCTGGCTGTCGTGCTGCGCAGCCCCCTTACCCTCTCTCTGTGGACACTACACCAAAGCATGGCGAGATGTGCCTTACAAATGAGCTCTCTCTGGTTCCAACATGTGCGAGTGCACCATTTCGCTGTGTATGCGGATGGCACGCACACAGACATCCAAATACATGAGAATAGATGTTCTAAGATTGGAGGTATGACTTAAAGCTGGCAGCGTGACCCCGTGGCTCCTTCTTCCTCCTCTCCTCTTTTCTCAATATTTCAACTGTTCTGTCACTTCATCCCCCTCTAATCTCTCACACACTCCTCCTCACCCCCACTCTCTCCCAAAGGCACACGGTCCACCCAGTGAGATGTCAGCCCCGATTAGCCACATCGAGTTGATGTGTTTTAAGTTTGTCCTTCATTATTGAGTAATGTGAAATATTCTCAGGCATGCATGTTTTTGCCTCTAAAACGGTCATCTTGTCTATTTGGATATCCACTTTTTGTGAGCTAATCCTTTTTACCATCTATTTCAACACGCATGCAAGGACACACACTCACACTGCGAGACATACACACCCCTCTACTCAGGGCCTTATTGCTTATAGCTTATGATCCACGCGCATAGCCCTCGCACTTTTTTTTTTCTTTGTGTCTGCGGGCAGAATCGCACCTTTACAAGCTTCTACGGGGACTCGCAGATGGATTGTCACTCGGTATCTGGGCCTTGCCTCTTGCAAGGCTCTGCACAGCCATGCCCGCAAGCCTGGAATAAAACCAGACTCATCTGGTTCAGCTCCACTGGTACAGGTGATGCTTCACAGTGCCAAATTGGCATTAGGTCATCGCAACTGTACGGCATAAAAACGGATCAAACGGGCACAGAAGTGCAAGCGGTGATTTTCAAACTGAAAAACAAAACCTACAAAAGCCCCTCCCACCCATTAGACACAAAACCCAGCTCTATAACCCAGATCATAGCTGTGTCACATGATTGCTTTTCACAGACAGGCGGGCAAGCAGTCTCCAGCCATAACTAAAAAATAGGTTAAACAGGCTAAAAATATCAAAAACATTAATAATTCAGCTTTTTTGCAAACCTGTACCTCAGAAAAAAATAGCACACATTATACAGTGAAGTGGTTTAATGGGTAGGGTAGTTAGCAGTGAGCACTGGGAGGGGCCACAGCACCAAACTGTCATCCCTGCTAATGTCACAGGTGATATCAACAAGCGTTCAAAGGTAACTTTGAGGTAGTTCTTACCATTTTTTTTAAACCTTGGTAAGGGATTTGCTTTGCTTTGTATTTCCCCACAAGTTGAATGTCATTTTTGACTATTAACTTCATAAAAGAAAATAATATTTTCTTTATATTCATTTACTTTTCATTTACTTGTGTCGATAATTGCATTACAATAAAACTCTTAACAGGTCAAGTTTTAGAAGTTCATATGCACTGGCTGTATATAATGACATGAAATTTCTATGATGAAACACATTTTAATGTTTCAGTTGGTGTTCTTTATTCTCCAAAGGCAGGTGCAGAGAGCAGATCCAGACTTTTTTTTCTTCAAAATACTCTCATAGGCCAATCCCCTGAGAGAAAGAAGGCTTCTCTAAATATGTAGCTAATCTACCACACAGAAAACCAAGACGAACAAAAGAGAGGTGTGTGTGAGCGCGTGTGTGTGTGTGTGTGTGCACGTTAAATGGGTACCAGAGGACCAACAATGAGAAGAAGCAGAAGGTGGATTGCAAGCAACATTGTCACAGCTACCCTTTGCGTATGTGTGCGTGCATGTGTGTGTGTGTGCGTGCGTGTTTAAGGATATTCAGTTCCTCTGGGAGCACTATAGCACCACAGCTCTTTGCTGCGTACATTACACGAATATACCATTACAACAGACATACACACAGACACGTGGAGAGGCACACACACACACACAATCCATAAAAACTATTGTTCTGTTGCGGTCACACGCTGATATGATTTGGGAACGTTGTTAGGTGTCATATACCACAGTCCCACCAATAATAGGTAAATAAAAAGTGTTTGCTGACACATGCACACTAACACTAAGTTAAAAACTTTGCATTAGTAGGGACCACGCCCTCAGTTACATTTGACAAACCTTCTGATAAGCGAATGGAAGACGGGACAAGCATAGTCAAAGAACCAGAAGGAGAAATGTACGACATGTGGTCGGCTCCTGAAATTTGGATAAATGATCTCCAGTTCGTAGCACATCAGCAGACCTGGGTATTAAGTTCAGAACAAAAGAGATCACAAACATGATTTAAAAACTAATATCTATAATATCTTATTCTCATTTCAGTATAAACTTTGCAACACAAAATCCTGTCCAATTCATAAAACTGAAAAAAAAAAAAATTAAAGACCACCCCCATGCCCTTTCTAACATATACAATAATGTTATCTTTTTCCTGAAAATATACACACATGCATACGAACACACCCAGACACATGTACACATATTGCAGTTACCCAAAGGCTAAATTCTAACGAGTCCCCTCTCCCTGACTACAAGGTCTCCAATCCTGCCAGCACCGATTGGCTTCATGCTGACCAGTCTGCTCTATATCCACCCCCACTCTCACCCACTCAGCACAGTCACATACAGCACATACACAACCAGCCAGTACACTACATTCATGTACGGAGGGGTGACATATTAAAGGAAAAACTCTTTCACAGGCGAACTCAGGTCAAGATATTTTCCACACTTATCCTTTCTCACATGTAATGCACAGCAGGAAAGCAGGAAGCGCTCCATTTCGGAGATCTCTGCACCTCTGGAAATACTTGATGTGGTTTAGGCGAGGGAGGAACCTGGACAGAGTGTGCAGGGGGCACACGTGACTCCCAAAAACTAGCAGAACTGAATGTGCCAGAATATTAGCTTTGCACATAGTGGCACAATCTGACATCACACACATTTTGTACTGCAGAGCAGGCAGGGCAAAGACCAGCTCGGTTCTAATCTGAATGCATCTTTGTGTTCTCACAAGCAGCTCTCCCACATGCCACTGAAACAGCATTAGTGCTTCTTACAATTCTACAAATCATTGCAACTCTAGTGGAGTGTGTTATATGCAAAAACCCCTGTAGGGGTTCATTTGGGTTCAGATCTGCTGATTGTGAAAGGCACATGCCATTCTTGAAGAGAGCATTTCCATCAGGTCAGACGTGTTTCGTTATAACCTAAAGGCACGAAGCCAACGCGATGTTCTTTAGATTTTCAATAAGCTATTCCACTGAGGGGCCATGTGGAGCTGAACCATGACAGCAGAACACAGCTACCAAATCCCCTAACTGCAGGGTCAAGGGTTCAAGTTTTTTTTTTCTTACTTTGTCACCAATGTCAACACACTACGTAGCGTAGCACTGAATTATTCAGCCTTTGCAGCAGCCAGGCAGCACACAGCAAGCCTTGGCTGTAGACAATAAACAGGTGGATAGGATGCATTAGTAAGCATAGGTAAATATGTTATGTGTGTGTCCGTGCATATACGTGTATGAATAAAACCCAATGACGTAAAGATGGGCCATTTGCAGCATGGTGGAGCCAGCCTCATTTCCCCAGTACCAGCTCAGCCATTCTCCACAATATAACCACACTTTGCTTCTCACTCCTCTCTCATGCTGTTATGGTTCAGGTGAGCACCGGCATGTACACACAATTACACATACAAACAAATGCAAAGTCACACACGTATAGAAACAGACTGCATCCGTGTGCACTCACACAGAAGACTAACAGTGCAGGTATGTATGTAGCAGAGGGCAGAGCGCAACAGTGAGGGAGCAGAAGAGACAGAAATGGAGACAGAGGAAAGCAATCGAGAGGGAGGATATCTACTAGTGTTGACATTGCAGGAGGCTACATGTGTGTGCCGGAGCATAATCTTCCCCCTGCTCTCATTGGGTTTTTAATGTGGCTGCTATTTCCATAAACCTGCCTCCTGAATCACTGCCAGCCGCTTACACTCCCCCCCAGGTCGGGCTGTACTAATACTAGGACTAAATGCATGCAGCAAACATATTTCCACCAATGCCTCTCAAAGACAATCACCGTTACACACAGTGCTAGCACAAAAAAAAAGGGACGGCAGCGTGATTTGTTCTATGCAACAGTAGGTAGACTTGCTAGTCTGCGACTGAGATTATTTCTTGGATCTGTTGGATTTGAGGAGTTGCAGTGAGAGGACAGAGAGTTTTAGGAGAGTGGGGGGAGGTGGAGGATGGAGACAGGGAGGGGGGATGGGTGGGCGGATAGTGTGAGGGATGCGGGATTTTGTCATGATGCTAAGCTGGGAGGAGTAAATCTCCTGCAGACTTGTGTAGGGAGCTGTGAAACTCACAAGTATACTCACCATTTGCGGTAGGAAGTGGGCATTAACTGCCATAAAGAGTCATCAGAAAACATTTTAGTGGCCATCAGGGGATATTTATATTTCAGTTGGCTTGGAAAGAAATACTGATAGGACATGCTTGAACAGTCACATACTCAAAAGCTCACTAGTTTGGTATATGTTAGAAAATTAAATGTCTCTCCATCAGCGGCACACAAATATATTCCAGACTCGCTGTCATCGGGGGTATGCAATCAGGGCACACCGCCATGTGCGCATGTTTTTCGTCCCACCTTTATACATTGCTATCTGTATATACACAGAACTGGCAGCAGTGCAAAGCCAGCTTAGCACATGTACACAAACACACACGACTAATAGAGCCAAGCGGCACACACCTGGTAAACTGTCAGAGCTTCTCCTATTCTGTGGCCAAACTTATGTCAGGCACTCGTGTCCCCGAGGTTCCCATCACACTTCACTGCAGGAATCTATATTCCAGTCCAGTACACTTCCATTAGGCCATACTGTTCCTTTCAGCAGCTAATGTGTAACAGGGGGACACAGATAATAACATCCAAGAACACTAGCACTTCTTTCTAATAACACTGGGTTGTGTGTTTTTGTGTGTGACTCAGCGAGTGTTTAGATATGAAATATGAATAAGTCATAATTATAGCTTTTTGTAAAGCTAAAATGTAAACATTGGAATAAAACTGTAAACCTGAATTAACCTGAAGGTTTAATACTTTTATTATCCACCTGCTTTTTTTACCAGATTTTGTACTCTTCTGTCTTTCATTGTTTTACAAAGTAAAATTCTCCTGCATAGAAACTCTATTTACACAGAGATACAAAAAAAATCTAGATTTTGTTAGAAGGAAATTTTGACCTTGAGCAACTACTAGCACCAGAAAAACATATGGCTGAGAACACAGTAGATTAATAGTGCCCATTACGAATTCAACATTTGCTTGTCTTTTGCCAAAGCACGCACAGGTTTGCTAAATTTGCAAAGTCTTATACCTTTGAATACGGAACCAGTAACTAGGGGTGGTTTCAAAATCAAACTGGAATAAAAATCTCCTACAAGTTACAAGTCTCAAGTCAGTTTGCGTTCCCCCTCTCAGCAGGAAAAGCAAAGTAGAGGTCAGAGATTCAGCACTTTGCTCAAGGACATTACAACATACACAGAGTTTGAATTATACACTTACCCAAAATTCAAAACAGTCCATCTCATGAAATTCAAGTATGTGAATGCTTGTGTCCGTGTCTTTGCGGTCATGTGTGTACGTGGGGGTGCTTGTTTGTCGGCCCTGCTCGAGGCGTAGAAAAGCTAGTTAGGTTGTACAATTTCCATGCATGGTTCTAGTCATTTGCAAAAAGTAAAGTCCAGTAGGATTTTGGTGGTTTGGCATTAATTCCAATTCAGGCATTTAAAACAGCAAATATGGATGGGTAGCCACACTGGTCAAACTGAAATGCTCGAGAGCAACGATGCAGGGGATAATGACAAAACGCAGACGTTAATACCTCATAACCCATCTCGGGAGAATTCCTAGTTTACATTAATTATACCATAGCCCCTGGCAAACTGCATATCAAGCAGGATTTTGCAAACAAACAACTGGCATATCTACTTACCATCAAGCAGCGAAGCAACAGGGGTCATATCGCAAAAGATTTAAGAGCAGCGAGGCTCAAGAGAGGACGGTAAAAGCTATGGGAGGCAGGCCCATGTCAAACACACACACTGCAGCATGGATTTTCTTCCTATGATGTGCACAATGTTCTATAATGTAAATGAAAGTTACTCTTCCTAAACCTAACCATGCATACAGGATGATTAGAGACACTGGCGTGCCGTGTGTAGCTACTGTTTTACTTATGGCCAGTCGAGTATACAGAACGCACTGCCTGTGCTTCCTTGGACCAGTGGTGTTTGTGTGTGTGAGTGAAGTTGAAGGGAAGAGTAAAGCACCCTCAGCCTGACACCCATCAGCGTCTGCCTGTTACATTTCTATGACATGCTTTGTCTCAGGGAGAGCAGCAGCAGTGGAGCAGTGGGAGCGGGGGAGACAGAAGGATGTGGGGTGGATAGGACTGGGTGGGGTAAAGGGGAAAAATCAGCAGGAGGGCTAAAGTAGGAATGAAAGGTACAAGAAAAGGGTTTTATTTCTCACATGTGATACACGGCAACTTCAGCAGCCAGTGAATGTGTGTGTGTGTGTGTGTGCAAACATGAAAGGACAAACTTTCAGACTCTTTGTGTAAAAATTACACCATTTAAATTTATAAATACAGCTGTACAATCATACGATTTTTTATTTTGTTACTATTAACTGGGGCTGTTTATAGCTCTCCATTAAGGTGACTGTTAAACCTCACTGAGCCCAGGTGATTTGGAGGTCTTCTCTTCGCTTTGAACAAAGGGGCATGAGGACTTGAATCTCTCCTTTATACATTTAGCCACATCTTCTATTTAATCCTAATAGCACATCAGCCCTTATGGATGCCCCTCCAGGTTTTTAAGAGAGAAGTTATTAATGGCTCCGAGCCATGGGAGGAAAAACTTAGTGGAAAGCCAAACCACAGACAAAATCAAGAAATCAAGACTCAAATCTGCCTTTTGTAACACATAACTGAACAGAGCTAAAAAAAAAAAAAAAAAAAAAAAAAAAAACTCTAATGAACACATCTTCTGGCATTATGTGTAAGAGTTTTTAATGTCCTCTCTTTCTTGCTTCTGCCCTATTATACAAATGCAGAGGGAAAAGGGGAGCAGAGTTATGCCTCCTAACCTCACGCTTGGCTAATTTGCTGGATAAATGAAACAACTTGTTTTTCCAGGACGAAAAGTTTTTCCAGAGAAACGTTGGAAGCTGGTAGTTGTGTTTATATGTTTAATCTCCGGCATGCACCTTTTGTCTGAATTTCTCTGGCTTTTTGTCTTCTATCAGAAAGGGTGTTGGAAGTGTATGTGCGTAATTGGAGATAAATTATCTGAATTTCAGAAGCGGAACCACGCCTCTAAACACGCCCCTTCCGGTTCTCATCTATATATGACCCCCCAGCTCTATGAGCTGTTCGTTCTCGTTTTTGTGCCCCACCCTCCCTGCCCCTTTTTAATTCTTTTACTTCTTCACTTCTCATTAGTACATGGGGATCTGCCAGGCCCGGGAGCCGTCGCCAGTCCCCTCTGAGGCCTTCCCCAAACCGCAGTTCAATTCATATTTAAGCCATTCGCCTTTATCTACAACAAAACGCTGTCAAACCTGAATTGAGGACATGGGCCCAGCTAGTGAACTGTCCCGATGCAGTCTTGACCGCATGAAGCAGCAGTGACTCTGTGATAGTCACTTCTGCCCACTCCCGTATTATTAGCATCTCTCTGGTTGTTTTCACATATGGCTTTCAGACATTGTTGGAAGAATCACGCAGGGCTTCTGTCCAAAGTTGCCCACATGTAGCACAACAGAGAAGATATTCTGCCTCAGCCATATTCTGGCTACTAGAAATATTTGCTTTAGACCGTGTGGCGAGGGCGCTACCTGGACAGAGCATGTAGAGGGCAGGACACATGACACAATGTCAGCGTTGACACTCAATCCACCTACACTGTTGGAACATAGGAACAAACTCACACAAAAGCTTTGCACTAATGCATACATGCATATAAATGTACATCAAAATGTTATTCCTGCGAAATAAAAATGTGTGCAAACTTGTGTTTGCCTCAACAAATACAAATGAAACTAAAACCTACACTCCGTTTCACGTTGTCTTTTTGACTTTCCAGAAATGCAGAGCTTTCTATTTCTATGTCATTCTATGCTATTACTTCGAAAGTATGAGGCAGAGTGGGTCTGATCAATGCTGGCAATATCCCCTTGAGAACAGACACATGAAAAAGTTTCAACCGGGCCTTCAAAAGGCTGAGCTATTGATTGAATTGCTTTCTAAAGTGTTTTTCATCTCTGACACTATACAAGGAGAATTCCGGCTGATGTGCAGCCGGGTGCAGGTGGCATGGCTGACCACCATAGAGAGAAAAGAAAGAGGGTGAAAAGCGGTGGAGAGAGAGGCAGACACTTACCCCTGGCAGTGTTTTCTGTTCGTGGAGGGCGTTCTGGGCTTTTATGGCCGACTCTCGGGCGCAGTAGGTGAGAAATGCACAACCTGCAACACAAAGATCAAAGTCAGAACAACACTTACACATAAATTATGCACACAAGGCAAAAGGACACAGCCATTTGCAAGAAATATCAGCTAAAGAAACTGGTACATTAATGAGAATGAACTGAAGGAATTGGACAATTACCAAGCACGCAATTAAACACAATTAAAGAACCAAATCTGTGCTGAAGGTCTCCTGAGTTACTGAAAACCCATTGAAAACATCCCTTAGACTAAACAGAGCAAGTTAATAGAAACAGGCAACCATGCAAGACACAAGGCTACATGTAGAAAATTTTTGATGATGGCAAAGGGAGAAAGAAGAGCCAACCACAGATAAAAAAAAAAAAAAAGTAGGAGATGCAAAGAGCATTATTTGGATGAATAGCCAAGCCTGCCCAGCTTCCCCAACACTAGTGCCATGTCCTGTTCAAAGCTCTTAGCAGCCTGGCCAGTGTCCTCACCCTGAGAGGCTGTGACAGCAGCGGAGACAAAAGAAACAAGACTGCAGGGGAGTATTGAGTGGGGTGGAAAAGGAGAGAAGAAGGGATGTAATAGTTTAGGGATGGCTAAAGGAAAGAGATGTTGCCAAAAAAAAGAAAAGAAAAGACAGAACAGGCCATTAAAACTCTCTTGGATTGATGCCCAACTATGAGACATTGATCTAGAACCAAAGCATACACACATCTGTGGAATTAACTGCACATGAGAAGAGAAGAGAAGAGAAGAGAAGAGACCTTTGACCTTTAACACACCTTTATTACAGCAATACTTCAACTCACAACCATAACCGAAAATGAATGCCAAATCAACATATGAACGACCCTCCCCTCCCACCATCAACCCCACCCAAATACAATAAACACAAAAAAAGAAAAACAAAACCAGAGGACACTCCATTCGGCTTCAAAACTAAATCATCATCAGTGATATTACACAAAACTCAATTAATGCTCCAAATAGAGACAAACTCTTCAATGTTGGACACCATCTTGTAAAAAACAAACTCTACTTTCAAACGTGCACCTACGAACCCTTTAAACATAATTCCTAAATTAACAGATCCTGTTCCCTTAATTTTATTCCTCCTTGTAAGCCATATACTCATCTTCGCCTGACTTATTAAAAAATTAATAATTAAAAATTAGGCCCGCCAGCTTGATAAGACCAGCATTTACGAGGAACCTCTGCACACTAGCAGTGCTGAGCATCCTACTTGGCACCAAGGGATTGTAAAAAAAGAGGCTCCTCACCAACATCACCATAAAATTGAGAACAGTCTCTCTGTACTTTAAAAAACAGTCTTCCAAGCAGTCAAAACAGACTGGTAAAAAACAGAGGTCTGCAAAAGATCCATGCCAGTTAGGTCTATAAGAAACAGGTGCTTGTCATATGTAAGGTCCTTTATTCTGTGAAGCAGCGTAGATGCAGTCTTGAACCAGGGTGGTTGTTGTCTTTGATAAAGATAACTCTGTGCTGTCTGAAGACGGAACGCTGTGATACGGCTGCGAAGGTCAATCAAACTCTGACCCCCCTCTGACACAGGTAGAGACAGCACAGCAGACCTGATCCAATGAAACCCTCCCCAAAAGAAAGTAACCAGTCTTTTTTGTATCCCCTTGATAAGAGAGGCTGGAGGTTCAACAACAGTGGCACGGTGACAGAGTACAGAAGCGGCCAAGTTGTTAACAACCAAAGTCCTTCCCCTGTAAGACAACTGTGGCAGGACCCAAGTCCATCAAGACAACCGGGGAGCAATTTTTTCAACAACACCCTCCCAGTTCTTCCCCTGAAAAGCATCAGTTCCCAAAAACACTCCCAAACACTTCAGTCCCTCCCTGTTCCACTGTAATTCTGCCGGTAACACTGGCTCCTCTTTATCAACCCACCCTCCCAAAATGAAACCTTCACACTTTGACCAGTTAACCTTCGCGGAGGATGCTCGCTCATATAAGTCCAGTGTCTGTCTGAGTGTTTCAATATCACTTTGACCGGTTATAAAAACCGTAACATCATCAGCATAGGTGACAATTTTACTGGACTTCCTGCTTCATCAAAGGTAAAACCTAAGAGTCCCTGTCTAAGATGGTGTAAAAGGGGTTCAATGGCCAGTGTATACAACATACCAGAAAGAGGGCATCCCTGCCTGATGCCCCTCTGAGCTGGAACAGGCCGACTTAACCCTCCCCCCACCTTTAACATGACAGCAGCGTTTGAATACAACAATTGGATCCAAGAAATGAAAATGTTCCCAAACCCAAAAGCTTTCAAAGTTTTAAACAAATAGTGGTGATCCACTCTATCAAAAGCTTTTTTTTGATCCAGAGATAAAAACCCCACATCCAAGTCCTTGAGCTTGGCCAGATCAATGTCTCGAATTAAAAACCAGTTCTCCATAATAGCTCTTTCAGGGACACAGTATGCTTGATTCACATCAACAATCATGTCAATACAGGTCTTCAACCTGTTAGAAAGACATTTTGCAAGAATCTTGTAGTCCGTACAAAGAAAAGAGACAGGCCTCCAATTTTTGAGCAAGCCCAGGTCCCCTTTCTTTGGCAGTAAAGTCAAAACTGCCCTTGTGCAACTTGTTGGCAAGATCCCAGTGGTCATACAGTATGTGAAAACCTCATGAATGTCCTCTCCTAGCAGCGACCAGAATTCCTGGTAAAATTCCACAGGAAGACCATCAACTCCTGATGACTGACCACCGTTGAGTTGTTGAACCACTGAAGACATCTCCTCAAAGGAAATAGCAGACTCCAACACAGCCGTGGCAGCCCCACCAGCATCTTCGTCACACATTCAGGGTCACACGTGTCAGCACTAAAGAGGCTGGCATAAAAGTCAATGGCAAGCTTCCTCATTTCTACTGAGTCAGATGTCACCTTCCCATTTGGAAGCCTTAAGTGCAAGATTTGGTGTGACTCTCGAACCCTTTTCTCCAGCTTAAAAAAAGAACCTTGTTGGGGCATCTATTTCTTTAATAGTAGAAATTCCTAATAAGAGCACCCTTTGCTCTTTCGTGAAGAAACTTGCCCAAAGCCTTCCTCCTACTGTCCCAGGTATTATTTGTATTATCTGTCCCAATTATAATCTCAGTCTCTAGCCTCTTGAGCTCTCGTTCTAAGTCCTCAAAGTAGTCTTTAACAGTGGCCGTTGCATGTGATGTGTATTGGTGACAAAAAAGCTTAATCTGTGTTTTCCCCACCTCCCACCATTGAGCCAAATTGCAAAAGTCCGTTTTCCTTTGTTTCCAGTGGCACCAGAAATCAGAAAAAGCTTGACAGAACTCTTTGTCATGAATCAGCTGCGGGTTAAAGTGCCAGTGGGAACAGATGTTAGAATGCATCAATAAAGAAATATCTGCAGTCACTAAATGATGATCAGAAAAACCAACAGGTAAAATCTCTGCTTTAACTAGTCTATTATTATACATCTGGTTGATATATAATCTATCAAGTCGAGCTGCCTTCACATTGCTCTCAGAAACTTTTACATATGTATACTGTCTGGTTGTGGGATGGAGCTTTCTCCACACATCAGTCAAATCGTTCTGAAGAATGATTGTAGACAAAAGTGAGCCCGAAGGTGGGTGAGGCCCCCCTGTGTTTCTGTCAACTGAAGGGTGGGTTGTGCAATTCCAGTCCCCTCCCACCACTATTATTGAACCACTATTTAATTTTGATAACTCATCATTAATTTTATGAAGTATCGCACACGACCCGCAGCTGAGTTATGGGCGTATACATTCATAAAAGCAAAAGATATTCCCTTGATGGTTGCTTTTACTAACTGTGCCCTTCCCTGCTCTATCTCACAGACAGAAACATGTGACAGTTGAAGGTACCTAGAAAATAAAATTGCTACACCTGCACTGAGGTTAGTACCATGACTTAAAAAAGCCTGCCCACTCCAACTCATTCCCCATTCTGTCTCATTATCTATAGTGCTATGTGTTTCCTGCAAAAAGAACACATCAATGTTTTTGTTCTTGCTAAGCTCCACGACTGCACGCCTTTCCCTATCCCTACCCCCATTAATGTTAAGTGTACCTACTCTCAAATTTGCCATATAAGACGGAGAGAAGAGGAGGAGAAAAAGAGAAAAGACAGTGAGACGCTTCCAGAAAGACACCCTTAGTTTAAAGGAGCTTTTTTCTCGTTTTTCCCTCCTCAACTTAGTCAGGATCTTTTTAAAACGGAATCTTTTCTGTTTACTCAATTGTTCATAACCAACAACTCTTCTTATTTTCAGAACAGATTTTATAAAAAGATCAACATCTGGAAAAAAAACTCAGTGACTTCCACAGACTGCACACCAAATGTCTCATCCAAAAAGCGGTTTATATCTTCTAAGGAATACGACTGCTGATGGTCTTCTTGTAAAACAATATCAGAGCATTGTGACAGGGAATCATCTTCCAACAAGTAGTCTTCCTCATTTTCTACGCTCAAAGAACCTGAAACTACATTCGCAATACCCACCTCACTTGCCGTTGCTTTGGTCTGTCCACTGTCCTGATGTTCCTCCACACTTTCCCTTTCCTGTATGTCATCACATCCATCCTCCACCTCATTGGTCCCCTGTACTATCCCCTGTTCTTCTGGCGCAGCCTGTGGAGCACTGGCTGCGACCTCCATACTTTGGCACGACACCGGCATCTACAGCGCGCTCCTGCTCACTGGCCCCACTAGCATGAGCCTCTTGTTCACGGCGCACCTCCTGCTCTTTGTGAGGGCAGGATGAGCGTTTATGGCCAACATCACCATACTCAAAGCACTTTATGCTACCTGCACTGGCATAAACAGTATATAAGCCGTTTTCAAATCTTACTTTAAACGACACTTCCAGTGTCTGCGAAGGATCGTTCAGATACATGAAGGCCTGCCTTCTTAGTGACTGAACGTGCTGCAGTCTGGCGTCTTTGCAGCCAAGATGAACAACCCTGAACCCGCTAGCAAACTTTCCAAAGCGGGTCAGTTCCTTTTCTAGTAGCTCATTGGGGATGAACGGCGGGACACCAGACAGGGTGACCCGCGTAGATGGTACAAACAGTGGCGAAACAGCCACAAACAAATCATCCAGAATGATCCCCCTTTCAACTAACAGGTGAACCAAGCGGATCACAGCCTTGTTCATCCGAGAGCCATAAGTTATATTCTCATGGCCCACCTGTTCACCAACAGCTAGCAGAACCTGCTCCACGGTGTACTGCTGGGATGCCACCACCCTGGCCCCATGTCTAATAGACAGGGGAGGTGAACCCTCACTGGGGAGGGACGCCATGACTCAAGGTAAAACTGGCCAATTAACTAAAATTCTTCACTTCACACAACACAATGAAATAAACTTGCCTTACCTTTTAACCACCCATTAAGCCCAAAGTTTTCCGGAAAAAACAGTCCAAACGTCCCAAACTCACTCAGCAGCTCCACGCACTCACCAAACACCTTCACACACCCATTCACTCACACTCCCAGCATGCAGTGCAGGAAGGAGAGGAGAGGAGAGAAGCCAGATGGAAAAATGAGGCAATCATTTTCCCCCTGACTATCTGAATAAATAGATTTGCTTGTGTTCTATTAATGAGGTTCATATGGGTTAGCATGCATCATATTTCTGCCACTCTGAATATGGTTTATTAGCAGCCGCTGCATTTTGGATCTCATTTCAACAGCCAAATATATTCAGTGGGTGGTGATATATTAAGAGTTTTCATACAGACAATATTTCAATCTGTTGTTCTTGTTTCAGATGGGATCACTTTTACCCATCCATGCACCACTCTTTGTGCCCCTCTACAAGCATAAATAAAGCAGAACAGCACATGTACGGTATTTACAGTTTTACTGACCCTTGTACTACGATTGTTTCTCCAATGAAGGTTAAACTGTCATATAAGTCACTGATCTATTCATTGATTTGGACCTCTTTTTGCCTCGCTGCCTAAAGTGTCTGTAACGTGGATATGTGCCTTCATGGCTGCGGATGCGCTGACCCTCATTACAATATTTAACCACTATAGTCTAAATGATCGCATGAAAGACAAACAGCAGCGACGTGTATGCAGGTTGCGATCTTTCAAGTCTCTGACAGCATTAATGGTGCCTTACCTGTCCCAGTTACCCCAAAAATAATCGTTTCAAACTGCGTTCCCCAATTAAACCCCTCAGTCACTCACACTACCGTTTAATTTGTATTGCTCATTAGCTTGAACTTGACGCAATACCCGGACTGTTACACGTTGTTGTTTTGGCTTTGTTTGTTTGTTTCTTAAATGGGCGAGGGTAGCAGAAGGGAATGGTTCCATTTTGGTGCTTGTTTTTCTCTCTTTTTCACTCTCTCTGGGCTTGTTGTTGGTTTACTTGACAAACGCTTGCCCCATCTCTGAATAAGAAACAAGTATTTTGCATTACAATCACAAACGCGACTTATTTGTTAATGTGTAATGCATAGGGCATTGCGAATAAATTAATAGCAACCACAACACTGGCAAACAAAAGAGAAACATGAACTCCATTTAAATGTGATTCTGTGCTCTTTAATGTATGGCTTAATAAGAATTTGCAGGCCACAGGCGAAAAAGCTTTAACAACTCCATAATTGGAATCCAAACACGTACAAATTGCCAGCGCTGCGTTGCATACCAAGTGCAAAAGTGTGAGTGGGGGGGAGCATGATGAAATTGTTTGAAATACAACAAAAAGCCACTGTAATCAGAGCCTGCTGACACAGCAATGGGGGAAGCCTTCCCACTGCGAGGAGATGATCCTCTGCATCATCTGACAGAAACCTAAAACAGCTTTGTCTAAAACATTGATTTCAGCTGCAAAGAGAAGAGATTCCTCTTCTCCTCTCGTCTTTCCCAGCTTCTCATCTCCATCAGCAGCTCCCCGTGTCTGGTCTCCCATTTCTTAATGATATATTTTTAAGTGGGGTACGTGTGTACTGGGAAATAAGGCCGAGTCTCTCCATCTCCTCTGCACTGAATTGGCATGTAATTAAAGAGTGTTACATGGGAGAGAGGGAGGGAGCGCGTGAGGCAGAGGGAGAACGGGAGACAGTAAGTAAGAAGTGCGTTCCTGCTCAGTCGTAGAAATCACGAGTGTATGTCCACGGGGTCTGTGAGACACAGGAGGCACTCCTGCTGTGCCATCCTTCAGTGCTCTTTAGGTCTGTTTGGCAATGAAATACATTCCTGAAGTCCTGCAAAAGCACACATATGTTTCCTTTATGGTGTAAAGAATAATAAGTAGCTCAAATGAAGAAACACTAAAAAAAATTCACGCACCTAAATTATGTGGAGATACAGAAGTTTTTTATTGCTGCCATACAATCTGCATCATTATTAATGCAGTTATAATGCATTATAACTGCATTAATAACATTCTTTACAGCATTATTCCATTTAATAATATTTCACACAGTATTGATATTGCATTAAAGTTGTTTATTGAAGATGTCCATTTGAGGATCCTTCCATTATGTTAACTTTTATTACAAGTACAGTTAGAAGTATTTCATACACATTGCATATTTGTGCTTATTTCGAGTTGATGTTCGGTTCATTAAGGGTCTTAAGCTTCACTGGCGTGACTGTCCAGGTAATACATGCTGAGGGAAACTAGAACATAGAAGGATAACTGCAATGCATGCTTACAATACATATAACACATATAATCTAGGAATGTGTCAGGCCTGAGGCCTTAACTCATTTGGTGTCTTACTATATTTTACTCTACTTGGCAACAGATGACCAGAGTCAATAATTAGCCCCAGAGACCCTGAGGGCTTGAAGTTTATTACCTTGTATGGAAGGTGTTATAGAAAAGAGAAGTTCTATGTCTGTTTATAGCCATTAAAAATGTACAAGATGTACCATTAATTGTGACTAATGTCTGGACCCTATTTTAATCTGTAATTGACGCCATGGGGGGGCGTGTACCCTACGGCTTTATAAGTGTCCACAACATGTATTTTGGTCAGAGGACATATGCTGATGTTTTCTCCTGTGTGTTAATAAACTCATCGTTTAATTGCACTTTTCTGGGGCCTCCGTGGTTTGTCTCACTGCTCTACATTGATCGATTTCGCGACAATTAAAAAGAATTTTAAAAAGATAGTAAAATATTACTGAGATATTACTGAGAATACTGTGGCTGGATTGGTTCCTTGACCAGCTATCTGTTTACTCTTTCAGAAATATTGTTTTAAATTAGTCAGCCAGAAATACTCTGACCAGTAGTGATTCCTTTGAAAACTGCTGTTACTTTATTGGCCATTTAAAATAATTATTTTTGGCTATTGTTATTGGTAGTGGCATTAAAGTTGTGCATCAAGAAAATTCCCCCACCAAACCCCCCAAAACAAAGTCTTTGAGGATATTTTTTCAAATTACTGTTTTAGAGAAAATTCAAGTTTATTCAAGTTTGTCATCTAGAATTAATAATTCAGTCTCAGCAAACAGACTTTTCCTGGGAAATATGATTTGGAAATATGTCTCTTTGTTATTGTAGGTCTTTACCTTGCAATATAACGTGCCTTGAGGAAACTGTCATTGTGATTTGGCGCCGTAAAAATAAAACTGAAATGATTTGAATTTACAGTTTGCTTTATTTGTTTTACTCCCTTGGCTAACATAATTATAATAACCTGGTGCAGAATTGTAACTGGTCTAAGTGCAAGATGAAGTATAATACTTGGAGTATTATTGCATTGTGCCTTCCTTCTTCTATACAAAATGAAAAGTTTCTCAATTTGGTACATTTCTGTCTGGATATATGCAGCTTTTTCATGTTTGGCTCTTTTGTTTTATTATGATTATTTTTAATTTTTGTGGGTTCTTTTTTTTAAAGTTTGACCTAAAATAGCTCCCAAATTTAAGTCACGTCCCCTCATTTTATTTTATTTTTTTTATCATTTGTTAGAATTTTTGCTGAATGTTTCTCTGAGTCTGGAACTTTTACTTAAAGTGTTTGTCTCCATCTTTTGTAATTTTCACAATCTCAGCATTTAGTAATTTGCACTGCCACTCTGGTAGCTGCTGGTAAGCTGAATACGAGCACCCTACTTCTACGTAGGCAGTGGGCATAAAATGTGTACTGCAGAATCGTCAAATATGAATGCAATTCCGAGGAGACAGGCCCGGTTTAAACCACAGCCTCTCTCTTTTAAACTCCACCTTTCCTACCCTCTTTTCTCCATCTCCTTGCCCCAGAGGAGCCAAGCTGCCCCAGTGTAATGAAAAAGTGTGAACTTGCTCTCACTGTGGCATTTCCTTGGATAGAAAGTGTGAAGGTAGCAGAAACTGAGCCAATCCTGGCACCAGCCTTGTCTGCTCGCTCACACATCATTTGCACTCTTTGGAAAACGCTATCACTGTGGCTAGATTACTTGCTTACTTCATTTACTGCCATGCGGGGCTCTAAGGGAACTGAGAGCCTTTCAGAAGGGTCGGTAGCTGAAACACACATCATCGGCGTGGATGCAACGTGATTATGACCTGAATCATCGCCAGTCGGTTAGGCGGGAGGCTCTCAGATTGACCACGAGGGGGGTAATCAGTCTGGTCTCATAGAATCTTTTAGTTGATCTAATCATTTTCTTATCTTTGAAAAAAACACAACCACACTTCTTGATCTGTTTACACACAACACTCATGTCAATAATTAGGGTGAAGGATGAAAGAGGGCAAAGAAGAACAGCTAGCGATGGCAGGGACCTTTCAAAACAGTCTCAGTCATTGTTCTGACAACAACATTTTTGCTGCCCCAGCTTAGTAATGAGCCTCATAATGATAGTGTAATAAAAGCAGTAGCCTTCTTTAACCTGTAAACCTTAATTATGTCCGACATTCACCTTCTATAGCACCAGAAACTGTGCACAGTAAACATCTCCTGACCCTGAATCCTCGTGCACTCTTCCATCACTCCTCCACTAATAACTGTAACCCTTCATCTCTGCTGCACCCAGCTCCAAAATCCTTTTCCATTTCCTCCTTCACTAACCCTCCCATCACACCTTCACCATGAGCAGTAAACTGGGGGAGGATGAACACTGCAGAGCACTGAGGAGCATCGGTGTCTATCATGAAGGCAACAAATAGCCCCTGCACCCTCGTGGTATCCTCTCTGACCCCTGAGTAGAAGAACCTCAGCCATTGATTTGTTGCTACTTGCTCACATAGACTACACTATAGCCTCCAAGAAGCGGTCAAACAGATCCATAGGCAGAACCTCCCAAAGGATTTCGTGTGTGTGTTTGTGCATGCATTCATGTATTTGTGTGTACATGTGATATATTGCCTAAAGAGTGTGACAATTACATTTAATTCTTTCTGAAATGCTCAGTATATGTTTCATGATCAATACAGGGAAATAGAAACCATCACAGCAATGCAGGCACACACTGTATACTGATACCTTCACAGTCACTTACTAGAATAAGTGTTGCTTAAGTGGTACTTCATATATATTCCAGCTGGTAAGTCATGACTGACTATCTTTCTATGACAGAATAACTGTATAAATGTGTTAAAACTATCATTGTGAACTATAGCCTTAAATAAAGCAGACATACTAAGTGTTTTTGAGAGTTAAAAAGTTCAACGTACTACAACACATCAATAGTTCATTCCCTAATAAACCATAAATAATTAAAACTGACATGTCAAATCATTGTCACGAACTTGTATTTGTTTGTTTATAATCACAAACTATCTGAAAATGTTGTTCACATTAATTATAAGTCTTATTATTATAATGCCTCAGTTATAATATATTTAATTATGCAATGTGTGCTACAATTAAACACTTTAATTGTCACTAGACTTCTTGTTGCAGGATTGTAAGGTTGGCAGTAAGATTATGCAAGGCTCCTTTGTATGTTTACTATCATGCACTCCAATACATTTTTAAATTGAGAAAATGGACCGCATTTTTATGAACATATAATAGAGGTTAGAGCTCAAACTCAGAACAACCCATCTGGAGATTGTTGTGACATGTCGATAAATGTGCTTTTCTTTGTGGATGCAAATATTCAGCCATCTCCTTAATGTTATCCTATTAATGTGCAACTATTTAATAAAAGCAAAGGAAAGACTCCTACAATCAGTTGCAAGCATAAACACAGGGATTGCTAGCAGCGGGAAAGTCTCAACTCACAGAGACTTTGGAAGAGAAACCTCATAAATCCTTTAATTATCAACTTGTTATATTTCCTATTAAGGGAACTTGTGCCAGTTGTAGATGTCCATGTTATATTTGATCTGCATGTTGGCAAACATACTTATGACATATACACGTATTAGCATTAAAAAGGAATTTCCAACAAGCACCTTATAAAGTTGGCAGCAAATGCAGGTTTTGTTGGTGACATGGCAGATTGCAACCAGCAGCCCATCCCCAGAATTGGCCAGAATCCCTGATGTTTGGCTGGATAACACTTATGATCCAGCACTTTGGCATCCTCCACTGTTCTATAGCCTTTAAAGTAAGTCTTGACTTTTGTAGACTCTCTGAGTACATCATCCCTCTTTTGCTATTAAAGCCATGGTCCAATCTATAAATAGTAGTCCAGTGCCCTGCATCCCTGATGAGCAAGCTAATTGACACTGTTAATGGATAGAGTTTCACAGAGCTGTAAATAATGTGTAGGTTCACACTTACTGCCTCCTGCCGTGTTACTTCTGGGAGGGCAACAAGAGTTTACCTGCCAAGTCCCGTCTCTCCAGCCTGTCATCCCTGCTTCCCTCCCTGAGCCAAGTCTGCTCCGGCCAAGGGATTTACAGAAATCAATAACTCTGTGTGCCCCCACCCCACCTCCCTCTGTCCGAGTCAAAGTCAGAAAACTGCATCCTCTTCATGTACTCTAACAACCTCTTGAAAGAGGAAAACAGGACTACAAGAAAGGAAACCCTAAAATCACTTTCATTTTGGCCCACACCGTTTGTATTTAAAGATTCCCTTTAATGTATGGCATATTTGATGCAATATTACTAAAAATGCATGTGCTCTGTCTAAAACTAAAAGGCATTTAAACCTCTGAGACAGCTCAATTGATCATAGCAAAGCCACAATCATAGATGACTGGCAGCTGCAAACTGACTATGGACTAAGAGACAGATCAGGTTCTCAGTCACTTTGATTTTACAAATTGAAAGGTACCTTAAAAGACATCGCTTCAAAGGCACGGAGGTTGCTTGGATGGACTGTTTGAAAGAGGGATGAGAAAGACAGACATGCAAGGAGAGCAAAAAACACTACCTGGTGAAATCATTCACACATTCATTCTCTATCAGTATACCGCTGTACATGGGCAACCTAATGAAATGAGATACACTTGATTTATCCCACATTGGGAAATTAATTTGTTAATGTGAAGTAAGTATAAAATGTGTCCAATACTGTATCTGTCCTTGTGGCAGTGAAGCTGAATCAGTCTCTTACAGAAGGTGCTCCGTTGCATGTCCAGCAAGTGGTGCCGAAGGTAGTCACGATGCAATCAGTGACCTCCTCTTCGAGACTGATGTATATACACAAGCCTTTATAAAGACGCTGGCACTGAATACTGTTTTTTTATTTTCCATCTTCCAAAAGCTCATTTTCACTTATACCCTGCTTGCCAACAATATAATTTGTGTCATTGTCCTAACTTTTATTTATTTATCTCATATCACCACTGCAGCTGGAGGAGACAATTAATTAACACTAATGGTGTGACTAACAAGCAGACACCGGGGTGTTAATTGCCTCGATGTACTGTATTTCCTGGATTAAACAGATGGATGGATGGATGGATGGATGGATGGATGGATGGATGGATGGATGGATGGATGGATAGATAGATAGATAGATAGATAGATAGATAGAGTCTGAAGAGCAGTGAAAACAGATATGAGAACCCACGAGGCATTAATTATTTGAGCAGTCTTTTTTAATTAAGCCAGATCTACCGTTGTACAGTGTACCACAGATCAGATGCCATAATGGAACTCATATAAAGTCCATATACTTTGCTTATTCTACAAAATTAATATTTGATCACCAGAAAAGTAACACAAATTCTGTCTCTCATCTTTCTATTCTGGCATGCAATTTGCTTGTATCAAACACACACAAAAAATGGATGCGATACATCTCTCGTACAAAGCCTCTGACCAGTTTATGTCACTGGCAATAGAGCACAGAGACTGTTGGCTGCGGCATCACTCCTTAAGTGAGAAAGATGGATGGAAGGAGCGTGGAGAGAGATGGCTGAGCGATGGAAGAGACGGGGTGTGAGGGGAGGCATGGAAAGGCGCTGGAAACGAGGCCTGCAGTCGCCCACAGATGCTCCCTCTGTCTCTCCCTCCTTTTGAGCACAGTACGGGAGCAGTCTTTTGGGGAGGCTGGCAGGCAATCAGCGATGCCATGCCAGCAGTGCAGCGATGGCAGCTTAACCTATTTTCGGAAATACCACAGAATATCTATTTATAACCGCGCTGAGCCGCATGTATCTTCACACATCCCTCATGGACTTGAGCATTCTTAGACATTTTCCAATCTAAAATGTGCCTTCCTTAAATTTCAAGGATTGCTTAATATCTGTGGAAAACAAGGTCTGCTAATAGTTCTGCTTATCCCCACTTAGGGTGGCAAACTACCATATTATTCACACTGTCAAAATACTAGCATTTTTCGCATAATATATTTTGTCATTAATTATAAACAGTTTTGCTATTACTGCTTACATTCTAATCATAAAATAAGAAATCACCTCTGGACAGCACAGAATTAACATTACAAGTAGCAGCGGTATTATTGAATTACATATTACTAGTGTTACTAGAGGGATTTTCTCATGTCAGCAGCTTTCAGGTGATTATTTTATCTGCCAAGCTTGGCCTCTGCTCCTCCTCAATCCATCCCATCCACTGTTGCCCAAACGGCAAACAGCCTGTCAGAGGCATCCTCCATGTCCCAAGCTGAACCATCACTCTGCTCTCCCAGCGCCTTAGGATAAAAGCTGCCATTTGTTTCTGCATCTCTGACAAACACTTATCCATCTGTCCATACATCCATTGTTCTGTGCCGTGTGTCTGTCTGTCATTTGCCTCGTGAGCCCCGCTTCATACGTGTTTCCATCCTAACTGTGCAAATGCTCTCTGTCACACCGGGCTGTATGACAGTGGGGGGGATTAGGTGAGAGTACCAAGTCCAGTATCCACAAAGCTTTGTGTTCACGTGCACTCTCAGGCAGATTCATGTAAGACATAAATGCGTTGTTCATTCACACCAATATCAAGGACTCGACGATTTGGCAATCAGAGAAATGTGACAGCTTGACTAATCTGTGATTGTTTTTTGTCCAAAACACGGGGGCTAGCAAGCCCTCCAAGGGCACGGTACTATAAGACAAGACAAATAACTTATTATTTTCCAGGCTTGTACAAGGCTTTATCGCATGAGTTCTCCTGAACCATTCCAAAATGGAGAGGGATTATCACAAAACATTGCATTAAAATCTCCTCTCTCCCCTCTCCCTTGTTATTTCATTTTCCTTCTAAAATGAATCTGTGCCCAGCCAGGCTCAAACACAACATTAAAGAGCTCATGCTATTCTAACAGAAACCACCAACCCCCTCCTCCTCGCGCTCTCCCTTTTCCCCCCTCTGTGCCTTTATAACCCCCCTCCCCCCTCATAAGAGTACACTCTGCTCTGTAGGCAATGGCACTCTGCAAAGCTGCCCATTCAAAATAGATAGGCTTCTATCTCCCTCTATTTAGACTAAGAAAATAGCTCTGACCTTTGAGCCTGAGCAGGAAGGCAGCGCGCTTCTGCCAACTCTACCTTTAGAAAAGAAATGTGTCCACAAAACAGCCAAAAATAATTCAACTCAAAAATCTTCCATTTAAAATTTCTGGAAAAAGCCAGTAGAGCATTCATCAAATCAACAGTGCTACCAAATTAAAATCGCCTTCCATCTCGCATTGATTATTATTATAGTTTGTCATCAAAACAGTCAACTTACCAATATAACTTTTTAAAACACCATGGCATCACCACCATCCCTTGAAACACAAACACTGTCCAGAAAATGTAGAATGAAGGACCAAAGAGCTTTATTTACTTGAGTTAATGAAATGCAAAAACATTATAGGTTTCATTAATGAGTTAGACCTCACTGCTCATTTTCCCATCTCTGTTCCCATTCTGGGCACCCATTTACAGCAAACACATTCCACAAAGGTCATGGAGTAACAGCACTTCCAACAAACTGAAAGTATAATATACTGCAAGCAATAATGAATGTTGCATTGGTGCAGGAAATCAATCCATCTCAAAGGCTCTCCTGGGCAGGTATTAAAGGAGAGGGAAGCGGAGACGGAATAAAAGTCAGGTGAGCCTGGTGAGCAGATACAAACCTCCAGCAGAGCGCAGCCTTGTTGCCATCTAAGATTGCCAATCTGCTTGGAAAACCAACAGAAAAGAGCAGGAGAGAGAGGGAGGCAGCACTCCTCATCCTGAAGTCAAGGCCCATAGCGCCTGTCAGTACCCGTTGAGCTGCTGCATCTTTTATGAGGAAAGCCCTGTTGCTTATTACAATATTTACAGACGTTTAAAGATTGCGAGGCGAGTGTTGTTACTGCATTAGCTTGGCTCGGTGGCCTTCGCTCACTAGACTCTGACAGGAGATTTTATTCTAGATTTGTTCAATTGAATCACTGCACAAAACTGCGCGGAGAATGAGAATTGTTTTTCAGGTGACTCAGAGGTCACACGCACAGCTGGAACGGAGTGTAGCTTTCATGGCATTTATGATATTGGTTCATTTCATTAGTAAATAGGCAATAATGTCAAAAGGAATAAGTTCCAAAGCTGTCTATTAAATCTGTAATATTAACACAGTTTGGTCTTTCTGTACAGTCCATGTCGTATCTACAGCTCTGTTTATGGATGTAAGCGAATTTTTCCCATCTGTTTCCCCAGGAGGGATGCTGTCCTACAGCAGTGCCGTGATCTTTGACACTTTCCATAAGGCACACGTAATATGGAAATGTGTGCATGTACTTCCATAATATCAAAGGAAGAAAGCAGCTTTAACAAACCAACGGTTGGTTTAACCAGTGCTGTTGCCTTTAAGCTCCATCTTCATAAAGGAAAACTGGAATGTATAGTTCTGGTTTGATGAATATGCTTTGTTCCAACTAGCTGTGCTTCCTTCCTTCTTTATTCTTTGAGGAGCACAACTTACAGAGAAACCCTATCCATCAGACTGCTTCAGACGAAGGAAAAAATAAAAACTTGAATAAATATTTCATTAGATTATTCTGTGATTTAATGTGCTTCTGCTTGCTGGGGTCTACGGCAATATCTCCATTTATAAATGCATTAACACAGTAATACTCAACACAAGCTTAGTATTGATATCCGGGCAGCCTTACCCGGCAGATTGGAGCAACCTAGGGATTTTTTTTTGTCTGTGCATCTACCTGTTGTGCTAAATTATACATTTCCTCTCTGATCTGAGTGCATTGTGGAAACTCACATGATATAATCTACCCAGAAAACTGCACTTTTAATTAAAGAATTTGATATAGCAAGCAACATAACAGGCACAATGCATAAAAGGAACACTGGTTCTGGATATATGCATGTGCATATATGCATGTATGTATTTGTTCTGCATGTGCTGGTCAAAGGTAATTAGAGCCAAAGGGAGAAGTTTTCACAGTCTGTGATAAATTCAACATCAGGAAATCCTCTACTTATTAATACCAATTGGGCGACAATAATTGGCAGGCCATCGACAGCGTGGGCAGAATTAATCATTTGAAGAGGCAGGCTAGACTGAATTTTTAATTGGCAGAGGCAGCCACTGTTTAGGGAGGCAACCAGCTGATCACCCAAGAGACTGCTGCTTCAGACAATGCACATTTGCTAATCCTCTTGAGTCAAGTTATTATGGCCATGCATTATTATCACGCTTTACAAACTAATTCCATGTTTTCCCTCTCGGATTACCAAGGGGAAAAAACAGTTGCATAAGAAAAGAGGAAATAAACACAGAGAGCACAATGTGGATGAAATGAAAATCCAAAAAAATCCAAATGACAGAATAAGCACAATGGCTACGAATGCACAACACTTAGTATAATGAAAATAGCATGTGCGCATGTGCGCATGTGTGTATGTGCATGTGTTCCTCTGTCCATCGATTTGTTAGTGTGAATGTGCCACTTTGAGGGTGCTTGCCCAGTGTTTCCATCAGGATGCGTACCCCATAATCCTTTTTCTGCTTAATAACGTGATTAACTATAAAATAACCTCATCAAGGATCACTGACACATTAGAGTTTGATTTTGTATTGTTAATTGTGCAACGAGGCTTCATTACATCCTAACTCATTTAATTTGACTGAACTATGCTTATCTAAAATTCATTAGCAGTTTGTACGTTAAAATTCAGGGTAAATAATGCCATGAGAAATGCATTTGGAATCATATTTTTAGCATTTTTGCTAAATCAGAAAGAGAAGATTATCCAGCTACATTTAAACAAGATTTGTTGTTTAGTAAAATGCAAAAAAAAAAAAATCATAATGCACAATGAACAGATCACTGGATATTTTTAAGGGATTTCACTTTGTTGAAAGGCTCTTTTGAGTTTTGCATTTCAAACTGACATAGAGAACTGAGGAGGGTGATCATACAGAGTCTCACCGAAAGCAAGCAGTACATCTCAATTACACATTTTCCCACTTCTTCTACTTTACCACCAGGGCAAGAATGATGTAATAAATTGATGATAATATAATGCTACGAGGAAATCTGACAAAAAAAACCTTTTCAAATGAATAACAATGTAGTTTTTCCACTGTATTAATTGAAAAAGTAATTGCTAATTATGACATATCAAATTTATGGCCTAGGTGTCAAATATTTCACTTGAATTATATACATGTCTACCAAAAATCAGTGTTTTTGTATGCGTAATGGAAATGTCCTGTTTATGTTATGTAGAAAGCCTAAATTGTCTTTTCCCTGATAGCACGATAAGGTGACATCATTCAGGACCCAAAATACTGCCATCACTGTAACACGGGTGAAATGACATTTTAGTATATGCATGAACACAAGCACAAAAACACACGCATCCAAAGCAAACCAGATCAGTGCAATACTGAAGAAATGACTTCCACAACAATAACGTCAACTTTACGACCGTCATAAAATATGTGGCAAGCATTATTATTATTATATACTGTAACTGTATCCTGGTTTGAAACCTTCACAAAGACTTGTATTAATTATTCTGAAGGAGATGGGGACGACCTTTGTAGCAGAAACAAATTTAATATCTTGCGATGGACTTGATGCATGACACGACAGGGTTTGTAATGTTTACTGTCATACATTATCATTTGTCTTTTCTAAATGTCACTGTAATAAAAGGCTTATCTCCTGTGCTTACATCCTTCACACATCTGCATCTGCTCTGCGAAATGAAGAATCCACGTGTGGAAAAAAACACAAAGAAAAGGGTTTTTTATAACTGTGGATTTGATTAAATGATAGTCGAGGCCATTGCATGCTTTTGTTTGTGGCTTCTATGTGTCAGCAATGAAATCACCATAAATGTTCTCCAAATGCATTAAGTATGCAATTGCCCTTTTGTCGTTATATGAATAAGATGTTGCAAACTTTGTGTACAGTGCACTGGCCTGACCGTTACAATGAAACTAACAGTGATCACAGTGCTTATAGTCAAAGCCTGAATGTCACTGATCAGCTAAACCAGTGCAGCTCTGGGGTTATGCACTTCTGGTCTAAATTAAAGGTTGGGTGAGGGTTCACGGGTCATGACGATGACAATGATGACGTCTGCACTGCTTGAATCTAGGGGATGGGGGGTGCGGGGGGGGCTGTATCGTGAAATGCTTTTCCCACCCAGGCAGTGATCTATATTCTTGCTAGCCAACTTCATTATGGAAGATGGAAGTTGTCAGTGTATGTATAGTGAGCTGAGTGGATTTACACCCGCTGCTTCCATTTCAGCAGAAGCATCACTGCCCCACTCTCCGTGGCGACGTCCGTCATCTCGTGACAGTTCGTGCGCCCTTTGGAGACGTTGTAGAATTGAACTGATTTCGCCGTGTCGCGTTTGCACCCAGCCCGCTCTATTTGCACATGGGGAGATGTTAAAGAAAGCATATGGATGAATAAATGATGCCGCCCCTCCGCAAAAGATGGGACTGGCAAGAGGAGGCTGTTGAAAAATGCATCCTTTCCGAGCGCCTCTGCCCCACTTAGGAGCGTGTTAAGGAAACACTCAAAGGCAATAAAATAAAGAATTGTTCCTCGTGTTCAAAACACTCAAAATATGTGCAAATCTTTCTTTTTGTGGTCATAATAAATGCTGAAATTTAGAGATAGAAATACAAAAGCGCGTCAAACCAATCTGATAATTACTAAAAAGCTAAAAACTTGCCTTACGCACAAAAAAAGCAACTGGAGCAAAATGCCAAACCTCATGAATGTTATACAGAAATATGAGCAGTGATGAGCATAACGATACAGATTATTTGGGGGGATTGACAGCTGAGCGATTAAGCCCGATTAAACATGAAAATAAAAGTGACAAAAATCCGCATTTCACTACAAATCAGTTCAGTACGTACAGATACTAATAAGCAGATATTAAGCTTCATATGGGCCTCGCAGCCATTCGAGGGGCGACACATTACCTTTGTGCATGCCGGTGTATCGGTCCTTGAGAACTGTCAGTTCGTGGATTTTCCCAAACTGTTCAAACAGGGGTTTCAGGTCTTTTTCTTCCAAGTTCCGCGGTATCTGCCCGATAAACAGTTTAATGGCATCTTGGTCTTTCATGTTGCCGCTCTCCGGATGAATTGAAATGGGTTCTGACCCGTTCATGGGTTTCGGAAATGTGATCTGAGGGTACTGGTGCTGATGTGGGATAAGTAGTAGTGGTTGTTGGGTCGGTGGTGCCCCCGGTCCGGTGAAAACCAGGCTGGAGTGAGAGGGCTGGGGCTGCTGTGGATGGTGCTGCCTTCTTGTTTCAGTCTGAGTGAATCTGGCCATTCTGAGCTGGGAGCAGAGTGGATAATAATGACAACACACACACACACTGTGAGAGAGCAAGCACTCAGCTGGAAACCAGGCTGACTTTCTATCCGACACACAACACACACGCACACACAGCGAGGAAGAGGGGGTTGATATTGGTGAAATAAGCGCGCAGAAGCGATATGAGACACTATAGAGCGACACCCAGTGGTGTTTATGATGTACTTGAACTCAGAAAAGACTTCTTTCGGCTGCTTCCTTTAGGGGTCGCCACAGCGGATCATCTGCCTCCATCCCACCCTATCCCAGCATTCTCCTCTGTCACATCAACCCTCTGCATGTCCTCCCTCACTACATGAATCTTCTCTGAGGTTTTCATCTTTTCCATCTTTTCCTCCTGCCTGGCAGCTCCATATTCAACATCCACTGTCCAAAATCCTTCCTCTCCACATGTGCAAACCGTCTCACCCTTTTCTTTCTCACTTTGTCTCCAAACAGCTCACCGTGATCGGTCCCTCTGATGTACTAATTTCTAATTTTGTCCATTCTGGTTCCTCCCACTGAAAATCTTAACATCTTTAGCTCTGCCTCCTCCATAAATTACAGCAGGGCTCACTATCATCTCGCAAACCTTCCCTTTCTTTGCTGCTATGCTTCTGTCACAAATCACGCCTGTCACTCATCTCCACCCTGCCTGCACTCTCTTCTTCACCTCTCTTGTCCACTGTCTGTCACTTTGGATGGCTGACCCCAAGTATTTACACTCCTCCACCTTGACTATCAATAATCCACCTTTCCACCAGTCTCCCTCATATATCCACACATGTATTCAGTCTTGCTTCTACTGAATTAAATTCCTTTCCTCTCCAGAGCATACCTCCACCTGTCGAGGCTCTCTTCCACATGTTCCCTACTCTCTTGTGGCCCCACGTAGCTGGGTTCAGCTCAACTCAAGAAAGAAATTTTGGCAAAAAAAAAAAAACAAAACAAAAAAAATGAAAAACATTAAAGATGGATTTGCTTTTGTTTTGTTTTCAATCGCTGTCAAGACTGAAGACAAAACCTTTACTTTAGTGAAAGTAGCAGCACAAAGAAAATTACTCAAGAGATTTTTTTTTCCACAGCTGACATTCACAGTGGGGAAAACACAGGTGTTAGCAATTACAATAATGACAGCTCTGTTCTGTTTAAGCGCCCCAGTATGCAAGTCTGCAGCAGAATAGCCCGACTATTTACGCTTGCATATTTCTAGCTGTAATTTATAAAATGTCTTCTCTTAAAGTTTGATCACATTTAAAAAAAAATTTTTGACTATTTAAAAAAAGAAGGTTTTGATTTAAAGTGGGTTAAATGCTAATTTTGTCAAATGATTTATAACCCCAGTATTGACCTTTGGTTCCAACTGAGGTTGAACTACTGAGTAAATTGCTGATGTGTGGTAAAGTTATCACAAAGGTTATTCGATATCACTTAATTTCATGTGTTTTTTCAGTATAAAACTAAATATATCAAATCTCACAGACATTTAAGCAACTTCATTGTGCCGTAGTTGTGTTCGTGTTTGTAAACAGTGCTGCGGCACCCCATCAGTCCTCAAATCATCATAGAAATCATTTAAATGTTGAGATAAATGTGGAAGCCAGCTGTAAATCTGTCAGTGTGTAAACAACAATGAATGAACCCTCTGGTGTCCACAACACTGTTTTGTCTTTAAAGGACCATCAGGAGAGGTAAAAAACACATTTATTTCTTTTTTCTCTAAATTAAAACAGCTGAAGGTTAAACAGTGCTATGGTGCAGGCCATTACCATGTATTTGAATTAATGGCACTGTAACAGTATCCAAAGGTTGTTCTTAAATCAAATAATCAAAGATTGGCTTTTTAGTAAGACATTCCTTTTTTCTGTTTCTGTGCCTACAAAGTTATCACAGCGCAGAAAAGCCCAGCAGAACTTTTGTTCTAATTAAAATGTACCTTTAGAAGATTGCCATTTCATTTGGCTAATTTGGGTTCCCGAATCTTAATATTAGGTCTCTGAGTTGAATAAGGATTTCTGCACTGAGCAAAGACTGTGGATTTTATCCCCCCTTCATTTACTTGCTTTGAAAGAGATCACTTTACAGCCGGTGCTGAGAGGAGGAATGAATGAAGAGATCAATAACACTTTCAACGCTTTCATTGTAAGTTGCATGTACAGTTTTAATGAGCATTGGCATGCGAGTATTGTAGAGAGAGAGCGTGGAAAGATACAGACCCTCTTCTTCAATAGCCAATTTTCAGCAAATAAAATGACAAAATATCAACTACTGTAGACAAATAAGTGAGCATTGAACTTCTTGTTCTTCCTCACCACAACAAATTCATAATCCAACATCCAAAAGACAAAATTTTATGATTAATTTTTGAAAGAATAGTAACCACAAGGAAACTAGGCAAAGAGCTTTTTGTTGGATCAACCTACAGAGCAATAATATCAACTTGTTGTCAAAAATTAAAATAGAATAGAATAGCTCTTTATCGTCATTGCACATATACAACAAAACTGTAGATACAAAATCTGTGATCTGTGTGCAGCCGGGCTTGTTGTCATGGCTTACATGGAAACTTAAAGGATTTTACTTCACCTGTGCTTTTCAAAGTTAAAATGCTGGCTGTAAAAACAGTTTATTGTCATCAGATTGAGTCGAGAGACCAACAAGCATTAACTACAATTAAGAGACTTACCATATTTTTTTTCAAATAGCATGCAGACTAATCCCCCAAGAGGGGATTTATTTGCATCATTTGCTTTCTCTTTGCAGACTCTGTCAATAGCACTCAAATCCTTCGTGAAAATGAAACGCTGAACAAGAGAACGCCAGCAACAAAACTAATGCAAAACAGAGTAGGTAGTTTTGCAACTTAGCCACAAACCATCCTTTAAATAAAACACATCTGCAGGACAGATTTCTAATTACAGCCTATTTAACAGTGGGTTAAATGAAGTGATATACTGTCTGTGACAGCAGGCTCAAGGCTGCGAGGTGAATCAATACTGCTGGCTGTTGCTGCTGCTGCTTCTCTCACCGTGGAGGAACGGCACCACAGGGGTGCTCTCCCAGAACTTTAACTTCTGAATATCTGCATCACTGTGTAAGTGAACCGCCTTCAGCAGCCCCTGTTGTTTTGAATTCCGCGGCGCACCTGAAAAGCTAGGCGAGTCTCAATTCCGAAGGGCCTAACATGCAGCAGACACAGACTGGTCGACAAAGTTCGGTGTTGAGAAGTTTGGAGAAAAAACATGGGCTACAAAGAGAAGATGGCTGTTTTCTCTGGGAGAGAAGTGGGGGTCATTTCAACTTTATTGAATTCTGCTCGTATAATTTATTTTTGCAAAGTTCAATAAGCGCAAGTATAGAGAGAAAGACGTAAGCTGGCAGGGGTACACATTGACACATACCAGTCAATAAAACAGCGGGTGGTGACTACATAGACACAAGGCATTTTGAAAAATGAATGTTACTCTTTGAAGCAGTAGGTCCCAGAACACCATGTAAGTTAGAGTTGCTGAAGCTGCTGTTTGTTTTCAATTTGCGCACCAAAGTCAAAGTCTTATTTTATGCTCCACTCATAGTGTTATTAATTTATTGATTAAAAGAGGCAGGGTTCTCTGGCCATCTGAATGGGAGTTGGCAGGGACAGGAATCGAAGTAGATGTGTTTGGCATATGGCTCAGCGTGTCAGCCCGCTTACATCTGCAGTGGGGAAACAAACAGGGACACAGTACAGCTCATATTGAATAAGGGTAGTGAGCTGTCATGGCTCTGGCTCAGTGGCCTCTGAGGGAGGCTGAGTGGCTATTTTTAGGGATATGGTCAGCGCAGGGGGAGGGGTATTGAGAACTTCCACTTCATGGTTTTTTATTGACCAATGCCATTAGTGTTTTACCAGGCTGACGGCAGAGACAAGAAATCAATAAAGGTCACACTATTTGTGCAAACTAAAAAGTTACATACAATTTAACTTGCTGGCTTTTATTTTGCTGCTTGTTAACCAGTCTGGACCCTGAGAGGGAGGCAGCCTAGCTTGAGCTGTTCAGCTTGGGAAGTCTTTGAGGCCCGAGGGAGACAAAGGCAGCTCTGGGAGTCATTTTGCATTCTGCGAGCTCTTGTAGACGTACAGTCAAGACAGACATACTCCTACACTCATAAACACACACGCCACCCAATTATCCAAATTCAGCATTGTTCTCCAGATTGACTAACTCGCTTGCATAATAAGCAAACGCCGTCCATGTGAACGCGCACTTTAAAACGCTGCATGCTGTCTTGTTATGAGTTGATGTTGGTGAGCGAATTAGGAACTCGACATCACAAAGTGCGCAACACTTTGCTGTCGAGAGAAAGCTCCTCTCCGCTCGGGCTGGCTTGGTGATTGCAGTTGTGGGTTAGTAAGCGGCAAGAGTAAGATGTGTCCCCCGGTGCCTAATTCACCGTTGCATTCTGGTTATGCATTGCAAAGCACGCTTGTTCAGCTGTAAGATGTTTTTCGAGAAAATTAGGGTGTGATGTGATGATGGTGTATCACACTTGAGACAGTTTTATGGACCAGTGACTTAACAGGCTGATGAGATGTGATAAGAGCTGGTTGAACTGCGGAGCTGGGGTGATGCACCTTTCTTTACAAGCCTTAGATCCCTGGAATGAAAGTAGCTTAGAGCTGTTTGATATTAACCAGTTATTCCAACAAAGAAGGACATTTTAGAATTTTTTTTTTTTTGTGGTTTTGGTTCTGTTGCAATCATTAAAAGCGTCATCTGTGTCAAATAGCCATCCATCCACTCTCTTTACTGTTCATCTTACCAGGTTTACGCTGGGATATTTTTGCAGACACTAGGCGAAGGTGGAGTTCTCACACCCAACTAACACAGACAGAAATACCACACAAATTTAGAAATGCAACCTAACATGCATGTTAGTGGACGTCAGGAGGGAACTGGAGAACAGCCACGCACCCACAGGGAGAACATGTAAACTTTCCACCAAAAAGGCTTTAGCCAGCCACAAGGTCGAAGCCAGCAAGCATTTCCTCACTGCGAGGGGACAGGCCTAACTACTGCGGCACCGTTCTGACTGTGTGTCAAACGAGATCAGGAAAATAAGCTTAAATGCTTAAATAATTGAAACAGTGATATATTTTTTAAGATCTAAAGTAGAGATAAGTGCTACTTCACTACATCTGTTTGCTCTAATAAAACTCCACAACCCGAAATGACAAAATAGTAAAGACTTGCACATGAATTCTACAATCTCGGTGAGCATACATAATTATCCAACAGAGCCAATTTAAAAAGCAGCCGAAGAGTACACACCAATTTCCTTTTTTCATTTCCAGTTAAGAAAGGCCAGGAGTGTAATCATTAGGAAAAAGAAGGAAATGAGCTGCCTCTTGGAGCCGTGCTTACAGTAACTAGCTGTCTAAATAATAATTACATCAACCTTCCTTAACTCTCTGTAGAATGAGCAATATAATTTTTAAGGGGACCTCAGATTTAAACTGCACCCAGGGGGTGTATTTATTTATATTTCATTCTAATTGTCCCTGCTTACTTTCCGTGTTTTTACTCTGGTTGGTTGGTAGCAGTTCATTTTGGCACTAAACGGATCCAGTTTGTGGTTTCCTCCAGCTGAATTGGAGGAACTGCTTGTACTTTGTCCATGGAGGAAGTGAAGCAGACTGTTTTCTCCTGCACCAGTCTCTTGCTGTGCATTATATGTGTTGACGGATAAGAGAAGGGACAATCATTGAAAATAATTTTGACATATTGTAGATTAATTTTATCACCCAAAATTGCTTCCCGGAGAATCCTGTCACCCACTGTGACTGCAGTTTTGTTGCAGAGGAGAGAAATAGTCAGCCTGCAGAGCAATCATGTCTCCTAATCTGAGTCACTGCTGTGATCTGAGTAGCCTCAACAGCTACCTCAATTTCAAGATTGCCTGGACTGCTGCTGTTTTAGTATAGATACAATTATCGCTAGAAAAACATCATTAGATCAGCAGATTACATGGTGTTCAAGCTGCTTTTCCACAACCTCGGGTCAGCGGTGACCATTTTATTTGTATGCAGAACTGCCCATTTTGTAAGCAGATCTGCCCTTCCTATGTGTGTGTATATGATAAGTATATATGCCTGGAAAGAGAAAATCACTGCAATGTTACAAGTAAATCATTGCAATATTGAAACAGGTGAAATGGTGCACCAAGGTTTATGAATGAAAGTGTTTCCAAACACCCTTTTTAAAAAAGAAAATACAAATCTGTACCAGAACAGTAGAAATTACAGACACTATAAACAACATTTTATAAATCCTTATAAAAGTTGGTCATTGTGATTTAAAAGAAGTCGACAAATTTTCTTTATACTCATTTATAGGGCATTGTTTCAAGGGAATTTCCACCAAAACAAAATGACATGTAACAAATGATCACCGACTCTAGTCCCAGTTTATACTTGCACATTATAACCACAAGGTGGCAGTCGTGGTCCACTTCGTGCTCCCCTCTGATCCCAGTCATTTGAGGACACCCATGTCTAAATAATGACTAACCTATGATAAACTATTGATACTTCCCCTAAAGCTGTGCTAGGAAAGCCAAAAAAGCAAATCTTAGTAGCTGGCTCTGTATTTTGGCGTCCTTCGTTAGCTGATTACTTCTCTGCTTTGGCACAGTCCGTGCAGAGGAGGCTTTTGCACAACTTTTATGTCAGGGAGCTTCTATTTGGTAACAGTAGGGGAGACCCGAATAGTTGTAACATTTTTGACATTTCTGTCTGTAAAGTGGAACTCTTTTAAGGTAGTGGATTCAAAATGGAATGCAAAGTATTTACATGTCTCTGCTATTAAATAGTACAGCTATTTTCTCTGCAGCAAAATTACTCATTGCATGGTATGGTCTCAAACACAAAGAGTGAAATGTTACAATAAACCCCATAGTCTGGGTTAGTTGTAACATATCCCAGGGTGAAATGTAACACAATGAAATAAGGGTACTGACAAAACATTAACATGTAATCTTTTTTATTCAACACATGAATGCACTTAGAGCCATTTATGTAGCTATGTGTGTGTGTGACAGAATGCAGAAATCTAGCTTTTGAACATATTCCAACCCCCCAAAAAGGACAAATTATGGAATTTTCTGCAACTGAATATTTAATTATTTTTTGTTGGTCTTCCTTGATTTTGGCCTCATTGGCTCAGTGGGCATTGTAACCTACAACTCTTGCACCAACCTTTGAACATAACAATGAAGCTGAAAAAATGTAGTTGTGCACCAGCATCACAATTCCATTACTTTTTTCATGGCTTACCTTGGTGTGGTTTGCAAAGTGCTTCAGAAAGATGAGGAAATCTGTTTCTTGCACCCATCCTGATTTATTTCCACTACCAGTACTTCCTACTGGTCCATCTCTGACAAAGTGGCCTGTATAATGTATGCGTGGGAACACAAACAGTGGAGAAATTGTGTTGCCAATGGCATTAACCGCATGTACTAAGGTGACCAGTGAACCTCTCTCTGCTGATGTCATTGCCCCAACTTGTTTAATATAACTTAAAGTAATAGTGCGGTAAGTTGTAATAGAGCTGTTCATATAACGATATATACCGGATGACGATATAAAAACGTCTATCGTTTCATTTTACGCTATCGTTTGTTTTGTGGTGTCGCAAAATAAACTGTTTACAGCAATATTTTTTCATCGTTTTGATGGTCACTGTAGTGGCTATATTAATTTCTTAAAGTTCTCTCCCTGTTTTTATGCGTTGTGGTTAGCAACAACTACGTCACACCATCGCGTGTCCGCTTGTTTATGTTCCACATAAACCTTTCACAATAAAGCTCAAGATCCTGTCGATACTTTTCAAAATAAACTGAATCACGTGAAAGAGCCGCCAGGTGCTAAAAAATAAACCTTAGACTCAAACGTTAGAACAGGCTTTTCCCCGCAGCAATAATAAATACTCACAAAGAAAACGGCGGCCGTTACAACTTATGTCTAAAAATGTATCGTTTCATGCATCGGTTAAAACACTGGACTCCAGCTACATGACGCGCAGCAGGAAACACTTCCCGCAAGTCGAGCTGCCCGAGATTCACAGAATTTACAGAAAATGTTACATTTTTGTGATTTATATCGTTATCTGACGATAGAATTCTTATATCGGGATATAAGATTTTGGTCATATCGCACAGCCCTAAGTTGTAACATTTGCATTATTGTTACACCTAACCCAGACAAATAAAATAATTTAAGTTTGATGAGTTTAACGGCAAAGCAGATAATGCTATTAAAAATTGAAATAAAGTATAAAAAAAACTTACTTTTTGGCATACAAATTACTTTTTTTCTTCTTAAATTGTCTGTGTTTGACAAAATGTGCTGATTTTTCACATGTGATAGCAGAACTGAATTGAGCATGTACAGGATGAATCACATCATTTGACACTTAGCCCTGATTGGAGAAATTGGAAGTGTTACAACTGACCCACGTTACAACTATCCCTGGTCTCCCCTACTCCGCAACATATTTTGAGGAATATACTGTAACTGCCGAGCCAATGTTGAGGGCTTCGAGTCAGTCACTTTCAATTTCTTGGTAGGCCTAGCTAACAACATTAAAAATGATAAGATGTGTTTGAAAAGATTCTGCAACACTCTCAAAGTGAACTAAGCTACTACAAAGGTTTCTTCGGACTACTAAAAATGGTCTACCACGTGGAAGGATAATAGCAGTTAATGTTGTTTCATTTTTATAACTTTTGCAGCTGTTTTTGTGCTGTTAGGTTTGTCCAAACTGATAAAAGGCTGCTTCAGAACAACTGAAAGGCGTTTAGGTTTCAGAGAGACAGGTTTTTAAAAAAGTGACCCAAAAACTCATTAACTGACTCTATGGCTTTTCAGCTTTCAGTGTCTTTGTTCAGTCACATTGTTCAACAATGCTCGACACCATATTTCTTGATGATTGACACATAATTAAAGTAGAATTAAAGCAGCTCTGCTTTGAGTTGGAAAACAGAAGTTTCCAGAGCTTTGGAGGAATGATACTGAAGTCCTCTTCAAGTATAAATATGTGATACTTAATAAAGTATCACATACTTAATAAAGCTGCATTATGTGTTTCATTAGTTTAATAAAACAACTAGTAATATATCTTGAAAAATAGTAAAAGGTCTTCACATTTACATTCATATATTTATGGCACTGCAATCATTTTAGTGAATAGTGCAGTCACTGAGCCCATGATTTTGCTTCCTGTACTTTTATTTTAAAAATTCTGAGAACATTGTCATCAAAAAATTGTTTGGCTAGATCAAATTAACAGATATTCTCATCCCTAATTAAATAATAATAATTTAATTCATGCTACTAATGTGTGGGAAAAGTGTATTAATTTGTACAAAGACATAGATTTAGTTTAGTGAACATAAAGTCAGGTGTTTAACGCTACCTTTAATTAAAAAGATGTTAACACAACTTGGCTGAAATATACATTGATGCCAATAAAGAATAGCATTGTTGTTATTAATAATGGAAGCAGAAGATTGTCAAAATGTCAAAATGAATCTGCATTTACAGACAGAGTCCCTGGAAATTTAGCAGCTGAAGTGTCCAGCCTGTGTGACCTCACTCTGTGGTGAACAGTGGGGTAGATTTTGTGTTAGACATGTCGAATGCCTTTGACCTTACTAACAGGGAGAAAACAACAAGAGCCGAAAAGGATCGCATCGGCGCATTGTCTCTTATTTTCTCTTTGTTCGGCAGCCCTCTCTGCTCATTCACACGTGTCCGTTGTTCGCTATGACACAAGATGAAGCTACTTTTACTGCAAGTTAATTATTTCAGGATACACTGTGTTTTATTGAGCTTGTGATTTCATCATTTGCCAAGAAAGCAATACACATCATCACCAAATAGAAATATGGACTTTACTGCTGCAGACACATGATATGTTGTGTATTTGAGAAGTCTTTTTATTTTTAGAATGTTGATGGATCATCTTGTATTTAGCTATACAACATGAAAACATGTTTCCAGTGTTTTTTCACTGTTTTTCACATCGAGAAGGCAAAATATGAGGAACACTTATCAAGAACTTCCCCAATGAAGGGAAATAAGTGACGTGGAGGGTGTTATTGTGTCACTGTGAGTGGATGTGGTTCCTTTAACCCAGTGAAGACTTTTCATCATACTTTTCATATTGTAATAGGGGAAAAAAATACTGGGAACAGAGGAAAATATAGATTTCTCATGATGGCTGGCAACTCTTAAGAATGTGATGCAGCACTTAAGAAATAGGGAAAAACATTAATTTCTTTTAGGTGCAAATGAGATCAAGAAGGACAAAAGAAATGCAATAACTCTTAACATCAAGACCTTATTTTTGCTGAACCACTGTGGGGCCCCCTGATGGTGACCCGCACTCAGACCTCTCTGCTGGACCCGCTGACCATGTTTCCAGTCTCTTCCCAATTCACAAGTCTGATCAGACTGCCTGAGCATAAATAAATCAGCCACACAGACCACTGAACCACATAAGGTAAAACAAAAAAATAGTAAAAGGCATAAATAACATTTCTGGGAAGCTCAGGTTGTTTGGCTCCTAAACTTAACTCCAAATAACTGAGTCTTAAACACATTTCCTACATTTTTATTTTCAAAAAATCTCAATTGGAACAGGTTGAGCTGCACTGACTTGCAGTGAGTAAATATGGCTATGAAGATTAAAATTGTGGTTGACCGCTGCTGGACTGTTGACCACTTTTGTGTTTTTATACAAAAATATCCTCAGGTTTAGTTAATCTTGATGTTTAATGTCTTTAGGAATATTATAGGAACATCAAAGAGTTTTTTCTGTCCAGCCATCTTTCATTCAGATTTATCCTGCTCAGGGTCATGGAGCTTATCTGAGTGTAAATTAGCAGGCATTGGGACAAACTGTCCTCACAGGCAATTCCATTTACTCATATTTTTCATACCCATGGGTAATTTTGTGTTTTACATTTCAGACCTGCATCTCTTAAGCTTGTAGGAGGAAATGGGAGCAGCCAGAAAAAATGCAGACAAGTTGGAACATGCCCTAAAGTGCTGCTGCCGTGTTGAAAGTTAACCATCATTAACCATTTTTCTCTTTATAAAAATGTCTTCTTTATAGTGAAAGATTATTGCAATCCAGACAAATCCTCCTATGATGCGAGTGTTTTCAGAGCAGCACTGACATGAAAGGAAATTTAACAAAGGTCAAAGCACGCTTTGTAAAACAGCTACAGTGAGGTAGCATTTAGCAATGATCTGTTTTCATCTGGTTTTGTGCTGGAGCTCTCTGTGCTTAAGTAAACTTTTTCTAACTTTGCTGATATATGACTGAGGTATGTTAACAGAGACACATTTCTAAGGATATATAAGTGGCATCCCAAATACAGCTTGAAAAAATAGCACAAAAGATGAAACTCCTGACCCCAGGCACAGTCACGTATGTATGAGGATGGCTTTGAAAACAAAAAGCATTCATTTCACATTTACACAAAAGTCAATGAGCAAACAATATCCCCTTGACTTGTATATGTACTAAATTAATACATTAATCTCACAGTAAACTGTGCTTCAAAGGGAAACTTAATAAGGGTAAATTCCTACTTCATGATCATGTTAAGTTTTAAGAAGGAACAATAGAAAATATTCCAAGTAGAAGCACCACAGTGTTTTGGATGTGCACTGCTCAAGACCCTGCAGGGGCAAATTAAAAGCACCAAGAACAACACCGGCACACGTCTACCAGAAATAACAGATTTTTATTTGACAGCGTGTTTGTGTCGATCCAAAGGATACTGAAAAATAATACCCCAGCCAAAACATGTTTACCTGGCTGTTATCTGGAAAGCCATACAGCTGTAGGAGCTCCCTGTCACAAAGTTCAGCTGTTTCTTTTATCAGTTTGAATGAATTCCTCCTCAATGTTTGAAAATGATGAAAAATATCTTTTTTAATGTTTAAATGGCTTATTTTTTTCTATACTTTTTTTTTTTAGTGATTTTTACTGTTGCTTCCTCTTCATTTGATGGTTTTACCAACATAACCCAATGCCAGTAAGAAAATGCATAAAATTCTCCAAACTGGAAATCGCAGTCACTCATGCACACATGGAAAAGAATTATGTGGAAAGTACTGGTGTTTACAGAGGTTTTTCCATTTACTGTGAATATAACTCCTTCATTTTGAGCCTGTATGAGGAGGCTTATGAGTGACAAAGCAAGGTCATTCAGTAATTCCACATTTTATGTCAGAAATATTCAGTGTGGGAATGTGTGGGATTTTGAGTTATTACATGACTCTGGATGTGTATCCACGATATCACACAGGTGGGTGAGGTGTGCAGAATGAGTGCAGACATTTGTCTTTCAGCTCAACATGTAAATTTAAGTTCATTGTGCACCACTCGGTTTTGGGCACGAGGGCCACACTCGGAGGTGATGGAGCTTCTGCTCATCCAATTCAGGGCCGGGGAGCGGGGGAGGTGGAACCTATTCCAGCTGTGATAGGGCAATTGTTCATGTTCACATTCACACCCGTGGTCAATTTAGAATCAGCAATTATTCTAATGTTTTTGGACTGTGGGAGGTGTACCTGGAGAGAACTGAAGGAGACATGGGAAGAACATGCAAACATCCAAACCCAGGACTTTCTTACTGTCAGGTGACACTGCTAACCACCACCTGAAATTAAACTTAAATATGCCTTAGTATGGTAATCACATTCATATCGAATATTGTTTTTTAAGAAATCTTAAGCAGCAGGTTACAAATGAATTGAATTGGTTTTCTATGTAGTTTTCTGTACCTTAACAACTTCTTGCCGGAGAAGCTCTGCTGCAGAAGATTTGCTGTAGCTCAACTTCTTAGAAGTACTCTAGTTTCAGTTTCTGACATTCAAAGTGCCGAATACATCTGTTAACACACATTTAAACAGAACCTCATCTACCATTGGTCATACACATAGGTAGTGTGGAGATGAAAATTATTTTACTGTTACTATTCATAACCATTATTATTACTGTTGCATCACTTATGATTTATCATTATCATTTCATTAGAGCATTTATTGAAGCTGTTGAATCATTACATTCCTAGGTATGGGTTTCCCAAACGAATTCAGTCAGATAATGGGACCCATTTTAAAAACAAAGATTTGGCAGAGGTAGAACAGAGGCTGGGGTTGCAACACAGGTTTGGGACTGTGTATCATCCTCAGTCCCAAGGGAAAGTAGAAAGAATGAATCTAAATTTGAAAAACAAAATAGCCAAAATTTGTGCTCAGACGGGGCTAAACTGGGTCGCAGCCCTGCCCATTGCATTAATGATCATAAGACGTTCTGTTAGTCAATCCACAGGTTTCACACCGTACGAGTTGTTGACAGGACGACAGTTTCCAGGTCCCTGGACAGCAGTCCCGAAGAGAGTGTAAAAAGTAACAGAACGCATGCAGAATATTGGAAAGAATTAAAAGCTCTTGTGTCTATTTTCACACAACAGGTTGCAGCAGGAGTGACCATGGTGGACAGATCCGTGCCCGACGCCAAGGCGGTGTGGTTGAAGGTCATCAAGCGAAAGTGGAAAGGGCCTAGGTGGACGGGACCATATGAAGTGACGGCTCGTACCACAACAGCAGTCCGGTTGAAGGGGAAAGGCGAGACCTGGTTCCATTGGTCTCAATGTGCCGTGGCGGATGAGAGCTTGGTGGAGACAAGCTCATCTCCAAATAACACGGGTGGCAAAAAAGAGGCAGAATAATCCTCTCACCCGTGCAGCGACTAACCAGTAGTCTACCTGGGAAGTCGAAGAAAGAAGAGGAGGATCGCAGAGCATCTCTTCACTCAAAGAGGAGGTGGCAAAGAGGCGTGAAGCTTGATAGGCTGGGGCTCCAGTCTAGAGTTAGAGGAGAGTATGGGAACCAAAACCATGGGGTTGTGGGGAAATTGTAAAATAACCGGGGTGTTGGCATGTGTGAGTGTTCTAATATGTTTCTTTGTTTTTTGGCAGACAGGTGAATTGCCCAGACGCAAAGGTCTACCCACTCCAGAGTCCAAATTGATCAAGTCGCCGAGAAAAGTTAAGCGTGAAATCTCAGGTAAAAGCGATGAGTGCCTCAGCATATATGGTGGACTAGAGTTAGATTATGTTAATGGATCCACCTCTTCATTCACGTTTGATTTGTGCGAAGTTTTTAACTGTAAGGGAGCAGATAGTAGCTGGCGGGGATTTAATGTGTGGGTGTGTTGGGATTATGCTGTGAACACACATTGTGAAAGGGGAAGGCGTCCTTATGACAATTGGTGTCGGAACTGGAATCAGGTAAGGGGTTACACTGGGGAAAATTGGGAGGCGTCAGAACAGGGCCCGGAGAATGAGCTAAAACTTCAGAGGGATTATAGTCCGACCCAGAATCCATTGACCCTGTCAATGGGAAACTGGTGGCGTCAAAATTCCTTATATCTAGTTCTGGGTGTGGAAACTGTAGGGATAGATCCAAAGAGGTTAATAAAGGTTAATTTTCTTAATAAAGCTAAGCCAATAAGGCCTGAAGTAAGGGATAATGGGACATCACTGATAAAAATTAACCAAAACTTAGACAGGAAAGTAGTTGTAGTCGACTACACTCGCCTGAAGCCACAAGATTTAATCAAACGTGCCACCGGATTCAGTGACAGTAATCTCTGGCTGGACTGGGTGGCTCAAAATGCTAGGGAACGGCATGTAGATGATTGTGTTGCCTGTGCCACAGCTAGGCCTCGTCTGTTCACTGAGCCTGCGCCTCTGTATCCAGAGGATGCGTGGGGTTATAATTGTATGTTGAGACTAACTAGAGAAGCTGTGGCTACAGGAGAGTGCATTACATTGTCAAGTTTATATCCACCAATTGACAAGCGTACACAAACAGGATCATTCATACCTAAACAAAATAATTACACTTGTTTTGAATTTTCTACGGACAGCGTGAAATACACTTTAGGAGAAATTGACCCAAGTTGGTGTGAAAGGACGCTCACAGGAAGGACCTCAAATAATGTAAGTGACCCAAACACCATAATAGGTACATGGGCTAGAGGGGGCTTGTATTAATACTGTGGACATCACACCCTTTTGGTGCGTGTTTCCTTTTGTGCTTAAATAAAATCATTGTTTTGACGCACCTTACTGGGACTCTGCAGTCGTTTGTCTTCACCTCAAATCACGAATCAGGACAGTAGGCTGGTGCATCAGAGTCATTCTGGGGTAAGGAATTTTGCCAAAGGATGCTTTGAATTCCAGACATTAGGAATCAGGGAATGAATTAAACAGCTCCTGCCTCACATTTCACATCTGTAAGCCAGGGTACTGTATAACAGCTCAATAATGCATATTCTTCCAGTATGTGATCTTTTTTCAGGGAAACTGATTTTTTTTTCCTGGATGTTTATCTCTAATTATGCTTCTCACTTGGGAGGTCAGTGTGACAGTTCCTGTCAGCCTGGCATTTACAGTAATGATTGGCATTTGGTCTTCTCGGTCTATATATCTCAGTAACTGTGTTATTCAGACTCATTACCATATTTTTCCCTGTGGCTTTCAATTAGGAATATGTTGTCTCCTGACCCCCTTTTTTTTCAGATGATTGTCAAATCATGATCTTTTCCTAACACAGTACAAGCATAAGTGAAAACAAAAGTAAACTGCAGGAGACTCGTACTCTAATCTGCTGGCTGAAAATCGAGCTTTGGGGCCGACCAAAAGCCCTCTGATGACACAGACTGGGTAACTACAGTTAAACTGAAAACGATACTCAAATGCTTGCTCGGGTTATTTCAGACAGCAGGAATGAAAGACATACATGAAGGTTTAGTCAGAGGATTTGATTCATCTGTTACTCTCTGAGGATGCTGATGCCAATATAGCGCAGACGCAGGGAGGCCCTACTTAAACTGTTTTCTACTGTACACTACTTATTCTGCGTTGGATTTTTTTCTGTATCAACTTGTAGGTTAATTAGTGTTTTTGCCCTTTGGAACCATCCTTATTCAGATAACAAAGCAATAATGATTATGTAATATGTCTTTTATGAAATCCCAATAGACTGCTCCCTGAAAGTCTCTGACTTTGTGCTGTGTCAGACAGCTAGTTTATCTTACTCATCAAAGGCAGCACACTGACTTGGCTGTGTTTTAAAGGCTTGTGCACTGTTGCTATAGCTTCATAAAAGCCTGTTCTTCCACCTACTCAGGCTCTGCCTTCCTCTGATGTCTGTGGTTGCTGTGTTTTTCTAATTATTAGTTGCTTCTTTAGTTATTTGGCATGCTCCCTTTATGTTCTCATGTGCCAGCTCTTATGTTTCCTACTGCTGAAAGCTTTTGTTCCCAACAACATATCAGAAGCAGACAACCTTATTGCCATCTGTAAATGCAATAGCTGACATCAGTAACTGATAAAATGATAATTACTGGGGTTGACTTCATTTGAACTTTTGCATAGTGGTGGTTTAGAGAAAACATGACGGTGAGAGTTTGGTGAAATATATCAAATAGTTTGATAGTTTGATTTTCATGCTTGTGCTAACATTCCTTTAGCACAATGATTGTAAATGGGTAGAAACTAGCTTGAGAATTTAACAAAGTCTGCTTAGCAGCTGTCAATATTTGCAGGAGAAATAGATTTAAAAGTAGGACTCAAAGACAATAAAATATATATTTTTAAAAACCCTCAAAGGTAAGGAGCTAATATTCAAAATGTCCACAAACTAAAATCCAGAAACTTCTATGAGTAACAGAGAACATAAGCTAGATTACAAAGACTGTGGCGAGGAACAGAGTGATAGGATCAATATTTTGTTTATATCCTCAAAGTTCAGCATGTAGGCCACTTAATTGTGTTAAATGTATTTTAATGATATTGTATTTTGGAAATAAAAGTAAGTAAGTCAGCAAATGTGGGGTGACCACACATTTGCCCCCAGAGCCATTACTGTGGCTCAGGGGGTTGGGAAGCGCATCTGCAGCTGGAAGGTCGCCGGTTTGATCCCCGGGCTTTCTGTCCTGGTCGTTGTGTCCTTGGGCAAGACACTTTACCCTACTGTTGTTGGCCAGAGGGGCCGATGGCGCAATATGGCAGCCTCGCTTCTGTTCAGTTCGCTTCTACAACCGTAGCTTGCTCCACCAGTGTGTGAATGCGAGAGTGAATGAATAGTGGCTTTGTAAAGCGCTTTGGGTGCCTTGAAAAGCGCTATATAAATCCATTATTATTATTACCTCAAACATGCACTATGAAAAATGTCAGGTACATTTACATTCAAGTTCTCCTATAAATAACAAAAACAGTTTCAGATTACACGAAAAGCTGTTTTATTGTGGATTATGATTTACTCATTTACAAATTCATTATTATTTTGGAAAGTTGCCTTTCTAAGGTGAAATTGGTATTGGTAATGGCTCTGTATATGAGTCCTCCCCTCCTGCTGCACCGGAACCAGCAGTCTGACAGCACAGTTCATTCATAAAGTAGCTGGGAAATCTCATAACAGAGCGGATTAATTTGCAGAAATTTATATTTTTATAAGCACTGAATTCCCAGTTAGATGTTAGTAACACTTAAATGACAGTAACTCAGTAAAACATTTCTGCTATGGTTTTAAGAGTGCCATCATCCGTTAGTGCTGGTAGACATTAGAGCTGTACCCCTAAAGTCACCTACTGTATCCAAGAATAACAGCACAATAATTTTCAGTCAGTGTCTTTTTTTGTTCTTGTACTTTTTCTTTAAAATATGTTGGAAAACACTGAACTAACCAGTTTTGTATTTTTCTTATTCTGCCAGTTTTGAAAATGTATCGTGGCCTCGTTCTAACTGTAAAATTCAGTTTTTATCTTTTTTTTTGGTCTGGTTTTTTGGTGAAAACTAAATTACAGCCTTAAACACATCAGGCAGAAAATAAAGCCACAGTGCAAACGGTTTCCCCGCAATTACATTTTCATTCACAATTTTCAAATGCAATCATGGTTTAAACATCCTTTCCACCCTGTCTAGTAATTTATTTTAATTAACCAGTCAAATTTATGTTCTAGCTTAGAGCACTTTCTTTGATTTTTTTTTTAACCCTGTTGTTTATTTCTCTTCTAAAGTGTCTTGCAGTGGAACTTTTGTTTCCTGGGATGCTGTATGCAAGCTATTTCAATGCTGTAATGAATGAAGGCAGAAAAAAATTATGCCAAAACTTTGTTTTAAGACTGAAAGCTTTTTAGGGAATTATACCTTTAAAAATTAAAATAAGCCTACTGAAGGAATTAGTTTTTTATTTATGAGTCTAATTAAAAAAAGAACACAAGTACACACGACATGACATGTTTTCAATCTCTGGCTCTCTTCCACAGCATGATTTCTATCCTGTCTCACCCCAGCCGGTCACGGCAGATGGCCGCCGCTCTCTGAGCCTGGTTCTGCCGGAGGTTTCTTCCTGTTAAAAGGGAGTTTTTCCTACCAACTGCTTCCTCATAGGGGGTCATATGATTGTTGGGTTTTTCTCTGTATATATTATTGTAGGGTCTACCTTACAATATAAAGCAGCTTGAGGAGACTGTTTATGTGATTTGGCACTGTATAAATAACGGTATAAACTGTATAAATAAAACTGAATTGAAAAGTAAACTCTGAATGGTAGAAATCTTCCAAATTTGAAACTGGTAAGCAAAACAATCTAAAATATGCTTATTTATGTTCTTAATCATGCAGGTCATGGTCGTTCTGAGTGCATGGGTAAAGAAAAAAGACAACTGAACTTCTCAGTTTACGAAGACTACTGAGATTGGCCTGTTGGAGGTTGTCCTTCGACAGGACAGCCCCACTGGGGGCTTAAAATACTTGGGACTCTATTGTTTGTTTGAGAACCCAAGAAGCATATTGGATGTTAAATGGGCTGGTTCTTACATAACTCTTTTCTACTCAATTTGAGCACTCAAAGCACTTTATACAACATATCTCATTCACACATTCATACAAACACTTTTACATACAAATATATATAACATATATAACATTCAAGCACACATTCACACTCTGATGGATGCATTGGGAGAAACTCAGGATTTAGTGTCGGGCAAGTGACTCATACTTGAGCAGCCAGAGATCACACAACCTTCTGAGCCACAGTCAGACATATCAGAGGGAAATGTCTGCAAGCCCTCAGCTCTAACAAGTGTACCAGTCATTCAGCTATTGTGGTAATTGGTGGAAAAAAAGGAGAGGATGCAATCAATTCCAAACCTGAAAGTCTAACTGTATCCAACTATATGAAAATCCACTAAAAATGCAACATCTATTACCTGCAAACAAATGCAACTTCAAGTGCAAGCTCTGTGTCAAAGTACAACCTTGTGACTTTGAACATTGATAGCTGCACCGACTAATTCTGGTTTGGTAGATGCCAGTACATGAAAACATAGAGTGCTGTATGTGAAGAGGTATACAGAAATAATTTTAGGGAAACTGTATGGGGTGTGGTTGTAGCTCAGCTGCAGAAGGATGTGAGGAGTGAAGAGTTCAGGTGGCAGTGCTAGGAACATCCAGATGGCACAGCTGGTGCATATTTTGTAATTCTGTCTATCTTATTTATGCAGTACGGTGCTGTGACTAAAGAGGAGCAGTATGGTGAACAGCAGGCGATGCTGCTAAAGCTACACCGGGCGATGCCCGAAACATTACATTGTACAGTGTGAAGTAATAAAAGAAATACATAACTCAGAACAAGGAGTGTGTGTGCTGGGACACATCTGTGGCCACAGAAAATTTTATTTAGAAGATTTAAAGGTAGAACTTTCTATTACAGCTTGGTAATAAATAGGTAATAGTTGGATAACAAGGGGGAAATAATAGGGTAATAATGTGGTAATTTCAATAACTGTGGTAGTTTCTGTGTCATAAGTTCGAAACAGAGCTGCAAAATGCAAAACTGTCTGTTTCTATTTAATAGCATATTAATAACCTTGTTTCTTCCCTGTTAAATCCAGAATTGAATTCAAAATCCTGCTCCTCACATACAAGGTCTTAAATAATCCAGTCCCATCTTATCTTAATGACCTTATAGTACCATATCAGCCTATTAGAGCACTTTGCTCTCTAACTGCAGGCTTACTTGTTGTTCCTAGTAAAATGGGAGGGAGAGCCTTCAGTTTTCAGCTTCCCGTTTGGATTCAGGAGACAGACACTATCTCTGCTTTTAAGATTTGGCTTAAAACTTTACTTTTTGCTAAAGCATACAGTTACGGTTTTCCGACAGTTAAGTTTTCCTTCCCACTGTCGCCAAAGTGCTTGCTCATAGGGGGTCATATGATTGTTGGGTTTTTCTCTGCATCTATTATTGTAGGCTCTATTGTACAATATAAAGCGCCTTGAGATGACTGTTGTTGGCACTATATAAATAAAATTGAATTGAAACAAATTGAATTATTAACACTTTATTACCGATTTGTATTTCCACATTGTTAAACAAAGTTTTTAGGCTTTTATTATCCTTTCAAGGTAATATTAATCAACTTTAACCACTGTTGCTAATGTGATATTACTTATATATTACATAGTTATTACTTTGGTAATTGCATAGTAATAACTTAGAGATTACCACATTATTAACCTTGTCACCCTACTATTACCCCTTTTTTACCGAGTTGTAATAGAAAGTGCTACTGATTTAAAATATATAAATGTTTTGTTCAACTTTCAAATTAAATTTTCCCAGAAATGCCTTAAACCACAAATACAAAGAACATGTTTTGTTTATTCTGTCAGTCAATAAAACTGTAACCTTTCTTGATTAATCACATGATTTGAGACACAACTGTAGGATGCACATCTGTGAAATGATCAGATAAATTAATATAAAGTTCCTCAAAACCAAAGTTTTTGGCTGAACTTTTGTTTGATCATTGTGTTTTGGATATGTGCTAAAGGTCACAACTATCCCTATGTCAACAAACTATCAAAAAAAAAAAAATAAGAGAAAAGAAAACAGGAGACTTTGCCCTTTCTGATGTTCACATCTAACTGGTGACTTCATTTCTTCTATCCCGGTCTTCTATCTAGGTAGCTGTGTACTCTTAACTACCAATAAGATTACTAATATATCCTCTAAGAGCCAATAAGGACGGAGCAATCTAGTCAGCTGGGTGTGTTGAGTTGGAGTTTACACTTTGGACCCCAGAAGAGCTGAGAGATTAAGAGCAGACTCTTCAGAAACGGAGACCTCAGAGTAAATTAGATATTTTGTTTGGGTTGCAGTTGTTTTGACAGCTTCTTTGGTGTGCCACTCAAGCAGGACAATTATGGAGCATTACCCGGATCAGGTAAACATTTTAGTATTTCCATTGTATCGTAGTTTACAGATTTAAGACAAAGCTGCAGAGGAAGCCTTCAAGACCTGGAGAGCAAAGTTCACGCTTGAGAGAAAACTGAAAACCTGTATTTAGTGTATATTCTTAAACCAACAATTTAAAAATGTTAATGTTTTAAAAAAAAATCACACTGACTTGTGTGGGTTGGTGAATTGTTGGCAGTGAAACAGATTTTCATAGTATCTGAAATCTTTACTGCTGTGTTGTTTTCTCTTATATGTTGCTATTTAACGTCATGACCTCTCTTCAGGGTTGTGATGGCCTTGAGCTGCTTGACTGGCTATTTGATCAAAATAATGGTATTCTCCGTCACGAAGAACCAGAACAACACACTTGGCCAATCCAGGACCCAAATGTGTGTGAGACTGTTATATGTCTTCTTTCTCCCACTTCCTTGTCGGTGTTCTCTGTATGTTGTTACTTCACACATAGAGATTAATCGTTCCACTTGATGTTTTCACCCAGCAGATGTTGCAGCCACCCGAACAGCCAAACGATGACTTTCTCAATGCGCTCCTGCGTGGCGGTGATTCTGTGTCAGCCTCTCCACTCTGGTCACCATCTCCCAGTGACAGTGGGATCAGTGAGGACCCTCCATCAGACCAGATGGACAGTCCTCAGCGCCCTGAAAGCCCACCCGGGGACTCCCATTTCTTTGGTACAAGACCACTAACCAAGGCGGCCCTGGAAGCCAATGTCCCCGCTGACTTCAGTAAGTCGCACATATCCAAAAAGTAAAACATTCATATTGGGACACATTACATACTGGGTTCTAATTCCTAATATCTTTTCATGATTATTGATTAAACTAAACATTATGTTCTCTGGTGTGTTTAATCAAACTGTGGAAATTAAGTCCCAAGTTATATCTTCAAATGACAAATTCTTATGATATCCCTAATACTAAGCAATTAGCTTTATTATAGCAGAGATGAAAGGAGAAAATATTCTCATTTGCTTGAAAAATTGCCATCGGTTATCTACATTTTGCACATTTTTAGATAACCAAGCTCTGATAATATTAGCATTTCATTCTAATGGCATTATACTAAATCCAGCCCTTGTGGGAAAGGAATGATAATGGCACTCAGTGTTTGAAAGTTTTTGTTCCTGAATATGAATCCCAGTTTAAAAAATAGAGTAGGATATCATGGATTATTTGTGACTGTATACAAAAACAGTCAAATGCTAAGACACAGACATTATCAATACGGACAAAAGAAAGTCAACATGCTCAGCGCCTTGCAGAGTTATCGGTATTTACACAATCGGGCTCCAGAATTGCTGGTCAGAATCCAGCGAGACGAGCACATCTCCTTGGTCTTTATTTGCATGTGCACTATCGTTGCTCCTGTGTGTGCAGGTGGCTGGAAGCTCGGCTTTCCAATGGGCAAGATGAGGATTACACATCCTCCTGATGTGGATACATCACAGCTTTCCTCTAGCTTCCCCCTAACTGTCAAAGATCTGCTTTTGTCGGGCACGTCTGAGCCAGTAAGTATCCTGTTGCTCCCTGATAGAGAAGGAGGGGATGGTTGAGGGTTGGGGGAGAGCGTGTCTAATGCATGTTTGTGGATCTTTCATTGCTTTCTTGACTTAAGAGACCTGTTGTTTACCTTTTGTGTGTGAGTGTGCATGTGTACTTTGGTAAAAAAAAAACAAAGAAAAACAACAACAACAAGTGGATTACTACAGTCCCTGATCTCATGAATTCAGCAAGGGGTAAGGCCTTTGGAATTGCAAATGAAATTTCTATTTTTACTCTTGTTTGTGGGAAGCTTTGCTGAATGTGCAGCAACTCAGGGTTGTTTTCTGAGCCGGAGAGAAGGAAGACACAAAAGATTTTTATTAGTATTCTACCGAAGATGATTTTTTTTAAACCTTCCCATAACTTTCATTCATTCATACAAAATTTTGGAGATAAAATACCTTCTGAATGTGTGAAGAATTTTATATTATGTGGCATTACTAAATAGCATTTTGTGAAGAGAAAGTTTATTAGGTCAACATATCAGATATTCTCATTTCACACACTCACACAAAAAGAAATCAGATTATCAAGTAAAGATCACCATGAGCAGAATAATACGTTAGAGCTTCTGAAACTTAAGTGGATTTCAGTTCACTCTGGGTATTGATCCATCTTCTCTAGAGAGTAGCAGAATGCAACTTGGGTTTTCACACCATAATTACTTTTCAGAAGCCATGAAATGAGACTGATGAAGTTGCCTTGATGGTCTGCACCAATTTAACTGTTTCCTGTGAGGTTCATTGAGTGCAGAGTGAAAGAGGTGGCCAGAGAGAAAATTTATTAGTGGTGGTGTTTTAAAAATTAGAATTTGTATTTTCCCACCAGACCCCACAGCCGTCCCAAAAGTCCATTCAAGAGCTGGTTCTCAATGAAGATGAGAAGAAGCTTTTAGCAAAGGAGGGAGTCACTCTGCCCACCCAGCTGCCTCTCACAAAGGTAAACGACTATCAATACCCAAACAATGAGAACAGTTTCCAGCACTTAGAATTTATCATACAGAGGCGCAAAACAGTAATGTTCCTTCCTTTGTCAGTATGAAGAAAGGATTCTGAAGAAAATACGCCGAAAAATTCGCAACAAGCAGTCGGCCCAGGAGAGCAGAAAGAAGAAAAAGGAGTACATCGATGGGCTGGAAAGCAGGTAATATTCAAATTTAGAGTGGGTTGGAATGTTTTAGCATTTTAACTGCAATTCTTACCGATAATAACAGTCTTAGAAACTGATAATCATTTTTCAAAGCATAAATAAGTTCCTTGATTATTTTGCCGTTGTACCCTCCGGGCAGCCCTGTACTCTTGTTACAGGTTAATGTATTTCAGAGAAAGAAACTTAATGGAAAAAAATCCACACTTTTGGGTTTTTAATGTCAGCTTCTGAGCAGAAAACTGTTTAAGAGTGTGCACTGCAAAATATTTTGGAGTAACTCATTATAGAGACAATTTGTAAATCACAGCATTCAACATTCCCCGTACTAGACGGAGCCTTAAACCGATTTTTGATAGCTAGCATTCACTGGAGATGAAAACCTAAAAGAGAGAAAAAATTATATTCTTTCAACTTGTATCTATGAAGCGCCTTGAGGCGACATTTGTTGTGATTTGGCGCTATATAAATAAAATTGAATTGAATTGAATTGAACTTGTTTTTTTTCTCCTTTCTTCCCCTCGTGTATCCCTCTTTAGGATGGTTGCTTGCAGTGCACACAACCAAGAGCTACAGAGAAAAGTGTCCCAGCTGGAGAAATGCAACATGTGAGTGATCGAAGGCAAAAAATCGATCTCTGTTTTTAATTAATCATTCTGTGATCTCAGGTTAATGTTTGTTATGACATTTCATCTTAGCAAAATAACTACCTTTGGCATTTTTCCCTGCTTTCCTGTTCCCTCAAACCTTTTTTAATCCTCTTATCACGTCTTCTCTTTGTATTTTCTTTTCCCCATTCCTCCCTACAGGTCACTAATGGAACAGCTGCGCAGGCTGCAGGCCCTGGTCATGAATACATCTAATAAGCCAGCCCAGACTGGGACATGTGTACTGGTACAGACATCCTCTGTGATAAGATAAATAGTCACTGACACACGTGGCTCTTCATGAAAGAATTCAGTTTCCCAATGCCCAAACACCAAAAATTACTGCTGCTGGATGAGCCATTAAGAAAAGCCAATTTAGACTGGTGCACACTGGGTAATACAGCAAGGGAGAGATACAGTGGCTTAAAGAGAAGCTACTGCCTCTAATCACGACACTGGAATAAAGTTCAACACTAGAGGCACTTTTAAAGTGTAACTTTTAATCTATAAATATAACTAAATGCCTTCAACAACAAAAAAAGATGTAGAAACCCCCCCGTACTTTATCTAACACTCCTTTTTTATCATATTCTCAGGTGCTCGTGCTGTCCTTCTCCCTAATACTGTTCCCAAGCCTCAAGCCCTTATCTGACTCCAAAGTCAGCCAAGGAGACTTCACTCCAGTCAGAAGTGAGTAACCTTCAGCACCAAACAGCTTTGTGTGGCTGCCTGCCAACTAATCCAGCAGCTATATGTCACAGCTGCGGAGTTTGCTAGAACTACATTCTCACACGCCGCTGGAACGGTTCTCACCTGCTGAGCTCCACAGTCGCCTCTACTGTTCTGAGGATTTGCCGTCTACTTAAAGTTAGTCGGAAGGCAGAGAGGACCAAGGCCATTTATTGTCACTGCAGTTATTAAGCTCTGCTCTGTGAAGCGGCGCTTGATCTGATTGCTTACCATTAATTATTAGTTTAGTATTGAATGTCAGTTTAATGTTGAATGTGTTTGCAGATACCGACTATGATGTATTTCTTTCAGTTTAATAGGCGATGAGATTAGTGTTTGCAAAGCAGTGAGGTATAATTTCTTAACCTAAGTGCTTTGACGGAGCTGAAAAAAAGCAATCATCTTGTGCCTTTCCCGACTGCTCGGGGCTCTGTTACAGGAGTCTTTAATGTGTTTAGGTTTGAATTTTGAATCGTCACAAACTTATGAGAGCACGCAGATGTGAAAATGTACACTTGCCTACCTCAGTGCATGCCTAGAACAACACAATAATAAGACCTGACTATAATACTTGTTTTACTCTACATCTTATTCTCCTACAGTCCAGTCACGTTCCCTGCAGAACCTTGAGGCTTCCCGCGTACTCCATGTCACTGAATCCCCAATCTTCACCGAGGATGAATCAGAGCCTCTTCAGCGGCATTACCCAGAAGACCCGGGATTGGAAGATTTGACCGCGCTGATGGAGAAGATGGCAGTAGACCAAGAACAATCCACTTTGGAGTCCATCTCTCTCAACAGTAGTCAGGAAGACAAAATTGGTCATTTTCATGTAGATCCAATTACTGGTCACGTCGCTACGGTGACCTTGAATCCCCATCGCTCATACCATCAGCCACACGCTGATGGTATGTAAGAAAGAAGGGAAGCAAAATTATCCTACTCCTAATGGTAGAGCAGGGGGTAATCAGGGGCTGTTGTTTACACAAAGGGAAATTGGGTTTTAATCATTCCCATTTTGTCTTTAATACTTATGTAGCCTGTATGCTTTTTTTTTTCTACTTGTGATACTGTTTTATATCAGTGTTTGGATTTTAATCCCTACTGAAATTTCTTTTTCTGTGTATGCCTTGACTTTGATGAAATGCCAGTGTAAATTGCTGTTTGAGAATGTCAAAAAATGTGGTGAATAGAGCCGTGATTGCGTGTATAGTTTTGATCATAATGAATGATTTCTGAAATGTTAAAGGACTTTCAAAGCATGTTTTCTCCGAAGAGTTGATTGCAGTAGTTTGGATTTATTCACGGATTAAACATCGTAAAGTAAAGAAAAATATTAAAATAACACAACAAAATCAGTGGTTTGAATATACTATGTACTCATTTATCTGTATTTCCAAGCTTTAATTATTAAAAAGTGAAAACATGTGGTACAACATCTCTGTTGACACATCTGGCTGAAAAAAGAGCGCTGTGGGGTGGATGTCAGTAGTGACATGGTTCACACAGAGGGAGACGGAAAACTGGGACAAAGGTGAGGCAGATGACCTGTTATCTCATTAGTCAGACTTGACATGTTGATTTATTTACTTGTTGAAGCCAGGTTCCAGTTGGTGTCTGTGGCACTCGCCTGCCTTCTGTTTTGTCATTGTCAACCTAACAAAAATTGAAAGGTGTTCTTAAGCTTGCTGCCATTTCACCTAGCATTTAGGTCTGACCTGTTCAAGATGACATTTTCTGAGGTCGGCTAGACTTTATTTGAAGGAGCGGCCGGAGATTGAATTCTGGGATTAAATGATCCTCTCCATCCAACACTCTGGTCACCATCTGAATGGATTCGTAAAAGAAAAAAATGTGGTTTTCATTAATACACACACATGGACATTTGATAACAGAAATCCCTCTTTTGAGATTAATTTACAACATTCATGAGATTACTTGAAGCTCTTGAGAGAATGTCATCACCTGACTAAATCTTCAGTCAGCTGACAACTATCTGGAATTACTCCAGCTTGTTCACCTGACACTGAACATATTACATGAAAGATGAAGGCATAGCTTTCTGTGTGCGTGTCTGTAGACTGGATTCAGCATGAGGGGAATGCCAACTTTGTGGCAATCCATCAAAAAAGTTTTGAAATCCATTCTAAACTAAGCTTAAACTAAAATTTGTCAACTGGTTGTGATAACCTGAATGGTTTTTTTTGTTTGTTTGTTTTTTTTTTACCAAAGATTGTGTGAAATTGCACACTTTTAATCGCATATTTGAATGATTATAGGATCTTTCCTGTTGCTATGGCAGCTGTCTTTTTCAGACTGACTTTAAGAGTGGCTTTTCAGAGCAGCAATAAACACTTTGCCTTCAAACATGGTCAGATGGCACAGTATCTGGCCTAGCCGTGCTCCTTGTATATGCTAGCTTTCAGCCACTTACTGCTTTTCATTTTTACAGGCAGCGATAAATCAGAGAACAGACTCCTGATCAGACTCTCCACCAACATTTGATTGTGATGTGTATTGTTTTCTCATAATTCTTATGAATTTGTGGGTGTGGTTATACATATCTATATATCTATATATATCTATATCTATCTATCTATCTATCTATCTATCTATCTATCTATCTATCTATCTATCTATCTATATATAATTGTTTGTTTATTTGTTTGTTAACCATCGTGCTTTCATGGGAGTCCTTGGGGCTGGCCAGAATGTTATACATGCTTATGAAAAGGAAGCAGGGAAGGTTCTGAGTCGAGGACATTTAGCTGTGGGGTTCATCTCCTTTGCCTCTTTCTCGGCTGATTAGGATCTTTCACGGTCGAGTAGCCAGCCAAGCTAATCACACCACTTTAATTTTAAGGCTGAAGTGGGTCCCTTTGCTCGAGAGCCAGGGTAATAATATTAGCATATCAAATGAAACATTTTTACATATTTCCACAAATAACCCACAGTTCGACTTGACAGGAAATTATTAATAATTAAAGTCCTATAACCTTGAAATCTCCTGCATGTTCCTCCCACTCTGATGTGAGTGGAGGGAACTTTCAGGAGAGAACTTGGGTTTCAGCACTATAGTAGTGAGTTCCAAAAAAACCCAGCAAGTTATTCAAAGAATCCAGTGGCATGTGCACATATGCACATATAAGTCTAAAGCCTACATTTCTGACCTTTTAAAAGAGCAGCAAACACAGCCTGACTCTTTATTATCCTCAGTCCTATGACACGTCATGCTACCCTTTAGTTACTTAGAAATGTGACCATCCACAATATGTTCTTAACAACTGAACAGCACAGTATGCAATATTATTGCCAGATAGGCACCAACTTTTTATGAGATCATACAGTGTCTTCCGGATTTTTATTCCTTTCTTAGATGATGATGATGATGATGATGATAATGCAAAAGTGTAAACTTCATCCTACTCCTTTTCGAGCATAAACATTGTGTAGACAAAGAGATATTCATGAAAACTTGATGTTTTTAAGTTTTTCTTTTCTGTTGTTTTTTTTTTTCAGTTAGATTTACATGTTTGAAATAAAATTCTATCTATCTATGATAAATAAAGTAAATTATTGTAGATCTGTATGAGTCTCCTAAAAGTTTGTTTTAGAAGAGTTATTGGGAAAATGTTCCCATTAATGGAACTACAGATATTCTCTTCCATCTGCCACTATCTGTCTTTGTCAAAGGCTGAACACAAGCTACATTTCTCATTTTATCTCTTTAAGCTTTTCAAAGCTGCATAGTCCCTGGGTTTCAGACAAAAGACAGTTCAAGTGGTTACTATTTAGTCACTAAAAGTGCCTTTTCCATGGAAACTGATAAGATGGGACTTAACCTAAAAGGTATGTCAAGTGTGCTAACTTGGTTAATAAGGCATGCCTCTACACAAAAACCAGATTTTTGTCATGTCTTTGGATAGCAATTATTCAGTGCTCAGAAATCTTACATGCACCCAGTGAATGCACCCAAAGGTCAAAAATGTCATCCAAATACTCTGGGCACAAAGACACAGTGTGTCAGCAGCCAATGTCGAAAACTTTTGGTTCATGTTTATGTGAAATAGGATTTTAAAATTGTATAAATATGTTCTGTGATCTGATCAGAGTTGCACCCACAGCTGCCAAATATAAAAGACTGGGACCTCTAACAGTAACCTGTCACGATTCAGGAGATTTATGAATTGTACAGTAGAAATAAAGTAACACAAGAAGGAAGTCATAACCCTATAATGTGTTTCCTTTTTAACTGAAAGATTTTGTTGTTATATAACTGTGCTACTTTGGCTCTTACCGTGAGCTGAGTAACTGGCTGGAGGGAGCAATGCAGGGGAATGTAACACTTGTTCTTGTGTTTGAGTTTCCCACACAGAATAATCCTTATCCTGAATACATTTTAGACAGCCTTTGTCAGCTTCCTTAATAACAACAGAACTGGCCTCCAGTGACTTTAGAAGCAGTGTTTTGCATTGATTACCATCATGTTTGCTGATAGATTTAATATTGAAATGTTAGAAAGATAGAATCCCATCCAACTGTTCATTTCCTGTTCCACTCCACTGGAAATTGTTTCCTCGTATTACTTTTTATGGCTTAGGAATTACTTGTGATTAATAATTAATCTGTGTGACTCATGGATCCAAGCTTGGAAAACACTGATTGTCACCTTTCAGGATTTGGGGCTTGTACAAAATATTTGTTGTGCGCAGTTAGTATCAACTTGTTTGCAGAAGGGTTGAATGTGTGTTTGAAGTAAACAATGCTTTAATTCAAAGCACTGAGATGAGTCGAGATAACCACATTTTGCATGCATATAAGCAAACTGGTGAGCTGGCTGACACAATGTCTCACCATCGCTGATGTTCACCTGACCCTTCGCTCTTTTATTTGACTCTGCGTAGCTTCGTTTTTAATCATACTGAAAGTCTCTCGACCACCAGTGTCTCTAATCAGCACCTCATCACTTTAATGAATCAGATCCCTATGGACCCGGGAGGGCCTTTATACATCTGCTCCCACTGAGTGCAGGAGTGTGTGGCCATGAGGGAATCTGGGAAAGACAGAGTGTCTAGACCCCTCATTGTTATTTTTTTAATCAAATTAATGGATGTACAAATTGACTTTCTTTTCTTTCAGTGTGAGATGTTGATCCAGATCATCCAGGGGAGTACTTCCAAACTTTCTGATTAACACAATTATTTTTTCCAGAGAGAGAAGAAGGAAATAAAACTAAACTCAACATATTCTCAAACTTGAGACTTCACAGATTAGCTCTTTTGTATATAATCAAACAATATACGTAATGTGTGAAATATCATTATAATGGCAGGATGACATGCTGCTTTAACATTTATCTAATCCTTGCTTTCAGCAGTGCTCACTTTTTTTAATTAACTGGATTAATTTTATACTCACTTTACTCATGCTACTTGCTACCTATCCTTCTTCACACTACTAAAGTCAGTTATTTCCATCTTTACTGGACGCTATACTCTGTTCAAATATCATCTGTGTGCAAACAGACTCTTGACCCAAAGCACACATTAACAGAGGAAATTATCAGTGTAAATCCTAAATAAATGCTATTTGACCTATTATATAATGTCCACAGTAAGAGCATTTTCTCTAATATGAGTGACTTTTTAATCCACTATGCAAACCTTAGATATTGGTGCAGTTTTGCAAAAGAATTAAGTGAATGAATGAAGTCAAGTGTGCGTATTATTTTCATGTTAATATGGTAAAATGGACTGAATGATGCACTCGAATGTAACATAAATAGTTGGAAGGCAGATCAACTAACAGAGAAATAAAGTATTTACAGTACATCAAATTATATTAATTGTTGAGTGTACTATCCAAAATCCTGAGAATCCAGTTTATAGATACCAGAATGCTGCTGTGTTTGCATGTAAAATCCCTGCAGATTAGTCGTACAGTATCTGTATCCATCTTAATTATTCATGTATATTTCACAGTGTGTGGCAGATACTGCAGACAAACAGTCCATCCAGTTCTTTCCATTTTGTTGCACTTGGCAAATAACAGTGATGCAATTTTTCAACCTATGTGAACAGCTGGCTTTGACTGGACAGGCTTTCAATTTCATTTTGACAGACTGACAATTTAACTTTCAGCAAGGACACAATTCAAAGATAAAAAGGAATCACAACAGCCACCACTGATATTAAAGAAATATTTCTTCACAAGCAGTTGCCATGGCTGGCTTTTGTTTCAGTCTACATGTGTACCAAAGCATGAATTGTGGGGATTTAACACAAAAAAAACCCAAAACAATGGACAATGATGCTCATATTGGGCTAGATGAAGAAAGATAATTAAAAAGTGAAGGCTCAGACACAGAGGCAAAGTCCTGCAGTGACTCTTGCTTGTGATCAGTATGTCAGAACTGCAGGCAGAGTGCATGCCGTGAACTGTTAGTGGGGCAGACATCTCACTGTGAGTAGGAAGCATTTGAAATCAGCTTTGGATCCAACCACCTTATTAAGATGCTTGGCAATTTAGACATAGTGAATAACTGGAGCGCTCTTTGACTTAAAGAGGTTATCTATCATAAACAATATTAATAGCGTCTTCTCTGCTCAGAAGAGTAGCACGTAATTTGAATCGTTGGTGAAAAGCTGGAAAATATTCCTGCATGAAAGTCTCATTGCAGTCGTGCATGTGAGCATTAAAGTCCCCTGAATATATGAAGTCTTTCTGACATTTATCATTTATTTTAGGTTTTTGATTTTTAAGTTTGATTTGTTTTACAGGATTTGTATGACTAAATAAAATGTGTACTGACTACTATCGATGAACTATTTAGAGCTGTGAGATGTAGTAATTCATAGTAATTCCTTTACTGACAACTAACTGGAGGCTGATGTGGCAAAAGAAGGAAATCTAAGATATTTTTAAGCTTACCTAAGCACACAGTGCAACAGGAAATTCCAAAAGCAGGCCGCAAAGCTGATTTTATGATGCATCCCAGAAAGAAAACTGAAAACCAAGGGTTAAAACTGTTGTTACTCTGACCCAAATCCTGCTTCACTACAGGCCTCAGGTGAACTCAGACATTGACAAAGTTGAAAAAGAGAACAAAGCAGGGAGGTAAAAACACGGAAAGCCACAAGGATCTAAGCTTCTAAGAAATAAACTAGGGGAGGTAGCAACAATAAACTCACACCACACAACAGAGAGGCAGACAGAGGACAGGAGATGAGAAAAGAAACACTCAGCAAAACAAGGAGTACGGATTACAATAAAAATCAGTCTGGAAGCAAACATTAGTGTCTGTGTAATCCCTTCTAAAAGTCTCGATTTCTGCCTGCGCAGAACAAACTGCAGTCCTGGAGTTTTCAAACTAAAACTGGGTCAGGAGCTTTTTTGTACACTCTCTATTTCTGCGGCACTTAAATCTCTAGCAATATTTTCTGCCCTTGCTCTAAATGCTGTAAGAGTAAGAAACAATATTGGTATAAATGACGTTTTAGTGGACAGATTAAAAACAAAACAGGGCTATAATTCAGCAGAGTGCTTTTGAATGAGTGTGGAGGGTGGTGGTGAATGTGGATCAACACAGACCTACATCCAAAAAGCAGAGAAAACCAACGAAGCACTGAGCGCCACCAGAATTGGAAGCTCAACTCAACACTAAAGCTAAGAAAATGTCACACAGCTATAGACTGGTGTCGTCCTTACAAATGCACGCAATATCTACTAAAACACTCAATGCTCAAGGGTAGGTCTGGTTACATTTTTTGCGATTTTAAAGAGACGATTATGATGAACTTACCCTTAGAGCTTCTGAGAGAAAGTTTAGGAGAATTTGGGACCAATAGTGTTAAAGTGTTCTTGGCAAATGTTTGACAGCGGAATTGAATCTCCAGAGTACAGCCTACACCAAATATTAGCCTAACAGATGACAATCTGAAATTGTTGGTTTTCCAGCCTTGGAATGGCAATCATTCTCAAGGTGATCCGGACATTTAGCCTGGGGCCAGCTCTGTTAACTGGTAGCCATATGCTCTAACGTGGGATTTTAACACCATCAGTATTCAGTAAGTAACAGCCGCTGTCCTGCAGAGGCAACACAACTGTTAATTAATTCAAGGAGGCAATCAGAACTCAAGGTGCAGTCAGTTCAAAAACAGATCCATGTAATCATTCTGTCTTTTTTAACAATCTGCAGGATGAATGAACAGTCAAAGGTATTCTCATAGGTGAATTAAACAGCGGTCACTGCAACAGCAAAATGAAAAATGTTGTCATTCAGCCACAGCCTTTTTATGTTCGCTTGCTTAGTGCAAGTTCAGATTTGCATGAACAATCAGAAATCCATCAGCCATCATGCTAGGGTATATATATATATATATATATATATATATATATATATATAGTCAAACTCCAGCATCACGCTCACTTCTTTTCAGTGAATAAAGGGAAGGCATATCAGCTAGGATTACCTGAGGTTTCCGTCACGTCTTTAGATCTCTTTTCATTTATCACGTCAGTGTCTGTACTCAAACAAAGCTTGTCCGTTTCAGTGGGTAACTAAACTTTCACATGATCTGTATGTCACTGTAAACTGCTTTTCTGGATGCAGATGTTGGGTCACTCCTCGCCCTTTGGACATTTAGGTTTTATGGCAAGAAGCATAAATTAGAGACTTAATTTATTCTCTGATATCCAAAGCAGTTTACTTTGCTTTAACACCATATAATTATTCTTGGCCTTTCCGCGTTTCTATTACAGCCGTAATGAAAGGTGTTTCGCAGCAATATGATGATGAAACAACACACCATCAGTCATAACATGGCACACTGTGAAACATGGTCAACACCCAAAATATCTGTGCAGGTGGAGTGTTGAGCATGAAATCCCTTTTATCAAGAACACGGGCGTTTCAGTCTCCTTTCATCATGTTAAACCAAGGTTCTCTACAGAAATGTCTCTGCCCTTTCCTGACTATAACAGTAGCAGAGCACACGTACCTCAGTCTCATGGTCTGTTGAAAATGTTGAGGCAGTTGTATCTATGAGAATATTAGACTACGCTGCATCCTGACACGCATGACACTAAAAGCGTACCCAGTGCAGGAGTCCTGACCACAGATCAGTATGTGACAAAAGCAAGAACAGGTTGCAAGAAAAGTGTTTTGGTGTGCAACCTGTGAAATATCTGTGGTTCACAGAGAAGCCCAGTGTTCTTCATTACAGATTTAAATGCTTTAAACATTAAACCAGTCACACTGTCAGTGCCTACGCATTTGGAGGTTTAAGGATTGTTAAGATGACAAGAAGTGAGTTCCAACGGATTAAAAGTGTGCAGATTATTATTTTTTTTCATCTTGTCTTGTCTTTTTAATTTCTTCAGAAAATTACAGGGAGGGATTACTTCCAGACACAGGAAATGCTCCTCAAAAACTCAAGGAAACAGAGTAAAACACTGGTAATATAGTTTGTGTTAGAGTCCCCTCAGTTAATGAGAAAAGAAAAAAAGTTACATTTGATCAAAGTAGCTCTGCAGCGCATTATTGGAGTTAATAATGTGAGACAAAACCACAGATTCAGAACCCTCACAATATCATGCAAATTAAACTACTTCTATACTCGAGGTTGTTTTACACTGACTGGACACCATGCAAGTTTCCTGTAGCCCCAGTTTCCTGTTCCTAGCTGACAGGACTGGTACCTGGTATGGTTCCCTGCTGCTATACCCCATAAGCCCCAAGGTTTAATATACTGTGCATTTAAACATGCTCTTCTGCTTACCTTGATTGTGATAAGAGTGACAAATGTAGAGTCTGGCCTGTGGCAATCAATAAGGCATTTTCACCCAGACAACTGCTGCTCACTGAATATTCTTTCTTTTTTTTGAGGGGGAAACCTTAGAGATGGTTATGTGGGAAGACCAATGTGGATCAACAGTTTCTGAAAACTCAAACTACCAGCAACCATGCCATGTTCAGAGTCACTTACATCATCTTTCTTCCCCCTTCTGGGGGATAAGCTGTGTGTTTGGGACCATAAAGACATAAAGTGTCTACCAATCACATGTTTCCAAGTGACATTGTATGGTGGATCAAAATCTGATGGTACTGTTCTGTTATCATAATTCCATCAGTTTTGATAAGATCCCTAAAACCACTGGCTAAACTGCAGCCCGAAACCATGGCAGAGCCTCCATGTTTTACGGATCATCATCATCATCGTTTATTTATATAGCACTTTAAAAACACCAAAGTGCTGTACAATACAAATGTAAATATAGGAATAAAATAGCAAAAACCATACATAGCAATAAAAATGTCAGTTACCCACAAGCCAGGGAGTAAAAATAGGTTTTTAATCAGGACTTAAAAACTGGCACTGATGTATGGATGGCTGTAAACACTCACCGTTGTACCTCTTTTGACCTCCATTGTAAATTTCAATGACAATTTGAAGCAAAAAGTTCACATCTGAATTCATCTCTCAATGAAACCGGTACTCTCTGTGTCAGGATTGGATTTTTTCCTGTTTGTGGAGGACTGGCCAATCAGATACTGTTTATCCGCTTTGTTCTTCATTTGAGGTCTGCCACTTAACCTGTGTAGTTTAGACCTTTTTATTTAATTATTTTTGTTTTCAAGGGGAACTGTTCCTCCCTTTGATCGCCCCAGTGCATTTTCTGTGCTTTAGTGATTCATAAGTCAGTGTTAAGTTTCATAACAAACAAATATTAAAAATCCTCTCAAATGGTCAGCACTACAAATAAATGAAAAAGTCAGTGTTGAAAGAAAATCTCTTTTTTGTTGTTGTTGTTTTTTGTTTTTTCTGGGGGGGGGGGGGGGGGGGGTTGCTCAAGACGACTTTTTGAAATTACTTTATGGGAAGCAAAATATAAAGAATTGAGGGGTGGTTTGAGACTTTTGCACAGAACTGTATATGTCTAAACGACGGGTGAGATGCTACTGTGTGATTGGCTGATTAGATATCCGCTTGGAGGAGGAGGTGACGAAGTGTCCCTAACAAAGTTCAATCATAAGTCTGTGATTAACGCGCTTATACGACTTCGCAACTTCTAGGTAGTATTATTTCAGGCTAATATTTCTTAGCTGCTGGCATAATAATAAACGTTACACGGGTACACGTGGTTTCACCGCCTTTAAATTCGTCTTTGATGCTAATCAGAAACATAAAGGTGATGCTGTGTCCTTGATCCTTGTCCTTCAGCTCCTCAACAAACGTCCCGAACGATCACGTCAAACACAGCGCCGTGTACAGTCAGTCCGCTCTGTGCATATTTTATGCGTACACTGTCTCCAGGTCTCCAAAAGCTCCTGTTCACAGGTGACACTGTACAAACAAGATTATGGATGTGCCACTGTCCTGTCAAAATACATTAAGACGCAGCGCTGACGGACATTCTGGGAGACTTTGATGTGGCTGCGGCTGTAAGAGCGCGGATTCGCTCTGGTCCTATCATCCTCTTGGTGAGGTGAAGAGCGTCAACGGCGGGGCAGAGCTTTGCGCGTTCACGCGAAACCTATAAACGGACGTGGCGCGCAGAGAGCTGTGAGTAGTGTGTGGAGAAATGAGGAGAGAATAACGGCGGCAGAGGATGGCATCTACAGCGCCATGGGAGATAATCTGATGACACATGCAACAGAAATGCTGCAAATGCCATCTGCACAAACTTTTTTCTCTGTGTTCTGAAGACACGGCAGCTCTTCAACTTTGCCCTACGAGATGATATGTGAGAAGGAGAGGCCAACCATGCAGCTGAATGAGTCTGGAGTTCAAACGGTGTCACCCGAGCCATGTCAACAACAAATACTACAGGACGACTACAATGGGAACTGCAGCGAAGGTTCCACCACTAACATGTCACTGCACTGCTGGCTGCAGCTCCTCACCAAGGAATCTATCATGGAAATTCAAGGAGACAGCTCCAGCGTAGTGGTACGTGTGATGATAGCGTGTGTCTACTCTATCGTCTGCGCTCTGGGGCTGGTGGGGAATTCACTGGCTCTGTATCTGTTGCACTCCCGTTACAGGCAGAAGCAGTCGTCCATCAACTGCTTTGTGATGGGGCTGGCTATCACAGATCTACAGTTTGTTTTGACCTTGCCTTTCTGGGCAGTGGACACAGCCCTGGACTTCCGCTGGCCGTTTGGGCGTGTGATGTGCAAACTCATCAGCTCTGTCACCACCATGAACATGTATGCCAGTGTATTCTTCCTCACAGCTATGAGCGTGGCACGTTATTACTCCATCTCCTCCGCACTGAAGATACACAGCCGACGGACAGCAGCTGCCAGAGCCAGGTGGACAAGCCTTTGCATCTGGGCTGTTTCTTTGCTGGCCACTTTGCCTCATGCCATCTACTCCACCAGTGCCCAAGTATCTGATGAGGAACTTTGCCTGGTGCGCTTCCCAGACTCTGGCAGTTGGGATCCACAGCTCCTTCTGGGTCTATATCAACTTCAAAAGGTCCTAGTAGGTTTCCTTATTCCTCTAGTTATAATCACCGTCTGCTATCTGCTGCTGCTTCGCTTCATCCTAAGCCGGCGCATTGCAGGTGCAGCGGGCCCAGAGGCAAACCAAAGCCGGCAAAAGCGTCATTCCAAAGTGACTAAATCCATTGTCATCGTAGTTCTCTCCTTCTTTCTCTGCTGGCTTCCTAATCAGGCACTGACACTGTGGGGTGTGCTCATAAAGTTTGACCTTGTGCCCTTCAGCAAAGCTTTCTACAATGCACAGGCCTACGCTTTCCCTCTGACTGTTTGCTTGGCGCACACCAACAGCTGCCTCAACCCTGTGCTCTACTGCCTAATCCGCCGGGAGTTTCGGGCAGGCCTCAAGGAACTTCTCCTGCACGCCACGCCATCTTTCAGGAGCCTGACTCATCTGCTGCGTCGCAAGGCCAAAGTGGCTGAGGCACCACCTGTTTTGGTGCTGGTCCAAATGGATGTCTGACTGGGATGATTGGGGAACTCGAAACATTCCACCTCCAGTACTATTGATCTGTTTACCAAGAGGGCATATTTCTCACCTACGCTTTCGATGCAGAAAATCGCATTTCTTTAAAACAAAAAAAAACAAAAAAATGCAGAATTACAATGTACTGCACGGTAGGATGTGCCTCACTTCTACTGTGTTTCTCAAGATTTCCTCTGCAACACATATTTCTGTTGTTACAGTTGTTCATTGTTTCAGTCTCCCTGCTTCTGTCGAGCAGTACTGCTCTCGTGTCATGGACATGTATAGCTGTTAATCCAAAGTGAGATTCAAATAGTTGCAGCACTCAGGCGTGATTTTTTTTTTTTATGCATACCGGTAAATTACTGTGTTTGTGTTTGTTTACTGGTGCAAGTGTGTAATTCTTTCATGAGTATAATCAATGGAACAAATGAAATCAAAACAATTAATTTTAAAAAAGCAGGACAGTGATGCTTAGAAGTGTTTGCTTTATTTAAAATATCATAAAAGAAAAGAGCAATTTAATCGCCTGTTGTTGTATCTGTGGAAAAACTAAAGAAATGAGCGGGGGGGAAAAAGAATTTGTACATTTTATTTTTGTAGATGTATGGAGTAAAATAGTAGTGCTTGTTGCATTGTCCTGGAGAAATGACTCATCTCTTGTGAAAAAATAAAAGGCAAATAAAATGTACAAGAACTAAAATCAATTTCCTGAGCTTTTCGGGGTAAGGCAGCATGGCATCAAAGACTTTAGCGTAATCAGTGCATAGTTAGTGAGATAAAGGTCTCCCGTGTGGAAAGCTTTGAGGATTAGGACTTGTGATCCATTTAAGATTTTATACCCCTGTGCAGCAAATAGTATATGATTCATATTTGAACTGTGTACTATACTGTGTTGTATGCACACAAGATGAAAAATTTACGATCATTATTTTCTCTCTTTCTCACTCTCGCTGACCTTAGACAGCCATGCAAATATACTCAGATGTGTTCTTTTTCTTACTTTATATGTGTCAGACTGAAAATTATAATGAATTATGTCGAATTTCCTCTAAACATCTGCATTATATGGCAAACATTTACTTTAAACCAAAGCATTTTTTCATTTAAAAAAAAAAAGGCATCTCATGGTGGACAGACCACCAGTGCCACAAACAGCCTTTTTATCTCTGGTAAATTGAACAGATACATATGTTGACTGGAGCTTCTGTGGTCATAGCATCAGCTTTCATACAAGACAGCTGCTAATTTGATGTTTTTTCATTTAAATCATAATGACTGATAATCCTGTAAATAAAATATAGACTAAATAAAAAACTCAGCTTGAACTATTTTGAATAATTGGGCCAGATCACATTAGAATTCAGAGCCCGTACGAGGAGAGACAAAAAAGGAAAATAGTCAGAGGTGTTGAGAGCGTGCAAAATAAAGTGGTGCTAATGTTATGTAAACAATCCCACACCGGCAAGAGGGCATCAGACAACAGAGACTCCCTTCTCTGTTCTTTTATTGATGAGCTTTAACTTTCTCATTCTGTGTTTGTGCAGCTCTCCTTCAATCACTAACAACAGCGCCACTGCACTGCACAAATAATGAACAAAGGTGTTGCTAACTAGACTGCATGTCAGATAGAGGGGGCAGATTTTCTTCGTCTCCTCTGTTGAGAATGGGATTCTCGCTCTTCAGCGGAGCTTTTGTGTGAAATGAAGTGTAGCAAAGCCGTAATCCAAACATAAATACTAAATAAAACACTTCTGTGGTTTGAAATGTCTTTTCAAATTGCTTTGTGGACCTAAGCTGATGCTTAGTGTCATTCTTAGATAGAAGTATATGAAAAATGCCAAACAAAAGCTTTAGGTAAACAATGGCCCCAGACAACCAGAGTTTGCTGCATTGCATTATAGTTTGATAAAGGCTTTAGCGATTCTGTTCTACATGATTGATTTTGCAGGGTTCCTATTCCATAAACAGATATGTGGTCAAATTATCATAAACAAAGCCATACACAGAATACTTTGACTCGAGTAAAATTCAGGTAAATAGAACCTTTGATTTCTGGGGCTTTTGTAAAAATATGCTTGTTTGCTATGAGTAACCTGCTATGTGAAGGAAAACTGAAGGAAAACTGGACCATACATTACGCACAAACAGCAGGAACAATTGGGTCAATAGAGGTCCACCCCATTTTTGCCCCGTGCCTTCAGTGGGTCAGCCTGAACAAGCTGGGAGCAGAATCTGCAGCAAATAACAGAATCAGTGACTTTTGTAATCTTGGCTGGTTATAAATGTTGGTGTGGTGCTGATAAACAAGTTCAATGTAGATTGATCTATCTATCTATCTATCTATCTATCTATCTATCTATCTATCTATCTATCTATCTATCTATCTATCTATCTATCTATCTATCTATCTATCTATCTATCTATCTATCTATTTTTATGTGGGTACCCATATCCACATAAATAATAATACTATATACTATAATAATGATCACACAGCCCACTGCCCTCAGCAGCTCCATTTGGCAACAGAATAAAGATTCCCTGGATATATGATTCCCTTGAAAAACATGCCAGCATGCACTGAATACGGACAGGCTGATGTTACGAAATCAGTTTCACCCCGGTTCTTTTTTATTCCTCGAGGCATCCAGAGACGGCACCGGGGGTCTCTGTCCTGGTCGTTGTGTCCTTGGGCAAAACACTTCACCTACCACCTACTGGTGTTGCTGGCCAGAGGGGCCGGTGGCGTGGTATGGCAGCCTCGCTTCTGTCAGTCTACCCCAGGGCAGCTGTGGCTACAACTGTAGCTTGCCTCCACCAGTGTGTGAATGTGAGAGTGAATAAATAATGGAATTGTAAAGCGCTTTGGGTGCCTTGAAAAGCACTATATAAATCCAATCCATTATTATTATTATTATTAACATATTACAAACACTGAGACCCCCACTCTGCATCCACTGGGCCATTGGCCCCTTGTTGTCTTACATATACAGATAAGCATCTGGAGAGTCTTCTGCAAACCTGCTTCTAAGTTATAACAATTATGAGTTTTTATTAAAGATACAAGCATCACCATCAGCAATCCCCAACTGTAGCTTCCTGTCTCCTTTTATGACAGGCAGACCCCCAGTGTCCATAAATTCCTTTCCTTCTACACAATTACACACACTCTCAAGCCTACAGCTAAGCCAAACTGAAACACAGACAAATCCTTCCCTATTCCTCTCATCTACTGCTGGACCCTCTTATCTAAGCAAATTTAACACGTTGTATTCTAAAAATTGTTTTCTTGTACTCACACTGAACTGAGAGGACAGATTTAGATTATGAATATATTGCAAAGCCAGTCAGTGCAAAGTAAGAAGTAACTTCTCATTTCTAGGAAATGATAATGAAGAGACTCAGGACATGAAGGACAGGTTCATTAGCAGAAAAGCTAAGGCATCTGAAACACTCTCAGCTCTTAGTTCTGCTGCTTTTATCCTTATTCTTCATTATGCATTGATTGCAAAATATCTGACGGTGTGTGTGTATGTGTGTATGTGTGTATGTGTGTGTGTGTGTATGTGCTTTTTTCTTTTTTGTTCTTCAGTTTCCAAGAATGCGATCATCTGAGCTCTTAACATAGATAAAAGAATCACCCAAAGTCCCAAAGCATCTTTTGTCCACCTTTCCATCTTTCTCTCTCTCTTATGACCTCTAACATGTGGAAGGGCACTGCACAACCAGGAGGTTATTGAGCTTTAACAGTAAGCTAATAGACTTAACAAAATGCACTTAACTGCCATTAATGAAAGGCCATTTGATCAATACTCATCTAAATTCCCCCTGGGACATAATGTGATAGTTGAAGGTTGCAAAACACCCTTGCTGCTGACCTTTCTCTGACGCTTAATGATAGCCTGACAATGCTTGTATCTCTAGAATATTTAATTTTCCCTCATTAGCAGACTCATCAAACAAAGCGTTGACTTTTTCAGCTGTTGATGGGATATTTTAGGAGCGGTGTTTATCCCGCATAGTGTTGAAAGAGATCCCATACACCCTATCTGTGCATGCCGGGCAATAAACTGAGCTGATCATGAAATGTGCTGGGGTCATCATATATGCAGGAAATGTCAGTTCCTAATTTGATCAGTGTAAGAAAATGGAGCATAAGAAGATTCCTGGTGAAAATCCCCCCAAACACACACGCCAGGTCTTTATCGCAGTCACTGTGTGCACTGGCACTAATTTCTTTTGTCATTTCCTTTTTCTCTGTGCCTCTTTGTCTTCTATTGTCATGCACTCTGCTTATCTTCTTCTTCTTCTGACTGCTCCCGGTCGTCACAGCCGATCATCTGTTTCCATCTCACACTGTCCCTAGCATCTTCCTCTATAACATCAGCCCTTCTTCACTGCCTCCATAATCCTCCTCTGTGGTCTTCTTGCTTTTTCTCCAGCCTGGCAGCCCCATATTCAGCATCCTTTATCTATTCATTAAAAATAAATTATATATTTTCCATTTATCTGAAAGGGTACTCATAAATTCGCTTAATAATATTCAATTTACTCTCACAAACCTGCCATTCAAAGCAACAAATTATACTTTGTGCAAGCATTTTGCATATATATATATATATATATATATATATATATATATATATATATATATATATATGTATATGTATATGTGTGTGTGTGTGTGTGTGTGTGTGTGTGTGTGTGTGTGTCCCACTGCTTGGATTATAATTTAATTACTTGCCATTTTTTCCCTCTTTCCAGCAGTACACCAGTGATAGACATAAAGCTACATTAGGTCACACACAAGAAGGCCTATCTTTTTGAGATTCATTTATCATACGATTATCATATCAACAGATCTCTGTTATCTCGAGAACTAAGTCCACAACAAAACTACAACCTAGCAATTAGTCACAGTACCATGTAATCCCAGTCATCAGATACACGGTGTCAAGTATGTGATGTCATTCTGTTACTAAACCAATGACAGTTTTATTAACAAGCTCCTCTATACTGCACTTTTGAATGGGGATTAACAGACAACTCAAATTTTTAAAATGTGCCTGCATTAATGCAGGTTTATGGTGCTTGTGCAATATGATCTTAGAAGAAAACAGAAGACAGGATGAAGGTCAAATGTGAAAGAAGAAGAGAAGCAGCTGAAACGAGTATCTCCTCCTCAGTGCATTTTAATTTTCAGGTTGTCCCCTGCTTTTATTTCCTTCATCTGCCTATTAACAAAATGCATAGTGATTTTGATTTTTCGTTTTTTTTTTCTTCAACTGTGGGATTAGGTGAGCTGCTGGCAAGGAGAGAAGATGATGGCTAATTTACAGTTAAATGAGCTTGTGTAATAATAAGAGTGGCTACATGCTCTAGCGAGGAGTGAGACACCAAAGGCAGGTGGCAGACTGAACAGAAAGCAGAACATTATGATGCTCCATAATGGGCTGCACCTGCTTTGATGATTTTGCACTGGGGCGAAGTGGTCAGTGGGTGAGTGGGTGACTCACAGACACTGACTTGTTACAGCAGTGACTCATATCAACTAAAAGTCTATCGCTGAACAAAACCAAAACCATGCCCCTACCTCTCTAACTATTAGACTCCATTTTCAGATTGGATAGATTCCTTTGAAACGTTGATGAATTGCTAGGCCACAGTCTATCCCTCTAAAGAATGCACGCATTGCTACGTGTGTCTATCAGAGTGCGAACAGCAAATTTCACATAGATCTAATGATATATTCACATATGCTTTAATCTTAGTAAAACTTTCTCCTCTCTCTTGACTTGTCTCACTCTCTGTTTGTTTAAGTCAGTCAACTGTCTTGTCAGCTTTGCATCCTTCATGGTACCATATACTGCAGAGACCGTGGAGAACAAGATTCAAGAATCCCGATTTCTTTTGTTGCCCCCCAGGGGAAACAAGTCAGTGTCAGCAGCTCCTCGTTGAACCTGAAATCCCTGCAGATTAAGGATGGAAGCTGAGTTGTGTTGTTGTTCAGGGAACATCCCAAAAATAGATCAGAAAATTCCCAAGGTAATTTGGGGGTTATGTTCACCGGGAAGTCTTAAGTTCAACTGGAGAGTAATTTCAGGGAAAACAGAGTAAATATTAGAACCGTGAGAATCTACAGCAATGCAAGTGGCCGTCTGTAGCGGTACTCATGAACAGGGCTGCTGTTTGACAGATGTAAACTTTACCATGACTACCACCTTTGTTTAAAGAGTCAGCATCCTGACATTTGCGAAGGGCCTTTTTGTGGAACATTTATACGCAGACCTGTGTGGCTCCCAGCTCCCAGAGAGTGAGACCAGGTCCAGTGCTGGAGGATTTTGTTAAATGGTGTCAGGAGGCAGTTAAACTTGTCTAAGTCAAAAAATACAATCAGATTTTTGAAAACATACTAGACATCACATCCATTAAGGGTCCGATGGTGGAATGTGTTCAGTTTTCTATATCTTGAAACAATTACTGATTTAAAACTGAACTTTGAAGTGAAGTGTAAAGCTGTGCAAAGGGACACCAGCATCTGTCCTGCTTGAGGAAACTTGACTTCCACGCTAATTTTATTGTGTTTTTATTGTGTCTTTTTCATCCTTTTCCTTAATATCACGGTTTGGATGTTTATCTGTAAAGAACAAAAACTAACTGAGTGAAACTGTTACATGTACTAAACGCTGCTTGACTATGCTGTATTATGTTTATCTGTGGTTTGTTGCATGTGTTTGCCTTGGAAATATGCATGTGCATGTCAATGAATGACTGATCCACTGCAGAGCAAATCTACCAACAGATACACATAAAGCAAGTCTCAACAAGAACCTGTGGCAAGTACAGACACAAACACAATCAGGAAACCTTCATTTATTCATATTTTGTTTACAAGGAGCCAGACTTCAGCAATAGTTCTCCGGGCTGGAGAGATTTAACATATTTCTTTAGACACTGACTGCTTTTCACTCATTTTCAGTCCAGCCTGTGTACCTGACATTTTCTTTGTTGATATCATTCTTTTTGGGCCTGTTCCCTTCATTAGATAGTTGACAGGAGAGACATGCAACAAAGGTCCTTGGGTCAGACTCAAACCCAGGTTGCTGCTTTTGAGCCTTGCAGTGTGTGGTAGACATCGTCATCTCACTCACTCGCCAGTGAGCTAAACTAGCATGTGCATCTGACATCTGGGTTTTTGTTTAACTGTTTGTTGAACCACTTAACACTGACCTCATTCAGGCATAAAAATGGCCACTAACTCAGGAGATGAACCTGTGTTGTGTCTACAGACAACAAGAACCAATTTTAAATTGCATCTCAGCAGCCTGTCGCAAAAACACAATTTGTCCCCATTTTTTTCTGTTGGATCTATGAAAATGTCAAACATAACACAGTTTGACAGGCATATGTTGTATTTATACACCAACAAGATGACTTCTAAAGGTCTATAAGCACATCTTGGCTTATCTCTGCATGGCCACAGTGTGTCTTTTGAGGAAACAGGACAAGTGGAGGAAAAATAAATGATGAACAGCATCTCAAAGTCATCTCGTGAAACAGGAAAAAGAAAATCCAGCAAAGACCTGACACGGAACCTTAGAGATGCATGAACTTCCATCTATTATTCACCAAAGCCTTATCACACGTGGTTTCACTGCAGGAGTGTCTGGAAGGAAATTATTCTTAAGGAAGGTTAATGATGCAAAAAGCCTGAGGTATAGCAAATTATGTAAGAAGTGGACTGAAAATCAGTGACAACAAACCTGATGCAGTGATGAATACAAATGTGAACATTTTTGTTCAAATTGTCATGAATATGCACAGAAGAGGTTGGGAGAGAGGTACAGCAGTAATTGTCTACAGCCATCTGTCAAACAAGGTAAAGGCTCTGTCATGGTTTGGGGATGCATAACAGCCAGTGCACTTGGGGATCTTATCAAAACTGATGAAATTATGAGCACATAAAAGCACTGTCCTCTATGCAACAATCTGAACAAAAGCATCTGACTGGTAACTGTTTCATTTTTCTGCATGGCAGTGATCCCAAGCACACTGTCCTTTGCAAAAAAATACAGTCATGGATCGGCCTCCTCAGAGCTCGGACCTCAACATTACTGAAGCAGTGTGGGATCATCCTGACAGAGAACAGGACAAACGGCAGAAACATCCAAAGAAGAGTTTTGAAGTTCCTTTGAAGCCCGGAGAACTATTCCTGAAGATCCTCACAGAGATGACAGAGAGCTGCTCAGAGTTCAGACTGTGCTGAAGGTAAAGGTGTTCACACCAAACCTGGTGGAAGTGTCCAAGTCTCTTGACCTACTTTCCACTTTCCCACCAAAACATAAAGCAATAAGCGATGGCTTATGGCTATTGCACAGTGCTTTAGGTTTGCCTTTACAACATGGTTAGCAAAGGATGAAACACCAAAAATGTGAAGGTTATTTTCAGTCCTTCCTGTTTGCCGTCATTATGTTTCAGTCATGTTGACATATTTTGTACTGGGATTTGTGAATTTTAATGTTCAATAAATAAAAAATGCTCAGAAACAGGCAGTGACTGAGACAGTAAAGGCAAAGGGGAAAAAAGAGCAACATGTTTTTACAGTTTTTAGCCCACAGCATATTAATTACTTAATATTGAGGGAAGCAGCGATGAGCAGAGAAGCAATTCAGCTGGGCAGAGTCACCATGGAAACTTGATTTGGTCATGTTACTTTTTTAAATGAATAAAACAGTTTTGTCATATCAATTTTTACACCTGCACTTACTTGATGTGATAAAACATTTCAGAGAGCACAGGTAACAAGGAGAGCTGAGCTGATGCAAAGAGATGGTTACCAAGGAGAAGCCAAACCATGAACCATAATTTTAGATTAAATCTGAGTTGTTGTTGTTGTTTTTTTTTAAATACTTGATCCATCTCCACAGAATAATAATACATGAAAAAGGACAAAGAATGCATCACCACTATAACCAGGAACTTCATATAGTAGTTTTATTATTTTAATCTTTGAAGGTTTTCTGTACACGAGTGATTCGGCCCATCTCTTTGCATGTCACGATTTATAAAAGAAATGTGGATAAAATGTCAGTTACTTAACCAAAGTCAAACCTTTATTATGACGAGCAAAAGTCCGAAAGGCAGCTGAAAGCAAAGTCTATAGATCCAAAACATGAAAGGAGTCACAGTACAGTTAGTACAATGTACAAGACAAACTGAGAGATCAAGTACATACAATCACTCTGAGGGCGAATGGAGAATGAGACACAGCTGCAGAACAAACGCACCTAAACTAACCTAAACTCGGGATAATAAAGCAAGGGAAATAAACTGAAACATAAGAGCTAAAGACCTACTAAAATAAAACAGGAAATAAGTAAACACAGGGCATCAAACACAGAAACGCTGACTTGACACACAGGACACAAGGCAGGAAAATAAACAAAATATATGACCCTGAATTCGATAAGCAGAATAGAATGATGAATGAATGGATAAAAAAAATTACTTTTTATGACAAATAAAAATACAGTAGAGATAAAGATCATTACCTGTTTTCACAGCCGGCATTGCAAACTTATACCTGAATTTTCACAATGTTTTCCTTTTCTGAAGTACCACACATGCAAATAAGTGTATATATGTAATATTACTATACGGAGCTTTAAAGGTATTGATTCTGCAGCTGCAAGTATTTTTACTCGCACTGAACCATCTAGGTCACCATTAATAATCTAATGACATCATTAAAAGCTGCATGAAGCTGTTGCTTGTCTCATTTGTTCACAAGCATGCAATATTCAAAGGTGTACCGCATGCTCTGAATAGTAACATCTACATTTGCACAAGATCCCACAAACACTAAGATTATCCACCACTTCTCTTAGCTGCTTGTACAATTCCTGGTCATGGGGGCTGGAACCCATCATCTGTCAGTGGGCGACAGGTCGACAGCATTTCGCGGTTTAACACAGAGTGACAGATCATCATTCACACTCACATTCACTCCTACTATCACCAATTAACTTAAGACGCATGTCTGTGAGAGGAAGCCCAGAGAAAGAGGTACAGGGAGAACAGCCAGCCAGTGGATTCAAACCCAGAACCTTTTTTGACTTGAGGCGACAGTGGTAAACGCTTCACTAATGTGCAAAATACTTCACTAAAGTTACACCCACAGTGGCATATTTTATTTTATTTCATTTATAGAGGATAGGAGGTCAAAATAAGACTAGTTTAGCAACAATACATCAAGGAGTTGGTGAGATCTGACTGCAATTAGTATTTAGCAGCTTTTATTCTGATTTGAACCCTCATTGCTTAATGCAGTGGTTCCCAAATTTTTCTTGCTGGGCCCCCCTTTGTTTTACAAGAAAAATGTTTGCGCGCCCCACGTGCACACGCACACGCACGCACACATCCTCCAACACCACACACACATATTTTGCTTCATTGCGGTTTATTTCACACATCAAACATTTAGTAAACAATTAAGCAAATACAAGTAATCTGCAATAAATTACAGGTAGTAATAAAATAAACTACTAACTCTTTTACGCTACATCAACACCTACACGGGTATATTTGAAAAAGGAGCTGTTTCGTCCACACATAAACGGCGTTTCAAATCACCGGAAACTGAGATTTTTTAAACTCCTTTTCTGCGTTTACGTGTGGACAACGAATACAGAGTTTGTCATGCAATGTCAAAGGTATGCCTTTTTTTCACGTCACGCTGTACGCCACGTTAATGTTTGCATGAAATGAATTGCAGAATAGCAGACAGAGACAAAATACTGTTAATCTGACTATCTGTAGGTTTTACAGGCTTACATACACACGCAGTTACTGTCCCTCTATTTACAAAGGCAGAGGCGTCATGATGTGATTATTTTACGTGTAGTCGTTTTTTTTCCTGTGTAATAATATTCAACATTGCTATCAATACATTTTTCAAAAATGCCTCTCTGTGCAAAATAGGTTTAAAAACATATACAGCTGTGGGCTACTGTTAGTCCGTGATTTAGACAGGGGGAACAAATCGTGGCAAGATCAGCCTGATATTATTTGTATCCCACTGTAACTTTACTGTATAAAGTATAGTATAGTATGTATATCTCCAAAATGTCACGAGTAGTTAGTCATTACAACAAGTGTTTGTGAACTAAAAATCACGAATGTGAGATACTGTTTGTCCGTGATTTGAACAGTCCAGCGCTGCTCCCGACCAGTGTTGGTCAAGTTACTTGAAAAAAGTAATCAGTAACTAATTACTGATTACTTCCCCCAAAAAGTAATCCCATTACTTTACTGATTACTTATTTTCAAAAGTAATTAATTACTTAGTTACTTTTTAAAACACGATTTACAACCTGAATAGGTGATAAAGCGATAGATCTTTCAGCCCAATTCTACTTTTTCTACAATCCATCATACAAAATGTAATCAAATGGAAAAGTCTCTTTTTTTAAACTTGTTTTATCAGTTTTAATCTTTTAACTTTATGCATCAAGCAAAAATTGAATTATATGCACCATTCTCTGACTTGAAGCAATTAGTTTAACGTTTAAACCTATTTTCTGCACATTCCAGCATATAAAATAAAATATTTTTTGTGTTTACACTCAGTCTTTCAAATAGATGCAAGTAAAACACAGCAGAAAATAAATAAAGTCAAAGACTAGCGGTCCTTTTGCTCTATTTTCACCTGTAAAGCAGGAGTGTCGTAGGCGGAGGTTTACCCTGGTGCAGGTGTGCCGCAGCGGTCAGTGGAAGAATCCGCGAGTTCCTCTGTGAATTTCCCATTACGTCGTAGCGCACTCGGTGCTTGTTTAGGGGTTTTTTTTCGGTGTAAAAAGACGTTTTCTTCCCACGCACAAGGATGCTAATGTTTTTGTCACTTTTTATGGAATCAAACTCAAAGTAAGGTCAGTACTTCCACGCTTTAAACGCTGCACGCTCTATACTCTCTCCCGCACTCGATATATTATCCACTGTTGATCTGCACACAGCTGTTGTCAGGAATGTTGCACTCGCTTAAGTCACTGTCATGAGACATTCTGGCAAAAAAAATCACGGTTTTAGTAACGCAGTAACGCAGCGTTACTACGGGAAAGTAACGGTAATCTAATTACTGTTTTTGCAATAGTAATCCCTTACTTTTTTTCAGCTACTCAGATGAGCTTTGAGAGTCTTTGAGTTTCTACCTCGGTCTTCTCAAATAAAAATTATAAGTGAAATTCCTCCAGAGACTGAAAGCTGTGAAACAGGCCAACCATATTACTGCAGTGAATCAAATTTCATTTGTTGCTATTCTCATGGGATTGAGTACTATCTATCTAAAATATTATCTATGGACAGACAATATTTTTCCTGCATTCTATGTCACAGGGCCACAGACCCTCATCCACATCACCATATCTTCCGTGCAATGGTGCAGGACAATAATCTTTTCAAATGTTTTATTCAGCCTCTGCTGCCTGCGGTAGTAAAAAAAAACGGTCTGTCAACATCAAAACTAATAGAGGTGTAAATCCTTGCACCCAATCAAGGACAAATGTGAAACATTTAAATGAATACATGCTGTACACAGAAAGTACAGCCTTGTCCATTTTCAGTCACTGTCACCAAAAAGTAGATATTTTTAGAGTACAGTCGACTGTTATGTTGGTAAAGAAGCAGGACTTACCTGCCTAACCTTTGCCCTAACAAGGATATATCACTCTAATGTGTTTATTCACATATAGATTTACAAGCCTTCTAACATAATGCTGTGTGGTGCAATGGATCACAGATTCTTCTCACTTATTGTTTTGTAAATGTTAACAATGACTTGAGAAATTGGACTTAATCTCTTTTACTGCATGAGCAGCATTCACTGAAAAGACAGAAAATAATTTCCAAATAGGATTCAAGGATGGAAAGCGTGGTGAGGTGAAAGTACCACAATCATAATTTCTGAACGAGCCCCAAGGTGACATCTGAGACAAGGACGAAAAAATAGCTTGCAGCTTCTCACCAAACATATTGTCATTCGGTGAGTGCGAGATCCATGTAGAATGTACACAGAAAAGTCAGCGGGTATGGCCAGAAGTTGGGAATATATATATATATATTCTGACACCATTTTGAAAAAGTGCAGCACGCATCATTATGTATCCAGTACGCTGCTGTAGCTCGTTGGCCTATGATGTTTCATCTTTCTCTTTTGTTTTTTTTGCCCTTTTGAAACCTTACTGCCACATTCATGCGTGTGACATGATTCATTTCCTTTTCATTTCTTATTCTTTACAATAAACAGAAATAATACTACCAACAAAATAACTATTGACCACAATGTACAATACAAACAAAACACCTGTGTTTTTATGCTCTTTATGTTTCTTCAAGGAAAATCCATGATCCATTGCTATCACGGTGGGTAATGTTTGCAGAGCGTGTCAACACTTATAGAAATATTGCTTCACTTTGACTGATCCACTAAATGATACTTTGCAAAATTGCATCCTGGTTACCTGATGTCTTTATAACATGCTGTCATAGAGAGGCTGACGGAGTCTATTGGCATTATTTTCATTGACCATGTTGCAGATCTCCTGTTTATGCTAAGGTGTAAAGAACACTCTTCTGGCATCACAATAAGGTTGCAATGCAGACCTATACTGATGCATAGTCCGGGATAATAAATTTAGCTTGAAGGATGCAATATAATGCACTGTGATAATTTACATGGGTCATACAAACACAAGAGGAACACATAGTCCCATATAGTCCACAGATTTAATTTTAAAATGCACGTCTTATGTAATCTAGTGTACAGTTTGGTAATGCCATAAAATCCATGTAGACTGTTTCACAGTGCACGACAATATGACAGCTTGGTGCCTCTTTGGGAACTGTATTTTTTTTAAAATATCAGCTTTTCTGCACCTTATAGCCTTTTTGCATGAAACTTGCTGCAAATGAAAACCCTAAAATTTGCAAATAAACTTTACAGTTTCTCCAGAAATCCCTAACTCTGCTGTTTCCCACCCTTGCTTTTATCACACAACCGTTTTGAGATTTGGCTCAAAGACGTTTTTTGAACATTTTGCTGGGGCTGCATGCAGCTTTCAGCTCAGCTTCTTTATGCATTTATTCCCCATCCATGACTCCATATTTCTCCTGGTGTCTGAATTCAAAATCAAAACACATAATGTATTCTTTAAAAACAGGGATATTCTCATGACGAATGGGTACAAAGGGCTTTCTTTGCACTCTGTAAAGAAGTTTCCCCTCCTCTCTTGAGACTCTCTGCCTTCAGCGTCAACCTTCCTTTGTTGTGCCATTCTGGATTAGCTGGCTTGTGGGCTTGCAGAATCGTTTGGTGTGTTCAGTGAGTGCACATCACAACCGGCACAAAGGTTAAAAGTTTTACCTTTTTGAAGACCAATAAAAGGTGAAAAGCTCAAATATTTTTCTCGTCTTAAGGCTTTCTATGATTTCTTAGTAGTATTATTTTCACCGGTGATATATGAAACTAAGAAGTAGTGTTTTGTTTTATATAGAGATCAAACTCTTTTGATGTGATTGTGTAGCTTTCCCAGAAGAATCAGAGGTTTTGTGAAAAATGTGAAATGTTTCGTTTGTTGAAAAACTATAACAAGTCATACAACCACCTTTGGTTGAAGATTGCTTTCCTCAACCCACCCAAAAATTTCCACAGAGAGAGGAATTTTAAAAAAAATAACTCATGGAAAGTTGCAGAAAAAATAGATATAGACTGTATTACTAAGATTTTCATTCACAAAAATCCACCCATCGGTTTCTTCAGCCACTTTTCCAATTAGGCTAACGAGTTTGTCCCAGCTGACTTGTGTGAGAGGTGGAACATATCCCACTGACACCGACAGCACAGCTGATTTATTTTTCTGCCAAAATAACGCATTTTATATTTTCTCATTGTCACTGTCGCAATAAAGTTTACTGTGTGGAGGAATTTGGAGTAGGTTAGGGAAAGATCATGCTGTTACGTGTATACAAAGATGCTGCATACTGAGACGTTGGATTATAAGGATCCTTCTGATTGTCTGCCAACCCGTTCAGGGAGTATTCTGCCACTTCCTCTAGGTCACCTTGGATAGATTCGAGCCCCGCTGTGCCTCTGAATTTCATATGCAGTTGAGGAAAATGGATGCATGTGTAGCCATTATGATTATATGCTAAACCATCATTTATTCTGAAAGAAATTCCTTTATTAGGTTAAACCATCGAGTCCACAGTGGGTATGAACCCAGTCTATGGAATCTAGAGATCTGCGATGACTGAAATACCAAACACTGAATGTGAGCTGGTTCATAACATTGTCTGTGAACATATTGCAGGCGGTAAGCTGTAACTATGTGCCAGCAGCAGAATGTTTCAGTGTGAATTACCTAAAACAGTTAGGGCAGATAATAACAGTGAATCAAGGCAAACAGACTGACTTTGCGGGGTGTAACATAGTGGTCACATTTAAACGTCTTCTGTATTTGTTGAGGATTATTGTTGGTTTTACTCTGACATGTTTTGAGAATAGAATACATTAAAAATCCAAAGAACAAACAGATGTATTGTTTGAGCCTTTGACTGTGGTCAGCACCTGATTTTATCAGTAAGATTTTGAAAAAGATATGACTCAAAAACCCGAGTACAACCTTGCACAGCAGTTACATCTTTGATGGCACATACCGTACGCTATGATCCTTTTCCAAATGAACACATCTGTGACAAGCAGAAGCAGTATCTAACTTTTCCTTGATGAGCGCTAATTAGCAGACAAATTTACTCATTTGCAATTATAGATAAAAGCTTTATCGCTGCCATGTTTGAGCAATTTCCTTTTAGTGGAGATACATAGTGAATGACTGTGAGAGTGTCCATAGATGAACTTCCCTTTCACGGATTGCTGTCCATCCTGAACAGAACACATGTCGGGTTGTCGCTTAGTATATTATTTTCCCCCTTTAGCACCTGGAATAAGAAAATCAAAATTTCAGTGCAAACACTGGATATACTGGCTGTTATTTGCTAGTCAAAGAAATCCTTGGGAGTCTTATTCTCTTTTTTTCTCCAGCTTGTCATGCTTGTACTGATGCTGGCTGGTGAAAATTGGACCCTCTGGCTGTAATGATGCTTGAGACCTTTCGCTGTCTCATCAATGCAAGGGATGTTTGACCTTAAAATAAAAATTAAAACAGCAGTGCTGGAAGAAAAAAAATACCTGAACTCATAAGGAAAATAAAAAATTATTTTCTAGATCCATTCAACCATGCAGCTCATCGTAAAGTTACGACAAGGAGAGACATGACAGAAATATAGACATCCACAAGTGGGTGACTCATTATGAAGAGAAAGGAAACTATTAGATTTTTATGTCACTGATTGGTGAATGGAGTGTAGTGATACCAATTTACAAAAACTAGGCTGATGTGAAGAGCTGTAATTACAGAGAGGGAACAGGTTTTTGAAGCTAGGTTAAGACGAGAGGTGATGATCAGTGAGCAGCACCATGGCTTCTTCCTGAGACAGAGCACTACGAATGTGACGTTTGCTTTGAGAGTTAATGGGGAAGCACAGAGAAAATCAGGACAAGCTTCACTGTGTCTTTGTGGGTCAGAGAAAGCAGATGATTGGCTGCTGAGACAGGGACTGTTGTACTATGATGAAGTCAGGAACGGCGGAGAAGTATTGGAGGGTGGTCCAGGAAATGTATGAGGACGGAGACAGTGGTGTGGTATGAGTGACAGATGGGTGTAATGTGGGAGTGGGATTACATCAGGATCTTTTCTGAGCCTTTTTTCATTTGCATTGTGGACAGGTTGAGAGATAAGGTCAGGGAGGAGTCTTCTGGTATTCAGAGGAGGTAGCAGGTGGAAGAGCGCCTGCTGACGTGGAGGTATGCACTGGGGACGAGAAGAATGAAAGCCAGGAGAGACATGTGCAACAGTAAAAAGTACACAGAGTGTCAGGATCCGGCTTTGTGGCAAGCAGAGGTTGGACCCAAATGCAGGACTCCAGAGACAAAATATGAACTTAAACAGCTTTACAGAGGAGAACTAAAGCTCAAAGTACAAAAGAATGAACTCCTGGTTGTCACAGTGTGCCGAAGCAGACTGTATGAATTGTGAAGAGTGGACCCAAAATGCAAACACAAAGGAACATGGAACAAAACTTGATATTAACAAAAGGCTTATTTGATAAGCCTGATGAGAAGGGTATGTGAAGTTGGACCCTTTACACACGTACAAGACACTGACGTGGTGACAGCACTCCTTTATTAAACACTCTTTAACTGTGGTTTGTAATGGGACACAGACACTCCCGCCCCGCTGTCACGTCCGCTCTCTCCCTCCTCCGACTGTCACTGTGAACATATAAAGAGTCACAATCACAGTCACATCCCAGCACACCTGTTCACCCTCCCTCTGCGCCACCCCTCCTCTGCAGCCGGCCAGAGACCACACCCACGCCATAGGGTACAAAAACAAAAGGGCAGATACACACTGGGGAGAAAGTAACTAGAACTAAACTGGGAAAACTAAATGCTAAACACAAAAGACAAAGAACAAAACCTTGAACGTGATTTTTTTTTTTTTTTTAAAAATGAACAGGCAAAATCCTGGCGACCCAGAGGCATGGAAACATGACGAGGAACAACAGATGACCTGACGATGAATGAATGAAAACACACAGACTAAATACTTGCAGGAGGTGATCAGAGGAAGTGGAAACATGGGGAAACATCTGAGGTTAATATGACTTAATGAGACAAAGGAAGCAAAGCCAACTACAGTTTTCGATTTTAGATTACACAGGAGGGATAGCAGATATACTGGACAAAGGATGCCAGGGAGGAGGAGGAGACCAGAGAAGATTTATAGATGAAGGGAGACATGCAGAATGATAGTGTGACAGAAAAGGTTGTGAAGTATAGGGTTGGATGGAGGCAGATGATTCACTGTGGTGACACCTAAAGAAGACAAAAATGTCCAACTTTGCCTAAATTTGTGTTTAGCAAAAATTATATTAAATATTTGAGATCAAGAATCTGACTTTCAGGCACATCCTGGATCCTGATATGCAGCATTATCCTAGCATTTTTATTTTTCCCTTGATTTGTTTGCGCAGGACAGATTTCATATCCTTGACTACACCGTGTGATGGAAAGCAGGCTAACTCGAGCACAGGACTCCCTGAGACAATTTATTTACAGGAAACAATTGTGCAACAATTTCTTGCAGCAAGAATCTTTGTTTAGACACAGATTCGTGTCCACAAATCACAAACCAATCCACAGAGTTCAGACTGTGAAGCCGAACTGCACTAACACTGCTAGTTCAGCAATCAGGAGGTGAATGGAGTTTTTCCCTTAGCTTAAGAAGAGACAGAGGAAATCAGCAGATGAGTCACAGGTGTGATGGTCAAAGTCGGGTGTACTGGCACGACATGGAGGCGTGTTTGATTCAAGCACAACCAAAACACACAGGAGAGTGAGAGAGCACAGAGCAGAGACAGACAGAAGAAGGGCTGGAGGACCATGACACGCCAAAATCATTGCAACTGTGCACTTCTGATTGCATGCCAGGAACAGTATGATGTTTATCCCTCTGGAAACAAACATCATTCTCTGTTTGCACAGCATTGCTCCTGTAGATGGCTTAGGCTTTTCCGTGCTAGATAACCAGCCCACATTATGAAAAATTGGAAATTCAACATTATGAGGAAAAACCATTATGTTTTTATTATTTTTATTATTGTGTTAGCATCTGCTGAAATTTGAAAAGTAAAATCTAGCATTTCAATCAGAATGCCTCAATCATTTGAATAAAGTCAAGTACAATGGAATTATACTGAATAGGTCTTTTACATCAAAGCCTTTGCTGTAAAAGCTCAGCTGCCAAAGACAGCAGACTGCATTCAACATGTAGGCTATAAAATACCGTTTATTACATAATCATGATATTTTAGGGTTAGACGATACATTAGCCGTGTAGAAAGCTGCTGCACATTTTTATGTACTCAGTTATAAATCATATGGTTATAGCATTCAGTCTGTTGCCGCGTTCGCTGCACTTGATCTCAAAATAACTCTTGTTGTTTTTGATTTCCTTCAGCTTGCCTTGGTCTATTGAGACTAGTGTCAGTAAAGACGCTGGGATCCCAGCTACTTACATAAATGGATTTCTGCTTTGATGAATGTGTATGCTCGAGCAGAATGCTGAGTCTTTCAATCTCACAGACCATATCTCGATGTTTTAAACCCTGCAGTTTCAAATAGTCTGAAACTTCTCTGTAGTTGAGTCTACAGAGTAGTAGCACTGGATTGTTCTCAAAGTATAGCGTTGTCATAACTAGACTTTTCATTTAGGGAAGAAAACAACAAAATTCTCCACCCTTTGTAAACAGCTGTGATAAAAAGGGCGCCAGATTAAACTTGTACCTGAATTAAACAGCAGTTTCTTTGGCAATTCAAAGACATCATTTGCTAATTGGACATAAGGAAAAGAGTGAGTGTGACGTGTAGTTATATAATCTGGAGTTTCTTAAGTACATTATTGTATGTTAGAGTATAAATTAAAGATTTCTATTCTGCTAAGAAATGCTAATAGGTAGACTGAAAGCATTACCAAGAAACCCATTTGTGGCAGTGCTTGCTCAAGAGGTGTAACTGACATTTTGCTAAAGGGAGTTTGCATGCACAGTATATGTGTCTAATGCCTCTTTGCTGGCATCGCTCTGAAAGAGAGAAAAAGTGTCCTGCCAGAATTAGATCATGAGTCACTTTTAAATCACAGTGCTTTTTTTCATGTAAGTGCCTTTTTAAGGCTGTTTGCATTCAGTCACTTAATGCCCACAAATGCAAAATGTGAGATGAGATAAAATGCAAACTGTCAGCTATTGTTAACTACTGCCATTACTTTTGTAATCAGTGCCTGCTGCATGATATAATGTTGGTATATTCTCCCATCACTCTCCACTGCCTACTCTTCTCTACTGTTTCTCTGTCATCCCTCTGCTTCCCGCCCCTTCTGTCTTCACTGATCCTGTCCTCTGCTTTTGTCCCCATCTCCTTTCTCATTCCCCATTTCCCTGCCAAGTGTAGGTTTTGACAAACCTAACTGTGAACTAGTGGATTTTCTTCTAGTCCCAAAACAAACAAAGTTTGTCATTAAAATGTTTGCCACCGGAAAGCAAATACAGCCATTTATATACATAAGGGAAAAATATAGAGATATTATATCAGACTCTAACTAACACACACCTTTCTACTGATTTCTCTGGTCTCTGGACACCCTTTAAACATCAGCACATAAGCAAAATAATTAAACATCAGCATGTAAGCATTGTGATTAAATATCAGCATATTACCACTGTGATTAAACATCAGTCTATAAGCTCTGTGATTAAATCCCAGCACATATGCATCGTAATTAGACATGTTAAATTGTCCCAGACAAGAGTCAGACTCCAGTTTCCTAATCAAAAGTATGGCGTGCTGTTGTTGCTGAGACTCTACCTGCCTTCTAATGCAGACTGGTTAGAGTTTTTAGAAAATTGTCACCTCAAGGGGCTTTACACTACAAGGTAAAGACCCAACATTAATTCAGAGAAAACCCCAACAATCAGATGACTACCTGTGAGCAAGCACTTGCTCACGGTGGAGAGTAAAAACTCCTTTTTAGTAGGAAGAAACCTCAGAAGAGCCAGGCTCAGGGAGGGGTGGCAATCTGCTGTGACTGGTTGGGGTTCAGGGGAGTAAGACAGGACAAAAGACATTGTTGTCTTACCAACTTAAACACATTAATAAATATGAACATCTGTTTAAAATGTCAACAGATTGTATTGCTCAACACCTGTTACATTCTTTATGCTACCTGGAGAAAGGTTTCACCGACAGAGAGTGATTTCAATCCATGTAAATGAGTTGTGCAAAGTAAATGGTAAATGGACTGGTTCTTATATAGCGCTTTTCTACTCATCTGAGCACTCAAAGCGCTTTACACAACTTGTGCATTCACCCATTCAGACCCATTCGCACAAGCACATCTTTCTAAGTGCTTTATAGCTAACATTCACACACATTCATACTCGGATGGATGCATCAGAGAGCAATTTGGGGTTAGTATCTTGCCCAAGGATATTTGGCATGCAGACTAGGGGAAGCCAGGAATCGAACCACCAACCCTCCGATCAGTAGATGACCTGCTCTACCACCTGAGCTACAACCACCCCAAAAGTATCTGCTTGGAAATCTGGTAACACTAAACTGCAATGTTCTAACAGCTGTTTCAGTCCTACAAGCACAACCTGAACATCCTGTTGACTCAAACTGCAGAACGAGTTGGCATCGGGGACAAAAATGCAACTTAAACAGTGACATGAAATGACTGAAGTGCTTTTTGAAGGGGACACATACACAGAGCTATAAATACAAACTTCAGAGCGGGCATTGTTGTAGAGCGATTATCACAGCAGTGTTGTTCAAACAGCTCAAAACAGCCTCTGTTTACATTTTACTGACCAGGATCCTCTTGGGTGCTGTGCACGTAATGATTTTTTTCTGCCCAGAGAGAAAGGACAACATCGGTTCTTTATTCAAGCAACTTAAAGAGACACAAAGAAATCTGTCATTTTGGTTGTTTGTTTGTTTTGTTGGGTAGAGAAGGCTGAGATGGTTTGGGCATGTGCAAAGGAGGGACAGTGGATATATTGAAGATGGAGCTGCCAAGCAGGAGGAAGAGGAAAAACCACAGAGAAGAGTCAAAGACATGTTGAAGGAGGACATGCGGGTATTGATATAAGCATGGATTTTTTTTTGTTGTTGTTGTTTTTCGTTTTTTTTGGTGGTGGTGGGGTGGGGGGTCAATATGTAGAATAGAATAGAATGGAATTAGAATAGAATTCAACTTTATTGTCTTTGCACATGTCACAAGTACAAGGCAACGAAATGCAGTTTGCATCCATCCAGAAGTGCTTTTGCCACAATATAGAGAATCAGAATCAGAATACTTTATTGATCCCTAGGGGAAATTATTTTTCATTACAGTGCTCCATTATAAACAAACATTAACAGAGACAGACAATACACTAACTAAGAATTACAAAATAAATATTAGCAATAATATAGATATATAGATATATTACAGAAATGAGTCTGTTATAGGTATGAGAGTACAAAATATGGGTCTATTATGGATGTGTTACAATGTACATGGTATAGGTATGTTATGAATATGGTATAACTATAAATATGGATGGATGTGTCCTCTCACCACTACTGTTCTCCCTCTACACTAATGACTGCACCTCCAAGAACTCGGCTGTTAAACTCCTAAAGTTTGCAGATGACACCACTGTCATTGGCCTCATTCAGGATGGTGATGAGTCTGCATACCGGCAGGAAGTTGCGCGGCTGGTACTTTGGTGCAGTCAGCACAATCTGGAGCTGAACACTCTTAAAACTGTAGAGATGACAGTGGACTTCAGGAGACATCCCTCAACTCTGCCCCCCCTCACCATATCAGACAGCCCTGTGTCGACTGTGAAGATCTTCAAGTTCCTGGGTACCACCATCTCCCATGACCTGAAGTGGAAGACCAACATCAACTCCATCCTCAAAAAGACCCAGCAGAGGATGTACTTCCTGAGACAACTGGGGAAGTACAGTCTTCCACAGGAGCTGCTGATCCAGTTCTACACTGCGGTCATTGAGTCTGTCCTGTGCTCCTCCATCACAGTCTGGTATGGTGCAGCCACTAAACAGGACAGGAGCAAAACGAGCATAAAAGTTGTTGAGCTCGTTGAGAAAGGAGACATCAGAGGATGCGGGGGAGGGTTTGGTGGTCCTGTAGTCTGTAATGGTCTGGAGTCCTTGCCACATGCGTCGGGGGTTGGAGCTGGAGAAGTGTTCTTCTACCTTCTTTTTGTAATGGTGTTTGGCTTTTTTGATACCCCTCTTTAGCTTAGCCCTGGCTGTATTGTAGGCATGTGCATCTCCTGACCTGAAGGCGGTGTTGCGGGCCTTCAGGAGGAGACGAACATCCCGGTTCATCCAAGGCTTCTGGTTGGGGTACATGGTGATCCATTTCTGGGTGGTGACACTGTCTGTAGTTTTGGAGATGTAATCCAGTACAGATGAGGCCCAAAGACTTTCCCTCTGCTTATTCTCTCTTCTTGTTAAGTAAAGAACATTATTCCAAATAACACATTTTACTAAAATTGTCAAAATGATGAGCATCATACCTGCTAAACATTAGCACAAGCATAAAATAGCACATGTAGCAAAGTGAAGCATTACAGCTGTTAGCATCTTTGCTTCACAAGACTACAACAAGCTCAAAGTACCTTATGTTTCCTACCTTTACAGAGCCACCAGCAGACTATAAGTCACATGGGCTAACGACATTTGAAATTGGTAAAACTGAACTAAATTAATTATTGTTATTGTATTGCTATTCATCCATTGGTATATTTAATATTTCATAAAAATCTATTGATATATTTCTTTAACATTATCTACACATACATCTTTTACAGCATCACAGAGAGCCTTCAGGCTACCTCAGCAGACACTAGAGGCTGGAGACTTACAGTGAGATCACTTGGATGGTGTTGCTTACCCACTAAAATAATGTGGATTACTTGCTCGAGGAAGCAGCACCCAAAGGACACTGGGATTACCAAAGATGACCTTAGGCGGCCTATGAACTTTTCTTTTTCAGGTGTGATGGCAGAAATGAAAATGTTCTGGTCAGTGAACATTTCCGGCTTTTTGAATTTTGCTTTGGGTTTGTTCACCTTGTGGCTCAAGCCACTTTAGATTTCATGTCTTTGTTGTCAGTACTTTACTTCACTCTAGCATTGAAGTGTCCACATAGATTGTAGTACATGTTAAGATCACCTGATTTCATAGTTTTGGACGGAAACTGGCATGCAAGATTTTATGACATCCACATTTCCACCATTCTATGAATTCATCATATCAGACAAAAACAGGCATTTTTTTTACAATCAATGTTTAGATATCTTGAAAATGTGTCCACTGCAACAAATAGATTTAAAATAATTGTGTAATTTTCTTATTTTGGAGTGATTAAATGTTAATTTTCTCTTAAAAAAAAAAAAAAAGCAGCAGTCGCCCTCGGTAACTCAATCAGTTTCAAAGACATTGTTCTTGAATTGCCTTATAATGGATGTATTTTTCAGCTATAGCTGACAAGAAGTCTGACTAATGGATTTCACCTTGCATGTAAAGTTCAGTGCTTCCAATCAAGACCATCTACCTTGAAACAAGCTTCAACATCAGCTTCAAGTGCATTTTGTTTTTTATAAGATTGCTTATCTGTAATCATAAATAAGATTTAATCACCCTTAAATGAAAATGAAAGAAAAGGTTAAGGCTTAAGAGAGCAAAGTGAGGCTGATTATTCTGAGGTCAAACTAAAGGAAATATCTGGATTTGGCATCTCAGACTAGTGTCACAGAAAGTATTAGCAGAATAATATTCCTTAAAAACAACAACAACAACTTTGAATTTTAACAAAAACCATTGCCGGGTATGTCTGATGTGAGAGGAAACCATACACCTGTAAGAATCTGGGGTCATTTCAATGCATGTCCAGTTACTCAAGCTCAACTGCCTGTCGTCTCTCCCTGCCAGTCATTCTGCTGAGTGTTGTTTACAGATATGACAGCCCAATGGGAGCAGCAGCACGAGGCTTGAGAAGCAGCACAGGTATGTTAAATTAGAAAATTTTACACAGCCTACTTGTTGTCCTCAGAGGTAATTAATGCTGTCAGACTGGTACAGCGTGTGTGTGTGTGTGTGTGAGTGAGTGTATGTGTTTTTGTATGTGTATGCACGTGTTCCTGTGCCTCCATGTCCATGTTAGGCGTAACTGTTTTCTAATTCCGTTATTAAAATATTCATCCCCCCAGCTCTCATGTCCTTCCTCTATAGTGGAATTTCTAAGCCCTTTAAACAATGCTTTTTAGGGCATGTCTATACAATTCATACAGAGCTCAATCTATCGATGGGTATCATGTGATTCGTCATGAATTATTTCCTCACACATTATCATTGTAAAAAGGTGTCAATTTTAAGCGTGCACACTATGACGTGAATGCAATAAATGCATTTACATAAGCTTCTGAGTTCAGGCATAACTGCAGGCATAACCTGGAAAATGGATGAATTATAAATAAGATTTGTGGATTGTGGATTTCGACAAAGATAACATTCATCATTCAAGTTTATTGCCATGGGAGATTAAACAAACATATCCTTTGAATATAAACAGAATAGCAGCCACAGCTTCACTGGCTGTTTTCCCCTCAAAGTTATTTGCAGCTCTCTGTACGCACATGAAAGCCACAAAGATTGAAAAGGGCTCTGCAATTATGATGAACAAAATAAGAATAATACTTTGTTTTCTGGGGACTGGTTGGAGCATTCAGTCAAGTATAATCCAACACAACACCAGGGTCTTTATTTCCCCATGAATATAAGTAAAAACTGAGCTGAAACAGAGAGAGGTAACCATTCACACGCGCATTCGTACCTATGGCCAATTTAGAGCCACAGTTATCCTAACTTTACTAATTGCATGTCTTTGAGTGGTTTATCTCCAGGTACCCTGCTTCATCCCTGAGTCCAAACACAGGGAGAGCATGCAAACTCCACATACAAAGGCCCCGGGTAGATGGTGAAGTTGGACCTTCTTGCTGTCAGGCGACCATTGTTCCACTTATTTTATATTTTAAAAAATACCAATTTGAGGAGTAGTTTCATACATTTTTTCATGCTTGTTTTGATTTTTAGAGGATAATTCTGTTAACGCTTCTTCAATGTATTTATTATTTTATGCATTTACATTAACTAAATCTTGAGTATACCCTTACTGCATCCATACAGAGTGATTGGTTAGTAGTCAGGTGCTACTGAACAAAATCACCCAAGATCACCCCATAATCAGACCATGCAATGCAAAATCCAAAGAGCTGTATCCCACATTCTACAACCGCCAGTTAACACGCTAAATGTTAAAATTCATTAGAATAAGACTAAACAAGCAGGCTTCATTTGAAAGGGTTGCCCAGAAGAAGCTTCTGGCCTCTGGCTCTGGCAAAAAAACAAAAAACAACACCAAGTAGAGATGTTTGGTCATATTGCATAGCAACAGATTTGGTGAAAACTAAACACAGCATATCAGGACAGGCACCTCATATAAACTGCTAAGATGTAATTGTCATACAAGAGGACAATTATCTCATGCAAAGCACCAAATTTACAATTTACAATACAAAACGAGGACCGAAAAAAACAAAAGAATCGAGGTGTCACAATGATCTCAGTGAGACTACCTGTTTAAAAAACAGATTTAATAATAACAATATAGGCAGAATGTATGCAAGTGACAAATGTGTGGTACAACTAGTGATGAAAATCATCATCAGGGGTTAAGGATTCACAATTCCATCATTTATTTGTTAATTAGAACAAACGTGCATTAGAACACTATAGGCTGAACGTTTTAGCCTATAGTGTACAAAACAAAAGTACAAATATTGTTTTTTGCATATTGGTCAAGTGCCCACTCGTGTCTCATGAGTTTGGAAAATAGGCTGAAGAACTAATTAAGAGAGAGAAAAATCCAATAAACATTAGGAACTGATGTTTGATTACCAACGATTGCTTTAAGAACTAATTACTATACTTTGGCCTTAAACACAGCAAATAAAGAGGGAAGACGAATGAAGGGCTGCAGCAGGCAACTCTGGCCTCCACTCATCTGTAACGAAAGAAAGGCGCGACTCCCCCTACTGGAGAGCTAAAGCATTACAATGGGTCAACAAACATCTAACCCAGGCATAACCCTATATTAGCCAATTGTTGCACACTTGGATTAAAATGAATTGAAACCAGTCTGGCTTTGTGAGTTCGCCTTTACTGTATCTGCAAATATATATATGGACATAGCACAACGTTACACACTTTTGCAGTCTCACACAACTCTTATAGGCGCACCAGTCTATATCTGCTGTGATTACAGCCCGGTACAGGTATAAATTCACAAAAGCGCCACGAGGTTTCCGCACAAACTAATGAATTAGATCTAGCTGCTAATCGTTAGCGTCACGGCTAATTCACATCGTTACCAATAACTTATATACTAATGACACATAGTGGGGATTAACGACCAACAAGCATTATTAACCACATTCTCTGCAACCCCGTGGACTCATCTGTAGATACATTTTAAGTTATTTACCATCTTATATCTGCTTACCTGCAAATATATATATTGACATAGCACAACGTTACACACTTTTGCAGTCTCACACAACTCTTATAGGCGCACTGCCTTATGGTTAGTGGCTGGGCTTATTTACTCCCGCTAGAGCTGCTCATTTTAGGGGATACTCCCTCTTGTGGTGTAACGGAGGAATAACTACCCTTCCTGCACTATGTCATTTTTGGAGACTGGGGCACACATTATTTTACAACAATCAAAGAAAATACATATTTGAACAATCATACCATTTAACTAACTATAATATTGTAACTAAAGATTATTGGGGGGTGTCCTGTTTTGTCTTTCTTGTCCTTACACAAGTCCACTCTTTTACAGTAACAAGGTCAAAATAACAGTCAAAGTAACAATTAAATTATGTTACATGATACAGGTAACATAATTTCATAACTCAGAAATGTATAAAATACTTGGTACAACATAGACTTATTTACATGTTCAAACTCAGCACCGGATGTGCTTGGAAACTGTTCAGCTGTTCACAGTCACACCTATTCGTTATTTTCATGTTGTTTTAGAACTTGAACACTCAAAAACTGTAGAGAAAGACAACAGGTTAGTAACCAATAATACTCTTGCTGTTTTCTCTTGTTTGAGATTGTCCTCTCTATATTTAGGGGTTTGTCTTAATTCTGTTATTAATTACTATTTTTTTCCTACTTTCCTATTTTTTCTCACTACAACTCTAACACTTTGCTCAGGGATAGTTTCAGGTTCAGGGCTAGTTTGCTGTGGTCACAGGGGGCATCCAGCTGGTACTTTAGGGTGAGCCGCCCCATAACCTGTCCACTGCCACTTTTCTAAGCCCAAGGTTTGTACACATTCTGTGTGAAAATACCATTCAAATGTAATCAGGATTCTTATATTCAATGAAAACAAAATTATGACAATAGTAACACTGTATGTGTATCCTTAGACATACGGCTTCTCCACTGTGCTTACACTGAAACCTGAAACTGGCTTCGATAAAACACATAAAGGTAGCATAAATGTAGCAGGTAGTTGTTCAACACCTTCCCAAAACAGCTGTGACTCTGAGTAAAATGTAAATAAACAGAATGCAATGATTTATATTGTATTCATAACAGAAATATTAAAACAACATAACAAGTGAGAAAATGTACCATTTTAAGAACGACCGTAATATTTGACAGACTGAGACACCTCAGTGACCCACTTCACATTTATCATTTTTATATGTTTGCATCAAAAAATGTTTAAAACAAAAACTGGTTTAATGAATCCCCAAAACAAACTACTCAGTCTCTAACTGACATTGGGTAACATTTTGCTGCATTCAAAGACAGCTGGAAAGTCGGATTTCATCTTTTCGAATGAAGTTCTTAAGAAGGTTCTTAAGTTTTAACTCGGGAAAATGGGGGGATCTCGGTGGCAGCCAAGAAAATAATGCTGATCTAATGGACTATCTTTTTTAAAGGAAAAGAAATAATTAACCATCCAGCCATTCACAAAGGCAATCAACCATAATTGACAAAAGATTATAAATCATCATTTAAATTAGTTTACCGAGAGTATGTTCTATATTAAAATGATAAAGACAGGATATCGTATTAACTGTCTCCTTTCTGGGAAATGTTGTTCTGCCTTTAAGAGGATTATCTTCAGCTATAATTTCTAAAAGCTCTGTCTTTAGTGTATACTCTTTACCAGTGCCATTTGGGATGCTGTTTTGCACAATAGCTGCCCTTTTTTATTTCTTTAACCTAACTTCATGTTTTATTTTTTTTTATTTTTATCGCTGTTGCATTTCATATTGTAAGGACTGCACTGGAGACCTGTGGTACTCCAGTGTAGTCCTTACAATGTGGTACAGTGTTGTTTTTATTGTTGATTATCCTAATTTGTTTATTTTTACCCGTTAACATATCTAAATTTAGTATTTGTATGACTGGTACTCAGTTTATTTTCCTGCTGACCTTGTTAGTGAAACATGCAAATATTTTACCGTTATCGAGCTACACTACAAGACGAAATCTCTGGATGGGCTTTTGTTTGTGTTTAGAGTTTTTGTTTCCTTTGTCGCCAAGTGTAAACTATCGTGATAATATATAAATCGCATGAAAGCACCCGGAAGCAGCTGGAAATTAAGCCACGTTTTCCTTTATTTTGTGCATGGAACGAAAGTTCGAGTGCCCGATTTCAATTTATCAAATGCACCATTACGTGATGACGCATGTGGCTGACGCAAGCAGTATAAAGCGCTGTTTTCTGACGTCAGCGCCCTCTTCCCTGCCTATGCCCTCGTGAGGTGGGCAGTGTAAAATTCCTTGTCTCTTTTCTCCACCAAGAGAATCCAAAACCATCTGTCAAAATGGTGAGTTGTTGTTATTTTTTAAACGGAGTAATGAATTGTTGGGCACATAAGCTTTCCTCACTGTCAATATTAAGTTGAGTATGTGAATATTGTAAGGATGTATTGTTACTTGCATAATAGTGTGTGGTCTGTGCTCTGATCAAAATGGCAACCATTTTGTTATCTGCCGGTGGCCTGCAAGGCCCGCGAAGGCTGACTAAAGGCAGTTTGAAAATGTTGCTAAATCATACATATCTTTTTGCCTACGTTAGTGCCTCCGTGGAAGGATTAACGTTTATCTCCCGACTCTTTTAAAGGTTAAAGTGATAAATTGTATACCGCTAATGTTAGCTAACTTTACAACGACTGCGTTTTGCGTTAGCCGTCGTTCCAGTAAATTGTCATTTATCGCCATACAAATGTCACAGAACCAATATATGAGTAGGCCTTTGAAAATTGAAAACGTAATGGGTCAAGCCAAATGGTTAAAAAGTGAGCTTGACCACGTTCTGATCTGTAGGAATAATTTGCCGGTACGTCGGCGCTGTCAGTGTTAGCATTTAGCGTGGATTCAAAGTCTGTACACGTGGCCTGCTCACGCCGACGTTATGCCGGGTGTTTGTGTTTTAACAGCCTTTTGCCAACGTGTTTTTAAGTAAGGTGATACTTTTTTAAAAATGATGGTTTCAAATCGATATTGGGATAAAACCCGGGGCAGACGACTTGGATACTTTTTTAAGATAAACGTAGACAACAGTAACGTCATCTTTGATGATGGCGGACACCCAACGCCCAGGGTGGAAGTGCAGCACAGCTGAGTTTACCTTATGTAAGCAACATTTTTTACAGGGCTGAGGGCGCAGTTATTGTTAGATGTAGCAAATGAACGATCTGTGTATACTAAGCAGAATTAGACAAAGTGTGAGCCACAGAGCCTGTTGTTTAGAATAACGGACATAAAGGGGGTGCACTTTTACCTTTATCCCGTCTTCTTTAGTATCTTGTCCCACATTAGTTGGTGTCACAAATGATGCCTTTAACTTCATCTGCACTTAACAGGAGAATCAAAATAATCACAACATCGTATCTGAACTCACTTTCTTGAATTATTTTTATTTTAAAGCTTAGGGCCAAGAAAATCAGACATCTGTTGAATGGTCTAATCTTGACTCTGTCCCTTCAGGTGAACTTCACCGTAGACCAGATCCGTGCCATCATGGACAAGAAGGCCAACATCCGTAACATGTCCGTGATTGCGCACGTGGACCATGGGAAGTCAACTTTGACAGATTCCCTGGTGTCAAAGGCTGGCATCATTGCCTCAGCTCGTGCTGGAGAGACCCGTTTCACAGACACCCGCAAAGATGAGCAGGAGCGTTGCATTACCATCAAGTCAACGTAAGGATTTTTTTTTTTTTTGCATTTTGATTGATGTGAGAATTTTAAATTGAAGACAACAAATATGCTGGGATTAAAGAATCTCATATCAGTTTCATATAGAGCTCAATTTTCTTAATACCTGTACAATGTATTGTAGTATTTGGTCATTATGTGGTATGTTGGGCTATGTTGAGCACAGAATTTGGGGTAAAATTTAATGTTTTGTCTTAACTTGCAGAGCTATCTCCCTGTACTACGAGCTGAGTGAAAATGACACCGCCTTCATTAAGCAGTCCAAGGATGGCTCTGGTTTCTTGATCAACTTGATCGATTCCCCAGGGCACGTTGACTTCTCCTCTGAAGTGACTGCTGCTCTCCGTGTCACTGATGGAGCCCTGGTTGTGGTGGACTGCGTGTCTGGTAAGAGCCAAACCAAATATTTCTGGGCTTTTAACATTTTCACCTGCCAGTTCCAAGACCACAAAAAATAAGATACTAGGTGTAGTAGAACTGCATGTTCAGTATGAAGATATATTTTGTTTTTTAGCTGTAGCCCAGCTATTTAATAGTGACCTGGTTTAGTGTTTGTTTAGATTGATTAGGAGAGATGAGTATTGGCATTGGGTTTCAGGACAAGTTTACAGTCAACATGACTAAAGAACTGAGAGTAAATTGTTTCCATGCATTAAGAATATGCTCACACACCAAATGAAGACTTGTGCAGCACAGTCCTTGATACTTTTTTTTTGTTTATCTGAAATAAGATTTCTAACTTTACATGCTCTTCAATTAGTTGTCATATTGTGTCCCTACTAGGTGTCTGTGTGCAGACTGAGACTGTGCTCCGTCAGGCTATTGGTGAGCGTATTAAGCCAGTCCTGATGATGAACAAGATGGACCGTGCCTTGCTGGAGCTGCAGCTTGAACCCGAAGACCTTTACCAGACCTTCCAGCGTATTGTTGAGTCTGTCAACGTAATCATTTCCACCTATGGCGAGGATGAAAATGGACCTATGGGTAACATCATGGTGCGTAGCAGTGAACGTTTTAATTGGAACAAAGATTTGTCCGTTTGTCGGAGTACTCAGCACAGTTGCTGATATACTGTATTCTCACTTTCAAGGTTGATCCAGTCCTCGGCACCGTTGGCTTTGGCTCCGGACTCCATGGCTGGGCTTTCACCCTCAAGCAGTTTGCTGAGATGTATGCAGCCAAGTTTGCTGCCAAGGGCAACGCCCAGATGACACCCGTTGAGCGCTGCAAGAAGGTGGAAGACATGATGAAGAAGCTGTGGGGTGATAGGTGCGTTTCTAATACATAGAACCTCAGCTGTAGTGTTGAGGGCTGTCCAGATGTCAGATTGAGTGGATGGGGGCTCTCTTAAAGAGACCATTTCAGAGTGAATTGTGCAGAGTTTAAAGTGTGATTCTGAGCATAAGGTTATGATGGGAAATTGCACAGGGTGGGGTTTCTTTTGTTTTGTTTTGTTTTTTTGCTTTTATACATTCTAATTTAATAAAGTAAATTGACAGTGGCTTCTGTTATATAAATCTTTTTAGTGTATCTGTAATGATTAATTACACTTTTTCTTTTCTAGGTACTATGACACAGCAAATGGAAAGTTCGTCAAGTCCGCAATTGGAGCCGATGGCAAAAAGTACCCCCGCACCTTCTGTGCTCTTGTTCTGGATCCCATCTTTAAGGTATGAAACCTTTGATAATGTTTAAGTATTTAAAAAGGGTTAACTGGAAGAAGAAATGGCAACATTGGCGGTCCTACCTTATGTACTTGTTAGTCTGCCTTAGTCAGAATAAAAGTTGCCTTGTATGCCTGCATGTGATGACTCAAACATTCTTCACTTTGACCTGACTAATCAGTGATGACAACCTTAAGCCTGAGCAGGCGCAGATGCTTTATTAACGTCCTAGCGTGTTCATAATAAATTGCACTGAACTAATCTAAATGGTTTCCCTCTAGGTGTTTGATGCCATCATGAACTTCAGAAAGGATGAAGCTGCCAAACTGATCCAGAAGATGGACATCAAGTTGGATAATGAGGACAAGGATAAGGAGGGCAAGCCTCTCCTGAAGGCTGTCATGCGCCGCTGGCTGCCTGCTGGAGAAGCCCTTCTGCAAATGATCACCATTCACCTGCCTTCCCCTGTCACTGCCCAGAAGTACCGTTGTGAGCTCCTCTATGAAGGACCTGGAGATGATGAGGCTGCCATGGGTATGCAGCTGATGTATTTCAAATTTGCTCATGCACCGAGCAGTTGACATTATTTGAAACACCTGCTTAAAATAACCCAGAATTTTAGTTGTTGGATTATTATTTTTAAGCTTGACATTGCTTTGTGTGTTAATGGTCATTAGGTATCAAGAACTGCGACCCCAAGGCTCCCCTGATGATGTACATCTCAAAGATGGTCCCCACCAGTGACAAGGGTCGCTTCTATGCATTTGGTCGCGTGTTCTCTGGGTCTGTGTCCACTGGCCTGAAGGTACGCATCATGGGACCAAACTTCGTCCCTGGCAAGAAGGACGACCTCTACTTGAAGCCAATTCAGAGGTTGGTTTCAGCATCTTCTTAATTAATTATTGGCAATACATTTGTGAGGTAGGTAGGCCAGAACTGATTTGTCCTGCTCTGATCTCTACCAGGACCATTCTGATGATGGGCCGTTACGTCGAGCCCATTGAAGATGTGCCTTGTGGTAACATCGTGGGTCTGGTTGGAGTGGACCAGTTCCTCGTCAAGACAGGCACCATCACCACCTACGACCAGGCACACAACATGAGAGTGATGAAGTTCAGTGTCAGCCCCGTTGTCAGAGTTGCTGTGGAGGCCAAAAATCCCGCTGACCTGCCTAAGCTGGTGGAGGGTTTGAAGCGTCTGTCCAAGTCTGATCCTATGGTGCAGTGCATCATTGAGGAGTCTGGAGAGCACATTGTTGCTGGAGCGGGAGAGCTGCACCTGGAGATCTGTCTGAAGGATCTGGAGGAGGATCATGCCTGCATTCCAATCAAGGTAATATATTGAATTTAAGTAAAAGAGCAATGCACGTAATCTTATGGTTTATACGACAGAGATGAGATATTTAGATGTTATTTATATATGTCCCTCTAAACATTTGTGCATTAACACTTTTTTCTAGAAATCTGATCCTGTGGTGTCCTACAGAGAGACAGTCAGTGCAGAGTCAGATATCATGTGTCTGTCAAAGTCACCCAACAAGCACAACCGTCTGTTCATGAAAGCCCGTCCCTTCGAGGAAGGCCTGGCAGAAGACATTGAGAAGGGTGACGTTACCTCTCGTCAGGAGCTCAAGGGCCGTGCCCGTTACCTTGCTGACAAGTACGAATGGGACGTCGGCGAGGCCAGAAAAATCTGGTGCTTCGGTCCTGATGGAACTGGCCCCAATCTGCTGGTGGACGTTACCAAGGGAGTGCAGTACCTCAATGAGATCAAGGACAGTGTTGTCGCTGGTTTCCAGTGGGCCGCCAAGGAGGTAAGAGCATTGAGAGTATACTTGTGAGTGTAATATGAGCATTTTAAAAACGTTCTATCCAGTGATTCATAGATATTTGTTTAAAAGTGGTGTTTGAATGTTTTCAGGGTGTCCTCTGTGAAGAGAACATGCGTGCCATTCGCTTCGACATCCATGATGTGACCCTGCATACAGATGCTATTCACCGTGGTGGTGGCCAGATTATCCCCACAGCCCGCAGAGCTCTGTATGCTTGTGAGCTCACAGCTGAGCCCAGAATTATGGAGCCAGTCTACCTTGTCGAGATCCAGGTCAGTGTTTTCCCCTGTGATGTTTTAGTTTCAAATTTGTAGCTCGTGGAAAATGGCACAGGGAAAGTTATATCCAAAGCTTGTGTCAATAGGTGGATTGTACGGGACAGTAAAATAAAAAAAATACTAGTTATTAAAGTCATTAAAAGTGAAGTACGGAATACTTGGATTTCAGTGTTGGTGCAGTTAACACTTTGATAGACTGCTACGTTTAAAAGGGAGCCAGAAGGTTTTTAAAAAAAAAGGTTCGGTATTCTGGTTCAGTGAATGAAATTAGCTGAGATGAAGTATTTCACTGCTTAATAAGTACCCAACTTTGACTAAAGCGGAGTCTCTAATAATACAGTTTAAATGGTTGACGGTTGCTGCCAGCTAAACCTTGTAAATCTCTTTAATTCTAAATCTTGTTGAACGAGTTTACCACACCTTTTAATGCACTATGGAGTTTAGTAACACTGATTTTACTCTTATAAAGTATTTAGTAGAATTATTATCACAGCTCACTTTAATAGCATTAAACAAACTGAAGTCGGTACCGCTCACAATCTGTTTGCTCCACAGTGCCCTGAAGGTGCAATGGGTGGGATTTACGGTGTGCTGACCAGGAGGCGTGGTCATGTGTTTGAGGAGTCCAGGGTCATGGGAACACCTATGTATGTCATCAAGGCCTACCTGCCTGTCAACGAGTCATTTGGTAAGTCCTCTTCTGGTCTGAAGAGTCAAACGACATCATCATCATCTAAGCTTAATTTATGTTCAGGTTTCAATCCCAAGTTGAAAAATTACCAACAGGTGAAAGTTTGCTTGTTTTCTGTATTTTAAAATGAATATGAAGCTGTGTTATATTTAGTAGGGGTGCAACAATACTCGTATCGATATTGAATCGTTCAATACAGTACTTTAGGTTCGGTACGCATATGTATCGAACAACACAAAATTTTTAATTTATTTTATCAACTTTCCTTCTGACGATGCTGTCTGTGTTGAGCGCTCAGTGGATCTGCGCTCGACAGTGCAGCCTAGGCGGAGTAGTCGAACGCAGATTCACTGAGCGCAGGGCAAGCTAGCGAGACAGAAGTTAAGCTCTCGTTGCATCATGGCAAATTGAACCTCCCCCACCCTCATTCATCCGGCGTTTGGAACTATTTTGGTTTTCATGTGACGTATGACCCTGAAGGTGAGCGCGTCATGGACAAAAGTAAACAGTATGTCGGATGTGCCACGAAATGCTCAATTACATTGGTGGGAACTAGTGCGTTAGCGCAGTTAGCTCGTTAACGTGTTGACGCCGTCCAGCCCCACACACGGGGCGATCCGCGGTAGCTCGTTAACGGAGTTTTGCCGTGTTGTGGCGTTGTCATTTCAACAAGATTAACGCTGACAGCACTAGTGGGAACACAATGAATATGACTGCACATTTACGCCAACATCATCCTAGTGCAAAGACAAGTGGAAGCAGACAAAAACAACAAGCACGCATGCTACAAACTTTACCCGAGTCATTTAGACAGCCGTTAGCACATGATTCTCCTTATGGGGACCTGATATGTTTAATATGCTGCTGAGAATATAGCCCAGAAGAAGCGTATAGTATAGCTTTTATTTTGGAAAGATCCATTTCTCTGTAATAAACTCTTTTCCAAAGATGAGTGATTTCTCGATCAGATAGATTTATTTTTTTATTACTTTGTTTCAGCAACATTAAATTTAAAAACTTAAAATATATATTTATAATTTTAATAAATGACAAATTAACAAAGCATGAACATTTTTTTTTTGTATCGAAAAAATATTGAACCGTGACATCAAAGTATCGAATCGAACCATGAATTTTGTGTATCGTTGCACCCCTAATATTTAGATGTGACCAATGTGTTTTTCAAGTCATGTGATACTCTGAGTATACGAGGTATTAAATAATACTTTCTGTCACCAGGTTTCACAGCTGACCTGCGTTCCAACACTGGTGGCCAGGCCTTCCCACAGTGCGTGTTCGACCATTGGCAGGTCCTCCCTGGAAACCCACTGGATGCCACATCCAAGCCTGGTGTAGTTGTCCTTGAGACACGTAAACGTAAAGGTCTCAAAGAAGGTGTCCCAGCCTTGGACAACTACCTGGACAAATTGTAAAAGCTTGGACACCCCTCTTGGCACTTGTCTCATTCCTCCATGCCCAACACATTTAAGTCTACGTTGTGGGACCGGACTGTACAGAACACAGTGAGCACTAATGTTTGCCAAAAGGATCGACAATAATTAAGAAATGACTACAAAAATTGTAAACGATAAATAAAAGAAAATAAAAACTTTTATGTATCAAGCTGCTTTCTTTATTGGGGATGATTGTATGGGTCATTTTCTTTTTTTGTTTTGCCCACTCCTAAATCTGGTGAAAATGTTGAATTTGGAATGCTTATTCTTCATTGGCTTTTAGCCTGGCCTGTACTTATTTCTTTTCTGTATACCCCTGCTGCCAGCAACACCTGTGGCTAAAGACACTGTGTTCTGGTTGTTGGTCCATCCCATTCCCATAAATGTGATTACTCAAATGCCTCAAAGCAATTTCATTTGGCACAAATATTTACTTTTGACTACCATCTAAAAATCGAACTGGGGAGCTGAAACAAACTTATTGGCCAGAGCCAACATTAGTTAATGTGCAGCACTCCACATGTCTAATAGGATAAAGTGATGACAGTTTATACTCTGAAGATTGACTGGTGGGTGGGTGTGTACATCCATGAGCATTTTGTTAACTGTTTTATTTTATTGTACTGCAGTTTAGAACTTTGAAATCTAGTTAATGTCTCTTCAAGCCTAGGGGGAAAATACACATATTTATTGGCATACAGTTTAATAGTATATAACCTATAGTTTTGTACAGAGATTTGCCTGCTCTGGTTATTGTCTGGTGGACATGAGTTCTCCAACTCAGATGTCACATGGATGTAATCTGTTGCAGCATGAGCAAAGTGGCTTTCCTGCATTTCCAGCGCTGCATAACAGCCACACCCAGAGCGTTCAGTGGGGCGGGGCTTAGTTGTCACACAACGAAAACTTGTCGTTTGTAAGACTTCCTGCCTTAAACTACTCTGTGAGGCTTGATGCAACACTGGACATTATCTGGTTTAGTGTTTTTAGTCCTGTGACTTGAATGAATGGGTCTAAGTCATTAAAATACTGCAGGCTTCCTGACCTAAAGCCTTATTTGGCAGCAAATTGCCTGGTTAAGACTTTAGAAATGAAAAAAAAAAAAAAAAAATCTAATACGGATGCACAAGAAAGAGCTTTGCCAGTTAAGTCTCAGGGTGTTTGATATTTAAAGAGCACAAGTGTAAAAAAAACAAACAATTGCACCATTTTGGTGAATTTAATGGTACACAGTTTTAGTAATCTTCAATTGAATCTCTGTTCAGTCAGTGAGTAAAAAAGAGAACTTAAATGCTTAAAGGAAAAACAATGTTAAAAATCTGTTGTGTTTTTTATAAACAGTCAAAAAAGTAGTTTGATGTGTTTTGAACCGAAGTAAGGAATATCTGACGTAAGCACTCCTCTAATGCCAGCTGGTGACCGTTTACGAATAAATTTGTGTCCCACATCATCTTTGATGTGATGAAGAACCTTAACAAAGATAAATCACGAATGACTGAAGAGGGTGCTGCACTTCACATGCACGGCTTCATGGCATTTTAATTAAATATAAAATCTGACCTATTTCCTTGACCAACACCACAAAAAGTAGAGAGTGCTTTTCACATTGATTAATTCAATTCAAGTACATTTCCCTGCTTTTTCTTAAGGGATATGGGGCAGGTTGTTATGATTATATGCCAAAGTATTAATTTATTTCTATTAAGAAGTAAACTTAATATTTCAACAAGCGAGAGAGAGAACGTTTTTAGAAAACAGATTTAGGAGAGAGTTGCACAACAGCAAAGATGCCAAGCAAAAAAAAAAAATCTTTAAAGCATCAAAGTTCGAGTTAGGTTTTCTTCATCAGATCCGAAGAAAACCTAACTCAGATCCGCTGCAGCGGATTTTCTGTAGGTAGTTTTCATGCAGTGGTATCCACGACAATGCTTAGAAAACTTAAAACTTTAAAATAACTGCCTAAACAGGTCCCCGGAGGCTTTTCAAGATGGCTGTCGAGTTGCCAGACTTGCTTCAAGCAGGATTTTGTAACAGAGGTTGAAAACCACCTTTCCTGTATGTGCACACACCAGTAGTTACATACTATGACCACCAGAGGACGCCAAAGCACGTGATGGATTCTACAACAGACGTGGAAAGCACAACCAGCAGCTAACAAGAAGCCCAAAGAGCGAATAGCAAACGAACTTCCGGTGAAGACTTGAAATAAAAAAGTCCGAAAAAAATCCTGTGGCCACGTTGTGCGCATGTCTCACTGATGTGTGTCACATAGTGGTGAGTGCTTCGGTTTAGGCGACCCTGAACTAAGAGCCACGGTGGAAAACATTTTTACTGTCAGCCTTACAGCAATAGAGAGGTAATCATGTAGGAAATCTGTAGAGTAGAAAATAAAGATAAACACTGCTTGTGTTAAGCTGTTTTGTAAAAAAGTAAGTAACTTACACAACTCCAACCATATCTACACGACTACAGAGCGTCTTACGTCACCACTTCTATTTTCCACCATGACGTCCTGCCCTTACAGCTTTTTAAAAATTCATAACATGTTTAAAACCCTGCCTTTGTATTTATTCTACCTGATCTGATTGCAAGGGGAGAGTGCGGTGCATACTGGTTCTGGGTGGAAACGGGGGGGTGAGAGGGGGTCTTCGACCAGCCAACCAATCACGAGCCTCCCTATCGACCAATCAGGAGACAGGTAGGCTGTTCTTCCTGTTTGGCTGAGGGATTCATTATCGGGTGAGTAATAAAATCCAAAAAGTAGAAATATATTTGTAAAAATCTATAATTTTCCGTGGTGAAGAAACACTTCTACTTTTAGGAGTGCCTGATTTTCATTTTTTCCACCGGAAGGATGGGCGGTGTGGATTATCTTTTATTGTGTAGATTTCTGCCCGTTGTCTGTGTATGTGTATGTGCGTGTGTGAGAGCTGCGACCAGTTAACGTTAGCCACACTGAACTGCTAGCAGTCAGGTTAGCTTGAAAATCGGCGTTATTGTGGGGAAATAGTTAATTATAATCGATGCTAGTAAATATATTTTGTACACTACCTAAACCTTCTAATTCTGCACAGATTTTCCCCCACGGAATTACTCTCTAACGGATAAACACATTTTTATTCTGAGAGTCAGCTGCACGGACACAGATCATGGGAGGGATCAAACAAGAGCAGAGTGATGCATCACAGCAGCCCAAAGCTTCACAGACAGCGGATCAGCCCCCAGAAGAGGTGAGCACCGCTGCAGCTGACTAAAGTGGACTGGATTTGATGCTGTCAATTTCATTTAAATCTTTTAATTGGGATAATAAGGGTGTTCATATTTGGTTAAATACTTTGCTTCAGCAGGTACACTCAGGTTTTAAAAAAAACTTTTTGGACTCCATGGAGGGTCCTGAAACTAAGGACACACTGTGACTCATTAGTCTGCCAGCAGGGTCTTGATGGAGTGCTTTTCTGTGTCTCTTCCATCACTTGTTTTTGCATGCTCTTTAGATGGGGGCTTTGACTGGGCCATTGCAGCACCATGCTTTTTTTTCAGCTGCTGTGCTTGGGATCATTGACCTTTTGCATGGCCCAGTTTAATATACAGAGGAGTCGATGGTTGACTCATTGACTGCAAAACAAACCCAAATCATTACCCTTCTTCTGCCATGCTTTACAGATGTCTTTCTGCCTGGGTCTCATCGGTCCAAATGGCATAGTTCCAGAAGCCTTGTGGTTTGTTCAGATCTATATTTGCAATCCTGAGCCCTGCTGCCATGTTCTTTTTTTTTTTAGAGCCAGTGGATCTTAGCTGATTATTAAGGCAGTCACTAGCTCCATCAGGGTTTGTCTCCTGATTGAGGAGGAGTTAGATTAGACTGTCCCTGCCTTTCTGAGACTGTTGTTTCATCCATCTCCAGCCCAAGAAAAGAGGCTGGCCAAAGGGAAAGAAAAGGAAGAAGGTGCTGCCAAATGGTCCCAAGGCACCTGTTACAGGATATGTGCGCTTTCTGAATGAACGGCGAGAACATATGCGGGCCAGATACCCTGATTTACCTTTCCCAGAAATCACCAAGAGACTCGGAGCAGAGTGGACACGATTAGCTCCGATGGACAAACAGGTAGCTTTTAAAAGTGTCCCATGCACATGCCGATTGTTCAATATAACACAAAATAACTTCATCAGCTGGATATTTAGTGATGTTTTGCAGAGGGTGTTGTTGTATTTGAACATATTTCATATACCAATAGCGTTATCTGGATGAAGCGGAACGAGAGAAGATGCAGTATGCCCAGGAACTGAAGGAATATCAGCAGACTGAGGCCTATCAGATCACCAGTGCTAAAATACAAGACAAGAGGATCAAAAAAGGTAACAACTACCCTCTGCTTACTACTTTAGAGTTGCTCTGTCTTATATGAGCTGTATGTAATGCACATACACTTTTTTTCAGAGGACACACCATCTGCAGTTATCGGCACCAGTTCAGGATCCTCCCTAACAAAGGTAGGTGACGCTCTAATCAGTTATTACTGTTTTCTTCAGTGTCACTTTCCCGTCAGTTGTCCATTTGCTGACTCTTTGTGTTTTAGGCTTCTGACCTCTCAAACAGATTTGACATTCCTATTTTCACCGAAGAGTTCCTCGATCAGAACAAAGGTAACAGAGGAACTGACAGCGCCTGACTAGTAGTGTTAAGACAGAACTGTGCCGTTGCTCTGTTAGGTAATCGGACATTCTCGATTAAACTTCCAACCCCGTCAAACTCTTTTTATTTTTATTCTCTGCGTTCAGCTCGAGAGGCAGAGTTGCGACGCCTCCGTAAGGCCAACATTGAGTTTGAGGAGCAGAATGCAGTGCTGCAGCGGCACATTAAGGACATGTACAATGCTAAAGAGCGCCTGGAGGCTGAATTGGGGCAAGATGAGAAACGTACCCAGGCTCTCCAGCAACACTTGATGGCCATTAAGCACACACTGGTCAACAGTCTCTCATCGGTGCCCTTGCCAGGTCAGCATTGTTTGGGTCAGACTCATGAAGGGAAATGCAGTAGGAGGCCAAAATATTAGATAATGCTGCTGTTATTGAATCTGTCTTTTTTTCCTGACTTTTAAACATGTGGCTATAGCAACCGCAAGGTTTAGTTTATACATAGTAGAGTCTCGTCTGAAATGATCAAAATTAAACATTTGCAGTTCTGTATTTATCCTGAACAGGTACTGGGGAGACAGCATCTCTTGGAAATCTGGATTCATACCTGAGTCGTCTCAGCGGAGTACTCGAGGGCAACCCTCATAAACACCGTGCCCTGCTTACCCAGCTTTGTGAGGTCCTATCTCACCTGGACAGGTAATCTAATTATTATATCCAGTACTCAGACTGATAGGGTGGAAAATTTAAAATAGAACACTGGGAGCTGTAATGTAGCGAACAGATACTCGGTGTCGTCTTCCAAGAGATATATCGATTTGCTTGCCAAACACTGGCTCTCTGCGAAAGCAAAAGGTTATACCTGAGTTTGAATAAGTCTTTACACTTGAAATTCAATGTGATGGACTCAGACTGGGTGTAACACCATCAGTTTTTTTTTTTTCCCCAGTTAGTGGTCTGGTCTTTGTTAATGCCAGCTCAGGTGCAGCGTTTAGTGTTTAATGCTGCCAAACACATTTGACAACAGCTCAACACTTTGGCTTATCACATCCTGTTTTTGTCACAGATGTCACACCAGAGCTTTTTCTCACACTCCCTCCTGTGGCGACACAGGTGTTCGTGTCAAAAATATGAAGCTACGTCCAAAAGCTGGTTAGCTGCTTTG